>NC_048595.1:130112783-130801533 GCF_003668045.3 Cricetulus griseus
TCTCTAATATGGTATCTCTCATCCTGCTCTCCACTATTCTTCCCCCAACTCAATATTTCTGCTCCTCCATTTCCTCCACTCCTCTCCTCTTCTCCTGCTTTCATTCTGGTAGCTCCCTCTCCCCTACTCTCATGCTCCCAATTAGCTCAGGAGTTCCTGCCCCTTCCCATTCCTGGGGTCCATGCATTTATACCTTAGAGTCCTTCATGTTTCCTAATTTCTTTGGTGAAGAGGATTATAGGCTGGTAATCCTTTGCTCTATGTCTAAAATTCATATATGAGTGAGTACATACCATGTTTGTCTTTTTGAGACTGGGTTACCTCACTCAGGATGGTTTTTTCTAGTTCCATCCATTTACCTGCCAATTTCAAGATTCCATTGTTTTTTTATTTTTCTGCTGAGTAGTACTCCATTGTGTAAATGTACCACGTTTTCTGTATCAATTCTTCAGTTGAGGGGCATCTATGTTGCTTCTAGGTTCTGGCTATTACAAACAATGCTACTATGAACATGGTTGAATATATGTCCTTGTTGTATGAACATGCATTATTTGGGTATGTACCCAAGAGAGGAATTGCTGGATCTTGAGGTAGACTGATTCCCATTTTTCTGAGCAACCACCATACTGATTTCCAGAGTCGTCTTACAAGTTCACACTCCCTCCAGCAATAGAGGAGTGTTCCTTTTTCCCCACATCCTCTCCAGCATAGATTGTCATTGGTATTTTTTATTTTAGCCATTCTGACAGGTGTGAGGTGGTATCTCAGAGTTGTTTTGAGTTGCATTTCTCTGATGGCCAAGGATTTTGAGCACTTTCTTAAGTCTTAATGTCTTTCAGCCATTTCAGATTCCTCTGTTGAGAATTGTCTATTTAGTTCTTCACCCCACTTTTTAATTTCATTGTTTGGTGTTTTGGTGGCTAGCTTCTTGAGTTCATTGTATATTTTGGTGATCAGCCCTCTGTCAGATGTGGGGTTGGTACCCCATCATCCATGAAGGTTCCCAAGTCTTATGGTGGTTGAAGGAGGCTGTGGCATAGATGCCACATTTGTGTCTGAGCACTTCACTGATGGCTGCTGTCTGTACCTTGATTGGTTGTGAGTTACTGCCTTCACTATTGTACATTGCACTGAAGGGACCAGCTCCCCATTTTGGCAGCCATAACAGCTTAACATGTGCTTGCCTGACCTTGCTTTGGTTACTAGGAAGTCAGATGCCTGCCTCCTGGCAAGGAACCTATCAGAAGTTAGCTGGTGGTGCTATGCTTTACAGCTATACTTTACGGACAAGTGAACAGCAATGACGTGCAGAGCATAGCAACTGCCCTTGGAGGTCCTATGGGCCATAACAACCAGTTGACCAATCAACACAGGGCAAGTCCTCCAAGCCTGGAGGCACACCAATCCTTAGCTTGTGCGTACCCCTAGACACTCCCTTTACGCTGCCCTATAAGATCTCTATCATGTGACTTCTCAGCATCTTTCCCAGCTATCTGCCATGGTGGGTAGATGAAAGGCCTGAGCTAACATGGGGTTAGCTCATTAAACAACTGCAATAAAGCCTCTTGCTATTTGCATCAAGTTTTTGCCTCCACCTGGTGATTGGAGTCATCGAGGTCCTGGGCTGAGATCCTGGGGGCCTGAGCCTCCGGGAGTCTTTCAGCACAAAGAAACTCCTCTGATGAGGTTTGAAAGCTGAATGAATCTATGGGTATAGATATCCGAATCTAGAGGACCATTTAATACTATGTCCAATAGGAGTAGTAGCTTCATCCCTGAGGTCTGTCAGCCACCCTCTCAAGCATGGATTCTTAGGCAGATTTATAGTACCAGCCATTCATGTCTTCCTACAGTGAATATTTAAAGCCAATTTGAAAGTAGTTGGTTACTGCTATAAAATGTGTGCCACTAATGCACTTATGAGTATATCTTGCTACACTGTCATTATTTTAGTTCACAGAGTTCTTAGCTATGAAAGACTGTTGGTGACTCCCCCTCCCAGCAGCCTACATAACATCTTCTGGTATTATTAAAGCTATCCATCAGAGAAGAAGCTTCCTGGTCAGTAACAACTTGGTTTCTATATGTTCTGTGACCAAAAGTTGAGATTTCTTTAGCAATAAGGTCATGCATCTTGGTATTAATAATAAAAAGTGCTTTCATATATTTATAGAGTTATGTACTTAGCAATTTTATCCTTTAAACTAAATTCAGTGACACTTTGTATATTCATAGAATTATTGCCTCTAAAGACTTCTAAATTCTTAATAATCATAGTATTGCTTTCCCATGTTTCACAACATTTTGGCCAGCACCATTTTACAGTGGGTTCTGATGTCTCTTTCTTAAAGACGATTTACTTGGATACCCTGTTAACCAATAACAATAGTGCCCTTTTATCCTCTGTTCATTTGTTATAGGAAAATGTTCTTCCTAGTACAAACTGGATGGCATGTTTATATGCATAGCTGTGAGGCTTTTACTTTAATTATCTGGAAAAGATTTATGTAGCTTGTTCTTTATGGACTGTGGAAAGAACTTTGTCATAGCCTGCCTGGTTCTTAGATGCTTGAAACCACGAAATACCTGAAGTTCATGTCCCCACTGAGCAAATATGATTCTCTGTGTGAGCTCATTAGAGTGGGTAGGTTTGATATCCTAGTCTGTTTGTAGAAATGGATCGCAAAGGAAGTCCTTTTCCATGATTAGTTTACTTCTCGAATCCCATTCTAATTTCCAAGACAAGGCAAGCCTAGGTGTAATTTGGCTGTATAGTGGAGGGCAATTGCTTCATGACACTACCTCCTTTTTCTTCACTTGCAAATAGGAAGGAACCGAAAATAGCTCCCAGTGGTAAAGCAATCAAACAACAGCTAACATACAGTAAAGATTAAGTACATGTTAGCTTCATTATAATTAAAGTTTTTTTTTTCAGATTATATGTGTAGAAATAATTGGTGGTCAACAACCACCAATTTATAGCTTTTTGTTTGGACGGTTACAACTGGCCTTGCATTTTGGTCTGCACTTTTCAAGTTCTTTGAAGATCTCAAGATTGCTTCTTGCTTTGTGGTAGATGCTGGCCAAAGGCTCATGGAAGTGCTTTCTGCTGTGGACACTGCCCTAAAATCTTTTCTCTTCGTAGGTTTTGTTTTCCACAGATTTTTAATGACCAATGTCAGTATGCTTTCTTTTTTTGTGACAGGGTTTCTCTGTGTAGCCCTAGCTTTCCTGGAACTGGAAGTCTCTCTGTAGACCAGGCTGGCCGCCTGCCTCTGCCTCTGGAGTGCTGGGATTAAAGGTGTGTGCCACCACCACCCACCGTTGTCAGTATCTTTTGCCAGCACCTTTTTGAAAGATCCCTCTTTCCCTAACTCCTCAGACTTAACTGCATCAGTGAATAAATAGAAAACAAAAAGATCACTAGGGTAAGAAACCTTGACATTTGAGAAATGCCTGAGCTGACTCAAACCCTTCACACCAGACTCTTACTGCCCCACAGCCAGCCTTCTGTGTCTCAGCGGTTAGTTCGTTACCACCCTGCAGCCAGCCTTCTGTGACTTGAGCTGTTAGTTCATGTTAGATGCATTTTTGCTTGCTCCATGTGTATTCGCTTTAACTTTCAGGTTCCCTGTAAATTGACTCTGAGTTTCAGAAAAGATCTTTCTTTTGAATTCTCCATGACCACGACGGGCAGAGATTAAACCCTCTCCAGTTGAGAAGCTCTGCTCGGCATGTGGGATTTTGCTCACAGGAAGTGCAGTTTCTGTTTGATGATCTCATCATAAGCCTGACATTTACCAGCTCACATTCTAACTATGTACTGCTTTTCTAGACGATGTCAGCCTTTAAAGAGTTGAAGAACAGCTGGGTTTTTGAACGTCTGAATCACAAATCCTGTTGTGTCAGTGTGGCACTGTGACCTTGGGCCAGCTTAGGTAGAGCCTCATTTTCCCCAGTTAACATAGAATTATGCCTGAAGATGTCCACATCATAACGACCCCTTTCCTACTTGTGAAAAAGTGAGGCCTCAAATCTTCTTCAGTGTTCTCTCCTAAATAAGTGACAGTGGCTGGGAGTCCCTTTGCTTCCTTGATGCCCTGAAGCCAGCAATTTTGCTCCATTACCACCTCCCAGGCAGGAAGTTCTGCCTTACAACAGGCAATGGGGTGAAGTGATCACAGACTGAGACCTCTAAAACTTTGAGCCAAAACAAACCTGTCCTTTTTTTAAATTGTTTGCCTCATGTATTTTGTTACAAGCCATGTAGCAGGGTATGAATGTCTTCATACATTTATACCACATCCAATAAAGAAACTTCACATAAGACACTTCGAGGAGTGCTAAAATAAGCAAATGAAGCCATACACTTATATCGGCACACTAGGTAGTCTCTTAAAAATGAATTACCTTTGTCAAAGGTTTTCTCAGCATCTAATGATATGTTCATGTGATTTTTTTCTTCCAGTTTGTTTATATGGTGGATTACATTGACAGATTTTCTTATGTTGAACCATCCTTGCATCTCTGGGATGAAGCCTACTTGATCATGGTGGATGGTTTTTCTGTTGTGTTCTTGGATTAGATTTGCCACTATTTTATTGAGTATTTTTTCATCAATGTTCATGAGGGAGATTGGTCTGTAATTCTCTTTCTTAGCTGTATCTTTGTGTGGTTTGGGTACCAACATAATTGTAGCCTCCTAAGAAGAGTTTGGCAGTGACCCTTCTGTTTCTGTTGTGTGGAACTGTAAGACCTACTCCCCCCCCCCCAACCTCAGGCCTCCAGACCTCCAGCATCTTTTCCCAGGACCGAGGCCACCCCAATCACCATGAGGAGGCGGAAATTTGATGCAAACAGCAAGAGGCTTTAATGAAAGGTGGACGTTTGTACAAACGGGCTCTCCCAGCATGCAGGCTAGAGAGCCTCCCTGTCCCCCAGGCACAGGCATTTTTAAAGGCAAAAACCATAAGCTTAGAGAGGGGCCTCAACTCTCTGTCCATGGAACCCATTACTCATTGTCTTGAGGGGAGGCCCTTTGTCTTGAGGGGAGGCCTGGGAATCAGACAGCCTCCTGAACCCACCAGTTGTAAAACCTGCAGACCTCAGGATGTGCTAACTAATGGTAGCTATCTCTTTGTTTCACAGGGACCCGTAATTGTTAATTATTGATACATTGGCCAGTGGGGCAAACTGTTTCCTTCATGAGCCCCTCGGGGAGGGTGGCCATCTGGGAATTCTTGGTACCCAGTTATCTTATAGCCTTGTAAGGGAGTAATTGCTGGTGGCTGATAAATTCCAGGCACTAAGTCATAGTAGTAGCCTTGGTCAGTTTCTGGGCTATATTTCTTTGCTAATTTTTAAATCTTTCAGAACAATTTGAGGAGTATTGGTATTATCTCTTCTTTGAATTTCTGGTAGAATTCTGCACTGAAACCATCTAGCCCTGGGCTGTTTTTTGGTTGGGAGGCTTTTGATGACTGCTTCTATTTCATTGGGGATTATAGGTCTATTTAAATTGCTTATCTGTTCTTGATTTAATTTTGGTATGTGATACCTATCCAGAAAATTGTCCATTTCCTTTAAATTTTCCAATTTTGTAGAGTACAATTTTTCAGTTATGTTCTGATGATTCTCTGGATTTCCTCAGTGTCTGTTGTTATGTCCCCCCTTTTCGTATTTATTTATTTATTTATTTATTTATTTATTTATTTATTTGTCTGGTGCTCCTGTCTAGTGGTGAAAGAGGGGTGTTGAAGTCCCTTACTATAAGTGTGTTGTGGTATTATGTGTGGTTTGAGCTTTAGTAATATTTCTTTTACAAATAAATTTCTTTGTATTTGGGACATAGATGTTTAGGATTAAGACTTCATCTTGATGGACTTTTCCTGTGATGAGTATGAAATGTCCATCTTCATCTCTTTTGATTGATTTTATTTTATTTTATTTTATTTTTTGTTTTTTCAAGACAGGGTTTCTCTGTGTAGCTTTGGAGGTTGTCCTGGCACTTGCTCTGTAGACCAGGCTGGCCTCGACCTCACAGAGATCCGACTGCCTCTGCCTCCTGAGTGCTGGGATTAAAGGCGTGCACCACCAACACCCAGCTTATGTCCCCCTTTTCGTTTCTGATTTTGTTAATTTGCATGCACTCCTTCTGCCTTTTGGTTAGTTTGGATAAAGGTTTGTCTATCTTGCTGATTTTCTCGAAGAAACAACTCTTTGTTTAATTGATTCTTAGTATTGTTTTCTTAGTTTCTACTCTATTGATTTCAGCCTTTGATGAGCAAAAGGGTCAAGACGTTGCTGAGGAAGTCCAAGAAACAGCTTACCTGTGCAAGTGGGAGCTCACAGACCCCAGTCTGACAGCTGGAGAATCAGCATAGGATGGAACTAGGCCCCAGAACATGTGTGTCAGTTGGGGGGCTGGGGAAGTCTATGGAGCCACTGGCAATAAAATTAGTATTTATCCCTAGTGCATGAAATGGCTTTTTGGAACCCATTCCCAATGGAGGGATACTCTCTCAACCTAGATACAGGGGGAAAGGGCCTTAGTCCTGTCCCAAATGATGTGACAGAGTGTGATGATTCCCCATGGGAGGACTCGGCGCCTCTGAGGAGTGAATGGGGGGGTGGGATGAGGAGATGGTGGGGAGGGTTTGAGAATAGGAGGGAGAGGGAACTGGGATTGGTATGTAAAATAAGATTGTTTTTAATTTAAATAAAGTTAATTAAAAAATGAATTACCTCCTCAGTAAAAACAAGGGTTATTTTTGAGGTTTATTTGTATGTGTATGGATGTTTTGCCTGCATGTATATCTGTGTACCACATGTGTATACTGTAGTGCAGTCCAGGAGAGGGCACCAGATTCCTTGGAACTGGAGTTACAGATATCTTGTTAGCTATTTTGTGTGTTCTGAGAATCAAACCTAGGTTCTTTGGAAGACCAGCCAGTGCTCTTAACCACTGAGCCATCTCTTCAGCCCCCATCTCCATTTTTCTTAACATGATTTGTGTGTGTGTGTGTGTGTGTGTGTGTGTGTGTGTGTGTTTGTGTATAGGTATGTGTGTAGGTAGATGGATAAAGGTCATAAAATAAAAACATGATCTGTATCGGTGTCCAATGCTAACTATAATCTACAGCATATCCCTATACCTAAGACTCAGATAGCCTCATGGAAAAGGGGGCATAAAGGTTGTAAGAGTGAGGGCTCCAGGATACCTGCTGCTGGATAGTGTCTTCTTTATATGACAGGGAAGCTGTACTCATAAAATCTCAACAATATAGCTGATCAGACAAGACCTGCACAGTGACAACACCAGTTAGCAATCCAGTGTGGACTGGGGAAATTTTACAAGGCCCAACACCTCGAGGAATAGCTACAGGCAATTAATAGCTGCTGTGAGGGTGGAGGAGAATCAGTCTTATCCAGGCCCACATTCCCTGATAAATTGTTCAATTTCAGCTGGTCAGCCTTAAACACATACACATACAAGCAACACTAAGTGGACTTAGTAGGTTACATATATGTAATGTACATTTAACAATGATAATTAAAGAAGAGGACAATAATTTGAGAAGGAGTGGGTGTGGGAATTGGAAAAGTTGAAGGAGGGAGAGGAAGAGGTAGACATGACACTAATACAATACTTGTGAAATTCTCAAGAAATAAATTAAAAAATAAAGAAAAAGAAAAAAAATATACATGGTTTGGTGGTTTTAAGTTTTGACCAGAAAGATGACTCAGTAGTTAAGAGAGTGAACGGCTCCTCCAGATGACATGAATTTGACTCTTAGAACCCACATCAAGCTGTTCACAACCATCTGTAACTTTAACTCCAAGGGTTTTGAACTTCTCTAGCCTCCCAGGGGACCTACACTCATGTGTGCATGTGTGCATGCGTGTGTGTGTGTGTGTGTGTGTGTGTGTGTGTGTGTGTGTGTGTGTGTGTGTAGAGAGAGAGAGAGAGAGAGAGAGAGAGAGAGAGAGAGAGAGAGCATGTGTGTTTGTGTGTGTGTGCACAAACACAATTAAAAATAACTTAGAAATTATTAGCTTTTAAGATGTGCAAAAGTGTGCCTGGCAATGGTGGCACACGCCTTTAATCCCAGCACTCGGGAGGCAGAGGCAGGCAGATCTCTGTAAGTTCGAGACCTGCCTGGTCTACAAGAGCTAGTTCCAGGACAGGCTCCAAAGCCACAGAGAAACCCTGTCTTGAACCCTGCCCCATACCCTAAAAAATGTGCAAAATCGCTAGGTCACTATATAGTAACATCTTACTGGTACTTATTTCATGAGTGTAAGGATAATGTCTTGCATCCTCTGATTCTGCTAAGCTTTGCTTTCTACAGTGAACATATATTGTCCTCCAAGAAAACAACAGTACATTTTAAAAACATACTTTACTTACGTGTAGTAGCTTTCTTTTCATTTAATCATTAGCTAATTTATAATCTCCAAACTTTGTCCAGCCCTGGAAATTCTGAGTTCCTGGGCATAAAGAACAGCTTCTCTATCATGCTTTACTTGGTAGCTTCTGGGCACATCTCTGGCCTAACCTAGAGGGAATGAATGTGTGAGGGCTTTTGCCACATCTAGGAAGGATCCCACAGGACCCAGATCTTCTGAAGTTAGTTCTTTCCTGCATAATTCTCACTCTGTTTTAGACTTCAGCCCCAGAAAAGGTAAGAAACATCAGGGGCAACATAAAAGACATTCCACCTGATTTTACAGTAAACAATTTTTCTTGCCCATGATGAACTTAGGAGAAGGATATTCCTTACAAATGTATCTAGTCCACTAGTTTAATGATTGAGGTGTGAGACAGATTCTGTATTTCGTATGAAGCATAGATTGTTGAATATCAGAGATGCATTTTTACAATTCTTATCTCTGTCAATACAGATTTTGGGGTGTATAAGCCAACATGTGATTTTCTGCTTCCCCTATCTTACTATGTAAAAGGGACAGGGGAACATGTGTGTTTCATTTATCAAGGGAGGATCCCTGGCAGAATGACTAAGTCTCTATTTTCTTTAGTACCCTGGTATCTGTGGCTTCCTTTCAAAAGATATTAGACTGGAGACTCTGCACAAATCCCTATACTTCATTAATCCTTATCAGAATCACCCTTACCAAAGCTTTCTGAGATTAATTAGCTTCCACTCTAGCAAATATTTCATACTTTACAGTCCAGTGATTAGCCTCAATGATTGTCTTTTTGCCTTTCCAACTGCTTCTGCTTATTAGAGATTTTTATTACTATCCTGTAAATTCCTCACACTTGCCTTCTATGGTGTTAGCCATGTAATCTATATTTTGTGAGCCTTTTTAATAGCTTCTATGAAGTGCAGACTTATTTTGAGAAAAGCTACAGAAGTTTTCACTAATCCAATGTTATCCTTAGAATCTCAGGGATTGAATTTAAATGCAAAATTCCATTAAGGTTTTATTAATTATTTTATCAAATAAATATGGGTTTCATTTTGTAGCGTATTTGTGAAAGGCCAGTTCTATTGAGATATGTTCAGTTCACTCTCTTATGGGATATGAGTAGACAATATCATAGATAACTAAGGATGGGCACAAGTTGTTAGGGTAGGCAATATATATATATATATATATATATATATATATATATATAGAGAGAGAGAGAGAGAGAGAGAGAATGATCATATGTGTATGCAAGTGTGCTCCACATGTATGTGGAGGTCAGAGAACAATCCCCAGATGTTCCTCAAGAGCTATGGTTATCTGAAAATAATGCAATTAATATTAACTTAAATTATAGACATATATTAAAATGCTGTGCAATGTACTGAGAGCAAAAATGTGTGGTTTCTTTTCAGGACTTTATAATATAATAGGGGTAGCATGGTATCAGAGGATGTGAACACTGACTCCCATGGTCATACATAGTCTCAGGTATTCATTTAGTCTCTGCTATATATCTTTTCTAAAGTTCTTTGGGCCCAACTCTAACTGTAGCTTAAGCAGAAGTCAATGTTACATGTGTTTGAAAGTTCTTGTGTAGGGTAGCTGCCACCTTAATAAAGGCATATTTGTGCAAGAAATGCCCAGTTAAGGTGCTTGAGCATATAGCTGAAATACTCTAACATGCCACAGAGGGACTTGCATATCCATATTTATTGCTGCATTATTGACAATTGTTAACAAGTAGAATCAGCCTTGGTGCTCATCAACAGATAAACAGAAAAACAAAAATGGTAATATAGACAATGGAATTTTATTCAGCATAGAAAAAAAGTATGCCGGGTTTGGCTGATATCCCTGGGAGAACTGCTCTTTTCTGAAGGGAACCTGAGGAGCAGTGAATCTGGGGGAGATGGCAGTTGGAGGTCTGGGGGGAGTGGAGGGGAAGCATGTGTCATTTGAGAGAAGAATAAATAGAAACATATATATATATATATATAATATATAATATATTATATATAATACTTAATGAATGAAAAGTGAAATCCTGCCATATTTTAGGAAAAGGTACAACTGTGGATTATTATGGCAAATAAATATGTCAGACATCTTTCTATCATACAAAGGACATAAAATTATATATAGTGTGTGTGTGTGTGTGTGTGTGTGTGTGTGTGTGTGTGTGTATGTGTATGTGTTGAGCCAGAAAGTGGATCATGAGAAGGGAAAAAGATATCTTATGGGAGGAAGAGGGAAAAGTTAGGATAATGTATGCATGTGACATGGAAATAGAAAGGATGCCAATATGGAGGGAAGAAATTAGTGAGGTGCAGGTGACATGGCGTAGGTCAGTGGGGCAGAGGAATGAACTATTACAAAGTATAAAGACATTTGTATGAATATTCTACAATGATGTACATTGATTTGTGTCATAATTTTAAAGATTAATAACAAAAGAAAAGATGCCAAAGGAAGAACAAAGTCAGTCAAGTTTTGTGGCCTGATTAAAACAATGACGACTGGAAGGAAATACGATTGCAGTCTGTATTCTTTTGAAATTAATCACAACCTGGTACACCAAATACTTGAAATTTGCATCAAATGAGAAATCCAAGCTCAGACTACCTATGTTTTCAAATCTTAAATTTTGAATAGAGTTGCTTTAGGATAAAATAATAGTAAGTGCTATTCTTTATAGTGGATTATTATAGAAAGTGTTCAAACTGAAACAATAAATGGGCCCTTTGAAGCTGGTATCATGTAGGACAACTACCATTATCTCCTACAAACTAGGTTTTACTACCACTGCTGGTTCCAGGATATGGTACTGAATGCTTTTAATCAGGTCTCATGCAGCATCATTAACAGAATCAGTATCTTTAAATAAATTAAAAGGTATTCTTAAAGGATTGTTTATAAATATCTCAATATATATCACTGGCACTTAAGAACAAAATACAAAAGAGTATTGGTGGACCATGCATGAAATCCCTCATGCTAATGATATAAACATGATGGTTTAAAAATTAAATTCTAAAAGAGAGATAGATAAATAATAAATGTATATATCAAAGCTATATATCTTACTGTACTGTATTAGGCTGATATTGACACTAGTTCCAAGCCATGCTGAGATTATTTTTAATATTTCCTTAGGAGTTGGACACAATGTCTGGATGATCTATTTTTTTCTTTTTTAAAATTAGTTCAAATTAGAAACAAGCTTGATTCACATGTCAACCCCTTCTCCCTCTCCCACCCTCCCGGCAACTCCCCACCAGTCCCCCACCTCATCCCCCCTCTGCTCCCCAGGGAGGGTAAGGCCCTCCATGAGGGTTCCCCAAAGTCTGCCATATCATCTTGGGCAGGGCCTAGGCCCTTCCCCATGTCTCCAGGCTGAGAGAGCATCCCTCCATGTGGGATGGGCTCCCAAAGTCCCTTCTTATGGCAGGGATAAATACTGATCCACAACCAGTGACCCCATAGAATGCTGAGGCCTCCTCACTGACATCCATGTTCAGGGGTCTGGATCAGTCCTGAGCTGGCCTCCCAGACATCAGTCTGGGGTCCATGTGCTTCCCCTTGTTCAGGTCAGCTGTTTCCGTGGGTTTCACCAGTCTGGTCCTGACACCTTTGTTCTTCATTCCTCCCTCTCTGCAACTGGGTTCCAGAGTTCAGTTCCGTATATAGCTGTGGGTGTCTGTCTCTGCTTCCATCAGCCACTGGATGAAGGCTCTAGGATGGCTTATAAGGCAGTCATCAGTCTCATTATAGGGGAAGGGCATTTAGGGTAGCCTCTCCACTATTTCCTAGATTGTCAGTTGGTGTGGATGATATACTTTTTAGTGCTTTACTTCCACTATGCACTTTTTTTGTAAAGATATTCTAGAGAGGTATTTTAATAACTAAATGAGGTGGTAGAGGTAAAATATTTTGAACAGTTTGAAATTGACTATTCTACAAACATTACCCATTGCTATCACATTCAAATCGTGTAATCAGTAGCTTCAAGTTACTACCTGAAAAATCTTGGAGAGATTTGATTACACTTGAGGAAGTCACAGTGGACTTTCAGTTTCTCAGATAAAAGGGTTTTCAATCCTCTGTTTTGTAAGTTTGTTTGCAGTTTTCTACTAGTTTTGAAGAATGCAATCTCTCCAATATTATCTGCAGTTAGATCAGTGCTGGAGCCCATGTTGTAGGGTGGGGGTTAGTGTTTCCAGTGCAAGGAGCACAGCTCTGCTTGTGAACTTGCCATCATAGATCTAGTCCACGGCTCCTCAGCCCTCACTCATGCAGCTGTCCAGTTGCTGTAGCACTTGCAGGCATTTGTCTAGACATCAAAGTGTTTCCTGACAACCAGCAGAGGTCAGAGCACATGATAGCAGTGACTCTACATGTTAGCAGAGGTCAGAACACATGCTAGCAATGGTCAAAACACATGCTAGCAGCAACTCCAAGTTCTGTGCTGCTTTGGGAAACTTTGTGGTGCTTTCTGAAATGGGAATGGGAGCAGCATTTTTACATTTTTATTGTGTGATGATGTTTCGGTAATGTAATAGCTTTGACTTAAAACTGCCCTTATTTCCATACTTTCAAATCCAGCAAATTAGGTAATTTGCTGTTGGTTTCCTACTCATTGGTGCATGTTATTAAGCCCTTATGTATTGCTTTCTTTACTTAAAGAAATGAAGTGTATCAAGATTTATAAATTTTCTGTTAAACTTTTAGGAATTCAGTGTTACACACCATGACATGTTCCTTTCATTTTTTTTCTCTTCAGGTACTGATGATTTTTTTTTTGAGGGATAAACACATTTTTAAAAAGCTAGAGAAGCCTATTGTACATGTGTTTATTTAGCATTATTGCAAATCTTGTTTAAATTCTTTCATATCAGCAATATAGTAGATTCTAAGCATGTAGAAAGCAAATGAAGGACACATCTCTACTTCTTTATATATTTAAGAAATTTCTTTAGGGATGTTTTGATTCTGCTTTTGGGAAATTATTGTTTGTATACAGTGTAAGAAGTATGCATAATCTATGTGATTATGAATGTTTGACTGAATAAACCACCTATTACAGATATTATATACAAGTATAATACAGAAATGCCTGACTTGATGAAAACCAGTATAAGTAGGTGGATGCTACTTCCAAATTTTGGCCATCTCTTCCAGATTTCAGGACCACAAACAAGACATGGTTAACAACTATGGAGATTACAAGTCAAACTGGACAGGAAAAAATCCACGCTGTCTCAATGCTACTCAATAATTACAGGAAACTAAGGAAATCTAGAAGTAGGGGAGGTGGTTCTCTCCAGAGAAGAGAACATAAATTGGTTGTCCATGCCAAGCAGTCAGCCCTGAATACATGCATACAAGTAACATTATATAGACCCAACAGTTTTAACCTTGGAATATATATGTATTTAGGGATACCTATATACATGCAATAACAATTGATGAAAAAAAGAGGTCATGAACTTGAAGGTGAGCAGGGAGGGGCATATGGAACATTTTGGAGGGAGGAAAGGGGAAGATGGAATGTTGTAATTAAATCAGGATCTCAAAATTAAAAACAAAACAAAACAAAACAAAACAAAATTAGAGTTGGGCATGATGTGCACAACTGTGATCCCAGCATTTAGGAGACTGAAAAGGGAGGTGATAGTTTTGAGGAAGCCTAAGCCATATAACAGGACCTGTTTCAACTTACCTTTTTCCAAGTGTAATTTGGAGAACAACTCTCCAGATTTTTTCATTTCTCTGTTTACAGCCATGTGATGGCCTTCACATTATTATTAGACTCATCCCAAATCCCTTGATGTGGACTTTAATAAACTTGACCAGGGGCTGTACCAGTCTCATCTCATTTTTTCTCCTTTTTTTTTTGTTCTCTTTACGTATTACACATGCTTCCTTTACTTCTTCACTTAATGTATACCTGGATCATGAATTTGACTCTGCCCTGATGGGGGATGTCCTTCTGAGTATATATTTCTCTTACTGGGTGATGAATAAAACAGTGATTGGTCAGTAGAGGAAGGAAGATAGGTGGGGCTAGGATACAAGGAGAATATTGGAGAGAGACACAGTGAGGCCAAGAGGAGATGCTGTGTAGAGATCAGGAAGATGGGACATTCCAGGTGTTCTCTGGTAAGATAAGGCCATGTAAAAAATACATAGAGTAGTAGTTATGGATTAATAATTAAGACAGATCTAGCCAATAAGGAGCCCTAGTCATTGGCCAACAGTTATATAATTAATATAGTGACAAAGTGTATTAATTTGGGGCAAAGAGGTTGTGTGACCAGTCTGGAAAGAAACTGCAGTTACACTGCCCAAATGAAAGAGTACTTCTCCCTAGCTTTTGCTGTCCTCTTCATATAATTCTGGCTTCAGCTCCAGTATTATCTGTTTCTTCAGAAAAGACCCTCATCACCGTTCCACCCCAAAGAATTCTGATTTCCATGCTTCCTGCCACTCTCTAGATCCTTTCTCTATCACATTGCCTTATTTTTTTAAAAAAAACATTAAATTGCAACATGCATTTACTTACTTTCAGTCTATAAATTCTATAAAGAAACCATCTTTTTTGTATTGTTCAATGTTGTATCCTTGGCCCTGAGAATAAGGTCTGGAGCCCCTAGGAGGTCTGAAGAAACACTTATTGCATGGATGAACACACACATTAAACGTATTCTGATGAGTCTGAGCCAGGAAATATGGTAATTTCAGATTTCCCTCTAGCCCAGACAAATGTATAAGATAGCTACAACCATTTGTGACCTGGAAACCTGGGACTGAGAGGGTTAAGTCAGAGAGCTGGAATTAGGACTAAGTTTGTGTGAACTCTTTTGATTTGTTTAAATCAAGATAAATTATAATGTTTCTGTTTAGGAAACCAAAGGAAGAGGGGCTTTGCTTCCTGTAGAATAACGTAATTGTTAAAAACAACACTCTTAGGTTCTTAGTTTAAATGGATCTCTTCTGTACAGAGACAGAATAACAAGAGAAAATATGATGTTCATTAATATGCTTTTTAAATCCTTGAGGGACACCCAGAGAATGGCTAATTCTCAAGATAAATATATTTTAGTTTATATGTAGTTTTCAGATGAAGAACAGTAGATTTGTCTAGAGAATATAAGACAAATGAAGGAGACACTGAGTTTCTGGGAATAGCAACTTGGGGAAGGCAGGGAAATGGCAGATAAAGACTAATTAGTGAAGCTTGTTAGGGCAAAGACCTCTGGTGTCATTTGATAAGGATCCAGGGTTGCATCACAAGCTAATGTTACTTCTCCTTGGGGCATAGGGCAGAAAACCTTTGCCTTTGTGAATTCATGTTCTGTTTTCAGTTAAACTGAGAGAGTGATCTTAGAGCTTTCCTGTGTCTCCTTTTTCTCCTTTACTTTCAACTCAACAATACTTTAGCAAGTAGTTCTCAACGTGTGGTTTGTGAACCCTTTGGAGATGAGCAAACCTTTCATTGGGACCAGTGGAAATATCAGATATTAACATCACAGTTTATAACAGTAGCAAAATTACAGTTATGAAGTAGCAATGAAAATAATTTTATGGTTGGGGCTCACCACAATGTGAGGCACTGTATTAAGGGGTCACAGTTTTAGGAAGGTTGGGAACCACTGCTCTGGAATCATACTTAGGACTCACACATTTGCTTTTAAAAGTCATCTTAGTCATTGACATCTATCTTCAATGTTTTAAGAAAATGGTCGATCAAGTATAAAGAATTGATTTAGAATATGTAATCAAATAAAAATACAGACATAAATAAGTTCTTAAACATCTGTTTCAATTAATTCCTCTAATGGGTTAGAAATTGTTGTAAGATCTCTTGTTCTGTTGCCATGTTTGAGAGTGGAGATTTATGATTCATTCCCTAATCCAACGTAAGGTCACAGCTGATGCTTCAGTAATTAAAGGCAAGAGGAGAACATTGTATTTAATCACAATCTTATATGACATAGCAACTCTCAGAAACAAAATCCCAAGGAACCAGAGAAAACTGCTCACATTTTATATGAGGTTTTGATGAAGAATGGAGAGCTGAGTGGAAACGTGATTTGACAAGAGGATTAATCTGCTGATAATAGTCTCAAGGTGGGAATCCAGCAACGCCTGTCCGGATACATCATGGACTGGAAGTGGCTCTCCTTCCTCCATCATATGGGATGTAGTAGCACCCTTTGAGAAAGAAGTTCTTCAGACAAAAGAAGATGGAACTTTCTAGCTTTTGTATATTGCCTAGGAAGCAAGAGGCTCCAGTTTTTGATGATTCAGTCAAGGGAAGATACATTCTGCTTTTTGTTACATTATCTGAAGGACACAGGAAGGCAAGGCAGGTCAGAGAGGGACCGTTCTTCCACACCCACTTCCTAGGAATTTCAGTGCCTTCTTGTTTAGAGTATATACCATGCCAGGCCATGTACTTTGAGATATTTACTGAGCCTCGGCATGGACTTCATTTCAGCATCAGGAAAGTTCTTTCTTGAAGACTGTTTTTCAAGATCTATTTCATGCTTTATCCTGAGTTTATCTTTCTCCTGGGGTAAGAAAGACTCACCTTTCCCCTAGCTGACTCAGGGTGACTTTCCTAGTGACCTGTTTTTGAAAGTCATTACTCTTTGTTGTGCCGAGTATCCAAGAGGTTCCCATAGTTTTCTTTAGTTTGGTAAATTCCCAAACCTGCTTTTGTTTACACATTTCTTGTGCCAGCAATCAATAAACTCAGGAAATATGCCAGGGCCTCTATTGACTTCTATAATGTAAATAAAAATTTTATTTACATTGAAATCATGTAAAATAAGTATCTGATCATGTTAAAATTAGCAGCTATGGTGGGCTGACCAACCCAGCAACTACCCAGGCCCAGAACCACAGTTATGAATTGGCACAACCCAACAGCCACCCCATCTATGATTTGCAGGAGCATGTGAAGGGGCTGGTCCTGCAGACACAAAGCCATAGGACCTTCACAGCACAGGACAATAACAGGATATCCAAGAAGAGTCCCAGTGAAGGCCCAGCATCATTAGTATAGCAGAAAACAGACACCTTGAGGCAGACCAATAACTCTGCAATGAACAATTGTAAGTAAAGATATATGGACCAAAGGATTTACTGTGTGACTCACTATGTCACACTACAGCTTTCTCGACAAGATTCCCTTTTTTTTCTCTTAAATTTTCTTTTGTATGTGTGTGGGGGCTTTCAAGGACAGAAGGCAGCTATGAAGGGATGGGGAAATGAATGAAATCAAGATGCATGATATGAAAGGCACAAAGAATAAATGAAAAGTTAAAAAAGAAATGCAATGAAAAAAAATTAAGTAGCCATGTATAAATTTCATAAGCCATGCATAAGTGCCCATTTATAGAGAACTTTTAGAATAAAAGATCTTGCATTTGCTTTTGTATGTTACTGTAAATATTTTATAAAGTCCCAAATACTGACTAACCCCCTTGATTTTCTTTAGTTCTATTCCATGATCATATAGATGATAGCAAGTTAATTGTGATATCTTTATTACTGTAATTATACACACTTATTTTAAATAATGGTTTTGGCTCTTCAACATGTAGGGCTTTACAGACTTTGTTAGGATTATTTCATCTTGCTTTATGGTGTTTTTAGAATAAATGAAATGTATTCCAGAATAAAGTATGGAACAGGACAAGCACATGAAAAAAGTTGACTGCTTTCTCAACCTCTGCCTCCACTACTTCTCCCACCTCCTGATACCTGGGGAGATGGTGATTTGTTTAGATCACTGTAAATGTTGTTGAATAGTGAAATCATTTTTGCTTTTGAGTCAACTTGTGTTTTCTACAAGTGTTTTTTAAATATCTTTTGTTTTTTTATTAACTCGACTATAGCAGTTGTTTCTAATCATGATACAATCTTTTATTTTATGTTTTCTTATATTTGTTGAGGTTATGATATAATTACACCATTTCCCCCTTTCTTTTCCTCCTTCTAAGCCCCCATGTATCATTGTCCCTTGCTCTTTTCCAAAGTACTGGCCTGTTTTTCTTTAAATATATATATATGAATATATAAAATATAATTGAATATATGTATTTATAATAATAAAAGTACAACATGTTTATTCTGAATAATGTTACTTGTATGTTTTCAGATCTGACCAGTTGGTATTGGATAACCAATTGGTGTGCCCTTTCCCATTGAAGACTATTTCTTAAACCCTCAGCATTCCTTAATTTTTTAATATAGTGTTGAGTTCTTATAAACTTACCTCCATCTATGTTAGTATGTCTATTAATGTCATCCTTGTTCAGTTCCTGTTTAGGCAGCCATGTTGTTAAGATTTCAGGGATATAGCATCTGATATTACTAGAAGACACAGGACAATGGAAAATTCTTGGACTGTCTCTTATAGTCTTTCTTCACCTCTTCTGCAATGTTCACTGAATTGGAAATATAGAAGTTGTGTTGTAGGTTTATCATTTGGGACTGGGCTCTATGACTCTGTAGCTTGATTGGTTATGGCTTTCTGTAATGGTCCCCATCTGTTTCAAAGAGAAGTTTCTATGATGAGGAGTAAGGACTACACTTATCTATGGGTATAAGAATAAATATTTAGAACGTAGTTTGGGATTATGTGGGTTTAGTGAAGTGATGGTTGTAGCTTCTTCTCCAAGATCCATAAGTTCACTAGACCTATGTTGTTGGCTAGGTTTACAGTACTGGGCATGGTGTCCCTCTTCTTGAGTGAGTTTAAGTCCAATTAGAGAGTTGTTAGTTACCACCAAGGTGTGTGCAGCACTGCTGGACCCTTAGGGTTATCATGCCATGCCAGTAGTTGTTGTTATTCATAGGCATCACCTAGGTAGGACGGTTGTTTGTTTCCCTCCTTTGGAAACTTGCATGGCACCTTGTGGTACCCAGAGACCTAGTCCTGAAGAAGGAGGCCTTCAAGTCAGATCCTGCTTGGGGCTTGTCGGCCCCATGTCTGAAGTGCATAATGTCTTCATCAATTTACCCTCTACCTTTTGGAGGCATCCGAGTGCAACAGTAATAGCAAATAATGTTTTATGAGTCTATTGGACAACCATGATTAACAGTTCAAAAGAGGGTTTCTTATGCCCAGTGCTAACTTTTTTTTTAATAGTCTATGGTTCTTGCATGAGAGAATATATGTATACACTGACTTACATGCATTATAGGCATTTTTAGGTAGATAGTTAACAGTATGATTCCTTATAAACTTTTCAGAAATTCTTACTGTTCTTTCACTCTCCTTCCTCTTTCTTCTCTATCTCCCTTCCTCTCCCTAACATGAGCCCTCCCTTTTCCCATTTTCCCTTCAGATCATTTGTATCCTGCTATTCCTCTCTGTGTTGCTCCCCAGCCCTGCAACAGACCCCCCTTTACTTTCCTGCTTCCTATATTTACTAAAGATTATATACTCACATCTGAAGATTTTGAGTTAGGATCTCAGATGAGAAAGAAGACACAACAAATGTCTTTCTGGGCCTGGGTTACCGTTCTCAATATAATCTTTTCTCGTTCCACCCATCCACCTGAAAATTTCATGATTTCATTTTCCTGTATAGCTGAATAGTATTCTGTAAGTGTATGTGTACTGCACTTTTATTATCCATTCATCAGCTAAACGACATTTAGGTTGTTATCTGACACTTTTTAAATTGGTTCTTTCTCAAATGGATTTTACTATTTTAATTTCATGTCTCCTTTATTTCTTCTATACAGGGTATTTATACACAATAAAGAATGAAAATTATTCCATGGCTGAGGTTCCTTCCAATCAATCTACAATTAAAAGTTTTAAACACATTGCCTGCCTGTTATATAAGTTATCTGTTACAGTAATAAATACCTAAGACAATCAGTTCAAGGAAAAAAACATTTCTCTTGTATCATAGTTTTGGAGGCTTCAGTTCATGACCAGTTGGATCTTTGGTTTCAGGGCTGGGACATCACAAGACACCATGGCAAGAGCAGGTGATGGAAAATGCCTGTTTACTTCAGATGGCCAGGAATCAAGCAAGAAAGAAAAAGAAACCACCCTACCTTTTCTTTAGTGACACTAAGGACCAAAGTCTATCCACTAATCCCACTCCTAAAGGGATTGCCCTGCTGAGGATCAAGCCATTTTTGTTGTTGTTATTATTGTTTTGAGACAGGGTTTCTCTGTGTAGCCATGGCTGTCCTGGAACTCATGTGTAGATCAAGCTGGCGTTAAACTCAGAGATCCACCTGCCTCTGCCTTCCAAGTGATGGGATTAAAGGCATGCACCACCATTGGCTGGCTGAAGACCAAACCTTTAGTAGGTGGGCTTTTGGGAGCTATTCTTGATGCCAACTACAGCATATATGGATTAAATCTGACCACGGAATATATTTGCTCTGATTGTTACCATGCTAACAAATATAGGATGTAAGTGTCCATATAGTAGAGAGATCTATGTTCAGCCATAGGATATCCATTTCCTTATCCATTATACAGCTGCCTGATCTCTGAGCCCATTTCAGGCTTAACCACTATTTGAATATTGAGGATAAACTGGCTATCCTAAAGGATCAAAATGACACTTGTGTTTTGATTAGTAATTGTACAATACAAGTAAAATCTGAAATTTAATTTTGTTCCTATCTCTAAAGACTAGCTACCTTCTGCAAGTCTTGTTTTCCTTATTTGTAAAGTAGAATTAACAATATCTCTTAACCATGGGGATATTGCAAAGATTATGTTAAAGGATGTCTGGTATATAGTATGTGATCAATAATGGAAGTTGTTATTATTGTTGTCCTAATTTTTACAGTCCTGTCAAGTAAGCTTTAAAATAGCCATGATGGGATTGAGAGCTAATGGAAGTCACTTTATAAAACATAAACATTTATGGCATGATGTATATAGTTGCTACAGTTATTAACATAAATAAGTAATGATCACAATGTATTTTGGATCATTGCCACTTTAAGAAGCCCACTTCCTAAAAAGTGTTTCTGGGAACAACTCCTTAGTAGGGAATATGGTGCATAGTTTCTGGCTCATGTCCAAGTCCTGAAGGCATCATCTGTCATCAGTGACAAGTGCCTAGAACCCAGACACCCAGGATTCCCTTAAGCATTTGAAAGGACTACAGGAAGGTAATTTTTTGGCAGCAGAACACTGTAACCAATCACTGTATCATTATTACATGCTAAGGTTGATGTACTTTTTGGCCTGAGTTTCTGTGGAAGCACAACTTACCAAATAACTTTACCTTTGTGCCTCTTTGTGTGGTATAGATGAAGCTACAAAAGCTGTGTGAGATGGTGAGTTGCTAACTGCATCTTAATTTAGTACCTTCGGAAGATCACAGCAACCCACACATAGGCAACAACAATAGGCTTTTAAAATAAATATCTTTATTGTTTAACACTGAGTAGTTTTTTATTTGTAGGTTTATTTTGATAACATAGTATAAAAGCAGGATATCCAGGCAACCAATGAATTTCATAAATCCAGAGTATTTTTGTTGGAACAATGATAGACCACACACTATTATTTTCCCTATCTATTACACTTAGAACCTCAGTAATCTTGTCAAAACAACTTATCTGAGAACAAAATAGCAGCATATTTTTGATATGGACAATAGCAACTTTCCATACCCAGATTCTTCTAGTAAAGATGATAAGATAGTAAAGTATAAAATGAAATATGTTTTGAAATCAGAAACCCCAGTTTTATGGATTGAGCTCCAAAACATATGCTCTGCATTATTACTTTTACCACTCTTGTTATACTTACAGCATCAGTAATCTCATCTTTCATATGAGGATTGGGAAGGTTCAGAAAATTCGGCGTAAGATCTTTTGCATAAAATGAGAGTCTGAGTCAGGATTTTTAAACCTTTATTGACTTGAAACCTATAGTTGTCTGTACATCAGAATTGAGTATGGTGTTTGAGTCCTTGTACTTATAAGGCATGATTGTTAAAATTTTTAGAACAAGTGTTCATTTCAATCTTTGAGGACCAGAAGGATGAGACTAAGAGGGTGAGACCAGGTAATCACAGACAATTCTCAAGGTTGCCTCTGGGAACCTCTCACAAGATAGACCTCTGAGGCCAAGTCAGAGGAATAGCTACTAGTAATTAATCAGTTTGACAAATGGCTGCACATGACAAAAAGGGCCAGTTGTGAATTGGGAGGACAGAAAAACTGGGAAACTTTCAATGCCAGTGGTGATTTGGCCAAAGGAGGAAGAAAGCTGGAAAAGCAAGAGAAGGCAGAAGAAGGGTGGAACAGACAAAAGACCTGCATCCCTGTTACCTTTGAACAAGTCTTTGGGAACATTGCTGCTTTGGTGTGTGAGGAGTGTGAGATGCTTGGGGATGGGGCTCCTGTACTACAGGCATCACCAGGAATAACTTAGTAGAAGCAGGGGACACGATGAGGCAGAAAACATGAACTTGATTGAGAGGGACAACAAAATTAAAGACAGTGAACTAGAGTCTCATTTTTAGATGCAGTTAATTCCTCACTTTGGATGGGTGCTATCAGAAAGCAGATGAGACATTGACCAGTGAGCTTGAATATGTGTCTCGGTCTTCTGAAATGACTTGAGAAAATGACCTTCTGTAAATGAAACGATCTTGGCTTTAAATATTAGATGTTGGAAGTGTGGAGTAGGGCAAGATGTAGCCACACACATGGGGCCCCAAGACAGGTTTGTCAGCAGCACTCTGCTCCATTCACCCACAGATCTGAAGGCATATCCTTGAATGAACTTTTTAATATGTGTATGGGGAAGAGCCAAAATTTGCAGATTCAATACACTAAAAATGTCATAACAATATGAAAAATGGTAATTTCCCCAAGGAAATCATGTTTTATATGCTTGAAGCTTACATACACTTTTGCATTCTTTCTTTCTTTTCTTCTGGTGACATTTTCTCATCTCTGTACTTTGTTAGCATTATGAAACAAGCCATTGGTGTGAAAAAGAGCTGTCAAACATAATACAGAACTCTATAAAACTGAGAAAATTGGAATTCTTAGTCACTACATGGGGTCCAATTTCAGGTGGGTAGCACACTCTGTTGTAGCAAGTGAGACTGCACTGCAAGCTCTGTCACTATTACAGCCTCACATCTCACATGCCAGTCACTGGCTGCAATACTTTCATCTATTTCTTTTTTAATGCAATGGCATTTATCCAATGGCATTCATGCTGAACACTGATGGGAATGACAGCATTCAGCAATGCCAAAAGCATTCAGGGAATTTAATCTCAATTCCAAATGCTTAAAGCTTGATGTCTGCACAGACACTTAGATTATTAAAGGGCTGGGGGAAATGATTTTGAAAAATTCCAGTCCTACAACAGCAGTGACACAAAGCAGCTTAGATACAGATAGGAAAATTGCTTTAAAAATCCTTAAGGATTTGTGAACAGGCAGTGAATTTAAGGGTCTTTTCTTAACATGTGGCAACTTTTCAGAATGCACTGAACCAATGGTCCTGGCATTTACTTTCAGAAAAGAATGAATCTGGAGATGTAATCATACTTTTGTTAATTAATAAATGATGTCCATTTATTGAGAACTGTTCTGTACCCGTAAGGAAGATCTTGAAGTTATTTGATGTTTTGTGGTCTTATAAAGATTGATGAAATATTGCCTCTAAAAGTTCCTTTAGCCAAGGATGCTGTGGTGGTAGGCCCCTAACTCTTGACCTGTTTTGGAGAGGTCTTAATAAGTTGGATGTTTTCACAGATGTCATCTTCCTTCTACCACTTGTTCTGAGGCAATTCTAATCCTCTTAATTTGATGTTGAGCACCTTTGCCTTCCAAGATATTAATCCTGGGGGCTATGCATATGGTGAATTCTACTGAAAAAGAAAACCTTAATGTGTATTTGAAACAAAAAATTTAAGTGCAGCTCCTGCGGTTCTATTTGATGACCAGAGTAGAACAGTTATCAGTAGAGCTTGAGAAGGTAAGGGACATAGGGTGTGGAAAGAGCTAGATAAGAGATATCAAGTAGAAAAGTTACTTTTGACCTTCTATGGCACAGCAGGGGAACTCTTGACTACAAAAGTCTTTGATGTATTTTAAAATAACCAGACATCGAGAAGAAAACAGTTCCTAATACACAGAGATGAAGTGTGTGAGTAGACAGAAGTGCTAATTCTTCTGATCTAATGATCATATATTGTATACATGTATACGTTACTGTATATTTGTATACATATTATTATATATGACATACACTAACACGATATATACATTGTATATATGCATATTGTATATATTGTATGCATGCACACTGTACTTGGGTAATGACATAGAAAGTCCTGCTATTTCAGGCCATACTTTTCCTTTGTCATATTATTTTTCCATAAAATAGTTTTGATAAATTTGACCTTCTTGTTTGGTTCCTTTGCTGTGATATGATCCACATTTCTTGAGTGAAAAAAGACAAAACCTGTAATAGAGGGAAACATGGAACAACATGCAATGTATGCGCTTAGGCATGTATGCATGCTTCTCTTTCATTCGTTCAAGAAATAAAATTCCAAGGACATATTTTGAGTTAGCATCTTTAAATTAAAAGTATTTTTTTCCACACGACATATTCTGATCACAGTTTTTCATTCCTTATCTCCTCTCAGGTCCTTACCATCTCCCAAACCACCCATCTCTACTCTTTTCTCTTTGTAAAATAGCAAATAAAAAACAAGCACACCGGAATAAAATTTAAGAAAAAAACATGTACACATTCAGAGACACACACACTCACACACTCATAAAAATCAGAAGTCAAACTATTCAGCAAAAACCAAGTAGGATAAAAAAATGGGCAAACAATGTATTATGAGACAAGAAAAATCTCCAAAATACCATTGAGTTTGTTTTGTGTTGGGCATGGGCCTGTTCTTAGTGTGGTTTCTATACCCAGTGAGACTGTTGAAGAAAACTAATTTTTCCTTTGCAAGCAGTTGACACTTGGAGATAGTTTCTGGGTTATGGATGGGGACTTGTGTCCACTTGTCCCCTCAGTGCTGGGATCCCATCTGGCTTGGACCTGTGCAGGCCCTGTGCCTACAAGCACAGTCTCTGTGAGTTCATGTGCACATCTGTTCTGTTGTATCTGGTGTCCTCCATCCCATTGGCTCTTACAATCTTTCCCCCTCTTTTCTGCATAGTGGAGTTAGTCTTGAACTTACTACTGTGTTTTGTAGTTCTGAGCTGAAATTATTTCTGCAAATTGATTAGTATAGATCCCAGTGCTTGTGCTGCTTCTTCTCTTCCCCGCCAAGAGATTTTTTTTATTAGTTCAAATTAGAAACAAGCTTGCTTGACATGTCAATCCCTTCTCCCTCTCCGTCCCCTCCCCCCAACCCCCACAAGCCTCACACCTCATCCCCCCTCTGCTCCCCAGGGAGGGTAAGGCCCTCCATGGGGGTTCCTTAAAGTCTGTCATATCATCTTGGGCAGGGCCTAGGTTCTCCCCATGCATCCAGGCTGAGAGAGCATCCCTCCATGTGGCATGGGCTCCCAAAGTCCCTTCTTTTGCCAGGGATAAATACTGATCCCCTACCAGGGGCCCCATAGAGTGCTGAGGCCTCCTCATTGACATTCACATTCAGGGGTCTGGATCAGTCCCATGCTAGCCTTCCAGACATTAGTCTGGGGTACATGTGCTCCCCCTTGTTCAGGTCAGCTGCTTCTATGGGTTTCACCAGCCTGGTCCTGACCTCTTTGCTCTTCATTCCTCCCTCTCTGCACATGGGTTCCAGAGTTCAGTTCAGTGTATAGCTGTGGGAGTCTGCCTCTGCTTCCATTAGCCACTGCATGAGGGCTCTAGGATGGCTTATAAGGCAGTCATCAGTCTCATTATAGGGGAAGGACATTTAGGGTAGACTCTCCACCATTGTCTAGATTGTCAATTGGTGTCATCCTTGTAGATCTCTGGAAATATCCCTAGTGCCAGATCTCTCCTCAAACCTATAATGGCTCCCTCTGTTATGGTATCTCTTATCCTGCTCTCCTCTTTTCTTCCCCTGACTCAACCTTTCTGCTTCTCCATTTCTTCCTTTCCCCTCCTCTTCTTCCCCTCTCATTCTGGCATCTCCCTCTCCCCTACCCTCATGCTCCCAATTAGCTCATGAGATCCTGCACCTTCCCCTTCGCCAGGGTCCATGCATTTTTCTCTTAGATTCCTTCTTGTTTCCTAGTTCCTTTGGTGATGAAGATTGTAGGCTGGTAATCCTTTGCTCTATGTCTACAATTCATATATGAGTGAGTACAACTTCTCAGTTCTCTATTAATTCTTGACTTTACAAGAATCATGTGTCTTTAGTTTGTTGATGGGGTGGATGAGGAGTAACCCTTAATACTTCAGCCAATATGTCAGGATGCTCTAGGGAGATTTGCATCTCAAATATAAGATCTCTTCATAATCATGGGCCACGTGGTAATAGTATTAGCCTAAAATTGGGCTATTTAATATTTACTATATAATCTAACTGGTTGTTGGTATTACAATCCTTATTCTCCTTTCTGAAGCTGTGTTATAAGGCTCAAAGTACACCTGCTAGTGATGAAGCCAAGTTCAGGCTTAGCAGCTACAAGGCCCTTGGTCCTCTGCATGCATGGTTCTGTATCAGCAGTTTTGCAAACACACTGTCACCTTACACTTACCTTTAAGTTTTCTATTGCCTTTGGACAATGAACAGAATTCTAGATATAAGCAATATTACAGAAATTACACCTTTGATTTTATAGTGAGTTGTGAATTCTTATGTTATTCCTTCATATGAATCACCTTCCTGAAGAACTCTGCTTAATAACATTTCATAATTTGAAAACATTTTGGTCCATTAGTTGAGTCAATGAGGTAATAATAGGGAGAGGAAAATGCTAAAAATATTACCCAGACAGTATGCTGCTTTCATAGGGTGAGCTCTTCAACACTGTAGCGGTAGAATAGCTTTGCTATCTCCAGCTAAGCATGTAGTTCGGAAATTAACTTTCACTAAATATATGAAAAGATGATGAAAGCACAAAAGTGTTTCTCATTCATCCACGGATTAGCGCTCACTGTGTAAGGAACATAGAGAAAATATATTTGGAATTTCCAAGATGATGGTATTTTCTAGAATAAAGAAATTTTAATGTTGATAAATTTTAAAGCAACCAATTTATATTCTGTGTTTAGAAGCTAAGTGAGATGGATTCACAGGCAACTGTTTGGATAATGTTGAAGTTCACCAAAACAGTTGTATGGGGATGGGGGGGGTTTAAAGCTGTACAGGGGAGAGCAGATTCATCATTTTATATTTTCTCATTGCTCACTTGCCTAGCCCCACACTTTGGGTTAGGTTTACAGAGGTAAGTTTTTCTTTTCTTTTTTTTTTTAAGGTTGTATTTTGGCTATTGGGGTAATAATGGGATAGCCAAGAAAGTAAAACTGAATTATTTTACAATGAAGAATGCTATGGTGGACTTTTGACTAACACACAATTGGAAGTAGATAGACTCTTCGGAAAAGGTGCTAAGAAGGCTCTCTGGAGGTCAGGGTAAGTTTCAGAGACTCAGTGAGCTGGTGAGTTCCATTTGGGTTCATTGGAAAACTCCAGTTCTTTGTCTGAAAAATTTTCTGTTTTTTGTTTTTGTTGCTCTGGTGTGTCTTATTTTGGGATGTCTGGCTCCTCCTACTTGTCCACAGGTGACCTTGTTCATATGCACATTTCTATGGACTTCAGTGAGCTTTGTACACATGACAGAGGAGCGTCCAAATCTTTCCACTGAGGGCTGCTCACATGGTTACTTTGTGTGTAATGCTCATCAGTATTGGGTGGTTACAAAGGCCAACACCATGACCCTTTATGTGTTGATTAATATGAAGAAATGAAAACTGTGCTGACCGGCCAGCTGTTTCCTGGGCTAGTTCTTTTCAAGTGCTGTATACAGTGATTTTTTCTCATTTATTGTGTGTGTAACTGTTTGAAGCTTTATTTTTCCCGAGTAGAAGGAGGACTATATATTTCAAGAGGATGTCTGAACCTACTTTGATTTATGAGCTGGGTAAATTAGTTCTGGGTGTAATATGTCAGGTAGAGTTCTTGATATTTCAGAGATATGCTGTTGGTCAAGCAAGTCAGACTGGAGCCTCTGCTAGAGGATCAGTGTCTAAGGTTACTGTGGTCAGAGTTGTTCTGTATCCTTCCCCATATCCATGTTGAAATCCTAATCCCGGTCTGAATGTGAGGGTGAGTATTGCTGGCGTTTAGGAGCCGATTAGTCATGATGGTGGAGTTTTCTTGAATGGGATTAGTGTCTCCACAAAAGGGGCTCTAAGGAGCTTGTTTGTTCTTTATGCCTCATTGAGGATGCAGCAGGCAGAGGACATAGCAGGCTGAGGACATGGCAAGAGGCGCCATTGATGAGCCATGAAGCATACCTCAATCAGACAGGAAATCTCCTTTGAATTTGGACTTTTCAATATATATAGGAAATAAGTTTCTGATTTTTTATAATCTACCCTGTTGGCCATACGGGCATATTATCATATCATGTCATACAAGTATGGATAGACTAAGGCATGTTAGTTCTAAAGTGCACCTGTATCTCATTTTTCGTTGTCTTTCTTATTTCAGCCCAACTTACCTCTTAACTTCCCTCTGCTCAGTATTCTGTTTGCCCGTATGAATTCTATTGACACCATTCTCTTTCATCCAGTCCACATCTCTATGACTTCTCCCTTATGGTGCAACACTTTAGAATTCTCATGTGATGACTGCCCCCTTGTGGGCAGACCTGACATCAGAATGTTTCTCTGTCGTTCCTGCTCATCTTGTTAATATGCCTTCTATAGGTAATGTCATGAGTCGCTGTGGTCACTGGAGTACTTAGTGTATCTGAAACACACTGTTTTCATTGTCATTTGTTTTTTTTCTGACTTCCGCAGCAACTGATTTCTTCTATCCAGTCAGGATTGGCGGCAGTATTGTAGATACCTAGAGGAAGACTCCCACCATGCTTCCCCATAGTCATGACTCTGCATTGCAAGGGAGAGATGTCCAATCCATCTAGCTTAAATATGTTTTAACTGTATTTTCTTCCTGGAAAGTTGAAAGAATTATATGTTTAGCATTCTTTGGAACCAGCGATTAAATGGTCATCAGATGTGTCTTTGTACCTCTCAGCTTTCCTTCCTTGTTGGATTATTTTTCTGGCAGCCATTTCTAATGAAATAACAAAAATGATGTCTGGTTCCTTTGCAGTTATATTCTGCTTATTCAGATCCAAACGAATGCATTGATTATAGAATTACAGTCAAGGTCCTGGGAGTGAATTTAAGTGGACATAATTTGAATTTTATGCTACTCCCAACTATGATGGATGGTTGAGTTGAAGGGAATTAAAAAGGAACAGATATAAAGGATCTCTCTTTACTCCCTATATTTGCCTTAAACTAGAGCATATATTTACAAAGATAAAAGATAATCTCTCTCACCCTAAGAAAATAATTGTTCACTAAAGACGAATTTAGACCCTTATCATCTAGATATAGCGATAGAAGGGTTGATATTGACAAACTTCAACAACTATGTTGTCTCTCCCCATTACTTGCTTCAGCTCCATATTGCCACATTTGGGGCTTTGGATGTAACAGCTCAGCTAGCTGATAGAGTGCTTGTTTAGCATGTGTGAAGTCCTGATTCAGGTCCCAGTACCACAGAAACACATAGTGTGTGATGGTACATTCCTGTAACCCCAGCGTTAAGGAAATGGAGGCATGAAGGTCAGGAGTTCAAAGACATCCTTGAGCTACATAGAGAGTTAAAAGTTAGCCTTAGATTCATGAGAACCTCTCACCCTCTTCACCCCCTTACTCCATAGATCAAATTGCGATTTCTAGAGGTTTACAGTCATTTTTCATCAGCTTGTTTCCTCTTTAGAATTTACTGTTCTTTATTAAAGTTGCTGTCCAGCTGGGAATTTAACCACTTCTGAGAACTACTCATTACCTGGTGTGTCCTTCATACGTATGAAAAACATGTTTTAAACAATTTCTGTTTGGTTTTTCTTATATTAACCTGTCCACTGTGATCAGAAACAGTTCAGAACATTTGGGAGGATATGGAGGATCCCCTTATATAAGGGATCAACTTCTGTGGTCAGGATGGTTGAATTATCTGAGGTAACCTATCCTGACTTAGATGCTATCCTTAGAACTGAAAAATGGGGTCAGACTCCTCGGCCAATTAGACTGAGATCAGGCGTGGGATATTTTCTAAAATATGGGCAGAAAAAAAGCACAACGCCACTATTAACCTATAGATTGTTGAATCAGGCTGTCAAGTTCTGTGAAATTTTAGACTGTAAATGTGAAAATACAACCAATCACTCAATAAATGCTCAGATAAAACAACAAGCAGAAAGAAAATATGTCTACCACAGGGAGCTTAAATTCTAGGAAAACCGTTGAGGCCAGGCATGTGTCAGTGGTGTCCTGAATGGAGGCTTAGAGAGGCCAATGCATGAAGCAGTGAAGCTGAAGCCTGTGTTGCCTTGGACACCCCAAGATGTTGGAGATGCCAGAGCCATGGGACACCTGCTGAGGAGAGCTGCTAACAGGAAGTAGAAACAGACAAAGAAAAAAGTATGTTGCAGTAGACAATGCAGAAATTTAGAGTACTTTGACATCAGACATGGAGGTGCACAGTGTGGACCTGGTTTTCAGTCTTGCTTTGGTCCAGTATAGCCTCACCATGCTCCGTTACCTACATTTTGGAATAGTAATGTATATCCTGTGCCATTATATGTTGGAAGCATGTGGTCTTATTTTTGATTTGGTATCACAGGAGATTACAGTTAAGAGATTACCTGACTTTCAGAAGAGACTTGGAGCTTTGGACTTTTAAATATTGTTGAGACTGTGATAGACTATGGGAACTTTTGAAGTTGGACTAAATGTATTTTGCATTATGATGTTGTTACAAGCTTGTGGGCCAAGGGAATTGAATGTAGTGGTTTGAAAGAAAATGGTCCCCAAAGGGAGTGGCACCAGTGCAATTGAAACTTTGTGTAATCTGTGAGAGTGACTATAGTCAAGACTCCTAGTATGGGGAATACAGAGCCTGGGCTGCCATCTTCTGTAACAATGCAAGGCTTCCAATGGTGGGCTGGGACTCTAACCCAGCCACAAAACCTTTGACCTACAATTTGTTCTGCCTGCAAGTATTGTACAGAGGTAATGGTGATACAGAACTTGTGGTGGTGGCCAACCAATAACTGGTCCAATTTGAGGCCCATGCCACAAGAGGGAGCCAATGCCTGACACTACCTGGATGATCAGGAACCAAAGGCAGGCCTAGGATAGAAACAAACATCAAAAAACAAAAAGACAATGAAGTGATTCTTAATTATATTCTACTAGACTCATAGACCAGAGCCTAAACCAGTTGCTATTAGAGAGGCTTCAGCAACTGATGAGAGCAGATGCAGAGACCCATAGCGAAATATTAGGCAGAGCTCGTGGAACCTTGTGGAAGAGGGGAGCAAGGATTATAGGAGCCAGAGGTGTCTAGGACCCCAGAAGAACAGGGCTCACAGAATCAACTAAGCAGGGCTCATAGCGGCTCAGAGCTAGAGCAACGTTCAGAGAGCCTGTGTGGGTCTGGCTATGTCCTCTGCCTATATGATGTAGTTGTTTAGCTTGGGGTTTTTGTAGGACTCCTGGGTTGCCTATTACAACCTTGAAATGAGGTTATATGCCTAGTATTATTGTAACTTGTTATGCTGTGTTCAGCTGATATCCCTGGGAGGCCTGCTCTTTTCTGACTGGAAAGGAAAGAGTAGTGGATTTTGGGAAAGGGGGTGTGGGGCAGGACTGAGAAGAGCGGAGGGAGGGAAAATTGTGGTCAGGATATAATATATAAGAGAAGAATAAATTAAAAAAATAAATGCAATAGTTATTTTTCAGTTTTCTTTCTTAGAAACAAAGTATTGTCAATAACAGTAGGTGTCGCTATAGCAAAGGAAGCCAGGCATTAAGGATGAGTTTTCTTTCCTTTTCTAGGAAACATCTCATTTTATAAGAGCAACATACAGAATGGGAAAAGATCTTCACCAACCCCACATCTGACACAGAGAGGGCTGATTTCCGAAATAGATAAAGAACTCAAGAAACTAGACATAAAAGCCAAATAATCCAATTTAAAAATGGGGTAGAGACCTAAACATAGAATTCTCAACAGAAAAATTGCAAATGGCATAGAAACACTTAAAGAAATATTCTTTACCCTTAGCCATCATGGAAATGCAAATCAAAATAACTCTGAGAGTCTATTGTTCACCTGTTAGAATGGCTAAGACAAAAACAAAAGTGATGGTTCATGCTGGAGAGGTTGTGGATCAAGGGGAACACTTCATTGCTGGTGGGAGTGCAAACTTGTATAGCCATTTTGGAAATCAGTTTGTCAGTTTCTCAGAAAACTGGGAATCAATCAGCTTCAAGGCACAGCTATGTCACTTTTGGGCATATACCCAAAGGATGCTCAATCATACCACAAGGGCATTTGCTCAACTGTGTTCATAGCAGCTTTATTAGTAATAGCCAGAACCTGGAAACAACCTAGATGTCCCTCAGTTGAGGAATGGATAAAGAAAATGTGGTAGGTTTACACAATGGAGTATTATTCACCTGTAAAAACACAAGGGTGCCAGGAAATTTGAAGGCAAATGGATGGAACTAGAACAAATCATATTCAGTGAGATAACCCAGATACAGAAAGACAAACAAGGTATGTACTCAGTCATAAGTGGATATTAGATGTAAAATAAAGGATAACTATGCTACAATACACAGACCCAGAGAGACTAGGTAACAAGGAGGGCCCAAGGGGGGACTCCCAGATCTTCATGGGAAGGGGAAATAGAAGATTTTGTTAGTGGACTGAGGGCAGGTGGGGATGGGAATATGAGCAATCAGGTGGTGGTGGAGGGGGAGATTACTGAGAGAGGCTAATGGACGCAGGACATTTTGGGGTCAGACAAAAACTCAGAGCAAGGGAATCTCCCAGGAATCTCCCAGGATGACCCCAGCTAAGACTGCTAGCAATAGCAGATACATAGCCTTAATTGACCATCTCCTGTGACCAGATTGGTGCCTAGCCCAATTGTCATCAGAGAGGCTTCATCTACCAACTCATGGAAACAGATGCAGACCCACAGCCAAACATTAGGTGGGGTTCAGGGAATCCTGCAGAAGAGGGCAGGGAAGGATTGTGGGAGCCAGAGGGATCAAGCACATCACAAGAAAACCCACAGAATCAACTAACCTGGGCTCATAAGAACTCACTGAGACTGAACTGACAACCAGGGAGCCTGCATGGGACTGACCTAGGCACTCTGTTTATGTGACAGTTATGTAGATTGGTTCTCTTGTGGGACTCCTTTCAATGGGGACAGGGGCTGTCTCAGACTCATTTACTGTCTTCTGGGACCCTGCTCCTCAAACTGGATCACCTTGCCCAGCCTCAATACATGACGTGCTTAGTCTTACTGCAACTTGATATGCCATGTTTTTTTTTTTTTTTCTTTTGGCTTTCACAGGCGACTTGCCTGTTCTTAAATAGAAAAGGAGGAGGAGTAGTTTGGGGGAGGGAAATGAGAGGGTGGGTTGGTGGTTGGAGGAACTGGGAGGAGAAGAGGGATGAGAGACTGTGGTCAGGATGTAAAATAAATAAATAAATAAATCAGTAAATAAATAAATAAATAGATAATTTTGTTTAAAAAAAAAACCCTGAGAAATTGTAGTCTCATTTGTTGAAGTTCAACATGTCCATCTTCCTACATTGAAGAAGGCAGGTTGCATTTAAAATGATATGTAACAGCACCAAACATTTTTGATAAAGGAAATTTGTACCCTTTCTGGGGAGGTAATTCTAATTTTTATAAACCAAGTTTTATGAGTACTCTTAAAATCTATTTTCTGGATTTTGAACCATTTAGTTCTGAAACATTTATTAGCCTTCATGTGTATGTGTCTGTGTGGGTATATATCCACTAATTAGTTAAGATGCCTATGGAGGCATAGGTATTGGGTCCCCTGGAGCTGGAGTTACAAGTGGTTGTGAGACATCTGACACAAGTCCTGGAAGCCAAGCGTGGGTCCTCTGCAAGAGCTATACATGCTCTTAATCATGGTGCAATCACTACATCACTGAGTCATTTATTCCTAGTAAATGTTCAGAAAAATAATGTGGTTACAAATATTTCCTTACCAAAAGTTTTATTAATTAAATATTATCTCTGTATAAGATAGAAATGGAAAACATCTACTTTTAGAAAATGAAGGTAAGTATTAACGTATTGAATGAATTTTGTTGATCACTAACAATGTACTGGTTATGGTAGTTACCAGACAGACATGTGTATGTGTCCACTCTTATGGTACTTTCAATTTAGCAGGTGTATACAGGTTTCTACACATTTTGCATTTTAGATTACTCTTAAAGGGTATGAGCCATGCCATCATTATTGAGTTCTTTTGTGGACAGACTGCTATGAGCCTATTTAACTCTCTCTCTCTCTCTCTCTCTCTCTCTCTCTCTCTCTCTCTCTCTGTCTCTCTCTGTCTCTCTCTTGTTTTACCTGCTTAATAATACTTCACACCATGTCCCTGTTTTATTTTCAGCTCACATGTTTTGAGAAGAACAGGTAGCCCCCAAGTCTATGAGGGGTAGGCACATGGTATAGATCTAGTCAAAGAGGAGTTTATACCCCATTATTTCTAGTGTTCTTACAAACCATACTCTCCACACCCCATTTCCTGCTTCCCTATGGATCTAATACTGACTTCCTCTTGCCTGCCTCACACACCACACCTGCACACACTATGGTTCTGCTTCTGTTATTGTCTTTCATTATTTACTTATATTGACCAGTCTTCCTAGAATGCCCCTCTTTTATCTCTTCCTCTGTAAACTCATCTATTTTTAAAGACCTAGCTAATTAGCTTTCTTCTGAAAAGCTTTCTTGCTTCTCTCTTGGGTAAGGTAATTCTTTAGAATGTTTCTGCAACCTCTGGGCAGTGTTTTGGTTGACTTTATCCATTTTTCAAAATTCTTTAATGATGACTCTTCTCTACTTACCATGTGCATTTAACTGCCCAATGTGTTCATAGTAAGTTGACTGGTCACCATACACAAGTTACTTAGGACTAGTGTTGGGGAGATCTGGCTCTATGTAACACCCTAGTGCTGATTTTCATAGTCTGGTTATAGAATGCTTCACAGACTAGATCAGAATCATTTGCATAAACTATTCTTGTTGTATCAGAGAGGGAGAACTGCATTCCTTATTTTGTTCCGTTTGATTTAGGTAATGATATCAGGAACTCACCCAGTAATATTTGTTGATTCTATGTAGGCTTTCAGATTACTCAAGCTTGCACTGTTTTCTTCTCTACACTCTCCTATAATTTACTGGCTGGACTATTAATTTATCTAATGATGATATACTATTTTGTGGTATTTCTTCTTTGTGATATGTTGTTCTTAACCTACTATTTACAACTTTACATCATTCTTTTTGAATAAGGACCACATAATCATGAATGTACTGCTTACTTATTATCTTTTAGAGAATTTATTATTCAGTCAAATAATTGTATTAGCTGGGGTTGTGTTTTGGCTAGCAACCGAAACAGGGTGGTTTAATGGTGAGGCAACTGATGGGAAGCTATCAGTGTACCTACTCTGTTGAACTGGAGAAGCAGACTTGGAACAGAAGGTAGCGTCAGAAGTCCTCTGATGCAGTATACTGCAGGACGGGGGTTACACTGGACCAACACTAGGAAAGAGCAGTGCCTTCTTCTCTTTTTCCACTATCACTTTCATCAGCACCCAAGAGAATTTGACCAAAGTCAGGTCATGGACTTGCTTCTTGGTTGTAGTAGATTCATGAGTGGTAAGTACAGAAGCCAAAGTCCTCGAGGGATTGATTCTTTGATCTTTTAGAAGATACCAGAATCTCTCAAGAAAGAAATGGTCCTTGGATAATTATAGTAACTAATCAATAAATACTGTAACAGACTTTCATTCACAGACACTTGCTTCATCAATCTTAGCACTGAAGGTGACTGGACCTTTCCAAATTCCTTATTGCTTCTTGGGATCAGTTTTATATTATTTAAACAATGGGGTTACCAAATGTGGTGGTTTAAATGATAGATGTCCCTCTGTCTTCTTGGGCATTTGAATTCTTGGTCCTCTGTTGGTGGCTGTTTGGGAGACCTTAGGAGATGTGTGGCCTTGCTGGAGGAATTTGTCATTGGGGGGTCATCTTTGAGGCTTCTAAAGACATGCTCCATGCCCAGTTTTTTCTCTCTTCTTGTTTGTGTGGTTCAAGATGTGAGCCTTCAGCTCTCAGCTTCCAGCTCCAGTAGCCATGCCTGCCTACTGCCCAGCTTTCTTACTTCCACAGTGAGAAACTCTTATCAATCCTGAACTGGAAGCTCCAAATCAATTTTTTCCTTCTATAAGTTGCCTTGATTATGGTGTTTTATCACAGCAATAGAAAAGTAACTAATACAATTCATAGTCTTACCTGATGGTTTTAATGATTAATTTAAATTGGGTAGCATATGAAAAAGTGACTATTATAGCATCTGTTACCCAGTAGGTACTCAGTGAATGATCCCAATTATTGGTTGGTCTATGTGAACACTATGAAACAGCAATTATTTTCTTTGTCTTTGAGCAGTCATGGTTGGATAAGGAAAAAAATGAAGTACTGTAGTGCTCACAGCTATCTTGGAATTAAGAAGAGATTTTTTTTTAAAAGTATATATGAAGTTTTGAGAAGTTGGTATGGTATGGGTCACACAGCCTCTAAGTGGCAGACCTGAGGCTTGGGACAGCTTTTCCTAGATCCACTGCCTATTAAATTGGGGAGACAGATATTGAACAGTGAAGGATAGTTACCTAGTTCAATTCCAATCATAAAGTTTTACTAATACCTAGGGTGCCAATCAGATGTTTCAGTTAATGTATTTCTGGTTTCAAAAAGATTGCAGTCTAGAGAGAAGGGTGGACATTACAGACCTTACCCATACAGAACTTATCTGAAATTCCAGATAAGGCAATGCATATCATGTTTTAAGGTAGTTCTTCTAATAAGCGTTAGTCAAAGGTGCTGGGCTCTGAGGTGCAGTGATTCATAAAACAATAAGCAGCTGCCCTTAGGGGGTTTATATGTCACAGGGTAGAGACAAAAAATAAACATCAATACACATGCAAAGAAATTGTAGTTATGGAGGAGTCTTCAAGAGGAAAGGCAAAGCTTTGCGATGGGAAGTTGGTAGAGGCTGCTTTCGATAAGGGTACTTCTGAGGGTCTGAAAGGTCAGATGTGTTCAGATGTATGTGGCATGTACTCCAAAGAGAGGAGATATGTGATGCAAGGACCAGGAGGGCACTCACTGGGGGTTATAAAGAGTGAGAGTAAGCCTGTATGAGAGAGAACAGGGAGAAGAACATTCATCTGGCTCTACAGATGGTAGGTGGGAGCCGAGATACACAGAGCCTTGTGTTCCACAGTGAGATGTGTTTAGTTCAGTAGTATGAGGTTATTAGAAGACCCTAAATACTCCATAAGGGAAAATATTATCTACATACAATGGTTACCTGCAATTGTAAGCAGATGAGGAGTAATGGTTCTTTGAAAAGTTAGAGAGGCTTGGGAGAAGGGGGTGCTCATGTCAGGAAGTCCATGGGTTATGTGTGTGAGGACAGTGGGATACCATCATCTAAGGATGATATCTTAGAGATCACGAAGCATGTTGGGCAATAGGATATTTTCCCATGTCACAGCAGTATTTGTTCCTGAGAAGGATGCTATGAGAGGAAATCAGGGAGGAAGCAGGGTACCAGGCTGTCTGGATACTGTTATGTAGGCAGATGGAAATGTTCTGTTTTAGAAAGACAATGCTAGGACCATATGAAGAATGTCAGAGGTAGCAGGAAGGCACTGAACCTCAGTCCTGTGGTAGGTCAGTTGAGCCATGTCTAAGAGCCACATATTGAAAGGGAAAGAGACATAGATAAGAACAATTGATATGATGAGCTGGCAGCTCCCAGCACGAACTGGGTGTAAGTGGTAAGAGGAAGAGGAATCTGGATACACTTCAAACCAAGTTCAGATGGACGGATGCCCTTTTCCATGGGAGGAAGGTTGGTGGGTGGAAGCTGGGACTCTTGAGTTGGCATATGAGGAACTGGCAGGACTCCCATGAGTTGCTTCTGAGAGTCTACTGAGAAAGCAGAGCTGGGAGCTCAGGAAGTGTGGCCTTTAAGAGCACACCTATTCCAACTAATTTCTTATAATCTGTGAAAAATTTTGTGAATTTTTAGATATTTGCTATTTTCAAGAAGACAGAAGTTTCACAAGTGTTTGCCAGAACCAACTGGCATTTTCCACCAAAGGAAAGGTTTTCCACTTCCAGAAACAGAACGTTCAGTAAAAGAGAAAGCTAGTTGATGACTTCTACTTCCTTTTCTTGTTTTGGAAGCTGAGTTGTTAGACTTGCTCAGGGCTGAGGAATAACATTAGGGAATATTATACCACCACCATAATCTCTGAAAGAAAAAGATCTTGTTGAAATAACCCATCACTGATAAAGAGAAGATAGACAGGCCCTTGTGTCCCTGTAGGAGGTAATAGGAGGTTGCAAACATTTTTCTTAAAATTTATTTTTGACTATTTTGATAGGTTTTACAAAATATCAGATACAAAAGAATAGGCCTGGGAGTGATATAAATGGCTAGATAAGAAATCAGAAAGGATACTAATAAAAGGGTCAGTGAGGCTATAGCCACTTAAAAGTTTCTGTTGGAAATAAACTGCTCTTTTTTGTACCAAGCTGGACATCTGAAAGGTAAAGGGGATTTTGTAAATGAGTAAGAACCTCTTTCTTGCTTGTTTTCCACCTTCATCAATTATATAGTCAGTCTTAACAGTTACCTTTTTTTCCTCTGGAAACAGAGCGTTTCTTCTTTTCTAGTACTAATTTGAAAGTATAGAACCAGAGGTTTCATGATACTTAATTCACCAACAAAGGTCATTTTTAATTGCTATCTCTTGTATCTCAGGCTGTATCACTGCCTACCCAGTGTGACTCAGCCTGGGCCCAGGCGCTGACTCATGGCGCTCCTCATATACAGGAACTGGTGACACAGACTGACTGGCAGATTGTGCCACATGAAACCAGGCAAGAGAAATGAGGCTCCTATTGCCAAATTCCTAGCTGACCTTGGTGCAGGCTGGGAAAGACGGGCTATTCTAAAAGATCTGTTCACTTTGCAGTTTTCATTGTTATTATTACAGTGACTATTACTTCCTGATTTATATGTATTTATCCAATTTGTCTCAGGAGGATTTGGGGGTACAGAGTCATTCATATTCTTTGTGAAATCACCCTGCTACAGTGGAGGGGTTCAGGCTGGGGAGGTCTTATTCACTAATGACTTGAGTGCTTGACCTACCTCTGGTGTTTTCTTTCCCATGTTTCTACAACCTTTGTATTCCAGATTCACTGTGTCGAGCAAAGCACAATAGGACAATACTGCTGGCCCTGCTTTGCAGGTTAGGAACTGTCAGCTTTCCGAGGACATACTGCTGATAAGTAATGAGCCAGAACCCTGAACTGCACTGATCTCACTCCTCAGAGCCACTGCTTCTTAAGCTCCTGCTTAAACTTCTTGTCTGTAAAATATGGATGTAATAACATGTGTCTTGAGGGTTGTTGTACAGATTAAGAAATAGAACCGTGAAGGGGATAGTACCTTACTACATGTTAGGCAACCAATAAGGGGTTGGTGGTGCTACTAAAGCTAAGGAAGAAAAAAAATCTTAGTTAAAGTAGCCACAGAAACAAGCCCTTGCTGGAGCCCAGCCTTTGACTCTGTGTGGGCGAGTGTGGTTTTACTGGCCCTCAAAGCACTTGGTAAGGAAGTTAAGCTTGGATCTCCAGTTGTAGTTTCAAATGTTAGCTACTGTAACATCTGGAAGGGGAACAGATTCCTTTTTTTCATTTTTAATCATCTAATATTTCCCACATCACTCTCTATCAATCCCTAATGAAAATGAAATTGTGAGATTCAGCAAGTGTTGTCTGTACTGACAGTGGTAGGGAAAGGCTGGGCTTCCAGAATAAGCATGGGAAGCTTATTCTCAGAGCAAGAGAATTTCTTTACCTTTGGTAAATGTCACATAAACAAATGCCTGAACACAAGAAAAAAAGGCAGAAAAGAAACCCAGATTTTTTTTTAAAATTTATTTATTAGTTCTAGTTAGGGAACAAGCTTGTTTCAAGTCCCTTCTCCCTCTCCCTCCCCTCACCCCCATCTCTCCTCCCCACCCAGCCCACCCCCCACCATCTACCTACCACTCCCCAGGCAGGGTAGGACCCTCAACGGGGGCTCTGCAAATTCCACCAAATCTTCCTGTGCTGGTCCTGGGCCCTTCCCCATGTGTCCAGGAGACCCAGATTTTTAATAGTATCTGCAGGGAAAGGAAAATGTTCTAGAAAAGACCTGGCCATGATAGAGAGCAGAATAAAAGGAATGTGCCATGGCCCATTTGTTTAGACATTTTTGAGGCCAATGCAAGAGAAGTGTATATAGTGTCTCTGTAGAGAAGGGACATCATGGTAGAACTCTAAAGAGGACTAACCATATTAGAGAAAGCATTTTTGAGCTGGGGAAATATCTAATTCGCCCCCTAGTGTATGGAGGCCTCCTAATTGACATCCATGTTCAGGGGTCTGGATCAGTCCTGTGCTGGCCTCCCAGACAGTAGTCTGGGGTCCATGTGCTCCCCCTTGTTCAAGCCAGCTGTTTCTGTGGGTTTCACCAGCCTGATACCGACACATTTGATCTTCATTCCTCTCTCTCTGCAATTAGGTTCCAGAGTTCAGTTCAGTGTATAGCTGTGGGTGTCTGTCTCTGCTTCCATCAGCCACTGGATGAGGGCTCTAGGATGGCTTAAAAAGTAGTCATCAGTCTCATAGGGGAAGGGCATTTAGGTTATCCTCTCCACCACTGGCTAGATTGTCAGCTCATGTCATCCTTGTAGATCTCTGGAAATCTCCCTAGTGCCAGATCTCTCCTTGGACCTATAATGGCTCCTTCTGATATGGTATCTCTCATCCTGCTCTCCTCTATTCTTCCCCCAACTCAATATTTCTGCTCCTCCATTTCCTCCTCTCCCCTTCTCTTCTCCTCCTCTCATTCTGGCAGCTCCCTCTCTCCTACCCTCATGCTCCCAATTAGCTCAGGAGTTCCTGCCCCTTCCCATTCTCTGGGGTCCATGCATTTCCCCCTTAGAGTCATTCCTTTTACCTACTTTCTTTGGTGAAGAGGATTGTAGGCTGGTAATCCTTTGCTCTATGTCTAAAATTCATATATGAGTGAGTATATACCATGTTAGTCTTTTTGTGACTGGGTTACCTCACTCAGGATGGTTTCTTCTAGTTCCATCCATTTGCCTGTAAATTTCAAGATTCCATTTTTTTTCTGCTGAATAGTACTCCATTGTATAAATGTGCCACATTTTCTCTATCCATTCTTCAGTTGAGGGGCATCTACGTTGCTTCTAGGTTCCTGCTATTACAAGCAATGCTGCTATGAAAATGGTTGAACATATGTCCTTGTTGTATGAATGTGCATTATTTGGGTATATGCCCAAGAGAGGAATTGCTGGATTTTGAGGTAGACTGATTACCATTTTTTTCTGAGCAACCGACATACTGATTTCCAAAGTGGTCTTACAAGTTTGCACTCCCACCAGCAATGGAGGAGTATTCCTTTTTCTCCACATCCTCTCCAGCATAGATTGTCATTGGTATTTTTGATTTTAGCCATTCTGACAGGTGTGAGGTGGTATCTCAGAGTTGTTTTGAGTTGCATTTCTCTGATGGCCAAGGATTTTGAACACTTTCTTAAGTGTCTTTCAGCCATTTAAGATTCCTCTGTCGAGAATTGTCTATTTAGTTCTGCACCCTACTTTTTAATTTCATTGTTTGGTGTTTTGGTGGCTAGCTTATTGAGCTCATTGTATATTTTGGGAATTAGCCCTCTGTCAGATGTGGGGTTGGTGAAGATCTTTTCCTATTCTGTGGGCTGTCATTTTGTCTTACCAACTATGTCCTTTGCCTTAGAGAAGCTTCTCAGTTTCAGGAGGTCCCATTTATTAATTGAACATCTCCATGTCTGTGCTACTGGTGTAATGTTCAGGAAGCAGTCTCCTGTGCCTATTCATTCAAAGTTATCTCCCACTTTCTCTTCTAGAAGATTTAGTGTGGCTGGATTTATGCTGAGATCTTTGATCCATTTGCACTTAAGTTTTGTTCATGGTGACAGATATGGTTCTATCTGTAATGTTCGGCATGTCCGAATCCAGTTGTGCCAGCACCATTTGTTGAATCTTCCATTGTATAGATTTAGCAGCTTTGTCAATTGTCAAAATAAGGTGTTCCTAGGTGTGTGGGTTAATATCAGGGCTTTCAATTCAATTCCATTGGTCTATCTGTCTATTTTTGTGCCAATACCACGCTGTTTTCAGACCTATGGCTCTATAATAGAGCTTGAAGTTAGGGATGGCGATGCCACCAGAAGATCCTTTATTGTACAGAGTTGTTTTGGCTATCCTGGGTCTTTTTTTCCATATAAAGTTGAGTATTGTTCTTTCAAGTTCTGTGAAGAACTGTGTTGGGATTTTGATGGGGATTGCGTTGAATCTCTAGATTACTTTTGGCAAGATTGCCATTTTTACTATGTTGATTCTACCTATCCAAGAGCATGGGAGATCTTTCCATTTTCTGGTATCTTCTTTACTTTCTTCCTTTTAAGACCCAAAGTTCTAACTGTTCAGGTCTTTCACTTTTTTGGTTATTATTATCCCCAGATATTTTATGTTGCTTGTGGATATTGTAAAGGGTGATGTTTCTCTGATTTCTTTCTCATTGCATTTATCATCTGTATAAAGTAGGGCTACTGATTTTTTTGAGTTAATTTTGTATCCTGCTACTTTGTTGAAGGTGTGTATCAGCTGTAATAGTTCTCTGGTAGAGGTTTTCGGGTCACTCATGTAGACTATCATATCATCTGCAAACAGTGAAAGTTTCACTTCTTCCTTTCCAATTTGTATCCCTATGATCTCCTTTTGTTGTCTTTTTGCTCTAGCTAGAACTTCAAGTACAATATTGAAGAGATGGAGAGAGTAGACAGCCTTGTCTTGTTCTTGATTTTAGGGTAATCACTTTGAGTTTCTCTCCATTTATTTGATGTTGGCTGTTGGTTTGGTGTATATTGCTTTTATCATGTTCATATATGTTCCTCTTATTCCTGTTATCTCCAAGATCTTTATCATCAAGGGGTGTTGGATTTTGTCAAAGTCTTTTTCAGCATCTAGTGAGATAATCATTGGTTTTTCTTTTTTCTTTTCTTTCTTTTTTTGTGTTTTAGAGACAGGGTTTCTCTGTATCGCTTTGGAGCCTATCCTGGTACATGCTCTGCAAACCAGGCTGGCCTTGAACTCACAGAGATCCACCTGCCTCTGTCTCCTGAGTGCTGGGATTAAAGGCGTGTGCCACCAACGCCTGGCTCATGTGGTTTTTCTTTTTCAGTTTGTTAATATGGTGGATTACATTGATGGATTTTCGTATGCTGAACCATCCTTGCATCCCTGGAATGAAGCCTACTTGATCATAGTGGATGATTTTTCTGATGTGTTCTTGGATTAGATTTGCCAATATTTTGTTGAGTATTTTTGCATCTATGTTAATGAGGGATATTGGTCTGTAGTTCTCTCTCTTAGTTGTATCTTTGTGTGGCTTGGGTATCAAAGTGATTGTAGCTTCGTAAAAAGAGTTTGGCAATATCCATTCTGCTTCTATTGTGTGGAACAACTTGTGCAGTACTGGTATTAGCTCTTGTTTGAATTTGTGGTAGAATTCTGCAGTGAAGCCATCTGGCCCTGGCCTTTTTTGGTTGGAAGGCTTTTGATGACTGCTTCTATTTCATTCAGTGTTATAGGACGATTTAAACTGCTTATCTGTTCTTGGTTTAATTTTGGTAATTAATATCTATCCAGGAAACTGTCCATTTCCTTTAGATTTTCGAATTTTATGGAGTACAGGTTTTCAAAGTATGTCCTGATGATTCTCTGGATTTCCTCAGTGTCCTTTGTTATATCCCCCTTTTCGTTTCTGATTTTGTTAATTAGCATGCTCTCTCTCTGCCTTTTGGTTAGTTTGGATAGAGGTTTGTCTATCTTGTTGATCTTCTCAAAGAACCAACTCTTTGTTTCATTGATTCTTTGTAATGTTTTCCTAGTTTCTACTTTATTGATTTCAGCCTTCAGTTTGATTATTTCCTGGCATCTACTCCTCGTGGTTAGTTTGCTTCTTCTTGCTCTAAAGCTTTCAATTGTGCTGTCAATTCTCTCATGTGACTATTCTCCAGTTTCTTCATATGAGCACGTAGTGCTATGAACTTCCCTCTTAGCACTGCTTTCAAGAGACATGGTGACTTCTGCGGGTGAATTCCCCAGTTGAAATCCCAACTCTTTTAAAAGAGATGCAGTCTTATGAATTTGTAGTGGTCCTAAACTCAGCAAAGATGTAGTATAATTAATTCATATGAAATTCCGTTTTTTTTCCAAGACAGGGTTTCTCTGTGTAGCTTTGGAGGCTGTCCTGGAACTCGCTTTGTAGACCAGGCTGTCCTCAACTCAGATAGATCTGCCTGCCTCTGCTTCCCAAATGCTGGGATTAAAGGCATGAGCCACTGATGCCTGGCCATGAAATTCCTTTTTTTTTTTAATGCAAAGCAATACCTAAAATTGAACTTCACAAAGAACCTTTGAGTAAGTAATCTGTTGTGACATAGCTTACAATGTCAATGGTCCTTTTTGTTATTATTATTAGTTTATAAATAAATAAATAAATAAATAAATAAATAAATAAATAAATTCATTTTCTTTTTTGTGTGTAGATATTTTGCCTGGATGTGTATGTCTATGCACTACATGCACGTCATTCAGAGGCCTGAAGAGGGTGTCAGATCCCATGAAACTGGAACTATAGAGAGCTGTTAGGTGCCACGTGGCTGCTGGGACTTGGAGCTTGTCCTCTAGGAGATCATCTAATTTTCATAACTGTTGGGCCATTTCTACATTCCCAGTCTTTGTTATAGTCAAATATCTTCATTTCTGCAAAATTTGGATGTTTTTGAAGTCTCAAAATATACCTTATTCTGTGTTCACCTTTTATTCCTTAATTCTCGACCTCTCCATCGTCAGTGGCATAAGTTATTACTCCTCAAAGGTACTTAGTTCTTAGAATCAAATAGTAATTTCATATGCCTCACTTGGCCTGAAGTGTTTATGTGCTTTAATTAGCATTGGAATTTTTCTTAGTTTTCAAAGCACTTTCATGTAGATCATAATCTAGAGCCCAGGGAAAATACTGCTATTCAAATGGATGCTATATTCTGAAAGTACTTAACAAAATTCAACTTTCAAAAGAGTACTAGAAAAGGACTGAACAGTAACTTGTGAATTGCATGGCAGTAAATGATGATTCAATATTTTGTACTCCACAGTTTGAAGTGTACTTCAGTTTTTATTTTAATTTTCTTGTGAATTTTTCCTTGATATGACTGTCAAAATAAAATTTCTATGGGAACTTAAATGTTAATCAGTGGCAAGAGACAAAAATACTTAAGGAAAAAATGATCACATTACACAATAATATTCCAGATAAGTGCCTATAGCGCTTTTTACATGGTGGAGGGGTTTTGAGTGCTGGCACTGGGCTGGTAATGGTATATTGGTATGGATGTTGATGCACTGTGTGTCTGAATGCATTTGCCCTCTTTCCATGAACCTGTCAGTATTGATCAGTGAAGTGGGTGGGAACTGTATTTAGTGCAGTTAGCAGAACTTGTTTCTGACTCTATGTTGGTTTGTCATGCTGTCTGTGAATGTCCATTATCAAAACATGACTTTGTGTTCACCTCTATCTCAAAGAGCAGATGGGTGAGTGTATTCACATTTGGTTGAGCTGTTCTTGTTTGTTTTATGACTCACAAAACATTTAACTATCAAAATGAACTGCCAAACAGCTTCCCCCAACTTGGGCTACTTGCCTTGACCAAGTAGGAAAATTCCTCATGTTAGTGTTGCTGTGTCAGTGAGCCCATTCATGAACTAGGGATAAATACTGGTTCCACTGCCAGAAGCACCATAGACTACCCAGCCCCCACCAACTGACACACACATTCAGGGACCTGGTTCCATCTTATGCAAGTTCCCCAGTTATTAGACTGGGGTCTGTGAGCTCCCACTTGTTCAGTTCAGTTGTTTCTGTGAATTTCCCCAGCATACTTGACCCCTTTGCTCATCACTCCTCCTTCCCTATGACTGGATTCCAGGAGTTTGGCTCAGTGTTTATCTGTGAATCACTGCTTCTGCTTCCATCAGCAACTGGATGAAGGCTCTATGATGGCATTTAAGGTAGTCATCAATCTCATTATAGGGGAAGAGCATTTAAGATAGCTACTCCACTATTATTTAGATTGTTAGTTTGAGTCATCCTGGTGGATCCCTCGAGATCTCCGTAGTGCCAGATTTCTCCTTAAACCCATAATGGCTCCCTCTATTAAGGTATCTCATTCCTTGCTCTCCTTCTCTGTTCTTCCCTCAACTTGACCTACCTGACCCCTAATGTTCTCCTCCCCCCTCCCCTTCTCCCCTTCTCCCCTCCTTTTTTTCCCTACTTTTCTTCCTCTACCCTCATGCTCCCAATTTACTCAGAAGATCTTGTTTCTTTCCCCTTCTTGGTGGGGGAGGTCCATGTATGTCTCGCTTAGAGTCCCCTGTGTTTCCTAGCTTCTCTGGGGTTGTGGATGGTAGGGTGGTTAACCTTTGCTCTATGTCTAATATTCACTTACCAGTGAGTACATACCATAGTATTCTTTCTGTGTCTTCATTACTTCAGTCATGATGGCTTCTTCTAGTTCTATACACTTGCCTTCAAATTTCAAGATGTTATTGTTTTTTTTCCCCGCTGAGTAGTACTCCATTGTGTAAATGCACAAAATTTTCTTTATCTCTTCTTTGGCTGAGGGGCATCTAGATTGCTTCCAGGTTCTGGCTATTACAAATAATACTGCTATGAACATAGTTGAACATAGATGTCCTAATGGTATGAATATACATCCTTTGGGTATATGCCTAACAGGGGAATTGCTGGATCTTGAGGTAGACTGATTCCCTTTTTCCTGAAAAGCAGCCATACTGATTTACAAAGTGGCTGCACTAGTTTGCATTCCCACCAGCAATAGAGGAGTGTTCCCCTTTCTCCACATCCTCTCCAGCATAAACTGTCATTGGTATTTTTGATTTTAGCCATCCAGACAGGTATAAGATGGCATCTCAGAGTTGTTTTGATTTGCATATTCCTGATGGCTAAGAATGTTGGGCAATTTCTGAAGTGCCTTTCAGTCATTTGAGATTGCTCCATTGAGAATTCTCTATTTAGGACTGTACCTCATTTTGTTAATTTGACTGTTTGGTGTTTTGGTGACCAGATTCTTGAGTTCTTTGTATAGTTTGAAGATCAGCCCTCTATCATATGATTCCTATAATTCGTATTGCATCATTTGAAGCTATGTAGTGAGATACCTCTAGCTTTTATTTTATTGTTTTATCCAATGTTTAAGGTTGAGTTTAGTTTATAGCAGACAAATACTTCTCTGTGAAGTTCTCCCACACCCACTGTTTCAGTAATTGAAGACTAAATGGAATACCTTACAATTTACAGCCTTTTCTGAACTCTTTCCTGGGGAAGACTATTAAGAAAGTCAGAGTGAATTGAATATTCTGAAAGAAATGGAGTCACTGACATTGAACTAACTAGACAATGAAGCAGTCATAGTTAAAGGTTAGAAGGGAAAATCAGGAAAAGATGGCAAGCAAACAGATTTTGGATATTTTTTATGAGTACATAGAATGAAAATTTTACTAATTTACTGTTTCATATCAAGCTTTTATTGAAAAGATTATAAAACAACAACTCATTGTAACTCTACATTAAGACTGTATGCTTCTCAGTGGAGAGTACACTAGAGGGTTAATCACTGATGCTGAAGGGCTGGCTGATAGCTTCAGATCCTACCTGAATGCATCCACCCAAACTAGTTATGGAAGAAAACTCAGTGTGGTGAGTGGTGACAGTGCTGACCAATCCCAGCATCCCTCCTCTGCTCCAGGAAGGGTGTAAATGACATGATCTCCCTTCCAGTTCCAAGGAAAGAAACAGATATACCGCATCCTTCTTGAGGAATTTGTAAATGGGATGGATGTAGCAAAATAGGGGCTTCTCGAAGAAATGAGTGAAGGGTGGAAGTACTGGGAGTTTTCTTTCAGCCTGGCATCATGCCACCACACCAAATGTATGTGTGACCCTGGAAACTCTGCTACCCATGAGGTCTATTATATGCCATTTTCTAAAATAAACTTATTTATTTTACATCCTGACTGTAGCTGGGTGTTTCTTTGGGCCACCAGCTCAAAAATGACACAGAGACTTATTGTTAATTATCAAAACTCAGCTGATAGCTTAGGCTTGTTTCTAAGTAGCTATTATAACTTAGATTTACCCATTTCTATTAATTTACTTTCTGCCTTGTGGCTTTATTACTTTATCTCCATAATGCCCATTCTGCTTGATCTCCTGGCATCTCCACCCTTCTTCTTCCCAGCATGGTCTGTGCCTGAAAAACCTGTTTTGCTATTGGCTGTTCAGCTTTTTATTAAAGCCAATTAGAATGACACATCTTCACAGTGTACAAAAAGATTATTCCACAACACCTGCCCGAAGTTCCCCTCCATCCTATTATTCCAGTCTCTCCTCCCCAACTTCCCTTTTGCCCTCATCCACTTTTACTCCATTTCTATTCAGAAAAGGGCAAACCTCCCATGGATATCAATAAAACATGGCATATCACATTGCAGTAAGACCAATAAACTCCCCTTGTATTAAAATTGGACAAGTGGAGAGGCCGCCTTTGATGCCCTTCCCCTATAAAGATATTGATGACTATCTTCATTGCCATTCTAGAGCCTTTATCCAGTAGCTGATGGAAGCAGAAGCAGACACCCACAGCTAAGCACTGAGCCATACTCCTGGAATCCAGTTGTAGAGAGAGAGGAGGGGATGAGCAAAGCAGTCAGTACCGTTCTGGAGAAACCTACAGAAACAGCTGACCTGACCTGGTGAGAGAACAGGGACCCCAGTCGTAAAGCTGGGGAACCAGCATTGGACCGAACCAAGCCCTCTGAATGTTAGGAAGTCTGGGCAGTTTATGGAAACTCTAACAGTGGAACTACTATTTATCTCTAGTGCACAAATAGAGTTTGAGAGCCCATTCCCTATGGAGGGATATTATTGCAGTTCAGATACGTGGAGGAGGGCCTCGGCCCTCCCCCAAATGATGCGACAGACTTTGATGATCCTCATGGAATGCCTCACTATCCTTGAGTAGTGGGTGGGGGTGGGTTGGGGGGTTGGTGAGGGGCATGAGAGGATGGGAGGGAGAGGGGGCAGGGGAATTGATATGTAAAATAAGGTTGTTTCCAAATAAGAAAACTGAAAAATAATAAAGTTGAACAAAGCAAACCATTATGAGGAATAGGGTTCCAAAAGTCAGTAAAAGTCCCTGCTCCCACTATTAGGAGACCCACAAGAGGACCAAGCTACACAATTGCAATATATATGCAGAGTTCCTTGGACAGTCCCATTCAGTCTCCCTGGTTGTTGGTTCCACCTCTGTGAGCCTCTATGAGCCCAGATTAGTTAGTTGATTCTGTGGATTTTCTTGTGGTGCCCTTGATCCTCTGGCTCCTACAATCCTTTCTCCTCTTCTACATGACTACCTAATGTTTCACCGTGAGTCTTCATCTGTTTCCATCAATTGGTGGATGAAGTCCCTCTGATGAAAACTGGTCTAGGCACTAATCTGGTCACAGGAAATGGCCAGTTCAAACTACATATCTTCTATGGCTAGGAGTCTGAGCTTAGGTCATCCTTGTACATTCCTGGGAGATTCTCATGTTCCAGGTTTTTACCTTATCCTGAAGTGGCCCCAACTTCAGTAGTGTCTTTCAGTACTCTTCCTCTCCACCCCCTAAAGGATTGCTCACGTTTCCATCCCCATCTGCCCTCAGTCCACTCAAGAAATCTCTTCAATTACTGCTTCCCAGGGAGATCCATGCATTCCCCCTTTCAGCCTTCCTTGTTACCCAGTCTCTCTGGGTCTGTAGATTGTAGCATAAGTAACCTTTATTTTTTATTTTAATTAATTTTTTATTTAAGTTAAAAACAATCTTATTTTACATATCAATCCCAGTTCCCTCTCCCTCCCATCCTCCCACTCCCCCATCCCATCTCCCATCCACTTCTCAGGGAGGATGAGGCCTTCCATGGAGGATCATCAAAGTTTGTCATGTCATTTGGGGGCAGGACCTAGGCCCTCCCTCATGTATCTAGGATGAGAGAGTATCCCTCCATAGGGAATGGGCTCCCAAAGCCCATTCCTGCACTAGGGATAAATTCTGGTTCTACTGCCAGAGGCACCATAGATTGTCCAAGCCCCACATCTGACAGCCATATTCATCGGGGCTGGTTTGGTCTGATGATGGTTCCCCAGTGATCAGTCTGGGGTCTGTGAGCTCCCACTTGCTCAGGTCAGCTGTTTTAGTGGGTTTCTCCAACATGGTCTTGACCCCTTTGCTCATCATTCCCCCTTCTCTGTGACTGGATTCTAGGAGTTCAGCTCAGTGCTTAGCTATGAATCTCTGCTTCTGCTTCCATCAGCTGCTGGATAAAGTCTCTATGATGGTATATAAGGTAGTCATCAATCTCATTAAAAGGGAAGGGCATTTAAGGTAGCCTCTCCACTATTGCTTAGATTCTTAGTTGGAGGTCATCTTTGTGGATCCCTGGAGATTTCCCTAGTGCCACATTTCTCATTAAGCCTGTAATGGCTTACTCTATTAAGGTATCTCCTTGCTTTCTTTCTCTGTTCTTCCCTCAACTCAACCTCCTGATCCCACATGTTCTCCCCCCCTTTTCCCTCCTCTTTCTCCTACTTTCCTCACCCCCATGCTCCCTATTTACCAAGGAGGTCTTGTTCCTTTTCCCTCCTGGGGGGGGGTCCATGTATGTCTCTCTTAGGTTCCTTATTGTTTTCTAGCTTCTCTGGAGTTGTGGATTGTAGGCTGGTTATCATTTGCTCTATGCCTAATATCCACTTATGTGAGAGTACATACCATGTTTGTCTTTCTGGGTCTGGGTTACCTCACTGAATATGATTTGTTCTAGTTCTATCCATTTGCCTTCAAATTTCTTGTCATTCTTGTTTATTTACAACTGAATAATACTCCATTGTGCAAATGTACCACATTCCCTTTATCCATTCCTCAGCTGAAAGACATCTAGGTTGTTTCCAGGTTCTCGCTATTACAAATAAAGCTGCTATGAGCACAGTTGAGCAAGTGTCCTTGTGGGATGATTGAACATCCTTTGGGTATATGCACAAGAGTGGTATAGCTGTGTATTGAGGTTGATTGATTCCCAGTTTTCTGATAAGAGGCCACGCTGACTTTCAAAGTGGCTGTACAAGTTTTCACTCCCAGCAGCAATAGAGGAGTGTTTCTCTTGCTCCACATCCTCTCCAACATGTGTTGTCACTTGTGCTTTTGATCTTAGCCATTCTGATACGTGTAAGATAGAATCTCAGAGTTGTTTTGATTCACATTTTCCTGATGCCTAAGAATGTTGAACATTTCAAGTATTTCTCAGTCATTTGAGATTCTTCTGTTGAGAACTCTGTTTGGATCTGTACCTTATTTTTAAATTGGTTTATTTGGTTCATTGATATCTAGTTTCTTGAGAAAAATCTACCTATAAATAGCATCCATGGCTGGACAATTTAGATCCAAATAAAACCTGAGAAAGCTTAAAAGAAGGTTCTAAACATGAAAAAAGAGTCAAATGTGGTTTCTTGATAACTGCCTTTTCTGAGGTTGGCTCAATGCTTGTGGGAAACAGAGGCACAGCTCTTTTAAGAGGTAGGCTTCCTGCCTCAGTACTCATGACAAACATGGGCATGGCTCTTTTAAAAGTCTCTGCTACTGAGCACTTAAATGGTGTTTATGAGCAGCAGGTGGTACACTACTTGATGACAGCATGGACCCCAAAACTCCCAAGTTGGAGCCATATACGTGGCTCCCTGGTACCTTTGTCTTGAGAATAAGCTCATAGGACTGAAGTGGGATGAGCCAGCTGACAGCAGACCATGAGCTAAGTTGCACATCAGTTTAAGTTTGGCTCATGCAGATAAAAAAGATTAGATATACACAGTAAAGATATATCCAAATGAAAGAAACCTCTAAACAGGTTACAGTATGTTTAAAAATATACATAGGCTTAGCAGAGAAAAGAGAAGTAATATATATATATATATATATAATATATGTCACAGATTAAAAATAGTTTAAAATAATAAAGTCATTAAAAAAGAATAAAGTAATAAAAATATAATAAATATAATAAGCTACATAAAGATGGGAAATACATAGAGAGTCTGGATATGGTATTGTGTTGTCTTTGAATTTTTTCAGTGTTAATGAAGGAGCCATAGCTGCTAAGAGATATTGGATTATAAAAGCTGCTAGATTAAACAAACCTATATGATATTTAAAAATATCTTTACTTCAGAATGCAAATCAAAAGGTATTGCTTTCTGGGAGAAGTTATGCTTTTATTTCCACAGGAAATGAGAGGAATTGTTTCATTCCAGGTTGATATATTTCTGGTTTGATCCGGGAAGACCCCCCTGAAAATCCTGAATACAGACATAACAAAATAAACCTAGAAAAAATATAAAACATGTAATGTATATTTTACCTGCTGAAACATAAAACAACAAAAAATCATTTTGGCTAATTTGTGCAGAACACACAGTCTATACTTGTATTAATACAGACATTTATGTTACCTTTAAAATTTTATGTATTTTCAGACACCAATGAGAACTGATGATCCAGGTGACCCAGAATCTCACAATGCTTCTGTTACAGTCTCCTCAGAATTCTGCATCCCAAACAGCTTTAAGGTCACTGGCTGAAATCATCCAGCCTCACAAACTACTACAGTGAAGACATAACAATTATCCTCATTTTGTCAAGGTTCCCCCTAAAGATACCAGCACCCACAGACAACACAAAGTAGTCTAGAGAATGATACCCACATTCCCAACAGATGAGGCATGGGTGGCTTTTGGGTATTTAATAGATGATTATGGATGTTTGTCATTGTTTAGGGGGTTGGTTACAAGATGTTATTGGGCATTGTAAAAAAATCTTAATGAAAGAGTTAAATTCAAAGATCTCTAGAGGAAATAAAAGGGGGAATATGATAAAAATGATGATGTAAAAGGGTAGATTATTTAATCTGTTTTAATATAAATAACAACAATTAATCTCAAAGCATTTTACAATAGTATGGATTTTCGTTATTGATATAAACTTAAAGTTAATTTCGTTATACTGTTTGTGTTTCTACTTTTGTTTTGAGCATTGTCTTTATGCAGCTCATTTAAAACTGTAATGTATAATTAAGGAATACAGTTTAGTACTTAGTCATCTATAATAATCAAACTTGTCATATTAGGTATGTTTTCAAGGTTAAACAGATATATTTAGATAGATAGATGGTTTTCAAACATTTCAAAGACTAACAGAATAAGGCATTTAATATGTTTAATAATTAAGGCTTTTTATGACAGTGAGACATATCTGCTCCTGACAGTAAATACTTATTTCAAAAGAAGATGACCAACATCAGAGAACCTCTGTATGGAATTTGCTTTCCTTATGGCAAAAGACAGCCATTTGGGCAAAAAAAACTGCTCGTCCTCAATTGCTGATGGTATATTATCCAAACTGGACCAGGAGGACACACACAAAAATGTCACTGCCAAATTTGCCAAGACAAGGGAGGACAGCCCTTTAAAATCTCTGCTTTTCAAACTTTTCTGTAAGATATACTAGGCCTGTAGGCCAAAGACAGACCCCAACATTGCCAAAGAAAAAAACTCTGGGTGATGGTACAGGAAGCCAGATATCCCTGTTGTTAGGTAACAGTACACCCTTCTAGAGTCTTTGATGGAGTTAAAGACTAAATAATTAAACTTCAAGTTTTCCTTAGTTATAGTAAGAAGTAAATTAGCTATTAAACTGTAGACTCACAAAGATAAGATAAATAGTATTTTGTCCATTAAATTTGATGCTGGCAAGTGGCTTGCAGTATATTGCTTTTATGTTTAGATATGTCCCTGTATCCTTGGTCTCTCCAAGACTTTTATCATGAGGGCTTGTAGAATTTTGTCAAAGGCTTTTTCAGCATTAATGAAATGATCTTATTTTTTTTCACTTTGTTCATATGGTGAATTACACTGAAAGATTTTTGTATGTTGTGTAATTCCGGCATCTCTGTGATGAAATTTAGTTGATCATGTTGACTGACCTTTTTGATGTATTCTTGGATATGGTTTGCCAGTAGTTTATTGAATATTTTTTCTATTTTTATTTAAGTTAGAAACAAACTTGTTTTACATGTCAATTCCAGTTCCCTCTCCTTCCCCTCCTCCACTGGCTCCCACCAACCCCGTATCCCATCCCTTTCTGCGCCCCAGGGAGGGTGAGGTCTCTCATGGGGGGATCTTAAAAGTCTGTCATATCATTTGGAGTAGGGCCTAGGCTGAGAGTATCCCTCTATGTGGAGTGGGCTCCCAAAGTCCATTCATATACTAGGAATAAATACTGATCCACTACCAGAGGCCCCATAGATTGTACAGGCCTCTTAACTAACACCCACATTCAGGGGGTCTGGATAGGTCCTATTCTGGTTTATAAGCTATCAGTCTGGGGTCCATGAGCTCCCCCTTGTTCAAGTCAGGTCTTTCTCTTGGATTCTCCAGCTTGGTCTTGACCCCTTTGCTCATCACTCCTCTCTCTTTGCAACTAGATTCCAGGAGTTCAGCTCAGTGTTTAGCTGTGGGTATCTGCTTCTGCTTCCATCAGCTACTGGATGAAGGCTCTAGTATGGCATATCAGGTAGTCATCAATCTCATTATCCAGGAAGGACATTTAAGGTAGCCTCTCCATTATTGCTTTGATTGTTAGTTACAGTCATCCTTGTAGATCTCTAGACATATTCTTAGTGCCAGATTTCTCTTTAAACCTATAATGGATCCCTCTATTATGGTAATTCGTTTCTTCCTCTTCTCTATTCTTCCCCTGAGTCAATCTTCCTGCTCCCTCATGTCCTACTCTCTCCTCTTCTCCCTTTCTCTTTCTCCTAACTCACTCTCCCCTCTCCCCAATTAGCTCAGAAGATCTTGTCCCTTTCCCCTTCTCTGGGGGACCATGTATATCTCTCTTCGGGTCCTCTTGGTTTCCTAGCTTCTCTGGCAGTGTGGATTGTAGGCTGGCAATCCTTTGCTATATGTCTAATACTCATACTTTAGTGAGTTAATACCATGTTTTTCTTTTTGTGACTTGAGTTACCTCATTCAGCATGGCTTCTTCTAGTTCCATCTATTTTCCTTCCAATCTCAAGATTCCATTGCCCCCCCCCCCAGTAGTACTGCATTGTGTATATGTACAACATTTTCTTTATTTACTCTTTTGTTGAGAGACATCAAGTTTGCTTCCAGGTTCTGGTTATTACAAATAATGTTGCTATGAACATAGTTGAACAGATATCCTAGTTGTATGAATGTGCATCCTTTGTGTACATGCCTAAGAGTAGAATTGCTGGATCTTGCGTTAGACTGATTCCCATTTTCATGAAGAACCCCTATAATAATTTCCAAAGTGGCTATATGAGTTTGCATTCCCACCATCAGTGGAGGAGTGTTCTCCTTTCTCTCCTTCTTCTCCAGCATAAACTGTCATTGGTGTTTTTGATTTTAGCCATTTTGATAGGAGCAAGATGGTATCTCAGATTTGTTATGATTTGCATTTCCCTGATGGCTAAGGATGTTGAACACTTTCCTAAGTGCCTTTCAGCCATTTTGGATTCCTGTATTGGAATTCTCTATTTAGTTCTGTACCCCAAATTTAAAAATTTTAAAATAATTGTAATTAGACCAATTTTAATTTAGAAACAAGATTGTTTTGCATGACAATCCCAGTTCCCTCTCCCTCCCCTCCTTCCCTGCTCCCCACCGACTGCCAATCCTAATCCCTTTCTGCTCCCCAGAGAGGGTGAGGCCTTTCATGGTGGATCTACAAAATCTTTCATATCATTTGGAACAGGGCCTAGACCCTCCCCCGTGTATCTAGGCTGAAAGACTATCCCTCTGTGTCAAATGGGCTCCCAAAGTCCATTCTTTTGCTAGGGATACATGCTGATCTACTACCAGAGGCCCCATAGATTGCCGAGGCCTCCTCACTGACACCCATGTTCAGGGAATCTGGATTAGTCCTATGCTGGTTTCCCAGCTACAAGTCTGGGCTCCATGAACTCTTGCTTGTTCAGGTCAGCTGTTTCTGTGGGTTTCTCCAGCCTGGTCTTGACCCCTTTGCTCATCACTCCTCCCTCTCTGCAACTGGATTCCAGAGTTCAGCTCAGTGTTTAGCTGTGTGTGTCTGCTTCTGCTTCCATCAGCTACTGGGTAAAGGCTCTAGGATGGCATATAAGGTGGTCATCAATCTTATTTTCAGAGAAGTGCATTTAAGGTAGTCTCTTGACTATTGCTTAGATTGTTAGTTGGGGTCAAACTTGTAGATCTCTGGACATTTCCCTAGTGCCAGAATACTCTTTAAACCCATAATGGCTCCCTTTAATATGGTATCGCTTGTCTTGCTCTCCTCTATTCTTCCCCTGACTAGATCTTCCTGCTCTATCATGTCCTCCTCTCCTCTCCTCTTCTCCCCTGCTCTTTCTTCTAGCTCCTTCTCACCTCCCCCATGCCCCCAATTAGCACAGGAGATCTTACCTCTTTCCTCTTCACCAGGGGACCATGTATGTCTCTGTTCGGGCCCTCCTTGTTTATTAGCTTCTCTGGCAATGTGGTTTATAGGCTCTGTACCCCAATTTTTATTTGGATTATTTGGTGTTTTGGTGACTAGCTTCTTGAGTTCTTTGTATATTCTAGAAATCAGCCGTCTGTCAGATGTGGGCTTGGTGAATATCTTCTCCCATTCTGTGGGCTGCCATTTTGTCTTGTTGACTGTATCCTTTCCCTTACAGAAGTTTCTCAGTTTCAGGAAGTCCCATTTACTAATTGTCAATCTCATTGTCTGTGCTACTGGTGTTATGTCTGGAAAGTGGTCTCCTGTACCAATTTGTTCAAGGGTACCTCCCATTTTCTCTTCTAAGAGATTCAGTGTGGCTGCATTTATGTTGAGGTCTTTGATCCATTTGGATTTAATTTTTGTTCATGGTGATAGATATAGATCTATCTTCAGTCTTCTTCACACCAACATCCAGTTGTGCCAGCAACAATTGTTGAAGATGCTTCTCTTTTTCAATTGTATAATCTTAACTAGTTTGTCAAATATCAGGTGTTCTTAGGTGTGTGGATCCATATCAGGGTTTTCAATTTGATTCCATTGGTCTACCTGTCTATTTTTGTGCCAATACTAAGCTGTTTTAAGGACTATAGCTCTATAATAGAGCTTGAAGTCAGGGATGGTGATGCATCTGGAAGTTCCTTTGTTGTACAGGGTTGTTTTGGCTATCCTGGGTCTTTTGGTTTCCTATGTAAAGTTGAATATTGTTATTTCAAGGTCCGTGAAGAATTGTGCTGGGATTTTGATGGGGATTGCATTGAATATGTAGATTTTTGGCAAGATTGCCATTTTTACTACTTTGATCCTACCTATCCAAGAGCATGGGCTATCTTTCCATTTTCTGGTATCTTCTTTAATTTCCTTCCTTAAAGACTCAAAGTTCTTGTTATACAGGTCTTTCACTTGTTTGATTAGCATTACCTCAAGGTATTTTATGTTGTTTTTTTGTGATTGTAAAGGGTGATATTTCTCTGATTTCTTTCTCAGCCCATTTATCATCTGAATATAGTAGGGCTACTGATTTTTTTGAGTTAATCTTGTATCCTTCCACTTTGCTGAAGGTGTTTATCAGCTGCAGGAGTTCCCTGATAGAGTTTCGGGTCACCTATATAAACTATCATATCATCTGCAAATAGTGAAAATTTGACTCTTTTCCAATTTGTATCTCCTTGATCTCCTGTTGTGTTATTGCTCTAGCCAGAACTTCAAGTACAATATTGCAGAGACATGGAGAGAGTAGATAACCTTGTGTTGTTCCTGTTTCTAGAGGAATTGCTTTGCATTTCTGTCCATTTATTTTGATGTTGGCTGTTGGTTTGCTGTATATTGCTTTTATCATGTTTATGTATGTTCCTAATCTCTCCAAGACCTTTTCATGAAGGTGTGTTGGATTTGGTCAAAGGCTTTTTCAGCATCTAGTGAGATGATCATGTGGGTTTTCTTTTTCCATTTGTTTATATGATGGATTACATTGAGAGATTTTCTTGTGTTGAACCGTCCCTGCATCCCTGGGATGAAAGCAACTTGATCATGGTTGATGATTTTTCTGATGTGTTCTTGGATTCGATTTGTCAGTATTTGATTGAGTATTTTTGCATCAATGTTTATGAGGGTATTGTTGTGTAGTTCTCTTTTTCAAGTGTATCTTTGTGTGGCTTAGATACCAAGGTAATTTTAGCCTTGTAAAAAGAGTTTGGCCATGACCCTTCTGCTTGTATTGTGTCTAACACTTTGAGGCAATTGGTATGAGCTGTTCTTTGAATTTCTGGTAGAATTCTGCACTGAAACCATCTGGCCCTGGGCTTTTTTGGTTGGGAGACTTTTGATGACTGCTTTTATTTTGTTTGAGGTTATAGTTCTACTTAAATTGCTTATCTGTTCTTGATTTAATTTTGGTAAGTGATATCTATTCAGAAAATTGTCCATTTCCCTTAAATTTTCAAATTTTGTGGAGTACAGTTTTCAAAGTATGACCTGAAGATTCTCTGGATTTCCTCCATGTCCTTTGGTATGTCCCCCTTTTCATTTCTGATTTTTGTTAATTTGCATGTTCTCTCTCTGCCTTTTGGTTAGGTAGGATAAAGGTTTGTCTATCTTGTTGATTTTATTCAAGAACTAACTCTTTGTTACATTGATTCTTTGTATTGTTTTTCTAGTTTCTATTTTATTGATTTCAGCCCTCAATTTGAGTATTTCCTGGCCTGTAGAGGTTCCTCTGGGGTGAGTTTGCTTCTTTTTGTTCTATACCAGTCTGGTGTGCTGTTAATTCTCTAGTGTGACTACTCTTCAGTTTCTTCATGTTGGCACTTAATGATATGAACTTTTCTCATAGCACTGCTTTGAAATTGTCCCATAAGTTTGGGTATGTTGTGACTTCATTCTCATTGAATTCTAGGAAGTCTTTAATTTATTTTTTTAATTTCTTGCTTGACCCAGGAATGCACATTGTTCAATTACTATGAGTTTGTAGGGTTTCTGAATTTTGTGTTGTTGAATTCTAACTTTAAAGCATGGTGGTCTTAGAAGATACAGGGGGTCATTCCAATTTTCTTGTTCCTATTGAGGTTGCTATATTGCCAAGTGTGTGGGTGTTCTTAGAGAAAGTTCCATGTGGCACTGAGAAGAAGGTATATTCTTTTGTGTTTGGATGGATTGTTATATAGATATCTATTAAACCCAATTGGGTCATAACTTCTGTTAGTTCCTTTGTTTCTTTGTTAAATTTCTGTCTGGTGGTCCTGTCTAGTGGTGATCGTGAGGTCTTGAAATCTCCCACTATAACTTTGTGAGGTTTTATTTGTGATTTGAGTTTTAGTAATGTTTCCTTTATGAATGTGGATGCCTTTGTGTTTGGGGCATAGATGTTCAGAATTGAGACTTCATCTTGAATTTCTTCTCTGATGAATATGAAATGACCTTCATCTCTTATGATTGATTTTAGTTTGAAGTCTAATTTGTTAGATATTAGGATTGCTACACTTGTTTGTTTCTTGGGTCCATTTGATTGGAAAATCTTTTCCCAACTCTTAACTCTGAGGTACTGCCTGTCTTTGAATTTGAGGTGTGTTTCTTGTATGCTGCAGAAGGATGGATTCTGTCTTTTGTTTCCATTCTGTTAGCCTCTGTCTTTTTAAGACCATTAACATTGAGGGATATTAGTGCCCATTGATTGTTCATTCTTGTTTGCTTTGGATTTGTTTTTGGTTGGCGGTATTGTGTATGAATTCTCACCCCCCCTTGTTTCACTGTTTGTAAATTGGGATTATCTGTTACCTATGTACCAAGGTTACTTCCTTGGGTTGGTGTTTTCTTTCTAAAACTTTCTGTAGGGCTGGATTAGTGGATATGTATTTTTTAATGTGGTTTTGTCATGGAATATCTTGTTTTCTCTATCTATAGTAATTGATAGCTTTGCTGGGTATACTAGTCTAGGCTGACATCCATAGTCTTGTTAGTATAGGTAGAATATCTCTCCAGGATCTTGTGGCCTTCAAAGTTTTCATGAAGCATTCAGGTGTGATTCTTACAGGTTTGCCTTTATATGTTTCTTGGCCTTTTTCCTTTGTTGCTCTTAATAGTCTTTTTTTATTCTGTTTGTTTAGTGTTTTGACTATTATGTGGTGAGGGGACTCACCCCCCCTTTTTTATAAATGAGAAACAAGCTTGTTTTACATGTCAATCCCAGTTCCCTTTCCCTTCCCCCCTTCCTGTCTCCTCACAACCCTCTATACCACCTCCTTTCTGCTCCCCAGGGAGAGTGAGGCCTTCCATGGGGGAATCTTCAAAGTCTGTCATTTGAGCAGTGCCTAGGCCCTCCTATGTGTTTTTAGGCTGAGAGAGTAGGGGACTTTTTTGTGATCCACTATATTTGTTGTTTTATAAGTTCTTTGTGCTTTCATTGGCATGCATTTCTTTAGGTTGGGAAAGTTTTCTTCTATGATATTGTTGAATAGGTTTTCTGCACCTTTGAGGTGGGTTTCTTTACCTTCTTCTATACCTATTATTTTTAGCTTTGACCTTTTCATATTGCCCCACATTTCCTGTATATTTTGTGTTAGCGATTTGTTGGACTTAAGATTTTCTTTTGTCGATGTATCTATTTCTCCTAGTTTATCTTCAATGTCTGAGATTCTCTCTTCCATCTCTTATATTCTGTTGGTTATGGTTGCATTTGTAGTTCTTTATCATTTACCCAGCTTTTCTATTTTCAACATTCTCTCATTCTGTGTTTTTCTTTATTGTCTCTATTTCAGGTTCCAAACTTGCACCATTCGAATTGTTGTTGGAGTTTTTGTTTTGTCTTTTTATCCATTTCTTGAATTTTTTGTTTGTTTTTTTTTCTCCCATTTCTTTAAGGGATTTTCTCATTACCTCTTTGAGTATTTCTATCATCTTCATAAAGTTGTTTTTTGGGTCATTCTCTCCTGTTTCATCTGTGTTGGGATGTTCAGGTCTTGCTGGTGTGGAGTCATATTGATGTTTCTGTTGTTGACTGTCCTCTTATACTGTCATCTTCTCATCCCCTCTTCCAATGTGTATGGATGTGGTCTTTCCCTCTTCTGATGGGTACGGGATGAAGATCTCTTCCAGTGGGAGCAAACAGGTCCAATACTCTGATGGCTCTCCTCTTCCCATGGGTGGAGGCAGGAATAGTACTGATATGTTGGCAGACTCTGGATAGGTTGTTTCACTGGGACAGCTTCCCCCATGATCAGGCCCCATGCCTCAGGAGTGTCCAGGCCTTTTATTGAATATTTTTGCATCAATGTTCATGAGTGAAATTCATCTGTAATTCTCTTTCTTTTTTGAGTCTTGGCATGGTTTGGGTATCAGAGTGACTGTGGCCTCACAGGATGAGTTTGCCAATGTTCATTCTATTTCTATTAGCCTTAACTCTTCATTGAAAGTCTGGTAGAATTCTGTGTTAAAACTTTCTGGTCCTGTTTGTTTGTTTGTTTTTTCTTGGTTGGGAGACTTTCAATGACTGCTTTTATTTCCTTAGGTGTTATCAATCTACTTAAATTGTTTATCTGATCTTTATTTATCTTTGGTATACTGTGTCTATCAAGAAATTTGTCCATTCATTTAGATTTTCTAATTTTGTAGAGTACAGTTCTTTGAAGTATAATGTAACAATTCTATGCATTGCCTCCAAGTCTGTTGTTATATTCCCTTTTTCATTTATGGTTTTGTTGATTTGGATATGCTTTCTCTGCCTTGTAGTTACTTTGGATACAGGTTTATATATTTTGTTAATTTTCTCAAAAAACCAACTCTTTATTTCATTGAGTTTTTTCTATTGTTCTCTTTGTTTATATTTTATCAATGTTAGCTCTCAGTTTATTTCCTGTCATCTACCCCTCTTAGGTCTGTTTGCTTCTTTTTGTTCTAAAGCTTTTAGGTGTGTTGTTAAGTTGCTAATATGGGATCTCTCCAAATTCTTCATGAAGGAACTTAGTGCTATGAATTTTCCTTCTTAGCACTGCTTGCATTGTGTTCCATAAGTATTGATATGTTGTGCATTAATTTTTATTGAATTCTAGGAAGTCTTTAACTTCTTTCTTTGTGTCTTCCTTGACACAGTGGTAACACAGTGGATATTTGTTCAGTTTCCATGAGTTTGTGGACTTTCTATTGTTTCTGTTTTAGAAATCTATTTTTAATACATGGTAGTCTGATAAGACACAGTGGTTTATTTCATTTCTTTTTGTATCTGTTGAGACTTGCTTTGTGCTTGAGTATATGGTCAGTTTTGGAGCAGGTTCTATGCAATGCTAAGAAAAATGTATAATCTTTTTGTTTGGGTGAAAAGTTCTGAAGATATATGTTAGATTCATTTGAGTCTTAAAATATGCTAATTCTATTATTTCTCTGTTTAGTTTCTCTCTGGATGGCCTGTCCATTGGTGAGCATTTGGTGTTAAAGTCTCCCAGGATCATTGTGTGATTCTATGTATGATTTAAGCTTTAGTAATATTTCTGTTATATATGGCTTCTCTTACATTTGGGGCACAGATGTTTTGAACTAAGATATCATATTGGTGAATTTTTCCTTTGATGAATATAAAATACCCTTCTTTATCTCTTTTGATTAATTTTGCTTGGCAGTATACTTTCTTAGACATTGGCTTTTGTTAGATACCAACTTTAATTTTAGGTCCATTTGATTGGAAAATCTTTTTTTACAACTCTTTATTCTGAGGTAATATCAGTCTTTGGTGTTGAGGTGTGTTTCTTGTATGCAACAAAAGCATGGATCCTGTTTCTGTGTCCATTCTGTTAGCTTTATCTTTTCATTGGTGAATTGACTCCATTGATATTGAGGGATATTAATGAACAATGATGTTAATTCCTTTTATTTTATTGTTGTGATTGATGCTTTTTTTGTGTGTTTCCTTTTTTTGTGTTTTGCTGGTGTAAGATTATCTACTTAGTGACTGTGATTTCATAGGTGTAATTAATTTCCTGGGGTTGGAGTTTTCCTTCTCGTACTTTCTGTAGGGCTATATTTGTGTATAGGTACTGTTTAAAGTTGATGTTGTCATGAAATTTCCTGTTTTTTCCATGTATGGTGATTGACAGTTTTGCCAGGTATAGTAGTCTGGGATTGCATCTGTGGTCTCTTAGAGCCTGCAAGACAATAGTCCATCCCTTCTGAATTTCACAGTTTTCATTGAGAAGTCATTTGTGATTCTAATAGGTCTTCCTTTATATGTACTTTGCCCTTTTTACCTTGCTGCTTTTAATATTCTTTCTTTGTTCTATATGTTTAGTGTTTTGATTATTATGTGGCAAGGTTTTCTTTTCTGATACAATTTATTTGGCATTCTATAAGCTTCTTGTACCTTCATAAGTATGTTCTTCCTTAGGTTGGGAAAATTTTCTTCTATGATTTTGTTAAATATATTCTCTGGATTTTTGAGCTGCATTTCTTCTCCTTCTATTCCTATTATACTTATGTTTTGTCTTCTCAGTGCCCCAGAGTTCCTGGATATTTTGTGTTAGGTTTTTTGTTATTACTGTTTTAATTTTATTTTTTGTAAAATAAATTAGAAACAAGATTGTTTTACATGTCAACCTCAGTTCCCTCTCCCTCCCCTCCTTTCCTGCCCCCCCCACTAACACCCTACCTATCCCATACCATTTCTGCTCCCCAGGGAGAGTAAGGTCTTCAGAGTCTGTCATATCCTTTGGGATAGGGCCTAGGCCCTCCCCTTTGTGTCTAGGATGAGGAAGTATCCCTCTATGTGAAATGGGACCCCAAAGTCCATTCCTATGCTAGGGATAAGTCCTGACAGTTTCTTTGACTGATGAGTCTATTTCTTATATTATGTCTTCAATGCCTGAGATTCTCTCTTCCATCTCTTGTATTCTGCTGGTAATACTTGGATTTGTACTTCCTGTTTGCTTACCCAAATCCATTTCTTGGATTCCCCCATTTTCTGTTTTCTTTACTGCTTCTATTTCCTTTTTCAGATCTTGAACATTTTCCTTCATTTGTTTGCTTATTTCTTGAATTTCTTTTAGGGATTTATTGATTTATTCCAATTTTCTTTGTCTTCTCAGTTTCTTCAAGGGATTTGTTCATATTCTCTTTAAGGACCTTTGCCATCTTCATAAAGTAATTTTAATGTCATTTTCTTGTGCTTCAACTATCTTGGATTGTTCAGATCTTGCTATTGCAGGATAGATTGTCTCTGGTGATGCCATATTGCCCTTTTTGTTGTGTTCTCAAACTGGAATTTAGGCATCTGGATTTAGGCTTTCTGTGTTTGTCTTTGCTGAACAGGAGTTTTCTTCTTTGACTTTTCATTGCTTTCTGATCTTTTGGCCTAAATGTCCAAGGGTTCTGGTGACTATCATGTGTTCAGGTCCAATAGGATGCTCCTCTGGGGTTCTTGGTGCTGGGGTCCCTAGATCTGGCCTGGCCTCTGGTAAAGCTTAAGTCTTCTTTCAAAGTTGCAGTTATTGTTTTAAAGTTACAAGCGCTTGGGCGATAACCATCTTGTCTCTCTTAGTTTGAGCCTTGAGCTTACAGACCAGCCAGAGAAGTAACACCAATCCGCAGCAAATGGCTGCACCAAACAATCCCACCCCCACCCCTTAAGCGATGACAATCTCTCCGTCAAGGACAGGAGTTAATCTGGATAATACCAGAGCGGAGACCCCGAGCCAAGAATCCCGTCCCCTAATAAAGGCTGGCAGCAGCCTGGGACGTGTCACCCTATGAATGGCTTCAGCTCCTCAGGCCATATGAGCCACGGGATAGGCAGAGATCAAAGAAATGGAGAATTACCCAGCACCTGCGAAATAATTTACATTCAGTGCCTGTAGGCACCATCATTGTAATGGAGAATGCAGGGACGGCTCCCTACAGGATATGATGCCAGGCAAAGCTGAAGACTTCCTCCAGGTAGGGATACCAAGCCCAAGTGTGGGGATGTAGTCTGGGGTTGTTGGACAGGCTTAAAGGGGTCTAGAAGGTGATGGGCAATGTCTTTCTTGGGGTCCCTTGGACCACTCTGGCCTCTGGCAAAACTGTCTGGACTGTGGGCCCTAGAGTGGAGTCCAGAGGAGAGATGCAGTCAGGGGTTACTGGGAGGCATTTAAGAGTGTTAGGGCAGTGGGCATTGTCTACCAATTATGCAATATTTTTGAAGTCAATACATCGAAGCAATAAATAGCAAAATGAGGCAGGGGAGGGATTCCTGGTAGAAAGTATTTTTTTAATTTTTTAAATTAGAAGCAAGATTGTTTTACATGTCAATCCCCATTCCCTCTCCCTCCCCTCCTCCCCTGCCACCCACTAACTACCTACCTATCCAAAACCATTTCTGCTCCCCAGGGAGAGTGAGGCCTTCCATGGGGGGGTCTTCAAAGTCTGTCATATCCTTTGGGATAGGCCCTAGGCCCTCTCCTGTATGTCTAGGTTAAGGGAGTATTCCTCTATGTGAAGTGGGATCCCAAAGTGCATTCCTACGCTAGGGATAAGTACTGATCTACTACAAGAGGCCCCATATATTTCTGAGGCCTCCTCATTGACACCCACATTTATGGGGTCTGGATCATTTTCATGCTGGTTTCCCAGTGATCATCTGGGGGCCAAGAGTTCACTCTTGTTCACGTCAGCTGTTTCTGTGGGTTTCACCAGCTTGGTCTTGACCCCTTTGCTCATCCTCTGCATTTGGATTCCAGTTCAGTTCAGTTTTTAGCTGTGGGTATCTGCTTCTACTTCCATCAGCTGCTGGATGAAGGCTCTAGAATGGTATATAAGTTAGTCATCAATCTTGTTATTGGGTAGGACATTTAAGGTAGCCTCTCCACTGTTGCTTAGATGGTTAGTTGGTGTCACCTTTGTAGATCTCTGGACATTTCCCTAGTGCCTGATTTCACTTAAAACTATACTGGCTTCCTCTTTGATGGTATCTCTTATTTTGCTCCTCTATTCTTTGATGAATATCTCCTCTATTCTTCCCCCTACACAACTTTCCTGCTCCCTTATGTCCTCCTCACTCCTCTTCTCCCCTTCTCATTCTCCTAGCTCCCTCTCCCCTCCCCCATGCTCCCAAATTGCTCAGGAGATCTTGTCCCTTTCCTCTTCTCCAGGGGATCATGCATGTCTCTTTAGAGTCCTCCTTGTTTCCTAGCTTCTCTAGTTGTGTGAATTATAGGCTAGTAATTCTTTGCTCTATGTGTAAATTCTATATATGAGTGAGTGCATACTATGTTTGTCTTTTTGTGATTGGGTTACCTCGATCAGTATGGTTTCTGCTAGTTCCATCCATTTGCCTGTGAATTTCAAAATTCCATTTTTTTTTTCTGCTGAGTTCTCCAATGTGTAAATGTACCACATTTTCTGTATCCATTCTTCAGTTGAGGGGCATCTAGGTTGCTTCCAGGTTCTGGCTATTACAAATAATGCTGCTATAAACATAGTTAAACAGATGTCCTTGCTGTATGAATTTGCTTCTTTTGGGTATATGCCTAAGAGTGGAATTGCGGGATCTTGCGGTAGGCTGATTCTCATTTTCCTGAGGAATCACCATACTGATTTGCAAAGTGGCTGTACAAGTTGGTACTCCCACTAGCAGTGGAAAAGTGTTCCCCCTTTTCCACATCCTCTCCAAAATGAACTGTCATTGGTGTTTTTGATTTTGGCCATTCTGACAGGAGTAAGACGGTATCTCAGACTTGTTTTGATTTGCATTTCCCTGATGGCTAAGGAGGTTGAACACTTTCTTATGTGTCTTTCAGCCATTTTAGATTCCTCTATTGAGAATTGTCTATATAGTTCTGTACCCCACTTTTTAATTGGATTGTTTAGTGTTTTGGAGACTCACTTCTTTAATTCTTTGTAAATTTTGGAGATCAGCACTCGTTGGATGTGGGATTGGTGGATATATTTTCCCAATCTGTTGGCTGCCATTTTTTCTTGCTGTGTCCTTTGCCTTACAGAAACTTCTCAGTTTCAGGAGGTCCCATTCATCAATTGTTTATTTCAGTGTCTGTGCTACTGGCGTGATGTTCAGGAAGTGGTCTCCTGTACCAATTTGTTCGAGGGTACTTCCAACTTTCTCTTCTAAGAGGTTCAGTGTGGCTGGAATTTTGTTGAGGTCTTTAATCCATTTTAACTTAAGTTTTTCAAATTCCACTCTTAGGCATATACCCAAAAAGAAGCACATTCATACAGCAAGGATATATGTTCAACTATGTTTATAGCAGCACTATTTGTAATATCCAGACCCTGGAAGCAACCTAGATGCTCCTCAATAGATAGAGACAATGTGTTATATTTACACAATGGAGTATTACTCAGTGGAAAAAAATCAATGGAATCTTGAAATCCTCAGGCAAATGGATGGAACTAGCAGAAACCATACTGATCGAGGTAACCCAGTCACAAAAAGACAAACAAGGTATGTACTCACTCATATATGGATTTTAGACATAGAGTAAAGGATTTCCAGTCCATAATCCATACCACCAGATAAGCTAGGAAACAAGAGACATACATGGTCCCCAGGAGAAGGGGTAAAGGACAAGATCTCCTGAGCAAATTGGGAGCATGAGGGGAGGGAAGGGGGAGCTAGGAGAATGAGAAGGGGAGAAGATGAGGATTGAGGAGGACATGAAGGAGCAGGAAATTTGATTTAGGGGAAGAATAAAGGAGAGCAAGATAAGAGATACCATAATACAGTTGGCCATTATAGGTTTAAAGAGAAATCAGGCACTAGGGAAATGTCTGTATATTTACAACGATGACACCAACTGACAATCTAAGCAACAGAGGAGAGGCTACCTTAAATTTTGTCCCCTGATAATGAGATTGATAACTGACTTATATGCCATCTTATAGCCTTCACCCAGCAGCTGACAGAAGTGGAAGCAGACACCCACAGCTAAAAACTGAACTGAACTGGAATCCAGTTGCAGAGAAGGATGAGTGATGAGCAAAGGGGTCAAGATCAGGCTGGTGAAACCCACAGAAACAGCTGAACTAAAGAAGGGGGAGCTCTTGGTCCCCAGACTGATAGCTGGGAAACCAGCATGGGACTTATCCAGACCCCATTAACTTGGGTGTCAGTAAGGAGACCTCAGAAATCTTTTGTTCCTTTTGTAGTAGATCAGTACTTATCCCTAGCATAGGAATAGACTTTGGGAGCCCATCCCACATGTAGGAATACTCCCTGACCCTAGACACAGGGGGGTGGGCTTGGGGCCTACCCAAAGTATAGGACAGACTCTGAAGATCCCCTATGGAAGGCCTCACCTTCCCTGGGGAGCAGAAAGGGTATAGGATAAGTATGGTGCTAGTTGGGCAGGGGCAGGGAAGGAGAGGCAGAAGAGTGAACTGGGATTGACATGTTAAATAATCTTGTTTCTAATTTAAATTAAAATGGAGAGAAAATAGTAATTAAAAAAAGAAAAATATTTTGCTTTTTGGCATTGGATTTGACCTTGTATACTGGAGCAACTTTAGACTGGCTTTTCTTTTAGGTGTATATATGGACTCCATTCTAGATGATAGTTGTGGGAGAAGCAGAGTCATGGAATTACTTGTAGACACATGGAAGAAAAATATAAAAATTGAAGCATAGACTTAGAAAGTTGGCCTTATTGAAATAAATCAATTTTTGTTTCATAGATTTATCAGAGATGCTCTATACTTGAAAAAAATGTATCTTCCTCTCATGTAAGTCAGTATCAATATGACAGCTCACATCCTTTCTGCTTAATGAGTGGTCTGGGCTTGGTCTTACCTGTGCAATATCATCTGTTCCCCCTTAATATCCTGGGATATATTTCCTTATAATTTGACACCAAGTTTCTCTATGATATGTACTTTACTGCTCAGAGTCTAATGGATAAGTGAGAGATATGCCATTATACAATAAATGTCTATTATGTGCTAATTTGTAGGGGAAAATATTAGATGCAATTATTTCTACTATCAAGGGGATAGATCATTTGGTGTTCAACCCAGAAGATAAAAGTTCCCCATGTATTCCAAGAATGGAGGTGCTAATAGAGAATTTGAGATCTATTCAATCTTTGGAATGGTTGGGAAATGAAGTTACCACTTAATTACTCAACGAAGGGGCTCATCTGGAAGTCCCTGTAAGCATAAACTTTCCTAGGAATCTCCCACCACTGTTCCCCTGGGTAGCATTGAAGTGAGAAATTTGCAAGCCCTTCTCAGAAACCTCTGTCACTCTCAGGTGTGCCATCTCATATGCTATATGCTGCCTCTATAAATTAAGACCTTAACACAGTTATTGCAATTATTTTGTAAAACTGAGATGGCTCCCTTGACCAAAATTTGGTTTTAATATCAAGACTGATGATGCCCTTGCACACATAACAAAGGCATAAAATGGTTTAATGCTATAATGGGGATATCTTGGGAGATCAGGACAGCTTCCTGAGCAGATATGGAAATTGGAAAGATCATGGAATAGAACCTGGCTTGTACTGAGTTTAGGTTATGGGCATGTCAAGATTTCTGTACATTTTGAACAGCCACAAATTCCAATGATATCAAAGAAAGGGTTGTCCAGGCATTTTTAGCTTTGCAGTATATGAGCAGCAGGGTAAATGGAAGTAGTTGGACTGGAAAACTATTCACTGTCAAATGTCAAAAGTCTGCTTTGACACTTTATTATAACATTATGCTGAACCATGCAGAAGATGGGGTGATCATTGGGTGATCTTTATAGGAATAGAGTGATGTTGCATTAAAAGTCATAAACTAGGGATGATTGTAGATTTGCTTTATGTCATGATATACAGGCCAACAGGGAGCCATGTTCCACTTACCATTATTTTCTATAAATAAAACCATCATTTTGAAATATTACCCCTTTAAATAAAGGTGATAATCATAAAGTATTTAATTATAAACATTCATAAAGTGAGAGAAGTCATAAATCAATAAGTCATCAAATAAATTTGAGTTTTCCCACAGAAAAGCGAATTGGCACTTAAATGAATTCTGTATGTGATCACTATTTTTTGATGAAATTTTATTATTTAAATTTTTCATTGTGCATATTCATTATACATGGTACTGTGTTACAAAAGCATGTTTTCAGAGAAGCATATATTGTTCATTGAACATATTCCCCCTCCACTCACTCTATTCTTTCTTATCTCTTTAAGTCTCATTAGTCCTTTTATTCATGTAGATAGTTTTGCTTTTGTTCTCATGTCAAATATACAAAAGTGATCTTACATATCAGTGCTCTAATTCCCCTATCTTATTTTGAATCATTGAAATTATGTTCTCCTGCCAATCCATTGTATTGGACAATCTATCAAACTTTTGACAATCTTCTTACCTGACTTTTCATTTCTAGTATTGTAGTATTTTTCAACATTCCTCTCTTTATTAAGTTCCACTTTGGCATCCTGTGTTGACTTCTTTATTTCAACTGTTTTTGTTCTCTAAGAATTTATTTAGGAGTTTATTGTGTCCATTTGAACATACTATAATTATTCTTTTGAATTCTTTGTCTAGGAGGTTATCTGTTTTATTCCTGTTGTTGTGGGGTCTGTAACTTTTGAAGGAGTAGTGTTGCCATGGGACTTTACTATTGAAATTTCCACTTTGAGGGGGTAGATCATTGTTTGGATTTTTTTAAAGTCACTTTGATTTTATATACATATACATATATATACATATACACATCTATATATGTACACATATAATAATATATCTGTGTACATACATATACACATATTTTACATATGTTTATTTATTTATTGTGTGTCCATATGCCCATGTGTATGCTGAGCCAATTCTCTTCTGTCTACCATGTCGCTCCTGGGAGTTCAGTTTAGTTTGCCAGGCTCCATGGCAAACACTATTACCCATTGAGTAACATCACCAGTTCCTACCAATTTTCTTTCAGTGAAAATATTTGCAGTGTTCAAAACAGACTTGTTTTGTAGACTTTAGTTGTTGTAGGTTTGAGGTGCCATTTTCCTCTGCTAGGCTTGTATTTTGGGTACCAACTCCACTTACAGTACTTCCTTGAGAGCAGAATACTGTTTATAAAATAAATAACTATAAAGGGTAGGCCCTCTATGAACATAAAAAATCGTCAAATGAAAAACAGTTATTCTCTAAACACCATTTTAGGAAGAAATAAACACTGATAGCATTGTGTGCATTGTTGTATTATTTACTGTGAGTATGAATGCAAAGGAAAAGAAGAGTTAAATTAAAATTAGCATTGGTCTAATAGAGAAAAGGCTGAAAGAAAAGTAAATAGATGGAGGGAACAATAGGGACCAAGGATAGTAGATGAAGTTTTGGCTGGAGGTAGAATTAACAAGGTCAGGAAATGAAGTCCAATAACCAAAAACAGTATCAGCTGTTAAGAGACTGAGAAATGGAGACCCAAACAACAAAGCAAGACAGTGTTCTTTTCAAAAACCTATAAAAAAGAAAATGAAAAATAAAGAATAGATAAAAAGGAAGATAAAAAGAGAAATAGAGAAGACAGGAATAAAATAGGGTAGAGTTGGTTTGCTAAATTAACAATGCATACAAAGTGAAGAGGAGACATGTTAAGGGGAGAGATGGATGGGTATAGTGTCTGAATGCAGCTTCACTTGCTTGCTGGTTCCAGTCTCTTGGCATTCCTTCTGGGGCTCCCAAGTATCTGTCACACTCCCAGATACTTTTTAGTGATGTCAAATCAAATTTCTCAAGGATTGGTTTGCAGATGGTGTTCATACCTCTCAGTGGTCCTTAAGACCTGTCCCTTGGGTCATCCTTTGCAAGGTCAGTGCATAGATGCTAGTCATATGTTTACAGTCTATGCTGCAAACTGGCCCTTTTGTGCAGCACAGTGCAGTGCTCAGTGCCCTACATGACTCTTAATGTATTTTACCTTGAAGACTCTGGCTCTACATTGTTTTCCTCTTCACTGAATACTATGAGGTTCTGTCCCACCCCATCCTAATGGTATTTGACTGGCCACATTTCAGTGTATACTCCCTACTCCCATGATACTTGAGTTTCTCTTGAGTGCAGTTCACACAGGGTCTCAGGATCCAAGCCTCTCACTCAATGGGAGTATTTTTAGAATGTACTTAAAGATTACTTTTCAGAGAGGAACATTTTCTTGACATCTCTCCTACCTCTTCCAGTGTCACTGCTGTGCACCCCTTGTCCGGCTTTGTATTTGTTTACTGCTCCTTGAATGGTTGCTATTTAATGTACAGTGTGGATTTTTGAACCTGTGCTTTAGCTATAGTTTCTTCTCTTGGCTTCTGCTGTCTGCAAGGCTTCCTCTCACCCAAACTGAGCCACTGTCTCTGGTTGGGTCCCTGTACTTTGTCTTCTGCTCTGTAAGTTTCCCTGTTTTCCTTTGCTATTAAGATTAGAGGTGCTCAGGTGTCATTCATACCTTCTGGTAGTTGGTATATAGCCTTCCAAAATTTAGTCCCTGAGTTTCTGATTGGCTTTGTCTGTGCTTCTTCCATCATTTCAGATCTTGATAATTTGTTGGTTTTAATGAGAGATTTTGTGACAGTGGAAAATCCAATTCTTGAAATCTTTTGGTTTAAATATAACAAAAAGCATATTCAAGGAAATCAGATGGCTTAGGAGTAGGTTTTCTGAGTTATTAATGTCAAGGACTTTCTAAAAATCCCTGGTTATGTAAGGAAGTACTGGAAGATGCCTATTGATGTGACATGTGGAGCATAGATTTTAGAGATGTAAAGTTGAATAAGCTGTGTTTTGCCTTTGAAGACTTAAAAGTCTTAGATTTAAGAATTTGAAGAATAATATTCTTCTGCTATTTAAGTCAATGTCAACTAGTGTACTTGTCAGTCACTCCTATAAAACAGCTGCTCAATGTTTAGAAAAAGCATCAATGAAAAGCAAGTATAAACTCAGTATTGTTTCCTTAAATAATTCCTATCAAATTAAATAAAATAAAAGCTAGGTAAGAACAAATTCTAATTTGGTACTGATGTTATGTAGGGAAGATTGATGACAACTGACAATATTGTCCACTGTTCTTAATGTAATGCTGATTTCTATTTGAAATAGAGAAAACAGTGGCTTGCTGCTTGCTGAAGTAAGAAAACTCTGTGAGATGCTTTATTGTGCATTCCAAGGCACATCTTTACAGGTAATGAGGTATGAGAATGACTGATAAGCACACGAGAACAAAATAATAAAACAAACAGTTTCACCTAAGTAACATTTGCTTATAACAAATAAGCAAAACTTTACTAAAAATGTCTGATATAGAGACTTGAAAACTTTTGAAGTCACCACCCTGTAAAAAAAACCCAAAGCCAAGAATTATAAGTTAATTTAACTCTCTATTTATTCTGCTGTAATCAATGGACAGCTTTTAACATGTATCATGAAATATAAATGCATAATTTACATAATTTAATATGCAACTTCTTGCTTTTGTAGGTAGACTTAAGAAATTCTATGCATTTTCCTGTTGAACTCCTTTAGGGGGAGTTTTGTGAGGGCATGAAGAAATTAGTCTAATGTGGTAATAACTACTTTTAAATAACTTTCTGATCTACTTTATTTCGCTTGACACACACAAACTATTTTTACATCTATTGTATAGATTGAAAGACTGAAATTTGTCCTGGGAAGATAATGGAACACTTGGCTAGCATGAACTTAACTTTGACTCCCCATATGGTATAAAGTGGGTGTGGTTGATAACATATACCTGCATGAACACGGAAAGAGTAAGGTAATCCCAGCCACTTAACAAGTTGAGGCCAGCCTGAGTTATGTGAAACTCTGTTCTTTAGTTTGTCTTGGTCAATGTTCTGTTGCTGTGAAGAGACACCATGACCATGGCAACTCTTATAAAGGAAAATATTTAATTGGGGATGGCTTTCACTTAGAGGTTCATCCCATTATTAGCTTTGGTGGAAGCAAGGCAGCATACAGGCAGACATGGTGCTTTAGAAGGATCTGAGAGTTCTACACTCAGAGTCTCAGGCAGCAGGAAGAGGGAGACCCTGGACTTGGAATGGCCTTTTGGAAACTTTAAAGACCACCCCCAGTGGCACACTTCCTCCAACAAGGACACTATCACTCCCTGGTGATCGGGTATTCAAATCTATGAGCCTATGGGGCCATTTTTCATTGAAAAAATACAATTCATGCAAACATAGTCCCCTACTACCACAAATTATGCAGTCAAGTTTCCTGCCTTTGGGGACAATTACAGGGGTCAGCACAATCATAGTGCAATGGATTAAGCCTAACCCTGGAAAAACCACCTTCGTGATCATGGGCTCTCCCCTGCCAGGCAGTATTCATTTTCTTTTAAAGTTTAATTATCACTATTCATTAATTTTACCTTTTAAATTTCATAAAATGTATTTTGATCATATTCACTCCCTCCCCAACTCCTCTCAGATCTATCTCCCTTTCCATAGTCATCCAAATTTATGTCTTTGTTTAAAAAAAAAATCTCAAACCACAAATAAAAAGAAGTCATCAAGTTCAATTTGTGCTGCCCATATATATATTTGCGTATATATGGTCTTCCATGTATTTGTGCTGCCCATATATTTGTGTATATGTGGTTTTCCATTGGACATGGTTGACTTAACAGAGGCTGCCACCTTAGAGAAGACTGGCCTCACTCTCCCAGCAACTATCAATTCCAATAGTACTCAGGTAGGAATGGGAGTTTATGCCTACCTCTCCTCTCCATGCTGGAATTTTATCTGGCTTGAGCCTGCACACATCTGCCAGGTTCATTGTGAGTTCATGTATGCATCTGTCCATCTTGTGTAGGAAACACTATTTCTTTGTAGCTATCCACTGCCTTTGGATCCCACAATATTCCTGCTTCCTCTTTTGCAGTGATTACTGTACACTGGGGTGAGCATTCATGATATCAATGTTATATTTAGGATAGGCATTTTATGGTCTTTTAGTTTATGCAGTGTGACCATTTTGGTTCTCAATATTAATCATGTATCTTGCAAAATAAGTTTCTGTGACCAGTGCTGAGAGATATATTAAATGGGCATAAAATCATTCACTAAGAGTCAATAATATGTCCATTTAACAGAATAACAGTAGCAGGTTCTCCTCTGTGGACTATGCTCTGCTTAGCCACAGTTCTTGATCCTGATAACAGTGTCAGGTATGAGTTTCGTCTTGTGGAGCTGGCTTTAAGTCCAATCTGAAAGTGGTTGGCTACAACTATCAGAAAGTTGTATCACCATTTATTTTACATATCTTGGCTGGTTGGTTGTTATTGTAGCTTGTAGAATTCTGAGCTGGGTTAGGTTGATAACTACTTTTTCTCGCTGATAACACACACATCACCTTCTAGCATGATGAAAGCTTGTCAGAAGGCATGAACTTTGCAGGTCAGTACCATTTTGATTTCTCCATCTTCTATGAATCAAGTATATGTTGTCTTCAGCAGCAGAGCCTTTCCCTCAATTTCTGGAGGGCAACCAATGGCACTGGTAACAATCTGTAATGTTTGGAATAGTTATAGAACTCACTAGCCAACAATTTCAAAAGAGATAGCCCATTTCTGGCACTAGGCTTTTTATTTGTTAGTCTGTGGTGCATAGCAGGGGCATTGTTACCCTGCTTTAGTGTAACTGACTTTAAACTCTTTTTACCTATGTGTGTGTGTGTGTGTGTGTGTGTGTGTGTGTGTGTGTGTGTTAGGAACGTCTAGAGTAGTAGGTTTCCATATAATTTAAAAAGGTCTTTAGTATTATTTTATTCCTCTCATTCCCCATCCCAATTTAACCCTTTCTGTTTTCCCATTGCCTTTTAACCCATCACACCTATGTGTTGCTTTTTCCTACCTTGAAAGCACTCTCCTATGGCCTCTTACTCTAAATGGATGTTTTCCTGTCCCAACTTCTCAGTCACAAATATCCATTCAGAGACTGAAAATGTATTATAAATACTTGGTGGATAGCTCAGGCTTGTTACTAGCTAACCCTTTCACTTAAATCAACCCATATTCTATTAATGCTTTGCCACGTGGCTCATGGCTTATTACCTCATTTTTCTCTCTCTTTTTATTATTATTAATTCAAAACAGGCTTGTTTCACATGTAATTCCCCTCTCTCTCTCCCTCTCCCTCCCCTCACCCCCATTCCTTCTCCCCCACCTCCAACCTACCCCCCACCCCATCCACCCACCACTCCCCAGGCAGGGTAGGGCCCCCAACCGGGGCTCCACCAAGTCCACCAAATCTTCCTGTGCTGGGCCTGGGTCCTTCCCCATGTGTTCAGAGACAGAGTGCATCCCTTCAAGTGGGATGGGCTCTCGAAGTCCCCCACATACACCAGGGCAAAAAGCCAGTCCACCTCCGGAGGCTCCCAGGAGTGCAAGGTCCTCCCCATTGGCATCCATGATCAGGGGGCTGGATTAGTCCTGTACTGGCCTCCCAAAGAGTGTCTGGGGTCGATATGCTTTCCCTTTTTCAGGCCAACTGTTTATGTGGGTTTCTCCAACCTGGTACAGACCCCTTCGTTCTTCATTCCTCCCTCTCTTCAACTAGGTTCCAGAATTCAGCTCAGTGTATTTCTGTGGATGTCTGTCTCTGCTTCCATCAGCCACTGGATGAGGACTCTAGGATAGCATAGAGAGTAGTCATCACTCTCATTCTAGGGGAGGGGCTTCTAGGCCATCCTCTCCTCCACTGCCCGGACTGTCAGATCATATTACCTCATTTTTTATACTTCCTGCTTGCTTAGCAGCTGTCCAGCATCTCTCTCTGGACTCCACCGACTCTTCCCTTCCTCCTCCCATCATTCTTTCTATGTCAGGCTGTTTCATCCAATCTCTTCTTGCCCTATTATGGGGCAATCAGTTTTATAAATTAACAATTAGCATAATCTACACAATGTTACCCATTTCCTGACATCTGTGAGATTATGAAGATTCAAAGATAACATTTGTAAGTAAGAGAAAACATGCATTTTTATTTTTTTTTTACATTTTTGTGTATTATTGTGATTCAATTAAAGAACCCATTTTTCCCCCTTTGTTATCCTAATTCCACTCCTACATATGCTGAGTTAGGGTTTCTGTTGCTATGATAAAATATCATGATCAAAAGCAACTTTCGGAAATGGGTTATTTCCACTTATACTTTATAGTCCATCATGGGGAGAAGATAGGGTAGGTGCAGGATCATGGGACAAGGAAATGAAGCAGGGGCCATGGAGGAATACTGCTTACTGGCTTGCTCCCCATGACTTGGTAGGCCTATTCCCTTTTCTTTCTCTTTCCCCTCCCTTCCTTCTTTCTTCCTTCCTTATTTTTTCAAGACAGGGTTTCTCTGTAGCTCTTGCTGTCCTGGAACTAACTCTGTAGACCAGGCTCTCCTCAAACTCAAGAAATTCACCTGCCTTTGCCCTCCCTGAGAGTTCTGGGATTAAAGGCATGGGCCACCACCACTGGGTTGATCAGCCTGTTTCTTGTACCACACATGATCACTTGCCAGGGTTGGCACCAATCTCAGTGGCTGAGTCATCTCAAATTAATAATTGATAACAAATGCCACAAAGGCTTGCCTATATACCAACTTGATGAAAGATTTTTCTCAATGGAGGTTTTCTTTTCCCAGATATTTCAGCTTGTGTGAAGGTGACAAAGACCAGCCAGGCCTGACCCCTTCTTTTCCTCTCCTGTGTTCAGGTTGTTTTTGACCCATTGCATCTAATTAGGGTTGCTTATTTGAGCAAGGGTAGGGGGTATTCACTGAAGCATGGACAACTTACTAGTGGCTACATCACTGCAGAAAACGACCCCTCTTTCCTTTGCAACCATGAAATGTAAACATCTCCCCCAGAAGGTCTGCAGCTTCCTGAGCACTTCTCATACCCAGAATGGAATGGTAAAGGCCCAACTCTTTTGTGGGTCTTGAGTAGACATCCATAGCTGCTGTGTGTTCATTGTTGTAATGGAAATGATACCTCTCAAAGACAGAGGTGAAACCTTATCTTAAAAGAAAAAAAAAGATAACTAAGGTTTAAGGAGGTGAATTAATTTTGATTTTTGGTTATTTTGAGACAGGGTTTCTCTGTGTAGCTTTACAGTCTATCCTGGCACTCCCTCTATAAGACTAGGCTGGCCTCAAACTCATAGAGGCTTCTGCCTCCTAAGTGCTGGTATTAAAGGTGTGTGTCACCACCACCCTGCATTTTTCTTTTTGTGTGTGTGGGGGTTAGTTACTTTTTAAGAGGTTGAGTTTTGCTATCTACAATTCAAAGGGATCCTTAATCCACATGTCCTGTACTTCAAGGCAAATCTCTGTTTTAGTTAGATTTACTGGTCAACAATCCCAGGAGATTCCTTGAATTCCCTCCAGAGCTAGTGTCCCGGATGTGGGCAGCTGTGCTCAGTTTTCACTGGGTCCCTTTATAGACAAGCATATGTTGACTCTTTGTCCCTTAGACAACAATTTCTCACCCAAGCCTAATTTAGACTGAGGAGGAAGAACCATGCTAGCCTTTCTGAAATACACATCCAATTTTGTCATTTTAAATATTCTCAAACTCACCAAAAGAAGAAAAAGAAAAAGAAAAAGAGAGAGAAAAGCTTATCCACTTGTGGGACATTTTCCTATGGGTTTGTTGAAACCTTTAATTTCAATTTCAGCATTTTGGGGTGAGGGCTTTTGAGCGACAGAATTTGAGATGCTCTTAACTCAAAACAAAGGTTAGCTTTATTTATTTGGGCTTTGGATATTTTATTGATAACAATATGTGTACTAGTTATACATTTTTTTTTGTTTATTTGAGGCAGGGTTTCTCTGTGGCTTTGGAGGCTGTCCTGGAACTAGCTCTTGTCCTCCAGGCTGGTCTTGAACTCACAGAGATCTGCCTGCCTCTGCCTCCCAAGGGCTGGGATTAAAGGCATGAGCCACCACTGCCAGGCTCATTATGCATTTTAATATACTTTTCTGAGTTCTAGGTTTATGGTAAATAAATTGTGCCTTTTACTTAGTGTCTATACATTAATTCTTTTCTATAACTTATTTACTCCTTTAAATTTCATTTTTACATTCCAAACAGTTTTTCTTCCCACCCCTCCTTCTGCTTCCCCTCACCTTCCCCCACAGGCCATGCCCAGTCCACTCCTCCTCATGGGCAAGGGCTCCCATGAGAAGTCAATAAAGTCTGACACAATAGGTTGGGCGGGACCAAGACCATGTCCCATGTATCAAGTCTGAGCCTGGCATCCCATCATAGGAAACAGGCTCCAACAAGTTAGCTCATGGACCAGGTTTGTATTGTGGTCCTACTGCCAGGGATCCCTCAAATAATCCAAACTTCACAACTGTTTCCCACATATGGAGCATCCAGTATTACACAATGCAAATGAAGCTAATTTCATAAAAAGCACTTTGAAGGAAAATAACATAACTAATTATCAACTATATGCCTCACTGAGATGAATTGTTTCTATCAAGAATGTGCATCTTTAGCTCTTTCATAGAAAATACGAATACTTTTAAGGGGTACTTTTTCAAAAAGATGGTTGCAGATAAGTATTTTATTATAAAAGTCTTGTGGTTTTGTAAGTCAAAATTTTAAGTTATTTTTTTTCTTTTTGAGTTTATAATATAATCGCTTCCTTCCTTCCTTCTCTTCACTCACTCCATACCTTGCTATATACCTCTCTTTTCTTTCTTTCTTTCTTTCTTTCTTTCTTTCTTTCTTTCTTCCTTCCTTCCTTCCTTCCTTCCTTTCTTTCTTTCTTTCTTTCTTTCTTTCTTTCTTTCTTTCTTTCTTTCATTCTTTCTTTCTAATTCATGGTCCCCTTTTTCATTAATTGTTGTTATATGCATATATGCATCTGCATATGCATATACATCCTTAGATATATAAATACAACCTGCTCAGCCTATGTAATATTAATCAGATGTATGTTTTCAGGGCTGACCATCCTTTATTGGTTAACCAGTTGGTGTACTTTTCCCTGGAGAGGACTATTTCTTCAACTTTTAGCATTCTGCAGTTGTCTGTAGTTCTTCCTGTAGGATTGAGGCCTTGTGTTCCTTTTCATGTTCAGTTTGCCATTTGTCTAGTAAGCAGGGGGTGGTTTATATGGAAAATACTGATGATTTGAGTTTTATTTTCCATCCCACTATTTTCTGATTATGTGAATTTGCTGTTACTTCTCCACAGAATCTTCTTATCCAGGACTTTAAACCCATGTTTTCCCTTCACTTTTGTGACACAGGTCTCTGCTCAGGAATTATATCTTCAAAGACACCCTTCCTGACATGTACCTCTGCCCCCATGGGGTCCTGCTCTCTGTCAAGTACTTCTTCACATCACCCTGTATTCCTTTGTCCTGGAACTTTGATACTGCCTCCATATTTGTCTTATTGTTTGTCTCCCCCCTTTTAAAGTCCACTGTTGTGCTGCTTATGCAATATGCAGGAACACAGTAGGTTAGATACTTTGTCAATGTTTATTGAATGAAAGAATGAATGACTTATTTTAGTAGATCATTTTCTAAACTATAATACAGATATATTTGGCTTGTAAGCCTATGAGAATAAAAACACTAGATTTAAACAATACTGTAGTGAATTGGTAATTAATACTATCTCCCCAGTCAAAGATATAACAGGTTGATGTCTGCTTGGAGACTTGTGGTCTTGAAAACTTTAGATTTTTACTAAATGAATATCAATGAGATCATCTTTGAATTTGTCTTGTTACTTTCCCTGGGCATTGTAAAATTGTCATTTCTCAACTCAGCTATTTTACAATTCTTCTTGGTTTATACTTCTCTTTCTAGATAGCTATACTATATAAACTATACATGATAAGAGAGACATTACCTAAAGCAATAACTAACACAGACCAATAAAATAAAAAAAATTAAAGTAGGAAATGCCAGAGTCTTGAAATCACACCTGTTTTAAAAATTAGAACATTTTATGTTCCCCTGAGGGGCAGGAGTTTAGTTGACTTTATTTCCCACTGGAGTCTCAGTAACTGACATTTCCACTGGTTTGTATAGGTTTATTTAAGGTCTTATATATTGGTAGAGTTAAATTGAAAGTTTACATGTACATCACATTTCAGAAAGCAAGTTATAAAATGATTGTGATACCACACACCTGTAATCCCAGAATCCAAGAGGCTGAGAGAAAAATTTTGAGTTTAAGGCCAGCCTGGCCAAACCAAACAGACAAAAATAAAACAACTTAACTGAAGTCTCTGAGAACAATGTAAAGTAAACCACAATGTTGGATAATATCTACATGACTCCAAAGGAATTCTATGAGTGCTATAACCAGGGCTTGTTTCAACAGTCCTGAGATACGGGCAGGAGAGCAGTCTGCTCTGCTCATGTGATTTTTAAAAAATTTTCTGTTATTGTACTTTGCCAGATACAATGATGTCCAAAATCATGATGAGAAGGTGTTGAAATTTGCTTAGTGTTTTGGCAATGCATTGTATCATTTCAACTGGGTTCATATCTCAATTCTTCCACAGCCATTTCCTTGACAGAGAACTGTGGCATGACTTTATGCAGAGTGTGATGTTGGCAGCAGTCCTGCTGGGATTGCTTTGTCACAGAGTTTTGCAGAATTGTGGGTCAGCTTGACATGTGCATGTGTTTTATTCGCTCTTTTCCTTAGGCAGTTAGAGGATAAACATGTAATCTTACTCCTCCCCAAGAGACTACAGACTGACATTATATGGTACAAAAGGGAATACAAGATTTCTCTCAGGATGTGTTTCTTTTATGATACATTTTCCTGAGACCCATTTGCTTTGTTCTGGTCAGCTTTGGTTTAAATTCTGCTGTCAGAAATGTTCAGCATAGTGATTTCTTGAGTGGAAAGAGCCTAAGTATTACAGAGGTATAAGGCTGATTGTACTATTTCCTCCTTACATCATTTGGAAAGGAGCAGAGGCATATCAAATTTATGTGCCCACTGAGTCCTGATTTTCACTCGTAAGTGTTAACTGATATTACCCTCTTCATTGAGTGACATGCTTGCAGATGTTTTCATCACTTTCATTCACTCCTTTGCAAGCTCAGCAACATATTTGCAAACTAAGCCCATGTCTCAAATTTGCTTAAGGGATGGCAGGAGTAGAATTAGCTCATCTCTGGATGGAATCATGGTGGAGAAGTGGATAATTTTGCTGATCAAATGACATTTAGTTTATCTTCTCATCATTCTGGTGACTCTTATTTTCTGATGACACTGAACTCAACAGCCCAAGTTTCTTCTTACTCCTGATCATCTCCTTATGACTTCATTGAGGCCCAGCACAGTCTCAGAAGGAGGATTGGTAACACCAGATGTGAATCTTGTAAGATATATGGGTGGTCCCTGGAGTGATCACTTTATAGTTTTAGGCTACTCTGCATTCAGAGCCAAAGCAAACCTTATAAAACAGAGAAGAAAAATCACTGCACGTTTTGCAGCTCACTTTTAGTTCATTTTGTGAACATCAGCAAAAAACCATCTACTTCACAAAGATAAAAGCTTGCCTTCCTATAAATATTGCCTTTATCAAGAGAATGGCAAAAAGATAAGTTATACTAAATGAAATCTTCGAATTTTGGATTTTAAAAAGGTGGTTTCTCCCCAGTACATGGCATGGGTACAGTGACACAAAAGCCTTATATTTGCTGGCGATGACTCACCCTTCATTTCTTAGCTCAGATAATACCTGCTGTGTTAAAGTTTTCATCATCCCTTGGCACAACTGACCATCATCTCATTGGTATCAACAGTGGTACAAATTTCCAGTGTTATTGTACTTACTGTGGTACTGTTTTCTTTGTTTTCTGTTCTGATCATTTGTGCACTTATTCACTTGAGCAGAATAACTCAGACATTGGAATCTGGATGCTGCTGGAGTTGTAGCCCTGGTCTTGTCAATTTTAGGCTGTGTGACTATGTACAAATTGCTTAATGTGTCTTGAGTTTCCTTATCTGCAAAATGGTCAGGGTAATAACATGCACTTCCTAGTATTATGAGGAACATGTGGATTAATGTCTATGAAGGACTTAGTGGATTATAATTAGTGTGCTTTATTTAGTGAACATATATAAGATCTTTCTATATGACAGAATCTACACCTGCTATCCTGTCCACAGATATGGGAGAAATTCCTGGACAATGGCTGTACTGATTGATTAGGCATAAAAGGCTCAAAGACACTGCTAATAAAATATGCTAGTCATTCATCCTATGAGTCTTTACTAAGCAACATTTTTTAAAATGCCAGGTATTTACCTAGATGCTAGGTATATAATCGTGAATGAGAAAAAAGTGTCTTACTCGCTTCTTGGGTCTGGTACTTGCCTCTGATATACATTTGCAAAAAGTGTCACAGGAAGTTGGGATAGACCTCTAATTCAGCCTAGGGTGGGGTTAAGAATAAGAGAGATCTTCCTGAATGACAAGATGCTCAGATTGAGTTGTAAGTCATAGGCAAGATCTACCTAGGCAGAGGTGCAAAGGGGCTGAGTCAGCACAGTAGCAGCAACATAACAAACAAGTGATTGGAAGTCACTTCCTCAAAGCAGAGGCCGAGTCCTGTGTGTTTCCTCTGTGTTCAGGCTGGCTTCCTTCTTAGAGAATGCCATGGCAGTGTGAAGAGAGTTATGGTAGTGAAGATTTTTCTTTGATACAGTTCCCATGCTGCAGACCAGCTTCTCGTGAAGCAGTGTGTGCTGAGTTTTCATCCCCCACCTTGACTTGGCTCTTTCTGTAAGTGGTGAATTAGCAGAAAAGTTACAGAAATGCTGGCTTCAGATGATTTGAATTCTAATTCTGTCATTGGCTGGCTGGATTTATACCAACTCCTTCATGCCTTTGAGCTTCAGTTTGTCTGTATATTGAGGACCTACTAAGTGGGGATAGGAGGGGGGTCAAGGATTTGAGAAGGCTTTCTAAAGATGTCACAAATTCAGGATATATTACCAGTGATCATCTTAATTGTCTTAATGTGCAAAAAATTGTTAGGCCTCTAGGTTTGTTTTGGCAAAACTGGGGGATTTAAAAATTATCTGTGGCAGTCAGGGCCTTTGTCATGAGAATACAGTATTGTGTTGCTTTAGGAACTGTTTCCATTAAAGCAGCTCTGCCTTTTTTTGTGAGGCACTGAAGGATGCTCAACTCAATTCGGTGCCCCATTACACAGCACTCTGATCTCCAGAGTGCTGAGGGCCCAATAAACATTATAAGAAACCCATTTGAAAGTTTTCCAAAGGCTCATCTGTTCCCTAATTCACCCAGTCCTTTATTTTCTGAAACTACCAATCCATGAAATATAACAATATACTGTTTATCAAATGGTGTTATGCCAATAAGATGAGCTTGATGGATATTCAAATAATACCACACATCATAGGAAATTGATACCTTGGAACTTTGTCTAGTTTTAAATGGTGGCATACAAATACCATTTAGCTCAAATTGAATCAATTCTACCTAAATTATGTTCACCAAGAAATGATTTCTTTGAGAAAATATTTGAAAAATTCTTCCTTCTATATAGAGATGGCAAACTCTTTAAAGATACTGGGAAAATTAAAGTATATAGGAAAATAAAACTATGGGGGAAGAACAGAAGAGAGCGAGATAAGTGAAACTATAATAGAGGGAGACATTATAAGTTCAAAGAGAAATCAGGCAGTAGGGAAATGTCTGGAGAGCTACAAAGATGATATTAACTAACAATCTAAGCAACAGAGGATAGGCTACCTTAAAATGCCCTCCCCTGATAATGAGATTGATGACTAATTCATATGCCATAGTATAGCCTTCGTCCAGCAGCTGGTGGAAGTAGAAGCAGACACCCACAGCTAAACCTTGAACTGAACTGAAATCCTGATGCAGAGAAGGAGGACTGATGAGCAAAAGGGTCCATACCAGGCTGGTGAAAACCACAGAAACAGCTGACCTGACAAGGGAAAACTCTTGGTCCCCAGACTGATAGCTAGGAAACCAGCATGGGACTGATCCAGACCCCCTGAATGTGGGTGTCAGTGAGAACCCCCTTGGAAATCTTATGGGGCTTCTTGTGGTGGATCAGTACTTATTGCTACCATAGGAATGGACTTTAGGACTCCATACCACATGGAGGGATACTCCCTGAGCCTAGACACAAGGGGTTTGGCATTCACCATATCCCAAAGAATATGACAGACTTTGAAGACACCCTCCTTGGGGAGCAGAAAGGGTATGGGATGGGTAGGAGGGGAGAGAGAGGGACCTGGGATTGACATGTAAAATAATTTTCTTTCTAATAAAAAAAGGGAAAAAAGAAAATGAAACTAAGTAATGACTAAAACAAAGCAAGAAATAATTTTATTATGATACAAAACTACTAATGACATGAATCCTAAAGTTTTCTAATAAACTCTTCAGCTTGGAAAAAAATGTGTGCTTTTGCCAACTTATAAAAGGCTGCTATAAAAACTAAAAAAGAAAAACTCACAGCTGTTGAGAAGCTACGTCCTCTATGTCTGACAGGATCATTGTCATCATGAAACAGAGCAGAATTGCCTTATACTTGGCTCTGCAGTCACAGCATGACATAAATAGAACAATATAGCCAGGTACATGATAATGGTAATAACAATGGTTGCATTAACATTGCCTCACAGAAGGAAGGAGAGGGAGTATCAGTCACTCCTTCATTCTCACCAGTTGTACAGGGTATGTGGGTGAGAGAGAGTTTAGCTTTTTAAACTGAAGGCCACAACCCCATATGATATCACATAATCTAATGTGGAGGGCCATGGAAATTTGGCAAATGTTAAGAATTTTACATTTATAACAATCAAAAATTAATTCCCAAAATCAAACAAGTGCATTCAAGATTTGTTGCATTGTGGTATTTCACCAGTCTTAGTTCTGAACCCACAAGAATGTCCATGTCATCATGCCATGCAATGTCAACAAATGCTACCTGCATCACCTTAACTAGAAGTCAAGATCACTGTTATCAACCTCAGTGTTTTCACTGTTGGCACACAGTTTTCTCATCTTATACAAGCATAATAGCTTAAGTATGGAAAACAAAGTCTTAATATTTTCCTACTATATCTCTTACTATGCACACATCAAATAGTATAATACTCCTTTGGATTATGTTATATTAGAATGTTTAATTTTAAAAGCTGTTATTTGAGATTTTGACTTGGGTTTCATAAAAAAATTAATGACTTTCCTAATAATTTTTCAGATGTCCCTAAACAGACTTCTACCATTTTGTGCTATATATTTATGAGAAGTAGTAGTCTCAGCATTGGTTATTATATAATAAAATAAAAATGCCAATCAACTCCAAAATGTTTTGAAGGTGTTCAATGTCTTATAGTGTCAGATATTCAGCCAAGATTTAATTTTTTATGCAGAAATGAACAACACTCATCTCATTAGCATGCAAATTTCTTTTGTGTTTTTTAAAAAATAAAATTGTATGAATGCCAAAGAATTATTTCAAAATAAATCTTTTAAAGCTTTAATATCAGTAAATACTTGTTTTTCATACCTATTTTATATAGCTATATATCCAACATCATGTGAAATGTCTTGGATAAAGAGATTAGGAGGGAACAAGTTCAAGAAGCCTTATGCTAGACTATATATAGAGTGCAAGGTTGCCTGGTGCTGAGGACTCCAGTGATGTGGTTTTCTGAGTCATCTCCCATGGTAGGGTTGGGCTTTTCAATGAGTCAGCTGTTTCTGAGTCATCTGCATTCTTGTTAGGGATGCTTCACTCTTGTTCCTCTGACCCACCTAAGCAAAGCCCATTAGTCCACCAAACTGACTTGGATAACTTTTTTCCATTAGTATGTTAGTGCCCCGTCATGGGTTAATAGATATTATTTTTCGCCAGGGAGGGAAATGCCACATAACTGACCTAAGTAAAATCACCAGATCATTTTGCATATTTTAGTAAACATATATGATATCTAAAATTATGTCCTTTTATGGCTACTACAAAAAAGAGAATAACATGACTGCCTACACATGAGCTGAACATGGATGATACCAATAGACATGTTAATGTGGACAGAGGAATGCTTATGAGAGGCCTTAACCCTACACAAAGAACTATCGACAACTAAATAATTTTGGGAACAGAAGACATAGTCTTCCACAAAATGAGCATACTTACTGGTTATTCAAACCCAAATTGTGAATCCTGAAAGCATAATACAAGTAACATTATACAGGCTGAGCAGGATGGACATATATATGTATAAGGTCATAATGCATATTTGTATACGTACATTTGGGAATATAATGTATATGTATTAATTGTTGTTACGTACACATATATATTACATGTGTGTAAAAATTAAAAAAGAAGTCATGAATTTGAAAGAAAGCAAGGAGAAGTATATGGGAGAGTTTAGATGTATGAAAAGGAAGGGGGAAATGATGCAATTATAATCTCAATAAAGAGCTAATTAAAAAAGAGCACCCCATTTTGTTTTTCAGTATAAAGCTTATATGTGCTACCTTCATAGATTTAGGATAGATATATTCACACTAAATACTGCATGAAGTAATTTGACAACCATCTGCGTAATTCAGGCCTCAGAGAAGATCTGGGATGTTAACACAGAATTACAAACAAAACCCTTGGAATGACAAAAGTGTGACATTTTGAGAAGGGCAATGTGAAGACTTGAGAAAAAGTTCATATTTTCAACCTTGTTTCAAAAGAAAGATCTAAGAGAGAGCACTTGGCTGGCTGTCAGTGAATTACGCTTCCAGGACATTTTGTTTTCAACATCCCATTATATCTGCATGCCTCTTTGGACAAACCATATAGGAGAGGAAAATAATTATAGACCAAAGTACACAAAGTTGTTTGCAAGCATGTTGTAAAATGCTGTTGCTGTTGTGAAAGTAAGAGCATAGGGATATCTTTCAGAAAATAAGGTATTTTGAAAGTGTGCCTTAACACTTTAATAGAAAAAATGAAAATGGTTCAAGATGAAATTATGTCTTCAATGTGGGTCATTAAACTTTCTCTCTCTCTAAGAATCCAAGGATAGACTTAGTTTTCATGGCATTGGCACTGAATCTTTCCCACATTATTTGTAATTTCAAAAGAGAACAGACAAAATAAAAGATCATTAAATATATAAAATAAAGTTTATTATTATGACTTGGCACAAAACACGTAGGTCACTCATTATCTGTTCTTTCCAGCACTTAAGTGCAAGAGTGAAAAAATAAATGATCATAACAGTAAGAATGCTGTTGATTTTACAATGAAAGAAAGGTGAGGGTCCCTTGCATTGGGAACACATGGTATTTGTTAAACTAATTCTGACTGTACTTTGAAAATTCAACATCACCCGGTGACTTTAGAGTACCTTCTCTGATTATGTAAACTCTCTTTTTTGTGAATTTCAGTATATTGAACTACATGATAGAGTTTCTATGTGTTATGTTGTTTGGTAGTTAAGCTTAGATTGGGTTCTGAATGTCATAACTCTAATGTAAAAGTAAAGTATTGTTTGATTTATTGCCATCTTTTGGGTACCACTTTTGTCATTGTTATTTTGAGAAACTTCCTTTTTGTTTTACATATTTCCAATGTCGGGAATGGCTTTTCTTAGTGTTCCATTTTTTTCAGATTACTCTCCAAATTTTTAAAATAATTTTTTAAATTTAAAAACAATCTTATTTTACATAGCAATCCCAGTTCCCTCTCCCTTATTTTCTCCCATTCCCCCACCAACCTCATTCCACCCCTATCCACGCCCTAGGGTAGGTGAGCCCTCCCATGAGGGATCATAAAAGTCTGACTCAACATTTGGGACAGAACCTAGGTCCTCCCCTCTGTGTATCTTTAACAACATAAAAACAACTTTTTTTCTAACAAATTCTGTAATCAGCAATTTGCAATAAGTCACATAAAGACAGCTTATCTCTGATCCACGATGACTGGTCTCTGTTACAAGGGTGCAAAGTTTGGTAGGAACTCAGTCATGGAGAACAGTAGTCTTGTTTCCTTCCATGCTTAGTTCAGAGACTTGAAGAATTTGAGCACTAGGTTTCCTTAAAGAGTCCTTTCCATGTGGCATTTTAGCAGGATGGTTGCTACAGAATTTCTAACTGAGCAACTCAGAATGCTGATCTAAATGCCCAGACATGCAAGACAGCATTAACATCACGAGTTATAGCCTTGGAGATTATAGTCACCTGTGCTGATGTCACAGGCTTCTCAGATTCAAAAAGGAAGGGACAGAGACTATAATCTGAGGGAACAACTATTTATTTAAAATAATGGGGTTGGGAACACTAGCAATCAGGTGTGTGTGTGGGGGGGTGGAGTGGGGCAGAGTACTGAAAGAGACCATTGGAAAGAATCAGGTAAAAACCTGGTGCAAGGGAATCTCCAAGGAGTCTACAAGGATGACCACAGCTAAGACTCCTAGGAATAGTGGGTACACAGCCTGAACTTGCCATCTCCTATAATCAGGCAAGACTTCCAGTGGAGGGAGTGAGGACCAACCCAGTCACATAACTTTCGAGCTATAGTCTATCTTGCCTATGGGATGTACTGGCATTAGGGTGGCCTAGAGATTGAATGGCCAACCAAAGACTGGTATAAAACCTATGCCAGGATAGAAAGCACACCCTTGACACTGCCTTCAAAGCCAGGGCCCATAGGCTGGATGACCAAGAAGCCTAAGATAGAACCAAACAAGATGGGAGGAAAAAATGTCAATGCAAGGATGCCTAATGGTTTTCTGTTATACTCATAGATGGTGCCTAGCCCAATTGTCATCAGAGAGGCTTCATCCAGCAACTCATGGAAACAGATGCAGACCCACAGCCAAACATTATGTGGAGGTTGGAGAATCCTGCAGAAGAGGAGAAGAAAGGATTCTAGGAGCCAGAAGGGTCAAGGACACAAGAAAACTGACAAAATAAGTTAACCTGGGCTCTTAGTGCTCACAGAGACTTAACTGACAGCCAGGGTGCCTTGATTGACTTAATATAGGCACTCTGCATTTATGTTACAGTTGTGTAGCTTAGTCCTCTTGTGGGACTCATCCCAGTAGGAGAAGGAGCTGTCCCTGACTCTTTTACTGGCTTTGGGACCCAATTCCTCATACTGGATCACCTTGCCCAGCCTTAATTCATGGGGAGGTTCTCAGTTTAAATGTTATTTGACTTGTCATGTTTTGTTGATTCTCGTGGGAGATCTTCCCTTTCCTAAACAGAAAAAGAGGTGGAGTGGATTGTGGGGTGGAGACAAAGAGAGGTTGGGAGAGGGGACTGGAAGGAGTGGAGAGAGGGGAAACTAAGGTCAGGTTGTAAAAGAGAGAGAAAAGAAAAGTAATACTAAGTGATATTTTTATGTTATATAAAATTTAAATAGTTGCTTAGCCAATTACAAAACAGCCTCACACAACAAGCAAGGAAACAGGCAAAACCTAACAAGCAATATGACAACTAACGACTTGAACAATTTATATACATACAATTTTTGAATGATCATTTATTTTTACTTCTAAAATGTTTATTGACAGATGATAGAGAAATTCTGGTGTAAATATTCTATGTGGTTCATGTAAGGAAAGATATCACTTATTTTCTGTTTATATTGACCATTACATTTATTCTACATTAAAGAAACTGTTTACACTGATGTGAGCACATAGCAGTTTGCCATTTCTCCCCAGAAGTTTTAGGAAATTCCCAGACAAGTTAGAATTCACATATCCCTTTAAGAAACTTGTCAATGTCTCAAGATTCATTTGCTACCTATTGAGCTATTCTTTTACTTGGCTTTGATTCTTGTATTCAAATAAGGTGACCATTTGACCTTTACACACTGAGTCCAAAATCTGGGTAATAAGAAAATATGGAGATGGAAAAGCAAGAAATTGCTTCCAGTATTTTCATCAGAAAAAAAGTTCTTGTCAGACCTATCCTATTAACTTTAGCCAGTATGAGTTAGTGACTTGATAGAAAGACAGGAAGTAGTTCAATCAATGAAATGACATTACAACATGGGTCATTATACTCTATATAAGTGCAAAATTTATATATTTTTCAGTATTTAGCTTTTCAGAACTGAGTCATATATTTGTAGATTACTGGGGACTGGGTATGTATAAGCTAGCATAGCACATGTCCATTGAATACCAAAACCAATGCTAGGAGAAAATGGATAGTTCATATTCACTAGTAGCATCTGCCACGTGAGGATAGGATATGAATATGATATGATGGGGAGAGAGTATTCTTTTTTTAAAAGACAGGGTTTCTCTGTATTGCTTTGGATGTTGTCCTAGAACTTGCTCTGTAGATCAGGCTGGCCTCCAACTCACAGAGATCTGGCTGCCTCTGCTTCCCGAGTGCTGGGATTAAAGGCATGTGCCACCAGTGCCAGGCAGGAAGTATTCTTTAAGGTTTAGAAATAACTTAATTAAGAACATATAGAAATATTACTGGATACCATTATTCTTCTCAAGTGAAAGCAGCAAGTGGATCTCGAGAGATGACCTAAAATCTTAAGCAATATAATGTAATGATTAAACGATTCTTGAATTATGATCAATCTCAAGATTCATAGTCACATTTCTTAACATTTTGACGAAGAATGTTTATTTTGTAAGGATATATATATATATATATATATATATATATATATATATATATATAGTTTTATGTGTGTATTTCATTGGTAATATATCGTGTGATTTGATTTCTGTGTTTTGAAACATCAGGTCGTATTTTTTCTACTGTTACCAAAATCTACATACAATATTTAGGACAAATGGCATGCAATAGTGCTCGATGGGATTATATAACCAATGTGGTAACTCATAATTAGAATTTATAAAATATGATTCCTCAGGCATTGAATATAGAGCATTTCTGTCAACTTTTTAACGTAATTTAGATTAAATTATAATAAATCTGTGCTTATAAATAGCATCTGCCAGTTTTTTCCAACTGTTTTTATTTGAATTAGAAACAGAATTGTTTCACATGACAATCCCATTTCCCTTCTCCCACCCGTCGTCCCCTACCCCCCCCAACTAAAACCTTATCTGTCACATATCTCTTCTGCGCACCCTGGATGGTGAGGCCTTCCATGGGGTGTCATCAGAGTCTTTCATATCCTTTGGGATAGGGCCTAGGCCCACTCCCGTGTGTCTTGGCTCAGGGAGTATTCCTCTATATGGAATGGGCTCCCAAAGTCCACACCTATGCTAGGGATAAATACTGGGCTTCTACAGGAGGTTCCATAGATTTCTGAGGTTTCCTCACAGAAACCGATGTTCCTGGGGTCTGGATCTGTCCCATGGTGGTATTCCAGCTATCAGACTGGGGAGCAAGAATTCCCAGATGTTCAGGTCAGCTGTTTCTGTGTGTTTCACCAGCGTGGTATGGACCTCTGTGCTCTTCACTGGTCCTTCTCTGCATCTGGGTTCCAGTTCAGAACGGTGATTAATTATGGGTGTCTGCTTCTACTTCCACCAGCTGCTGGATGAAGGCATATAAGTCAGTCATCAATCTCATAATCAAGGGAGGGCATTGAAGGTAGCCTCTCCTCCGTTGCTGAGATAGTTAGCTGGTGTCATCTTTGTAGATCTCCAGACATTTCCCTACTGCCTGATTTCTTTGTAAACCAAAAATGTCTCCCTTTATTATGATATCTCCATTCTTGTTATCGTGTATTCTTCCCCTGACTCATATTTTCTGCTCCCTCATGTCTTCAGCATCCTTCTTCTTCTCCCCTTCTCATTCTCCTAGCTCCCTCCCCCCTCTTCCCATGCTCCCAATTTGTTCAGCAGATCTTGAACCTCTCCCCTTCTCCAGGGGACCATGCATGTCTCTCTTAGGGACCTCCATGTTTATTAGCTTCTTTGGCAGTGTGGATTGTAGGCTGGTAATCCTTACTCTATGTCTAAAATCTGCATATGAGTGAGTACATATCATGTTTGTCTTTTTTCGATTGGGTTACCTTGCTCAGAATGGTTTCTTCTAGGTCCATCCATTTTCCTGCAAATTTCAAGATTCCATTGTTTTTTTCCTCTGAGTAGTACTCCATTGTGTAAATGTACCACATTTTCTCTATCCATTTTTCAGTTGAGGGGCATCTAGGCTGCTTCCAGTTTCTGGCTATTACAAATAGTGCTGCTATGAACATCGTTGAACATATGTCCTTGTTGTATAAATATGCTTCTTTTGGGTATATGCCTAAAAGTGGAATTGCTGGATCTTGTGGTAGACTGATTCCCATTTTTTTGAGGAGTCACAACATTGATTTCCAAAGTGGTCGTACAAGTTGGTACTCCCACCAGCAGTGGAAAAGTGTTCCCCTTTCTCCACATCCTCTCCAAAATGAACTGTCATTGGTGTTTTTGATTTTGGTCATTCTGACAGCAGTAAGATGGTATCTCAGACTTGTTTTGATTTGCATTTCCCTGATGGCTAAGGATGTTGAACACTTTCTTATGTGTCTTTCAGCCATTTTAGATTCCTCTATTGAGAATTGTCTATTTACTTCTGTACCCCCCTTTTTAATTGGGTTGTTTGGTGTTTGGGGGACTAGCTACTTGAGTTCTTTGTATATTTTGGAGATCAACCCTCTGTCAAATGTGGGGTTGGTGAATATCTTTTCCCATTCTGTGGGCTGCCATTTTCTTTAGCTGACTGTCTCCTTTGCTTTACAGAAGCTTCTCAGTTTCAGGAGGTCCCATTTATCAATTGTTGACCTCAGTGTCTGTGCTACTGGTGTAATGTTCAGGAAGCAGTCTCCTGTACCAATTAATTCAAGGGTATTTCCCACTTTTTCTTCTAATAGGTTCAGTGTAGCTGGATTTATGTTGAGATCTTTGATCCATTTTGACTTAAGTTTTGTGCAAGGCGATAGGCATGGGTCTAACTGCAGTCTTCTACATGTTTGCATCCAGTTATGCCAGCACCATTTGTTGAAGATGTTCCCTTTGTTCCATTATATAAATTTGGACTGTTTGTCAATAATCAGGTGTTCACAGGTGTGTGGGTTAATATCAGGGTTTTCAATTCGATTCCATTGGTCTACCAGCCTATTTTTGTGCCAATACCAAGCTGTTTTCAGGACTATAGCTCTGTAACAGAGCTTGAAGTCAGGGATGGTGATGCCTCCAGAAGTTCATTTATTGTATAGGGATGTTTTGGCTATCCTGGGTCTTTTGTTTCTCTAATTGTTGAGAATTGTTCTTTCCAGGCCAGTGAAGAAACGTGTTGGGATTTTGATGGGGATTGCATTGAATCTGTGGATTTCTTTTGGCATATTGCCATTTTTTACTATGTTAATTCTACCTATCCAACAGCATGGGGGATCTTTCCATTTTCTGGTGTCTTCCCGATTTTAGAGGAATTGGATCGAGTTTCTCTCCATTTAATTTGATGTTGGCTGTTGGCTTGCTGTATATTGCTTTTATTATGTTGAGGTATATTCCTGTTATCCCTGATATCTCCAAGACCTTTATCATGAAGGGGTGTTGGATTTTGTCAAAGGCTTTTTTGCCGTCTAGTGAGATGATCATGTGGTTTTTTCCCTCAGTCTGTTTATATGGTAGATTACATTGATGGATTTTTGTATGTTGAAACATCCTTGCATCCCTGGAATGAAGCCTACTTGATCATGGTTGATGGTATCTCTGATATGATCTTGTAATCGATTTGCCAAGATTTTATTGAGAATTTTTGCATCAATGTTCATGAGGGATATTGTTCTGTAGTTCTCTTTCTTAGTTTGTCTTTGTGTGGCTTGGGTATTAGGAGCTTGGCAATGTCCCTATTGCTTATATTTTGTGGAACAATTTGAGGAGTATTGGTATTAGCACTTCTTTGTATTTCTGGTAGAATTCTGCAGTGAATCCATCTGGCCCCGGGCTTTTTTTGGTTGGGAAACTTTTGATGACTGCTTCTATTTCCTTAGAGGTTATAGGTCTGTTTAAGTTGCTTATCTGTTTTTGATTCAATTTTGGTAAGTGATATCTGTTCAGAAAATTGTTCATTTCCTTTAAATTTTCAAATTTTGTGGAGTACAGGTTTTCAAAGTATGACCTGAAGATTCTCTGGATTTCCTCAGTGTCCATTGTTATGTCACCCCTTTCATTTCTGATTTTGTTAATTTGCATGATCTCTCTCTGTCTTTTGGTTAATTTGGATAACGGTTTGTCTATCTTGTTGATTTTCTCGAAGAACCAACTCTTTGTTATATTGATTCTTTGAATTGTTTTCTTTGTTTTGACTTTATTGATTTCTGCCCTCAGTTTGATTATTTCCTGGCGTCTGCTCATCTGGGGTGAATTTGCTTCCATTTTTTTTCTAGAGCTTTCAGCTGTGATATCAAATATCTGGTGTGGCTATTCTCTAATTTCTTCATGTGAGCACTTAGAGCTATGAACTAGTACTCTTAGTACTGCTTTCAAAGTGTCCCATAAGTTTGGGTATGTTGTGTCAACATTTTCATTGAATTCTAGGAAGTCTTTAATTTCTCTCTTTATTTCTTCCTTGACCCAGGAATGTTGCAATTGCGTGTTGTTCAATTTCCATGAGTTGGTAGGTTTTTGTACTTTGATTTGTTTTTGATTTCTATCATTAAAGCATGGTGGTCTGATAAGACACAGGGGATTATTCCAAGTTTTGTTCCTGTTGAGGTTTGCTACATTGCCAAAAATGTGGTCGATTTTTGAGAAGGTTCCATGTGATGCTGATAAAAAGGTATATTCATTTGTGTTTGGATAAAAAGTTCTATAAATGTCTGTTAATCCCAATTAGGTCATACCTTCTGTTAGTTCCTTTGTCTCTTTGTTAAGTTTCTGTCTGGTGGTCCTGTCCAGTGGTGAGAGTGGGGTGTTGAAATCTTCCTCTAGTTAAAACACCAAATGTACAGAATAAATAAAAATATTAAGAGCAGCAAGGGAAAAGGCCAAGTAACTTATAAAGGCAAACCTATCAGAATTACACCAGACTTCTCCATGGAAACTCTGAAAGCTAGAAGGACCTGGATAGATATTCTACCAACTCTGAGAGAACATGGATGCCAGCCCAGACTTCTATTAAGGCCTTATTTGTGATTTGAGTTTTAATAATGTTTCTTTTACAAATTTTGGTCCCTTTGTATTTGGGGCATAGATGTTTAGAATTGAGACTTTTCCTGATGGATTTTTCCTGTGATGAATATGAAATGACCTTCTTCATCTCTTTTGATTGATTTTAGTTTGCAGTCTATCTTGTTAGATACTAGGATAGCTACCCCAGATCGTTTCTTGGGTCCATTTGATTGGAGTATCTTATCCCAACCCTTTACTCTGAGGTAATGTCTGTCTTTGAATTCAAGGTGTGTTGCTTGTATGCAGCAGAAGGATGGATTCTGTCTTCATATCCAATGTGTTAGCCTGTGTCATTTTATAGGCGAGTTAAGACCATTAATATTGAGGGAAATTAAGGTCCATTGAGTGATTATTCTTGTTTGTTTTTGGTTTGTTGTTGGTACTGGTATTGTATGTGGATTTACCCTGTCTTTTATTTTGTGTTTTTATAGAGTGGGATTATCTATTTCCTATGTTTTTGCAAATGTAGTTAGTTTCCTTAGGTTGGAGTTTTCCTTCCAGTACTTTCTGTAGGGCTGGATTAGTGGCTACATATTGTTTAAATCTTGTTTTGTCGTGGAATATCTTGTTTTCTCCATTTATAGTGATTGAAAGCTCTGTTGGGTATAGAAGTCTGGGCTGGCATCCATGTTCTCTCAGAGTTGGTAGAATATCTATCCAGGTCCTTCTATCTTTCAGAGTTTCCATGGAGAAGTCTGGTGTAATTCTGATAGGTTTGCCTTTATAAGTTACTTGGCCTTTTTCCCTTGCTGCTCTTAATATTTTTATTTATTCTATACATTTGGTGTTTTAATTAGTATGTGAGGAGGGGACTTTCTTTTATGGTCCACTCTATTTGGCATTCTGTAGGCTTCTTTTACTTTCATTGCATGTCTTTCTTTAGGTTGGGAAAGTTTTCTTCTATGATTTTGTTGGATATGTTTTCTGCACCTTTGAGTTGGGTTTCTTCACCTCCTTCTATACCTATTATCCTTAGGTTTGGTCTTTTCATGGTGTCCTGTATTTCTCAGATATTTTGTGTTATGGATTTGTTAGACTTCAGATTTTCTTTGCTTGATGAGTTTATTTCCTCTAGTTTATCTTCAGCGTCTGAGATTCTGTCTTCCATCTCTCGTATTCTATTTGTTATACTTGCATTTGTGGTTCCTGATTGTTTACTAAGTTTTACCACTTCCAGCATTCCCTCAGTTTGTGTTTTCTTTATTGTCTCTAATTCAGTTTTCTGTTCCTGAACTGTTTCCTTCAGCTATTTAATTGTATTTTCTTGGCTTTTTTTTTTTTTTGGCTTTCCTTGATTTCTTGCATCTTTTGGTTTGTCTTTTCTTCCATTTCTCTGAAGAATTATCTGATTTCCTCTCTTAGGTTCTCTATCATCTGCATTAAGTTGTTTTTAAGGTTGCTCTCTTCTGCTTCTTCTGTGTTGGGATGTTCATGTGTTGCTGGTGTAGAGTCCATAGGCTGGTGGTGTCATATTGGTTTTCCTGTTGCTGGATATGTTCTTATATTGTTGTCTTCCCATCTCTTGTTCCAGTGGGTACAGTTGGTGTCACTTCCTTTCCTGGTATGTATTGGTCTGGTGTTCTCTTCAGGTGTGTGCAATTGACTTTGATACAATGATTGGTTTCAAGTTGGGTGCAGGCAGGTCTGAGGCACTTGCTCTCCAGGTGGGTGAGGGCAGCACTGGTGCAGAGATGTCAACAGACTCTGGGTTGCTTGGTCCTCAAGGGTCCAGTTGTCCTGTTGAAGATCCCTGGACAGTGTTTTCCAGGGTGGGCAGATGTAAGTTGAGCCCAAGGCAGGGGCTGAAGCAGCTCCCCTCTGCACTCTATGCACTTTGTGGGGGTCAGAATGGCCCAGCGATCTCAGCAGAGTCAGGATCCCAGGGTCCTCAGGGACCGATTCAGTCTACCTGCAGATCCCAGGGCGGAAGTATCTGCCAGTTTTTTCTTATATTGTCATATCTTCAGTTCAGTCTGTTAAGCCACACCAAACACAAAGCTTAGAGACCTACAAAAGGAAAGACTAAGAGAATAATTTCTAAGTATATTATTTGTAATGCAATACATTGAAGGTGAAGATTTTGGAAAAGTAAATGGTTCTTTGAAAAGCTTCTGTGAAGTTGGCTTCAGCATAAAAATTTTGATGTGTTAATTCCCAGTTCCCAGGCTCTAATTATGGTGCTCACTAGTTACATCCTCCTCCAGGTTCTATCCATACCTTTCTTCCTTTCTAACAACCATTATTTTCTTTTCTATATCAGACCGATACCAATTTGCAGCTTTACTCTGACTCCCCTTTTTCTACTTCAACATGATGGCTATGATATGGTTAACAATTATTATGCCAGTGGCTGAATTTGGCAATCTAGTGTAATTAATGAAAGCAGGAAGAAATTCTTTGAACATGTTCTCAGCAATTTTCTGACTCACTTATTTAAAAAGTTTAGTTGAATATTCTTTCAAAAAAATCTTAGTACAGAATTCACCAGATCCTGTAAAAGCTTATGAATGAATATATTACCTGAAGTCAAAACAAAGAAGCATATTTCAGAAATGTTTTTGTAATATTGATTATAATTGTGAACTCAGAGTTGAGAAGCTAATTGTTCCTTGAAACACTTACACAGCTGTAATAAGAAATGGACTCAAAGCTATTTCAAATAGTCCTATTGTGTTGACATTTTAAAATGATCTTTTAAAAATATAGCTCTTATTACTCTGAACATTCATGTATTCCAGCTGAGAATTAAGTATATTCATCTAACAAGGATAATGAGGCAAACATTCAGCTAACCAAAGATTCCTCTTCTCTCCAAGAAAGATGACTAGAGTTAAAGTTGAAGAGATGCTCAGTGTAATGGTTCTTGCTCAGGTATGATGACTTGAGTTCAACCCCTTAGCCCATGATAGAAAAAGAGAGCTGGCTCCCAAAAGTTTTCATCTGACCTCTCCACATGTGCCATGACACATGTCCAAGGTTATACCCGCATATCATGTCCACACACACACAAGTGATAACAATAAACAAACATTTAAAAACTGATAAAACAAATGATGGCTCATGTAATCAAATAAACATTTTTAATTTTTAAAACTTTGATTGAAATAGATTTTTGACACTTTCTCCCTCCCTTTCTTCCCTCCAACTCTTCCCATATTGACTCACTCTGAAGATGATAGCCCCTTTTTCTTTTAATGTTATTGTTACAAATACATATGTGTATGTATGTGTATATATAATATTTAAATGCAACCTGCTGAGTCTGTTTATGGCTTTTGTTGCATAAACAAGACCATAACAATGACAATACCAATGGACATATTAACATGAATGGGGAAAAATTTCATGGGGTCCTACCCCTAGGTGAAGAATTTGCTGATTGGTTTAGCATTATCAGCATAACTGAATATGAAATTCAAAATAGCCATAAAATAGAAAATTTGAAAATAATCATGGAGAGCAAAAAAGAAAAGAAAACCACAACATGCTATAGAAGTGTATATATCAAGGGCTTAACATTAATTGCAGCAGATGGGAAATAATTATTTAGAAAATTGTGGTTGGGTTGTATTGTGTGAGAGAATTTATTTTCAATGAAAAACAAACAAAAAAGAAAATAATTTTTTTAACTCTGACGAATCAGGTGTTAATTCACCAGAATAATCAATAGATAAAATTATTTCACTCATCTTAATACTCATTAATTTGAAATATTTGAAAAAATTTGTTTGTGCAAATTACTTTTATGTTTTTATAAATAACTCATGAACTCTTACACTTCATGAGCACTCAATATGGCTAAGATGAATTAACACATTGAGATTGTTGATTTAAAAATATAAATCAAGAATGCATTACAGATATAATCGAATTTGAAGATCCCCCACGGAAGGTCTAACCCTCCTTGGGGAGCAGATAGGGATTGGGATAGGGGGTGGGGGATGCAGGGGAGGAAGGGATGGAGAGGAAACTGGGATTGACATGTAAAAGAAGCTTGTTTCTAATTTAATATTGATCTAATTATCATTATAAAATTATATGTATATATATGCATTACAGTGATGCTTAAGAAAATCTATTTTCCATAAAAGAAAATAAAAGAATAGAAGAAAAAGAAGAAAAATTTGTTAAGATAATTGTCAATAGTGCTTAATATCTCAGGTAGTAAGACCCATGGGCCCAGACTCACCTATATCCAGCCTTCACCAGAGAAATTTTTCACTGCAATGGATACTTGATCAATGCAGAAAAACTTACCTGGCCAAATTTTAAGATTAAGTCATGCCAGAATGCTTGACCCTAGATGGGAAGATTGAAGTATTCATTACAAGGCTCAAGAAACATCACAGAAGAGAACATGGAAAGAATAAAAGAACTAGAGGATGGGAATGTATACAGCAAAAATATACTATCTAGACACCACATAGCCATTCACGCATGACCTCCGTGTAGCAGTGGATATCTGCATAAAACCTAGGTGAGATTGGGCCCATAAACATTTCATCCACAGAAGAGGGACCCATTTAGCCTCATCCCTCTCTGATCGACTAGTGATAACTGATGGTTGTAGAGGGACGAAGTATCATTTTCTTCAGTAGTGTGTTGATGAATATGTTGCTCTTGCTTCGTTGAATAACCTACCACCTATACTTAGGCAATGGACCATACATAAAAGAAGTCTTCCAGTGGGAGAGAGTAGGAGAGAAGTGAGAACATGAAAGGGAGAAATAATGCATGGAAACAAGCAGATTTCATTATACAAATACACTAAATTGGCAATCAATAATACAATTAGAAGAAGAGCTAAAATGCATTGTTGTATATAAAGGAAAGGGCTTTGTTTTCTACAGGTGCTACATTTAAAATATGATAAAAGTTTTTCAGATTTTTGGCAATATTTCTGTATGCGTCTTTGGGGGTTTGTTGTATGCATGTATGGGTGTGTGCATATAGCTGTGTATGCAGCTCTGGAAGCCAGAGATAGATGTGGGATGTCTTCCTCTATTGCTGTCATATGGGTATCAAGCTCCTAGAATCCACCTTTGTGTTAACATAAAGAATATATGCTACTCTGTCTGCATGTGCCACCTTTATGTGTGAGATAGTAATCTGAACCCAGTTTTTCAAGCTTGCACACCAAGCACTTTTCCCATCTCTCAACATTGCAGGAATGCTCCGTAAAATCTTGTCTTCACTTCATGTATCAGCTGAACTAAACAGGACACAGATAGGCTCACTGAACAGCAATCAGTCAGGAGATTATTAGATATATCACAGAGCATGAGAAATACTACTGTTTAACTGCCAGCAGAATGAGGCCCCAAAGCAAACTACACTGGAACTAGTTACAGTGGAAGACTACCTGGTTCTCGGAGACTGAACCCAAGAATCACAAACACCAGGGGTTTGACTCTCCTTACTGTCTGTTATGCCCTGAATTCCACACAAAGGTAGGTTTTCTCCTGATCTGTTTGGCTTCTTCATCATCAAGCTTCTCTATTCCACCTCCATTGACACTATTTATGACTGCTCCAGGGTAGGCAGGTACTCTTTCTCATCTTTCTCATCCTTCAGTAGTTCTCTGGTCTCAATGAACAATACAGAAAACTTTCCACATTTTAATTCCCATTCACTTCCTCTTTTAAGGTCTAGAAAAAAAAGGACTTATTTCCTTTACCCAAATCTCTGTAGAAACAGATTATTTTTTGACATTCAATTCTCTCTATTCAAAGAAACAAAATCTACGGACTCAGGTCTTAGAACTTTGACCTCGTGCAATTCGTATTACTAAATGGGCATTTTACTTTCACTTCCTGAAATAAATGTTCTCACATTTTGAGTTGCTTTAATTTTTACGAAGGAAAAGAAAGAGCAGTTGTTTACTTGTATTTTGGGTTACTTGGAATCTTGATAATCATTTTTTTTGAGTATAAAAACTTGCTTGATGTAAAGAAATAGAAGTTTCTACCTTTAAGGAAACCTGTAGCAGCAGTTAAATGACAGTGATTTTTATAGTTCACCATACATGACTTCAATCTTGGGTCAAATTTCAGAAATAATCCTGAAATACATAACAAATAGTACTTCAAAGGTTTTTCTATTGCTGTAAGTAATATAAAAGTTCCTATGATAAAATAAATTACAAGCTTAACGTTTTATTTTATGCTTCTACAAAACAATAGACATGTAAAGACTAGCAGATTGCTGATAGTACATAAAGAGCCACATTTGACTCATTCGTTACCCTAGTTTTATGATATCACACTAAACAATGGCATTTAAATGATCCTATTGCCTAGATTTATATGATAATTGAAGTTTTTGAAGCCTAGTCATGTTAGTGACATTAGCTTTCCCTATAGGAGGTCACATTGCTAGTACACTTAACACTCAATTCTTTTTTTCTTTTATTAGCTTAAATTAGGAACAAGCTTCTTTTACAAGTCAATCTCAGTTCCCTCTCCCTCCCCTCCACCACTGCCCCCAACAGACCCCCTATCCCATCCGCTTTCTGCTCCCCAGGGAGGGTGAGGTCTTCCATGGGGAATCTTCAAAGTCTGCCATATCATTTGGAGCAGAGCCTAGACCCTCCCCAGTAACACTCAATTCTTATATTAATAGGATTTATAGGTATTTGGAGGTAATGAGGATTAAATAAGCAAGGTGGAGTCTTCATGATGGCACTGGTATATTCAAGGGGGTTTTTGCAGAATTTTTTATTTGAATTAGAAACAAGATTGTTTTAAATGTCAATTCCAGTTCCCTCTCCTTCCCCTCCTCCCGTACTAGTCCCCGCCCCAACTAAAACCCTACCTATCACATATCCTTTCTGCTCCTCAGGAGGGTGAGGCCTTCCATAGGGGGGTCATCAGTGTCTATCATATCCTTTGGGATAAGGCCTAGGCCCACATCCATGTGTCTTGGCTCAGGGAGTATCCCTCTATGTGGAATGGGCTCCCAAAGTCCACTCCTATGCTAGAGATAAATACTACAAGAGGCCCCATGGATTTCTGAGGTCTCCTCACTGGCACCCATGTTCCTGGGGTCTGGATCAGTCCCATGCTGGTTTCCCAGCTATCAGTCTGGGGACCAAGAGCTCCCCATTGTTCAGGTCAGCTGTTTCTGTGGGTTTCACCAGCCTGGTCTGGACACTTGGCTCATCACTTGTCCTTCTCTGCAACTGGATTCTAGTTCAGTTCAGTGAGTAGCTGTGGGTGTCTGCTTCTACTTCCACCAACTGCTGGATGAAGGATATAGGATGGCATATGAGTCAGTCATCAATCTCATTATCAGGGGAGGACATTTAAGGTAGCCTCTCCTCTGTTGCCTAGATTGTTAGTTGGTGTCATCTTTGTAACTCTCCAGACATTTCCCTAGTGTCTGCTTTCTCTTTAAACCTATAATATCTCCCTCTATTACAGTATCTCTTATCTTGCTCTCTTCTGTTCTACCCCCAACTTAACCCTCCTTCCCCATCAAGTCTTCCTCACCCCTCCTCTTATCTCCTTCTCATTCTCCTAGTTCTCTCTCCCCTCCGCCCATGATCCCAGGAGATCTCGTCCTTTTCCCCTTCTCCAGAGGACTATGTATGTCTCTCTTAGAGTCCTTCTTGTTTCCTAGCTTCTCTGGCAGTGTGGAATGTAGCCTGATAATCCTTTACTCTATGTCTAATATCCACATATGAATGAGTAATACCATGTTTGTCTTTTTGTGACTGGGTTACCTTGCTCAGAGTGGTTTCTTGGATTTATTTTTAATACACAATACCTTTGCCATTGTCATCATTATTACCTTATTTCAAACATTTTTATGTGTATGTATATGTGTTAGTGTGGTGTTTGTGTTTAGTATATATACATATCTATGCACAAACATGCAATATACATAGGATGATGTCTTGTGTCTTCTATCACTTTCTGCCTTATACCCTTGTGTAGGGAGACATTGTAACCTCACCTCCTAAGAGCTGCTACAGGTGTGCCTGGCTACGCCCATGAGGTATTGTCTATTAGGGTAGTGTAAGCCAAGTTAGGAATAACTTTCTTATCATTTAGAGTTGGGATTGTGTTCAAGTTGGACACCCTTTCCACATGACTTTAGGGCTTAGCTGGAATAGACATAGTTAGGATGTACAATAGCAGATTATTGTATCTTCTTGTATTTCACCTTTATGATTGTTAATTTTGGATGTTTTACACTATTAAGTTTTAATCCTCTTTTAGACTAAAAGGGGAATTGTAGTGAGACACTGTAGCCCCGCATCCTAGGAACTGCTACAGGTGTGCCTGGGAGGTTCAGGATGAAATGTGGAGAATTCTTTTTTTTTCTCTCTTTTTATTATTATTACTATTATTATTATTATTATTATTATTATTATTATTATTATTAATTCAAGTTAGGGAACAGGCTTGTTTCACATGTAATTCCCCTTTCCCTCTCCCTCCCCTCACCCCCATTCCTTCTCCCCCACCTCCTCCCTACCCCTCCACCCCATCCACCCACCACTCCCCAGGCAGGGTAGGGCCCCCAACCGGGGCTCCACCAAGTCCACCAAATCTTCCTGTGCTGGGCCTAGGTCCCTCCCCATGTGTTCAGAGACAGAGTGCATCCTTTCAAGTGGGATGGGCTCTCGAGGTCCCTGCCACACACCAGGGCAAAACACCAGTCCACCTCCGGAGGCTCCCAGGAGTGCAGGGGCCTCTCCATTGGCAGCGTGGAGAATTCTTAAGGGGTGGCAGACACATGGGGAGCCCCTTCTCTCTGGCCTCCCTAGCTTGCTGCCTCTGGGAATGCTCTGGATTGTACTTGGCCGGTATTACTTGAATAAAGATATCTTAACCTGTAACTTCATGTTTTACCCTTGAGCTAGCAACTCTCATAAATCCTGAAGCTCTGATGGTGGCCAAAAAGCCTCTGATTCTGTTTCTATTCCCTGTGGCACTTGGGTTAAAGACATGTATTTCCACATCTGGCTTTTTATGTGGGCTCTGTTATCTGGAATAAGTCTTCATCCTTTTCCATCAAGCACTAATACTCACTGAGTCACCTCTCTAGCAACTGTCTCATGTTTTATTTGACCTCTTGTTAATGGCCATTTTGCTAAAGAATAGAAAAAATGTAATAAATAGACTTATACTCAGGATGTTCACTAGTATTTCCATGTATTTATTCACCCATGAGCAACTTGCCTAACAAGATGATGGAATGATCAATTGAAGACATATATATATATATATATATATATATATATATATATATATATATATATGAGAGCACTTGTAGTTGTCCCGGCCTGTGCGACAGCAACCTAGAGCAAGAAGTTGAGGGAGGGGAATGGGGACAAGAGACATGAAAGAATTACCACAAGACAGGATTCTGATCAAGTGGCAAATTTTATTTTTCCCAAGCTAGCTTATATAGTCAGTAGTATGGGGTAAAGGGGAGGGGGAAAAGAGGCCAAGAGCCAGGTGTTAGTTCAAGCAGAATGTTAGAAAACTATAGAAGGAGGATATTGGCAGGGTAAAAAGTTCATGGGTGGTAGGGAGAGGGAAGGTTACCTAGGTTAGTGGTGGGTTGAGGAAGGGTTGCTTAGGTAGGTGGGCCTATGGTTGGAACAATGGATTGACATCTGGGTCATGTTCCTTCTGCGTGTTCATGCTTCTAGAAGCCATTTATAATCAAAAGACAGTTCTATAACCCTGTGGCTTGCCAAGTTTGACCTAAAGGTTCATGCCAAGCTGTATGGTTCCCAACAAGCAACAATGAATAAATTGGATCTCCTGAAACTGAGAAGGTTCTGTAAAGCAAAGAACGTGGTCAACAAGAAAAAAAAATGGCTCCTTACAGAATGGGAAAAGATCTTCACCAACCCCACATCTGACAGAGGATTGATCTCCAAAATATACAAAGAACTCAAGAAACTAGAACTCAAACTACTAAATAACCCAATTAAAAATGGGGTATAGATCTAAACAGAATTCTCAATGGAACAATCTCAAATGGTGAAAAGACACTTAAGGAAATACTCAACATCCTTAGTCATCAGGGAAATGCAAATAAAAACCACTCTGAGATTCTATTTTGTACTTATCAGAATGGCTAAGATAAAAAAACAAAGAATTACAGTTTATGCTGGAGAGGATGAGGAGAAAAGGGAACACTCCTCCATTGCTGGTGGGAGTGTAAACTTGTATGGTCAATGTGGAAATCACTATGGCAATTTCTCAGAAAATTAGGAATCAACCTAACTCAAGACCCTGCAATACCGTTATTGGGCACATTCACATCGCAAGGATATTTGCATAATTATGTTCATAGCAACATTATTCATAATAGCCAGATCTTGGAAACAACTAGTTGCCCCTAAACTGAAGAATGGATAAAGAAAATGTGGTACATTTGCACAATGAAATAGTACTCAGTGGTAAGAAACAATGACATCCTAAAATTTGCAGGCAAATGGGAAGAACTAGAAAAAACCATCCTAAGTGAGGTAACCCAAAACCAGAAAGACAAATATAGTATGTACTCACTGAAAAGTGGAAATCAGAAATAAAGCAAAGGATACCCAGACTACAATCCACAACCTCAGAGAAGCTAGAACCCTCTTCCAGAAACAGATGGAAGCAGATACAGAAATCCACAACTAACCACTGTGTCAAGCTCCTGGAGTACAATAGACGTGAGGGAGGAGTGATAATATGAACAAAGGAATCAAGACCATGATGGAAATACCCACAAAAACAGCTGACCCGAGCTAGTGAGAGATCACTGACTCATGTCTGACAAATGGGGAACCTGGATAAGACCAAACTAGACTCCCTTAATATAGGTGACAGTGGTGTGACTGGGACAATATATGAGGCACTGGCAGTAGGTCCAGCTTCTAACACTAATACATAAAATGACTTAGTGGAGCCCATTCTATATGGACAGATATACCTTGCTCAACCTTCACACAGGAGTATAGGGGGTGGAGAGGTGCCTTAGTTCTGCCTCAACAAGATAATGGGACAGACTTAGTAGAATTCCTATGGAAGGCCTTACCCTCTCTGAGGCGTGGATGTGGTGAGGTGGAGGGGGAGTAGGAGGAGCTGAAGTAGAGGAGGGAGGGGGAACTGGGTTTGGAATGTGAAAAATAAATTTAAAAAGTCACCAATTAGAATTGAGCAGCCTACCAGGAGGCTTGTTCCTAACAAAAACTGATTCTTCTTCCTTCAGCACACATCAATTGCCTATAGCTCTGCATCTATGGCTAGGGCCTTGTGAAATTTCCCTTACATCTATGTCTGCATGTACACTGGTGTGGTCTTGTGAGAGCTGATAATTTATTAATGAACAGTCTTATCATGTTCATAAGATAATATATAACAGCAGTCATTTTAGTCTTCTGACTACTAAAATGTTTCTTCTCTTCTTTTCCTTTGTTGAGTTGTATTGTAGATATCCTGTTTGCAGTTGGGTACCCTGTGGTCACTGGTTCCTTGTATTTTAACCATTTAGTTACTCTGCAATAGTTTATGACCCCTGCAAAAAGATTGTTTTTTTTTTTTTTTAATAAGAGGCAAGAGCTACATTTATCTGTGGCTTTAAGGATAAATATTTATAATATAGTCAGAAATTATAATGCTTTATGAAAATGGTACTAGAAGTTTCTCCTCTAGGATATGGAATCCAAAAGTAATTGCCTGGGTTTATGCCAAGCATGAATCCCCTCCTATTGAGTGGGACTTAAGTCCAATTAGACAGCTGTAGGTTGTTGCCAAAATGTAAGTGCAACTCATGTACAACTGGAGATATTTTGCCAGGCTAATCAGTTTTATGGTTTGTAGGCTTTACACTGCGTAAGACTATTTATTGCCTTTCTTCCTTGGCAGTACCTTTGCGTACTGTGAGAGATGGTTCTCACAGAGAAGGCTTCCAGATTAGCGCCAGCTAGAATTCTCCAAGTCCTGTGACTGCAGTGTGATGTCTTCAGGGTTTTATCTACAAGTTCTGGCAGGGAAACATGAATAATGTCAATAGAATCTATTACGTTTAGGGGGTCTCTTGGACCCTCCTGACCAACAACTTGAAGGGAGGTGTCCTTTGCCTGTCACTGGAGTATTGGTTAGATAGTTTGTGACAACTGGGGGCGAACCATTGTCCTGTGTGGGGTCACACCATTTAAACTACACATACATGAATGCATATATACATTATTTATATTTAAGTAATCTCATAAAATAATAGGTTTCAATATTTTCAACATTCTTAATGTTATTTATATTTTCTCCCTTATTGTTCCTTCCTCCTCCCCTGTTAAGCACCCTCTCTGGTTTTCTCCTTTCCTCCTTCATAACACCTGTGTCCTACTAACCATATCTCTAGAGCTCCTCTTCTCTTCCCATCCTCCTCCCCCAAACCCAGCAAGGATGCTCTAACAAAGGAACTTAGTAACAGCCTCAGAGAACTTAAAAGTATTTCTGGTAGTCTCTTGTTATTTACATAACCTGTAATAAAAGTTAATGTAAGATTAACTACAGCAGTAGGAACACATATAGCCTAGGTCCTTTAAGAATAAAAAGCCAGTTCACCCAGTGAATAGTTGCCAGAAGTTGATAGTTTCCTACAAGTCCTCAAGTTTGTCAGCCAGTGTAAATGCTGAAAAAAAGATATGAGACCTGTTCAGGCTAAAAGGATTTTTATCACTTACCATAGAAGACAGGATCTCTATTTCTATTGGCTCTTAACAGCAAACTCCATGCAGTAATGAAAATGGCCAGGTGACTTGTGCACACACAAGTTTTGTTATAGGAGAAGTAAGCTCAACTTAGAGAACAGTAATGATTAATAACAGGCTGTAAGCATGCCTTATTCCACTGAAAAATGCTGTCTTTATTAAACCAGGCACTTTCACTGACAGTACATGGTATCTTTTTTAATTATACCACTAAAGAAGTTTTATTAAAAGGAGAGGCCTGAACAAGCATTTATTTAAAAGACTTGTGGAAAAGTGAGAAAGCCAAAGACAGTAAAATTCTGACAATGACCAGTATAGGTATTGGGTTGAGGCAAAAGACTATAGAATTTAGTAGAAGAAAATTTAATTTGCACAATTATCAATTTAAGAATCAAGGGATATATAGAGTGACCTCTTTTTTATTTCCTGCTGAAGACACCATGTATTTCAGACAAGGGAGCCAGAAACCACTGAATTGACCTCAGTTCCTCCTCCCTAAGGTATGGTTTTTATGGTATCAAAAGGAAACATGTGAGTTTCAGATGAGGGCACCAACCAACAGTCCTACCCAGAAATGATGCGTGCGATGCACAACAACAACTAGTGTGGCACAACAACCCTCAGAGTGCAGTAGTGGCACACATAGTTTATTGGTAACCAACTGCTCTCCAACTGGACAGTGGGAAATCATGCCTGGTACTGGACACCTAGCCAACTACCCAGGACCAGTGAGATCACAAATCTTGGAGAAAAATCTACAACTGTCACTTTACCAAACTAGCACATTCTTTTCATTATACTCAGAATAATTCTCCTTCTATCCACAGATAAATATAGTCATCTCCCTGAATCAAGGAAACTTCCCAAACAGAGACCATTACAGAAAACCACAACTGATAAAAATGCATGTGTTGCTCTGTCCCAAATTATATCTACAACACAACTCTTGAACTTAAGGTTCAGGGATCATTTTGGAAGAGAGGCTGATAGGTTTAAAGAGATAGAGAAAAAGGAAATATGCTGTGAGATTGTGTCTCCTAGGAATGTCAGAAGCTACACCTATAAAGTCTCATCAGATGACTTCCTAACCAGGAGCTGATCAAAGATAGCAACAATAGACATGGTAACAGGATAAAGCCCATGACACCTCATCTCTTCACAAAGAACTATAGTTAACTAAGAAATGCTGAGAGTGGGAGAAATTATCTCCCCCAGGGAGAAAGCACAGCAGTCATTATATACCTAATGTTCAGCTCGGAAAACTTATACATACAAGACAACTTATTTTTTCATTTGTTTCTTTTACTGAAAATACATTATTTTTTCATACAATATACCATCATTATAGTTTTCCCTCCTTTTACTCCCCCAAGTTTCTCCCCATATCCCTTTCCTCTGGATCTACTCCCTTTCTGTCTCTCATTAGAAAATAATAGGCTTCTAAGAGATAAAAACCAAATATGACAAAATAAAATACAATAAGATGAAGCAAAAAAAAGTCATATAGAAGTTGAACATGGCAGCCCAATAGGTGGAAAGATGCCTTAAGAGCAGGCAAAAGAGTCAGAAACCCACTCATTCTCATAGTCGTGAGTCCCATAAAAATAGTAAGCTAAAATAGCTAATAGGAGGACCTGCTCTTGTTTCTTCAGTCTTTGTGACTTCATGTACATCCTATTTAGCTGATTCAGAGGACCTTGTTCTCCTGGTATGCTTCATCTTCTCTGGCTCTTACAGGCTTTCTGCTTCCTCTTCCTCTGGACTCCATGAGTTCTGAGGGGAGAGATTCAATGGAGACCTCCAATTTAGACTCTCTCCACATAATGTGTGGCTATGGGTCTCTGTGTCTGTTCCTATCTGCTGTGGGTGGAAACCTCTCTGATAATGATTGTATAAGGCACTTGTATTTCAGTAGAGCAGAATATCATTAAGAATCATTTTGTTGATTTTTTTTAAGACCAGTAGGGTTTACTTTTACCCCAGGTCTTTGGGTTATCTAATTTCTGGTATGTGGTCACTGAAGCACTTTCATGTATAAGTATGTTTTATTGAGTGTGCCTTAGGTCAAATCAGACATTGGTTGTTGTGGTTGTTTGAAAGAAAATTCTAAAGAAAGGGGCACTATTAGGAGGTATGGCTTTATTGGAATTGGTGTGGAATTGTTGGAGGAAATGTTTCATGGTGGGGGTGGGCTTTCTGCTCTCTTACGCTCAAGCTACTCCCAGTGAGTCAGACTACTTCCTGTTGCCTGCAAGTCATGCTGTAGGAATTTCAGCTCTGTTTCTAGCACCATGTGTGCCTTCACGCCACCATGTTGCACCATGATGGTAATGGACAAATCTCTGAAAGTGTAAGCCAGGCCCAATTAAATGTTCCTCCTTTATAAGAGTAAAGGCAAGTCTGGTCTACAGAGTGAATTCCAGAACAGCTAGGACTGTTACCCAGAGAAACCCTGTCTCAAAAACAAACAAATAAAATGCCAGGCAGTGGTGTCACATACCTTGTCCTCCATCAGATAAGTCTTATATATAGATTATGGCTATGGTTGATAATTAAGACAGAGCAAGCATATAAGAAATTCTAATCATTGGCAGCAGCATTGTACCTAATATAAGTCTCTCTGTGTTATTTTGAAAGCCCATGTGGCAACGGGGCTCTGGCAGCTTGGCAGAAAGATTTATCATTACAAACTTGGGATGCAGAGGCAGATCCTTGTGAGTTTGAGGCCACCCTGCTCTACCCAGTCTATTCTAGGACAGCTAGGGCTATTACACAGAGAAACCTTATTTTGTAAAACCAAAAACAAACAAAAAAGTGTTGCTGTGGTCATGGTGTCTCTCCATAGTAATAGAAACCCTAACTAAGAGAGAAGTTGGTACCAGGGACTGGGGTATTGTTTTGGCAGGCCTGACCATGTTTTTGTTTGAAAGAATTTGGACTTTTGATACTTTGGGTTGGGAAAGGAGTGAATGCTTTGTGATTAATGGGTCATATTACTGAGAACGGTGGTTCTGAGAATGATTTGAACCATAGGGGGCTGGCATAAGAGGTTTCATAGGAGAAGACTTTTATTATGTTACCTAAAGATCATTCATGTCCAAAGAGTCTGCCTGAGACTAAAGTGAAGAATTTTGGATTAATTCTGTTTGCAGAGGAAATCTCAAATCAGCCTAGTATAGGCTCTGCTATGTGTTTATTAGTGTTGACTCTGGTGAAGATTTATAATGAGAAGGAGCCAGCTGAGCAAGATAAATTACAAAATGTAAAAAAAAAAAGGTGAAAATAAGCACAGTAAGAGGAATGGAGCTAAATTGTGTGTTCAAGGAGATAAGCAGATTAAGAAATGGAATAAAGAGAGTGTTTACCTCTGGGTAAGATACCACCCAACTAAGTTTCCATCTTGTGAAGAGAAATTAAAGAAATGTTTAGAGCCAGGTGTGGAGGTGAATGCTTTTAATCCTAGCACTCCAGAGGCAGATGTTGTAGGTCCTTGAGTTTGAAGTCAGCCTGGTCTACAGAGCAAATTCTAGAAGAGTCAGACTCAAGCCATGAAAGAAATCATGGAAAACAGAAAGCTGGTAAAGTTGTAATTCAATAAAAGGGGCATGTTCCAGCCCTATCAAGCAGCATAACTTGGCAGTTTCAGTCATAGAGTTATAGCTTCAGAGTCATGGATAACAGAAAGAGGCTATTGAATATCCTTCTCATATAAAGAAAGCTGCGGAAGCCAGGCATGTATCAGAGGTGTGCTAGAATGGAGGCTCAGAAAGGCTATTTTGTGAAGTTGAAGTCTGAATTGCTTTGGAGACCCTAAGGTGTTGGAGAATATCATAGCCATGGAATATCTGCAGAGGAAAGCTGGTAACAGGGATTGGAGCTAGCCTAAGAGGAAAAAAGTATATTGCAGTTAAGCAAAGCCCAAAGGAATTGGAGATCTGAAGAGTATTTTGACATCAGACATGGAGATGCAGAGTTTGGAGTTTTCCCAGATGGTATTTGGTCTTGCTTTGGTCCAGTATTTCCCTATTACACTCCCTTCCCTACATTTTGGAACAGTAATGTATATCCTGTGCTATTATATGTTGGAAGTATGTGACCTGTCTTTTTTGATTTTACAGGGGATTACGGTTAAGAGATTGCATGAATCTCAAAAGAGACTTTCAACTTTTAAATAAATTTCAGACTGTTATAGACTATGGGGACTTTTGAAGTTGGACTGAATTAATTTTTGCATTATGATTTGGCTTTAAGCCTTTGGGGGACAGGGAAAGGCATGTGGTAGTTTGAAAGAAAATGGCTCCCAAAGAGAGGGGTACTATCAGGAAATGTGGCTTCATTGGAGTAGGCATAGTATTGTTGGAGGAAGTGTGTCACTATGGGGGGGTGGGCTTTGAGGTCTCCTATGCTCAAGTTACTCCCAGTGAGACAGACCACTTCCTATTGCCTGCAAATCAAGATATAGGACTTTCCAGCACTGTGTTTGCCTGCATGCCACCATGTCACACCAAGATGATAATGGATTAAACCTCTGAAAATGTAAGCCACACCAATTTAATGTTTTTCTTTTTTAAGAGTTGCTGTGGTCCTGATGTCTCTTCAAACCAATAGAAACCCTAAGTAACACATTTGGCTACTCCCATGAGTTCTGTTAACATTATTGCCCTAGCATATTTTGCAGTAAGTTTCCATTACACTGGATTTCCACACCCCTATTGATAGGGGATTTCCTCCTGTATTTATATTTCTCTTATTGGCTGATAAATAAAACAGTTTGGCCAATAGACACTGGCAGATAGGCAGTGCTAGGAGATGAAGAGAATTCTGGGAAATATAAGCAGAGAGAGATGACCAGAAGGTCACCATGTAGCTGAAAAGGAGAAACAGGTCCTTGCATTCTCTGGTAAGCCAAGACCACATGGAAATATTAGATTAATAGAAATAGGTTAATAATTAAGACAGAACTAGCTAGTAAGAAGCCCTAGCCATTGGCCAACAGTTTAATAATTAATACAAGTCTCTGTGTGTTTATTTGGGGGCTGAAGGGTGGTGAGACCTGGCAGGACAAGAAATCTCCAGCAACAACCTATAAAGTCCTGCCCAATTCCAACCATATCTCCCTTCACTCTCTTCCTCCATTTCATCTCACCCCAATGTGATACTCCTGACCCCATCTACATCTGTCCCCAGTCTTCCATAAAATCTATTCCATTTCACCCTCTAGGAAGCTCCCTGTACCCCCTCCCCTGACTCCTCCTCTTTACCTACCCTCTCTGGGTCTATGAACTGTAGTTTGGTTATCATTTAATGGCTGATATACACTTATAAGTGAATAATACAATATTTGTCTTTCTGGGCTTGATTACCTTGCTTGGGATTGTTTTTTATTGGTTGAATCCATTTGTCTTCAAGTTTTATGATATAATTAAAAAATTTATTCCTTTATTTGAAAATCTCTTGTTAAAAGACTGTTATTTAATCTTTATAATGTCAAAGTTTGGTCCAAATGATGTATTTTCACATACACTTTATATTGTTTTAACTATTTTTGCTACTGTTCTTCAATAGCAATCTAAACCTGGATGGTTTATAAACAGATTCTGATGATGTTCCACAGAGAATTTTTTTGAGTCTTCCAGAACATACATTTTAAGTTCAATATTATTTACTCTGTTATGGCACAGAGATTAGTCTTTGTTTTACATAAGGAATTTTTCCCCCAGAGCTTAATTTACAGAATAAACTATTTGCTTGTGAGAAATGCTAAAAATCTCCAGTGATAGGGAGACACATCTCAGGTTTATTCAAAAGCATAAGACTCTAGTTACTTGAACTTAGAAATAGACACATCTTATTGACTAAAGTCATTTTCAAATATATCTACTTTTTTTCTTTTCTAAAGTAGAATGTGTTTGTGGATGCTTCAATTTTACAATTGCCGGGAAACAGTTGCTTGGTGTTTTATGGATAGAGTCCAGAGTCTGTGAACTCCCACAAGCTCAAGTCAGCTGTCTCTGTGGGTTCCTCTGTAATGACCTTGACCCCCATGCCTTGACCTTCCCCTCTTTCTTCAACAGGACTTCAAGAGATAGCCCAGTGCTTGGCTCTGCACCTCTGTATCTGCTTCCTTCAGTTACAGGATGAATGCTCTTTGATGACAATAGGTCAGTCACTATTCAGATTACAGGAGAAGGCCAGTTCAGGTACCTTCACTACTATTGCCAGGAGTCTTAGTTGGGGGTCACCCTTCTGGATTCCTGGGAGTTTCCCCAGCACCAGTTTCTCCATAACCCTCAAATGAGGTCCCATTGATTAATTGTTGATCTTAGTGCCTACTGTATTGGTATTCTGTTAGGAAAGTCTTGTCCTGTGCCAATGAATTCAGTGTGAATCCCTACTTTCTTATCTATTAGGTTCAGTGTATCTGGGTTTATGTTGAGGTCTTTGATCCATTTAGACTTGAGTTTTGTGCAGGTGATAAACATTTATGGGTGTATTTGTATTTTTTACATGCAGACATCCAGTTTGACTAGTGCCATTTGTTGAAGATGTCTTTTTCTGCCTCTAAGCTTGGTGGTTTTCTGAACCTGGGAGAATCACTTAAAATGCTTAGACCCTGCACTCCTCAATTTTATAATTGGTATTTGTTAAAAGACCAGATATGTGTTATTGAAAAATTTTTCAGGTGCATAATAGAATCACCCTTCCCCTGGCCACACATGAGGTTAAATGTTTAATTCCAACAGAATATGAGAAAGACTAAATTATAGTATATAATATATGATAAGATAAATAATTTAGTATAGTGATTCTCAATGTATAAGTTTGTTAGACCTAACTCATGTAATGGGCTCTTTCCCAATTGCATAATCAGAATCTTTGAGATGTCCATGTAAGTCTTTAAGCAAGGACTACAGGCAAGTCTAGTCATCTGAGAAAGACAGCCTAGTAATGCCACAAGTAACTGTAGGAAATTCTACCCACCCCATTGGTAACTTCCACTCAAGTAAAGCTGGATCCGTGGCTATGCTAAGGGAAGAGTTCCTATTGTAGGGGGTAATATTTGAAGTGAGTTGTGAGGGATGAAGTGTGGCCATGAGGGAGGGCTGGCAGATTGTCAGACAAAAAAAAAAGTTGCGGTGTAACAGGCCCGCAGATCTTAGCATAACTGAAGAAGTTAGCAGGTGTGTTTTATGGAGATCAGGTCTGCATCTCATTTGTAAGGAAGCTAGACTCAGGCTTCCTCTAATTAGTGCCTCAAAGGATAATTTGTTCAATGTACTTCATTTATTCTCTCCACATTTTCTATTTCAGTCTGAGCACAACTTTCTTTGGTAAATGCATTCTTTAAAAAGCTGGTTAAAATTATTTATTTATTTATTTATTTATTTATTTATTTATTTATTTATTTATTTATTTTTATTTTTTTGAGGCAGAATTTCTCTGTGGCTTTAGAGGCTGTCCTGGAATTAGCTCTTGTAGACCAAGCTGGTCTCATACTCAGAGATCCACCTGCCTCTGCCTCCCAAGTGCTGGGGTTAAAGGCCTGTGCCACGACCGCCCAGCAAAAATTACTTATTTTTATGTGTATTGGCATTGTGCCTGTATGTGTGTGTCTGGTCCCCTGGAACTGTAGTCACAGACAGTTGTGAGCCATGTGGGTGCTGGGAACTGAACCCAGGTCCTCTGAAAGAGCATCCAGTGATCCTAACAGCTGAGCCATCTCTCTAGCCCCCATTATTTTCTTTTTTATTTAAATTAGAAACAAGCTGGTTTTACATGTCAATCCCAGTTCCCTCTCCTTCCCCTCCACCCCATTAACCCCCCATTAACCCCGTCCCCTTTCTGCCCCCCCCCCAGGGAGGGTGAGGCCTTCCATGGGGGATCTTTAAAGTCTGTCATATCATTTGGAGCAGGGCCTAGACTCTCCCCCATGTGTGTGTCTAGGCTGAGAGAGCATCCCTCTATGTGGACTGGCTCCCAAAGTCCATTCGTGTACTAGGGACAAATACTGAATCACTACCAGAGGTCCCATAGATTAACCAGACCTCCAAACTGACATCCTCATTCAGGGGGTCTCTAAATGTACTTACTAACCTCGCTTTTGACTTCTGGATAAGATATTTGGAGACATTTGCAGAAGTATGGAGTTTGATGGATTAGACCTTTATTTCCAATGTTTTAGGGTTCTATGGGACCCCCAATAAAGCCAAAACAGACAACCCATTCCTGTGCTGATCTGTCACTCGACATATTTTTATAAGCTTATAGGGTTCAGTAAGGACATTGTTGCTTTTTTCCAGTGTGACTCCATTTAAATTTTTTTCATATGTGTATTTGTATGTATTTTAGGTAGCTTCAGTAACAGATTTCCATATGATGTTTCCAAATATCTTTACAGCAAGTTATCTCACATAAAATGGTTATAGCAAAATGAAAGCAAGAGGAAAAGATGATGAAATTGTCAGCTTATAGTCACATCATTTCTGGTATTTCTTTCTTTTTCAGAACCAGGGCAGGGGGATCCTAGGCTATGTATGGAACTATTTGTTTAGTTTATAACTATCTGGTTCACATTTTAGTCACAAAACTTGCAAACCTGAATATTTTCTCTAATAGGCACATACAGTGTTAAAATAGCTGACTCACATTGTTGGAATTCATTACTTATAATATAATAACTATGTAGTTATTATTCACAAAAATGCAATAGGGCCAAAAATGAAGAATGTGCTCTTCAGTTTACTTTCATGCTTACTATTTGGTCTTTAGGAAAGCTCTGTATAGGCAAAAGCAATAGGCTTTTTATTTTTATTTTACTTTTTGTCTCTACAAATTATCTTTTCTATTTTAGAGATTATAAATTTTTATCACATCCTCCTTTCAATCCCACCCATTTGCCCTCTTTCTCCTTGTTCTTTTTCAAATGCATAACCACTTTCTTCATTAATTGTTTTTGACCAATTCTTTCAATTCATTATTTTAGAAACAACCATTTGCAGGTTGTCTCACATTGATGCAAATAAATTTTTTTCTTGTAGGAATTATTCTTTTTTTTTCTATGTAAACTTTTTAATCTGTTGTTAATCAGTTGCACTAGTGACTTAGAATAATGATACTGAGTTTCACCCTTTTAGGGTAGAGTATTGGATGCTTTCTAAGATCTAAAAAAACTGGAAAAGCATTAACAGTCATATCAAGACCAAATGAGATCTTTTAATAATCCTCTCATTCTGCTTGAGCAGTCATATAAATGAAATGAGGTGTTTATGCCCATGGGGCATGGCTTCACAGGTAATCTCATATATTAATAATTTATTTCAAAACTGGTGAGCTATTACATATAAAGGTATTTGAAACTTTATTACTTGCACAGCATGTATAGCATATTATTCTTGGTATGTTAATTCATCAAATAAATTTATGTTTTATTCTCTCTCAATCAATAAAATTCAGATTCATAGGGAACATCAAACCCATGAACAATGGAAGCTACAGCAATTGTTGTCATGAGGTTAGCATAATAGTTTTGTGATTGTACTTCAGGTTAAGCTCTGAAATTTCTGGCAACTGGAGCAAAAAGGGAAATGAGCCTCACTATTGAACCAGAAGAAATATTCAGTTAATTATGAGATGTTTTCTCCAATTTAAAATTCTGAAATAAATCCCTCAAGAAGAGATTTGTGTCCAGGACATGAATTATTTAATGGACAATATCTTCTAAATGGTGAATGAGATTATATGTCAAGCAGAATGGATCCTGATTTCTGGATCGGTACGTTATACAGTGTAGTGATTTCATTTGTAATCAGAGGCCTTGCATTTTTGCTGGATGATTCAGAGTTCATGCAAATATTTTTAGAAAAGTATCATCAAATAAATTGACGTGTGTGTGTGTGTGTGTGTGTGTGTGTGTGTGTGTGTGTGTGTGTGTGTGTGTGTGTTTGTGTGTTTGTGTGTGTGCACATGTGTTTGTGCCCAAGTACTTGTGGAGGCTAGAAGAGGGTGTCATATTTCCTAGAACTGTAGTTATATGTGGTTTTGAGCCACCTGAAGTGGATGCAGGTCAGTGAACTCTCCAGCTCCAAGGTTTTGCTCTTAATCCATGAAGAATAATCCTACATGCTAATGTGGCACAGTATGTTGCTTTTTTGTATGTATACAACATGCAATGATATCATGGTTTAACATATGCATTGTCTTATATACGTGTTATTTCATTGTAGTGAAAATAACAACACAGTCCCTTGTAGTTACATTGCAATGCACACATAGTGTTGATAACTATAAGTATCTTACTTTTAAGCAGATCATGACTATTTATTCTTATATAACCATAATTTTGTACATTGACAAATCTCTCTCCAGCACCTCACTCCACCCTGCTTCCCTGCTGCTTGGAATACATTTTTATGCTTGTATTAATTTACCTCTTGTAGTTCCAAAAATGATGCCCATGCTCCTATAGAGGGACCTATACAGAGAAAGACCAATATTATACCATTTCTCTATCCATTCATTTGCTGATGGACATCTAGGCTCTTTCCAAATTCTGTCTATATGAACTGAGCATCAATAAACATGGATGAACAAGTATCTCTGTAGGAAGATGTAGAGTCCTTTGTTTATACTATTCTTTTGTCTTTTGAATGACTTTCACATTGTTTTCCATAAACGCTGTATTAACTGATTCATCTACCAATTATACATGATAATTTTCTTACATCTACAATTTGATATATTTGCCTTTCTCAGAGTTGGAATTCTAATTGGAGTAATTAAAATCTCATTATGATTTTGACTAGCAGTTTCCTATTTTATAGTTAGATTTAGCATTTTCATAAACCTGTTGACCATTTATATATTTTCTTATAAGAATATTTTAATATTTGCCAGTTTTTTGCTTTTATTCTTACTGTTAGAGATCCCTATACTCTAAACACTACTTATTCAATGTCTACTTTCCTAGTAATTTCTCCATTCAGTATGTTGCTTCCTCACTATTGTTTCCTTTATTGTCTAACACATTTTCAATATGTATATCTACATTTATTTTACTTTTTGCCTGCGCCTTAGAAATCTTATAAAAATCCTTGCTCATATTCAAGTCATAGAATATATTGGCTACATATTCTTCAAAATTAAAGGTGTTTTTCGTGTTGTATTTTCTGTGTGGTGTGTGATTGGTGTCTAGTATGTTTTTATCACATGGACATTCATATTTCCTATCATCATTTATTGAAATGAATATTCTTTCCTCAATATAGGTCCTTTACTCTGTTTTCCAAATCCCTTATTCTATTATCCTATTATTTTCTTTGTGATTGTTTTATGCCATAACCATATGCCGTTTTAAGCAATATAGTCTTGAGTGTGTGATTCTTTCAGTTTTTTGTTTTTGTTTGGATTGCTTTGGCTACTGCCAGTCATTAGAGCTTTTGGTTCTTCTAGTCTGTGAACATGGCCTTTTTATAGTTGTGTCACCTTCAATTTCTTTTATTAATGTTTTGTATCTTTTCCAGAAAACTCTCATTTTTAGATTAATTAATTCCATATTAAAAAGAATTAAATTTATTAATTTGCTTTTTTGTAGCTACTAACCATGTTTTAATATTGTTTTATTTCTCAGATTATTTTTGGAGCTTATAAATGTTACTTGTTTCCTGTGAATTTTGGGTCCCTTAAATTTATTCATTTATTGGTCTCATTAAAATTTTTGATAGAGCAACAGAGGGAGGTCATATTTTTTAAAAGATTTATTTTTTATAGTCTTAGTTTTTCCATATTTTTATGTGCCCAAGGTAGCCAGAGTTTACAGGTGACTTTGAGCTTTTTTACATGAGTGATAGCAACTCAGATCTGGTCCTCCACAAGGCCATTATCTGCTTTTAGCTGAGCCATCTTTCCAGACCCATGGGGGAGAGGGGTTTAAGAGAGAAGGTTATGGGAGCACAGTTTGGAGGAGGAGATGAGGGGAAGAATAACTAACTCTAAATGAAAAAGCCATATAGAATCCTACTAATGCACACATTCACACACACACACACACACACACACACACGCACGCACGCACGCACGCACGCACGCACGCACGCACGTACGCACGCACGCACACATATACACACACTAATGCTTTTTCCAGTGCCAGGTGTGGGATACCTTCTCTTGAGTTGTTGACCAGGGATGTCCCTGAGACATCCAAAACAATATAGGCTATGATCATCACTCTTGTTTGCAAACCAGGTGATGGGCAGATCCTGTTGCTGAAGACACTATATTGTTTGGTCACTGGACATGGAAAAATCAAGTTGGTACTGATTAGGATTTGTTCTCCCCACTAGATAGCTCTTATGGTACCAGAAGTTTCTATGCAGGCTGGTGAAGGAAAAAAAATCATCAACAGTCTTTGCCAGATGTAAATCTTGTGATCTATAGTAACGAGAGGGCAAGATATTCCCATGAGAGCAAAAATGGCATGACTTTTAAGAAGTTAACAAAAGAATTGGATTTAAGGCTTACTGCACAGGACAAAACTTCCCCATAGTATAACTCTTGCTGAAATACATGGTTGGGCATCTCATTGGCTCCAGGGGTAACCTACTACTATTATTTTTATAAATGGGCATGTTATGAAACTGCCCTCTAAGTTCGTATCTCCATACCTAGAGATGAGTGCAGCTTTTAGACCTCATCAGATAAATTTCTATGTGCAGTGGATATCAGTCAACATTGAAGCTCACAACTGGTCTAAGTTCAGAGAATAAACGTCTGTGGAATTTTCTGCCACAATTTTCTGATACACTTGTACCACAGCCTCTTCCCAAGCCTCAGGGACTATTATAAAGGAGGGTGTGGGAGATTCTAAGAGTCAGACATCTGGGAGGACAGATGTGAAATCATATTTTCTGGATATGACAGGACTACTGCACCTATAAACTCACAGTAGTTACTTGCATAATGCCAGCATCAGATTGAGCCAGCTAACATTCAGTCACAGAGAGGGGAGGTACCTATGAACTCCCATCCATAGGCGAGGAGCTGTTGACATTGACCCTTGATGTTTTCTGGAGGAAGAACAGTCACTTTTCTCTGAGAGTCTGTTCTCTCATTAGCCAACAAGTTTTTAATGGAGGGCCTTCCACCCTTGAGTATATGGTACAGCAAGTCCTTTTACCTCTTGAACCATATCACTGACTGGCTCAACTCCAAAGTGTTGTAAGAGTGGGAGAAACATTTTTATTATGTACACTAGGAATAAGTGGCAGATGATCTATACTACTGCTTTGCTTTATTAACTGCTTTTTTTTTAAAAAGACTCAGTTAAAGATTGTTCTACTAAAAGAAGATAGCAATAAAATGACTCCTAATGGTATTATGCTATACTCATAGACTGGTGCCTTGATAAGCTGTCATCATCTTGCTTTTTCCTGCAGCAGATAGGAAACAAATACAGAGAACCACAGCAGGACATTATGTAGAGACTGAGAGATGTTTGGAACATTTAACCCTAAATGGGATATCTCCATCAAATCCTTTCTGTCAGGGCTCAGGGAACCCTACAGAAGAGAAGGTGGAAATAATGTCATCTGCATATGGTTTCCAGTTTAATTATATGTATATTTGTTATATATATATATATGTATATATATACATATATATATATATCCATATATATGTATACATGTGTCATTTTTTTATTTAGAAACAATCTTATTTTACGTATCAATTCCCCTCCTCCCTCTCCCTCCTAACTTCCCATACTCCCCACCAACCCCCCCAACCCACCTACACCCACTCCCCAAGGATAGTGAGGCCTTCCATCAAAGTCTGTCACATGATTTGGAACAAGGTCTAGGCCCTCCCCCATGTATCTAGGCTGAGAGAGTATCCCTCCATGGAGAATGGGTTCCCAAAGTTCATTTGTGCACTAGGGATAAATATTAGTTCCACTGTCAGACTGCCCAGGCTACCCAACTGACACCTATGTTCAGAAGGCTTGGTTCAGTCCAATGCTGGTTTCCCTGCATACAACTGGGTTGATGTGGTCTCCCTTGGTCAGGTAAGCTGTTTCTGTGGGTTTCTCCAGCATGGTCTTGCCCACTTTTCTCTTTTTTGGAGGGAATTTTCTGAATGTGCAAATTTTTATTTCATTTTTATGCTGTCCTTTAGGATTCTGTTTATTTTTTTCCTAGAGAGAGACAGAAAGGGGTTAGATCTGGATGGGAGGAAAGTAGCAGGATAGAAGGGGAAATCATAGTCAGATATATTATGTGAGGAAAAAACTATTTTCAATAAAAAGAAAAAACCCAAAAGCAACAGTAAAAGTTACATTATATTTTATATTGTGATATTAAGATAAGATCTTGTGGAAAGGCAATTAGGTAATGATGTGTTTGTGTGTCATGTTGTGCTGGTAGATTTTTTGTCAATTTGACACAGTTTAGAAGAATCTTCAAAGAGGGAGCCTCAAAGTAGTAGGTGGGATATGGGGTCCAGGGTTTGGGGTGCAGTCTGGGGTTGTTGGATAGGTTTAAAGGGGTTTAGTCAGCAGTATCTTACCTTGGGTCCCTAGGACCACTCTGGCCTTCAGTAAAGCTGCCTGGACTATGGGTCCTAGTGTAAGGCCCAGGGGAGAGGATGCAGTTTGGCCCAACCATTTTAATACTAATGAATTCACCTTAAAAGCCTCAGTGCCTTCTTGATCCCAGGAAATTACATGAAACTGAATGAATGATAGATACCAGCATCTCCATGTTTTGAAGCTTGTGTCTCTTCTACATATGTCATATTCACTGTCTTTGCTGTATCTGCTTAGACCCAACCTACGTACAGCTTCTAAGTCACTCAGACAGCACTTTCTCTCTGTTTACACTCTTAGAGAGTGGTGCAAGTGGCCATGTTGTATATGCATAAAACACATGCTTAAACACTGCATTAATCAAGTAAAAGACACAACTAATATAGGAACACACACACATTATATATATATATATATATATATATATATATATATATATAATGAAAGAGCTCATATGAAGAAATTAGTCTATCTCTGTCCATCTGTTTGTGGGCATGTAAAATATTAGTTAAGATATGCATAGCATCAGGTATGATATATAATTTTAGTACTCCCCTGCACTGAAGAGGCAGAGGCAGAGGCAGACAGTTCTCTATGAGTTTGACATCAGTCTGGTCTATATAGCATATCTTTATATCTATCTATCTATCTATCTATCTATCTATCTATCTATCTATCTATCATCTATCTATCTTCTATCTATCTACAACACACACACACACACACACACACACACACACACACACACCCCTTCAGCAAGCCAAAACTACATAATGAGACACTATGTAAAAATGGAAAATAAAAAATAGAATTACAAAGAGACATAAGAAAAATTGCATGCTAGAAAAATAATAACATTAAGGCCAGGCTGTGGTCATGCACACCTTTAATCCCAGCACTCGGGAAGCAGAGGCAGGCGAATCTCTGTTTGAGACCAGCCTGGTCTACAAGAGCTAGTTCCAGGACAGTCTCCAAAGCCACAGAGAAACCCTATCTCAAAAAACAAAACAAAAAAATAACATTAATTTTTCTTTGTTTCAAATATAATGAGTTTCAAGCAATTAAAAATTCTACACACTTTTATTGAGTTTATAGATATGTATCTTTCTTTAAACTTTGATGAAAATAAAAATATGGTGAAATTCTTATTAATTTTCTTTGCATTTCAGCCAAATTTACTTTGGAATTCCGAGTCTGTTAAAGATCCGATTTGATGTACAACTGTGGTGATTTGAAGAAGAAATTTTCCCTATAGTCTCTGGTATTTGAACACTTTTTTCCCACTTTGGTGTTCCTGCCTGGGGAGGTTTAGGAGGTGTTGTCCCGCTGAACTAAGTATGTTCCTGGTAGTGGGCTTTGAGAGTAAAAAGCCTTGCCTACTTCTAGTTTGCTCTCTCCCCTTCATGCTTGAATCTCAAGATATGAGCTCCCAGCTTCCTAGTCTATACTACAAGCCTGCTGCTGCCACCATGCTGTCCCCAGTATTATGCACGCTAGCCCTCTGGAACTGTTAAGTCAGATAACTCTTGTTTAAGTTGTCTTAGTAATGGTATTTTATGACAGTAACAGAAAATTAGCTAATATGCCAAATATAGACAGGTTTTCTGATCTTGATCGGCTTTCTAGAGCTTTTCTTGCTCAAATAAATAAGCTCCTTTGCAAGTGAATGTGTTCTATGTGGAAATATTTGGGCTTTTCTGCATGAAGACAGAAATATGTTGATTGTGCTCCTCCTTTTAAAGTTCTGTTCATCTATGAATCATAAACAAAAGATGGTCATTGGAAATGATTTCAGTTTTCTTGATGACTATCATTAGTTATGATGTTATTTAGAACTGGGTAATTGGCCTTCTTTTGAGCAGGTTGCCCCAGAAGGCAGAAGTGTCCTATCAGTGACAACCATTGCCATCTACATTGCATAGTTCTGAGTTTAGTGCATTGGACTGTACAGTGATTGAAAGCTTCAAACATTCACTGATTGCCTTAGTCAGTAGATAGTAATGCTTAGAGGTTAGAAACCCTTCCATGAGCAGTGCTTGCTATTAGCACAAAGAGATTTGGTGTTAGGTTATATCAGGGCCACAGTTGATGGCGTGCATTTGTTACAATTGTCAAAAGTCTTAGGAGGCAAAATTTGGAATTTGTGTAAAGGAAGACTCTTGCCCAGTTTTAGAGGAAGATGGTTATAGACTTGCACTTTGTCTGTGGCAGTTTAAAGAAGCAACTTCTTTTCTGGAGAAATTTAATTGATGACCCAGACTTACAAAAATAAAACCCACACAACTCTAGACTTTTTAATTCCTTGCTGTTGCACCTAAGGTAACCAAAGCTTTTTTTCCCCAAATTTTGGTTTCTAACAGTGCATGCTGGGTATGATGAAGCAGCCAACTTTTCTGGAAGCTTGGTAACTTTTTGAGAATAATTTGGAATAGCAGGCATTATTAAATGGTAAAGGTCATTAATATTTCAAAATCTGGTATCACCTTTCTTTAAAATGCCCATTAATAACTGCTGACTCCCAGTGACTCATTTACCCTTTCTCTCACACCTTGTTAAAAAGTGTGGTTAGTGAGTCAGGACAGCAGACTTCAAGGGGAAACATTTCCAGGAGGAAACACATTTTAAACACTCATCATTTAACACACTAGCTGTTGCTTTTCAGAATAATTCTCCTTGGTTTGTTTACTTTCCTTCCTGTAACCTTGGATTTTGAGGACATTTCACAAACCACCAAGAACTTCCTGCTTCCTCCTTCTAGAATATCTGTTCCTATATATCAACCAAAATTTTCTTCGCATCTTTTGAGCTTCTTGTTCTTGTCTTGCTCTGGTGCTAACAAATAAAATGTAATTTTTGTGTGTGTGTCTTCTTTTTGTCCTTTTACTGCAGATTTAAATGTAAGATTTCAATTATTTTTAAAGTCTGGATTTCTCCACTGTATTTAAGTTTTAAAATTCTTTGTTCTTTATATATATATATATATATATATATATATATATATATATATATATTGATGTGTTGTGGATTTGACATCATACATTCTGATCCCACTTGTCTTATCTCTCTTTGAACTTGCCCTATGCCCTTGCCACCTCCCCCCACCAATCAAAACAAAGTTTTAAAAGAAAAACCAAATAAAACAAACAAAACAAAGAAACAAAACAAAAACAAAGGTTAAAATAAAAGCAAAAACAACAACAAAAGGAAGAATCTTGTGGAAGTTCTAGTGTAGCCTATTGAATCACCCAGTTTACCCTTTAGTTCATTCATCTTTATCTGCAAATTTTCATTACCTCGAGTCCTTGGTCTGGCTTGAGGCCACAAGTTTTGCTGGAGCTCCTCTTGGATATCCTGTTCTTGTCCTGTGTCATGGAGATCCTGCTATTTTAGATCTGTAGGTCTGTCCCCTTCACATGCTTCCAACAGTTCACAGATTTGATTGATGTTGGGGTGGGGCAACTCACAGTCCTGGTTCTAGGCCTGTGGTAGCTTTCCCTCATTGTCACTACCTGGGTGAGCTCTCAAGCACTGCCTTGGCCAGCTTACCCAACACACATCCTACAACAAGGAACAGGGTCAGTTCTTCTGCTCTGGGGCCCTCTCACTCACAACACCAGGGCCAGTTCTACTATTTTGTCCAGGTAAGGTGCAGGACCCTCTCTCCTGATTGCTGTATGGGGAATATGGGGGCTGTCCACTCTCTTGCTCTCATGCCCTCAGGTATGGCTCTGTGCATGGACCACAGGGTCAGCTCATGTGGAGTGCAAAGCCCACTCTCCTGTGTGCTGTAGCTGGTATGGGGCAGGGCTAGTAACTCACTCTCTTGACCATGGGGATGAGCTCTCAGCTGTCACAGGTAGCAAGGGATGGAGGGAGGAGAGCATTTTTCCCTCACCCATGCATATGAAGTGGGGGGGAAGGATCAGCTTTCCTGCTCTCATGCCCTCAGGATTGGCTCATCTGCATCTCTAACCACAGGATCATCTCTAGTGTGCTTCCCAGGTAAGGGGCATACCTATGGTGCTGTGTGGGGCCATCTTTCCCCAGTGCAAGGGCAAGCTGTGTTAGGATCAGCTTTTCTGTTGAAATATCCAGAGAGGAGCAGGACCAGCCATCCCAGGGCTAGTGAAGGGCTAGCTCAGTAGATCATTGTTCAATGTCCCCTGCTAACATGGGCAATGGATATCACCACCACCTTAGCTGCAGCTGGGTCATGGACCCAGGCATAGCTCTTGATAACAGCTCAGGCCTGTATGCTACTGCAGCCCGGGTGGCAGTACCAGCTACCCAGATCAACATAGCCCCTCAGTATCAACATGATCCCAGGCAGCTGACCAGACCCCAAGTTTAAACAGGACCCTCAGTGGCAACTGGATCCAGGGTCATCACAGCAGATCTTGGCCTCTGCAAGTCATGGACCCACATATGGTCCTAGGTGACTCATGCTTTGATGTCTTCATGGCTTCATGTAGCATCACCAACCACTCAGACCAGCAAGGCCCTGGGTACACACACTCCTCTGACACCTGACATGGTTCAAGGTGGCTGTCAAGACACCAGTCATTGGCCTGGCCCTCAGTAACAACAGGACACCTGGATATCAACTCAGACACTGGCTGATGCAAGTCCACAGACCCAGACATGTTCCTCTGCAGCAGCCATGACCTGGATGACAACATGGCCCAAGTGACAGTGCAGGCCACTCAGATCTGTATGTCCTTTGTGGCAGCATGGTCCTCAGATACCCTCATGGCCACAGGTTGCAGCCCAGACCCCAATGCATCTATGAAGCTTTTGGTTGCAACATGGGCCACAGACATTAAACTAGACCTTGGCTGCCTGGTAGGATGAGGATCTAGATGTGGTCCTAGGCAGCATCCTGGGCCTGGATGTCAGTATGGTCCCAGCTGGTAGAACAGGGCACTCAGACCAGCATGCTCCTGAAGTATCATGGCCCTGATACATCAACATGTCCCCAGGAAGCGGCCCAGACCCCTGTCATCAGTGGTCTTTGATGGTCTCAGGAGTCACAGATACCAACACAGAGCCTGGCTGCTGCAGGGCCACGGACCCAGAAATGGCCCTTGGAGGCAGGCATGGTCTGAATGATACAGTGGCCTCAGTTGACAGCTCTGCCCACCCAAATTGGCCTGACTCTGGTGGTGCCACAGCCCTCAGAAGCCAACATGGTCACAGGTTGCAACATAGATCTTGGGCGTCCACGTGGCCCCTCGTGGCAACATGGGCCAGGGAGATCAACACAAACTCTGGCTGCCACAGGACAATGGACCCAGACATGGTCCTCAATTGCAGCTTGGTCCAGGTTGTCACCATTGCTTCAGGTGGCTGTGTAGGCTACCCAGATTGTCACGCCCCCCTACGGCAGCACATTCCTCAGACACTACCATGGCCTCAGGTGGTGGTCCCACCACAGGCACCTACATGGCCCTCAGTGACCACAGAAGCTACAGGCATCAACCGAGGCCTCAGCTGCTCCAGGGCCCAGGTTAAAGTCCTGGCTCTTGGTCATAGCCCAGGCCCAGACATCTCTCTGAACTCAGGTGGCCATCTGTCTTTTCATGCCAGCTCATTCCTCACCACCCTCACCTCTCCAAATCTGCACCTCTCTCCAGCCCATAAAACATTCTACCTTTCCCTCCCTTCTACCTGCCCACCCTGTACTCTCACCACAATGGTGTCCAACAGCCCAGTACCAGGGCTCTTGGTGGGGTAACAGGTAGCGCACTTGGTTGAGTATTGCCTACCCCAGACACAAGGAATGATGCAGAGCTGTTGCCTTTGCTCTGTCCCTTACCTGGTTCTAGAGACCTTGGGCAGCACTTGATATGATGGCTGTGATCTCCCCGTGCCCCTAATCACACCCAAAAACCTGAGGTTCGACATCTATGCCCTTTGCTGATTCAGGCTCGGGTGGGGCCAGACTCCTGAAAATAATATTTTTATTAAATTTTGAGAATTTTGTACAATGTATTTTGATCATACTCTGCTTACTTCTTCAACCCTTTCCATACACAGCCCTACCTCCATACCCACCCAACTTCATGGTCTGTTTTTAATTATTCTTTTTAGTTAGATAATGAATATTAAAACTTATTAGTTTAACTTTAAATTTCCAACACTGGATATGTAGCTCAGAGAACACCTATGACCTTGAGTTTGATCTTTATCATCACAAAAATATACAAATTAATAAACTTTGAAAATTTCTTTATGTCAGTGTGTTCTTCCATTATTTCTGTAGCTTACAAATGTACTATGCTTTAATCCTTCAGTTTAAAATGTAAAAAGCGTTATGTTTCTGACTAGTATTCTCAGTCAAAATTGGGTGTCCAAAAATCTTCCCCTTATGTTATCTAGAATGTATAAGAACAGTTAATTCTCCTTGCTTTTCTGCTTCCTTTCGATAGCTTACTATAGGTTCATGTCTTGTGCATTCTATTCCATCTGTGCCCATTAGATACATCTGTGGGGGAAGTGCTTGAAGTTTTGAACCCACAAGTATTTTCAGAGATGGAGGTGGTGGTGGAGGGTGTGGGTATGCCCTGATAGCACACAGCGCTGGAAGTCTATATTTTTAACTGTGTAAAAGCATGTTCTCCCACACACCAAAGTTCATATTTTAGGTTGAAAATAATTTGTAATGAAATGAAATCAAAATGGAGATCTGTTTTAAAAGTGTCTCTAGTAGTCTTTCCAAGTGGGATAATCTTATCTAGAAGGAAACCTACTTGTTGTATATATTAGCTATAATGAACTCTGCAGGCCCAGTGTCTGTGTAATCAGGTGACTGAGGTCCTTGCAGATGTTTTAACTCTCACTAGGTCTTGCTTTCCACATTCTTATTAACTTGTTCTCTTTCCTCAGTGGTTTTCTTATTTTATTTTTTCTTCACTTCTCAGGATGCTGTGACCCAGGCATCCTCTATCTACATTCCACAGAGCTTCCTGTGAAAGAAACAAAAGGATGAAAATCAGGGATACATGTCTGAGGAACATCACAGAGGTCAACATCCATCCAGGAGGGGCTTCATTTCTGGTGGAGGCAACAGGCAGAGTTATTTATAATTCCCAATATATTCATTCCCTATGTCTAATACTGAGCTCTCTGGAATTTGTAGACCTTCCTTAAAATAAATGAGACAATATAGAATGTGAAGCAGCTTATCAGTACTACCCAAAAGAAAGAGAAATGCTAGAGGGATGGGGGCTGTAAGTGAGATGTGCTTCTTCTCATTATGCGTTGGCAACTCATCTTATCACTGAGAGGAACATGTTGCTAAAGCTTTAGGCTATGTGCTTTTGATAATTTAAAAAATTCTTGCAGTAAAACCCAGTAATATGTGTATTTTAAAGTCTTGCTATAAACTACATAAATGCATTTTTAAATATTTGGGTTTTCTAAGGCTCTATACTGAAATTTTAGTCTTTTGCTAAAATGTAGTTTGTAGAAGATTGCAGTGATGCCACACTGCATTAAATGATTGTGCAAACTATTGAATGTAAACCAAAAATTAGTTATTTTACTTACTGTCTAGAAAGGAACACACATGAGGCTTAGCACAGTCCATGGGAATTACTGCTAGGGAAAAATGTCTTTGTTTTTAAAATTAGTATTTTAGGATATCACAGAAAGTAGTGTGTTTTATTAGGATAGGACACTTTATCTCCCCCGACCCGACAAAAAACAATCCTCTGTCTTCTTCCCTTTTCTCTTTGACATGATTTCACATTTCCCAGGATGGCTCCAGCTTCCCTCTGTGTAGCAGAGAATGATCTTGACTTTATGATCATCTGGCTTCTAGTTTCTGAGTGCTGGAGTTAAAAGTGAGGGTAACAATATCCTGTTTATGTGGTGCAGGGGACAGATCCCAAAGTTTCATGCATGTCCAGCAAACACTCCTCCAGGTAAGCTGCATCTCTAAAGCAGTTTCAATACATATTTGGATGCTATTATATTTCATTCTCATATACTCCCTCCATTACTGCCCTCCTTGTGCTCACTGCCCTAGTTGGCTTGGTCCTTTATTTCTCCTAGATAATCCCCCTTTCTGTTCTTTTTTAATCACATGTTTTATTACTTGATTTATTACTATTATTTTATTGAAATTAAAATAATCTTTTTCTTCGGTTTTCGTTTTCTTTTTCTTTGTGTGTGTGTGTGTGTGTGTGTGTGTGTGTGTGTGTGTGTGTGTGTTTTGTTTTTTTGAGACAGGATTTCTCTGTGGTTTTGGAGGCTGTCCTGGAACTAACTGTTGTAGACCATGCTGGTCTGGAACTCACAGAGATCCACCCATAATGATAAATCTTTCTGCCAAGCTGCCTGAGCCCTGCTACCATGTGGGTGCCCGAAATAACACACAGAGTCTTATATTAATTACATTGCTGCTGGCCAATAACTAGGATTTCTTATCTGCTGGATCAGTCTTAATTATCAACCACAATCATTAATCTATATATTTATAAAGAATTATCTGATTGAGGACTCCTGAGTTGACTTGCATCCTCTCTTGATGGGCTCACATTGCGACTACCAGAGAAGAGAGGAGGAGGGTGAGAGAGATTTCCTGCTAGTCCCTGCTTATATTCTGAGTCTGCCTGCTATGTCACTTCCTGCCTGGATCACAAGACTACATTTCCCAGAATCCTCCTCGACTCCTAGTCCCACCTAACTTGCTTCCCTATTGGCCAACAGTACTTTATTTATCAACCAATATGACAAACATACACAGAAGGACCTTCCCATCATCCACCTCCCTCTGTTTCACCAATCCCAGTTCCCTCTCTCTCCCGTCCTCCCATTTCCCCCATCTCCCCATCCCACCTTTCATCTACTCTTCAGAGAGGGTAAGCCCCTCCCTTGGGGCATCACCAAAGTCTGTCAAATCAATGGGACAGCAGCAAGCCCCTCCCCCCTGTATCTAGGCTAAGAGAGTATCCCTCCATAAGGAATAGGCTCCAAAAAGCCCCTTCATGCACTAGGGATAAATACTGGTTCCACTGCCAGAGGCTCCATAGACTAACCAGGCCTCCCAACTGACACCCACATTCAGAGGGCCTGGTTCAGTTCTATGCTATTTCCTCAGCTATCAGACTGGGTTCCATGAGCTCCCACTTGCCCAGGTCAGCTGTTTCTGTGGGTTTCTCCAGCATGGTCTTGACCTCCTTGATTATCACTCCTCCCTCTCTACAACTAGATTCCAGGAGTTCAGCTCAGTGCTTAGCTGTGAATCTCTGCTTCCATCATCTACTGGATGAAGGCTCTATAATGGCATTTAAGGTAGTCATAAATCTCATTATAGGGGAAGGGCGTTTAAGGTAGCCTCTCCACTATTGCTTAGATTCTTAGTTGGAGTCATCCTTATGGATGCCTGGAGATTTCCCTAGTGCCAGGTTTCTCATTAAGCCCCAAATGGCTCCCTCTAGCAAGGTATCTCTTTTCTTGCTTTCTTTCTCTGTTCATTCCCCAACTTTGACCTTCCTGATCCCTCATGTTATCCTTCCCCTTACACTCTCCCCTCTATTTTCTCTTGCTCTCTCCCCCTACCTGCATGCTCCCAATTTATTCAGGAGATCTTATCTTTTCCCTTTCCCTTTCTCAGGGATCCATGTATGTCTCTCTTAGGGTCCTCCTTGTTTCCTAACTTTTCTGGGCTTGTGGATTATAGGCAGGTTATCCTTTGCTCTGTATCTAATATCAACTTATGAGTGAGTACATACCATGTTTGTCTTTCTTTATCTGGGTTATTTTACTTAGGATGGTTTCTTCTAGTTCTATCCATTTGCCTATACATTTCAAGATGTCATTTTTTTATGGTGGAGTAGTACTCCATTGTACAAATGTACCACCATTTCTTTATTCATTCTTCAGTTGAGGGGCATCTAGGTTGCTTCCAGGTTCTGGCTATTACAAATAATGCTGCTGTGAACGTAGTTAAACAGATGGTATTGGCACAAAAACAGACAGGTGGGCCAGTGGAATTGAATCAAAGACTCTAATACTAATCCACACACCTATGAACACCTGATTTTTGACAAAGAAGCTAAAATTATACAATGGTAAAAAGAAATCATCTTCAAAAAAGGACGCTGGCATAACTGGATGCTGACATGTAGAAGATTGCCGATAGATCCACATCTATCACCATGCACAAAACTTAAATCCAAATGGATCAAAGACCTCAACATAAATTCAGCCACACTGAATCTCTTAGAAGAGAAAGTAGAAAGTAACTTTGAATGAATTGGCACAGGAGATTGCTTCCTCAACATAACACCAGCAGCAAAGATACTAAGATCGACAATTAATGGGACCTCCTGAAACTGAGAAGCTTCTGTAAGGCAAAGGACACAGTCAATAAGACAAAATGGAAGCCCATAGAATGGGAAAAGATCTTCCCCAACCCCACATCTGACAGAGAGCTGATCTCCAAAATATACAAAGAACTCAAGAAGCTAGTCACCAAAAGAACAAATAATCCAATTAAAAAGTGACAGCCTTTGATGATCCTCCATGGAAAGCCTCACCCTGCCTAGGGTGTGCATCTGGGTGGGATGGGGTGTTGGAATGGGCCATGGGAGGACTGGTGGGATAGGGAACTGGGATTAGTATGTAAAATAAGATTGTTTTTAATTTAAATAAAAAATGCTCTCAAAAAATGGCATACAGATCTAAATAGAGAATTCTCAACAGAGGACTCTCAAATGGAGGAAAGACACTTACGGAATTGCTCAACATCCTTAATGATCAGGGAAATGCAAATCAAAACAACTTTTTGATATCATCTTACACATGTCAGAATGGCTAAAATCAAAAGCACCATTGATAGTTTATGTTGCAGAGGATGTGGAGAATGGGGAATGCTCCTCCTTTGCTGGTGGAAATGCAAACTTGTACAGCCACTTTGGAAATCAATATGGTGGTTTCTCAGGAAAATGGGAATCTCACTCAGAATGATTTTTTTTCTAGTTCCATCCATTTTCCTGCAAGTTTCCTGATGTTATTGTTTTTAACAGCTGAGTAGTACTCTATTGTGTAAATTTACTAATATTCCCTGTCAGTTTTTTGGTTGGGGGCATTGGAGTTTTGCCTGCACATTTTTCTGTGTGAGGGTGTCAGCTACCCTGGAACTGAAGCCACAGACAGCTTTGAGCTGCCATCTGGGTGCTGGAAATTGAATTTAGGTTCTCTGGAAGAACAATCAGTACTCTAAGCCAATGAGCCATCTTCCAGTCCTGTTTTTTAAAATGATCTTGTGAGAGATCTTTAACTTGTTACCACACCTTTAGGAGTTTACAGGAACTGATCTATAATTAATGAAAAAATCTTAGAAATATTATTCACAGAACAAAGTTAGATGGCCTCCCTTTTCTTTTATTGTCATTTTGCTGTACTTGTTCAGACTTCTATCAGCTTTTACCTGAATGATTACAGTATGCCACTGCTCTTGTCTAATCAGACCCTCCGTCCTATGGTCTCCTTCCCAAGACTCTCCTTGCTGCTGTGAAACCACTCTCTAATTCAATGTCTATAAGAAAAGTTCCAAGTCCTTCAAGCAGCCGCCTGTGTTCTGACCTCATCTACTCAATGATTGACCCTTATCGAAGGACTGTCTTTAGTACTCTACTCACCCATGCAACTGCAACTCCACACTTCTCCATGCTGCCTCCCCCCTTTCACCTTATGCTGCTTTTGCCAATGAATTTCCTTTGTAAAGATATAATTATATTTCAGACCTCAGCTTATGTGTTATGAAGTCATTGTCTACCACCCTCCATTAGGATACCTGGCAAAATCCCTGAACTTCCTGACACAAGCCATTTCTCCCTCTTTTCTCTAGAAGTAACTAAGAGAAGCATCCCTTATTCATTCATCTCTATATACCTAACATATATATATATATATATATATATATATATATATATATATATATATATCAACTTTTGGTGGTACATAGTTGGCATATGCTTTATACCGTGATGTGTATTAGTGTTTCAAGCCAAATAAAGCCTGGTGGTGTTGACTCTAAATTCACTTTTCCTTTGTATGTCATGTAAATAGCCTCTTAAAAAGCCAAGCTATCAGCTAAATATTTAAAGTGACCACAAATTTCAGTTTGTGTTGGATGTGCTAGATGAATGCCAAGGAGCTCCACTTTCATTTTTAGTTATTAGGAAAAGCTAATATAACTTTTAAACTTGAAGTCATGGGTCCAGATCCATAAGTCATATGTTTAATTAGTGTGAATTATGTACAGAGTGTTTATGGGCTGTGTTCCTTTTCCAAAAGTCTAGTTTTAGAAAATAGGATGCTTTACAATGACTAATTTAAAAGGGGCTGTATTTTTATTGTATTTGGTTTGAAGTTTACATGTAGTGAAGTCTCTTTTTTCATCATTGTCATTGTCCTCCTCCTGCTCCTCTCTCTTCTCCACATCCTTCTCCTCCTCATCTGTCTTCTTCTTCTTTATTTTTCTTGTAAAATACCAGGGCCTGGTTGTTAATTTGGGATCTAGTTTCACTTAGTCATAAGGACCCAAAGTGTACATAAGCCCAGAATGTCATAGATACCTTCAACTTGGTCTATGTAATAGGAAGCTTATATGAAATGTGGCAGTAAAGACTTCAGGTTTTAGTAGAGTTGACTCCAGGGGCTAGAGATATAATGCAATAGGTAATGTTTGCCACATAAGCATGAGGACCTGAGTTCAATCTCCAGCACACATGTAGAAAAGGTAGGGCATGTTGGCCAATGCTTGTAATCCCAGTAATGGGGAGGCAGAGACAGGAAAATCTCTGGGATTCACTGGCCAACATGCCTAGCCTAATCAGTGTGATCCAGGCTAATGAGAAACCCTGTCTCAACCACTACCACCACCACCACCACCACCACCACCACCAATCAGATGGCTTCTGAGAAATGGCATCTGAAGTTGTTCTTTGGCCTTTACATTACATGTGCACCCACATACAGGCACATTTGTGCATGGCCATGAATATGTACATATAAAATGATGTTAACTTGAGACATACAAGATCCTATTTCCTTAGAATTATTTGGGGCTTTTTATTTTTTTTGAGAATTTCATATATGCACATAAAACCCTTTGGTAAATTCATGCCCATTTCTCTCCCCACAAATCCTCCTACACCATCAACCACTTTTCCTTCCAAAGCTCTCAGGCTTATTTTTTTGTTTTAATCTTATCAGTCCACTTAGTGCTGCTCGTATGTGCCTTAGTATATATACAGTCATATACTTTGGGGTCATATCCCTGAAGTAAATTGACCCTCTCCCTGAAGCTTTAAATTACCAATATTTTCTTGGAGTGAAACTTAGTGAGCTTACTACTCACTCATGCTAAGAGTTTGGTTGATTTGATCATCACACAGGGCTTGTGCAAGCAGTTATAGGTGCTGGAAATGTATGTGTGCAATCAATGGTGATGTCATTTCTGATAAATACTGTTTCACCATAGACTCCCATGACCTCTGGATCCTAGAGTCTCTTTCTACCCTCTCTTCTGTAATTTTACCTGAATCTTGGTGGAAGGGAAGAAACATTGTCCCCTGCCCCCATTATAGGGTAAGTATTTAAACTCTGTATAGACATAGACACTTCTGTAGTAGATTGCCATGTGGTATTTTCAAGTCTTTAACTTCAGTTGTCCTTCTCCTTATTCCTTGCTCTACTCTGCCCCCTAACCTCCTTTCTTTTAGTCCTTCCTGTTCCATTATTACCCTTGCCCCTTTCATACCACCTATATGCTATTCCTTCTTCCTTTTCTATATCCCTCACCCAAGGCCCCTTATTCATTTCCTGCCATCTAATGTATTCCAACTAAAGCACAGATGTATAAAGGTTCAAATCTGGCATCCACATATGAGACAGCACATGTAACATTTGACATTCTAGACTTGGGTAACCTTATTCAGCATGATTATTTCCAGTTCCATCTATTTACCTTTAAATTTCATTATTTCACTATTATTTATAATTGAATAATATTCTACTGTGCATAGGAATCACACATTCACTATCAAATCATCAGTTGAAGGACCTTTAGTCTGTTTCTGTCTCCTAGCTATTGTGAATAGAGTTGCAATTGGAATGGTTGAAGTAGTGTATCTGTAGTAGTCTTTTCAGAAATATTGACATGTGACTTGTCACAGCAGTTTTCATAGCTCATATTAGGGATTTGAAAAATAGCATAAGTAATTAAAATTTTTCTGGAAATAGCATCTGTGGTAAGCCAGAACAGTGATGACATTTGTCTACATTAAATAAACAGCACCCTAAAGGTAATGGATACACCTCCTTCACTCCAGTCTCTAGTAACATTGACTTTTATCCCACACAAGAATTTGCTATACATTTCTACTTTTCCTTCCTCTCAGCATACTCTTTATTAGAAACTGTGATATACTGAAAGCTTATTTTACATGTAGCCAAATATGAACAATGTGGGGTTGATAAAACTCTTGCTGATTCTGCTGAATCTACTGCCTCATCCCATGGTCTATGTCCTGGTTGAAAATATAAGCACTTTTTCAAATCTGAGTTTCTATTTCTGTGCTTCTGCTATTTGACTTTGTATATTATAATTAGATTTGCAACTTGTGCAGATATGCACACATTCTTCCCACTGTGTGGAACTCGAGGAAAAAAATCAAAAAGGCTGGGTACAGAATTAATCTTTTTGCTTACAAATCCAAGATGTGTCTACTTGTCATTTCTTTTTACTTATAATAATCCTTTTTACATTTTATATATAATACACCTGATTTCCATCCTCATTCTGGGCCAACATACAGGTGGAATACTGAAGCTGACTTTCTGTTATTCATCTGAAAACAGGTTGAGTATCAGTAAAAAAACCCTAAGTGTTTGCTTGTTTCTTTCTTTGCAGTGATTTCCTTTTTGCTTATGGTTCAACATACATCCTCACATGGGTACTTTTGCTTTTAAAATTAGCAGTTTATTGCTTACCTCATGTACTTGACTGTTCATTTGTGGATTTATTCCATGTTAACTACTATTCCTTGTCTTAAACTAGTCATATAGTGTAAAAGTGATGGCTCTTTTCTGAGAAGAGTAAAAGAATACTTTTAGATTTATTAAGGATGTTGAATTACACACTAGATTGTGTGTGTGTTTGCTACTGCTGTAGGACTTCCTAGGTATATGTCTTTCATGAATGGTATTATTTATTTTCTTTATAGGGTGTGTTATTTAATCTCTAATAAAAGACCATTATGAAGTATACTTTATTAGGTTTCTGTTTCTATTTCAAAAATTTCCATCAATTTATGTCATTGCAGAAGTCTTATCTGTGAAGTTACAGCTCTGAAGTCTCAGTTCATTTACATACATTCTAGGTCTTTTGTCATTATCTCAAATGCCACTAGGAATCTGTTTCTGTTTTTTACTTCACTCTTCTCCCTCTCTCCTTCTCTCCCTCTCTCTCTTTCTCCCCGACCCCCGATGAATAACTTCTGTTATTGACTTTTCTTTGTGGTTCCCAATCTGCTGCTAAATTGAGTTTTTCAATTTTTAAAAAGAATTTTGGACATACAATTGCCATTTTTTTCTATCAATCTTTGTTCCTATACTTTGGTTTCCTATTTATTTATAATGTTTACATTTTTGAATATTTGGACATATTTCTAAGACTTTTTCTTGTTAATTACAATATTCATGGTATCTTTGGTTGGATGTCTATATACTTGATTATGTGTTTCACTTTCCCACTTCTTAGCATACGTAGTAATTTTGATTGTATTCTGAACATTGTGAAGTTACATTGCTGGGACACTGTATTTATATTATATTAAGTGTAGGGGGAAAGGGCCAGCCAAAGAAACACATCCAGAGCAGAGCCCAAGAAGCAAACACACTTTGGCCCTGCAACCAAAGCCATAGAAATACATCTTGACCCTGAAACCAGAATCAAAGAAACACACTTTGGCCCTAGAATCAGAGTCAGTAAAAGAAATATACCCTGGCCCTGAAATTAGAGCCAAAAGGCTAAAAGGGCCAGTGAAAGAAACAGACCTTGGCCCTAAAACCAGAGCCAAATCTGTTCCGGATTAAGCAGAAAACCAACACATCCCTGAGCAGAAAACAACCAATCCCTGAGCATGAGATCAAGCCAATCTGAGTTTAAGGGACTGAAATCTGACCAATCCCAACCCTAGAAATCTCCCTGGAAAAACTCAACCCGTAAGAAGCCTTATGTAAACCCTGTGTGTGTTCAGTTTGCTGTTGTCTTCTTATATACTGGCAGAGGTAGCCACTCTTCTGTATTCTTCCCTTCCAATAAATCTCTTGAATGAGGTTTGGGTGATGATATTCATCACTGTAGCAGAGATGGAGCCTGGGCAGAACAGAGTGGAGCAGGGCTATAACACCTTCCACTGGGGCAACTTTACCTTGGCAGAGCAGTGATGTGATATACTCTAGGAACCAGAGTTGAACTGTAACAACTTCCCTGGGGAAGCCCTCCCCTGCCTGAGCACAGCTGTTAAACACTGGGGAAGTCTTTCCTCTAAGTAAGGCTGTAAGCTGCTATGCTCACTGTGACCTTGTGGCATTCCTTGGTTCTTGATTTCCAGAATACTTTTCCATCTGAGCTGTAATGCTTACATTTGGTGCTCTGACTTGGTTAGGCTCTCCTGGTGCCTGTGCCCTACATCGTGGTCTGAGCCACACTGGGAGCCCATCCCTCATCTCCAGCCCACCCACAACAGACTTACCTTCTGGCTCACCAATTGCTCAGTACCCCATCAACCATCACCAATTGGGTAAGTTTCCCCTCAGTCAATGTAAACATCTCCCTGAGTCTGAGGAAGTGACTTTGGTGCTCTTAGAGGTGGAGGTACTCCCCAGCCATGAACCTGTGTCTGGCCCTCTTCACCTGATCCCATCTCATCACCCTTGGAGCTGCCATCCTGCAGTCCATTAGCCCATCTGGGTCACAGCACCCTCTCCTGACTGCCCTTTTCCTGTCTCTGCCCCAGAGAGGACCATAATCACTCAGGTCCTTTAGGCCCTTGTGGCTTTTGCAACCCCATTCCTGACCCTTTCCTGTAGATAAGACCTCTCTTTGAGCTCGGTTTTCATCTATACTTTCTCACTTCTATGAAAGCCCTGGTACCAGGTACCAAGTCTCCTCTGGCTTAGCTGGATTAAGTCTGGCCTCTGTTGAGTTAGGTGACAGCCTTCTGAATGGCTTGGTGCTTGTTTGGTCTTCCTTGGCTTCTGGGGATGTTTGTGACTATAGGCAGCAGTGACCTTTTCCTTCTCTGCTCTCATCCTTGGGAACACTATCATCAATAGCCTCTAATTCCCCTTTGGATTGCCTCTTTGAAAACCTCCAGCCTGTACACCTGGCACCCAAACTGAAAGGTGCTAAACTTATTCATTTTTGCAATTAAATTTGGCCTCAATACCCCTTAGATAATCAATCCAAATGGTCACATAATGGCACTCTAGATCCTACTATTATTTGGGACCTTTACAACTACTGTGAGCAATCAGGGAAATGGAAAGCCATTTTCTATGCCCAGGCTTTCTCTCTGTTCTGCTCCAAGCCTTCTCTCTGACCTCATGTTCTCACACTCAACTCCTTCTAGCTATGATGTATAAACAAGATGATTCTTCTGCTACTTTTGATACAGCTAATGGAACAAAACCCACAGCTTCCTCTCTTGTTCCATCCCCTCCAATTTCCCTCTCTCTCCCCTCAGTGACAGGTAACCCAAGGCAACTTTCACTAGCACCCACTTTCTGCACACCAGCAGCACCTAGTCCTCCCACTATTCACTCCCATTTCACCATCGGATCCCCTTTACCTCCTCCTCCCAGCCTAAACCATCTATAGTTCTCCCCTTGTGGGAACTTGCCTGGGTGGAGGGATTAGTCAAGCTACACATCCCCTTCTCATTAACTGAACTCTCCCAAATAAAAAAATATTGGGGTCCTATACTGCCAATTCTTAAACTTTTATTAAAGAATTCCAGTATATTACCCAATCTTGACTTCTATGATGTTTATATGAGTCTTCACAACAACCTTCTCCCAGAGGAGCACAGGCTAGTCTGGAACCTGGCTAGGGCCCACACAGAGGAAATCCACAGACCTGATAACACCTACCCAATAGGGTCTATGGAAGCCCCTGATCAGGGCCATGAATGGAATTACAATACCTCAGGGGGCATCCTAGCTAGGGATAGATTTTTAACTTGCTTTCTGGATGGTTTCCATAAGGTTGCCCTTTAGGCAGTAAAATATGAAAAAGTTCAAGGGGTCATCAAGGAAAAGCACAAAAACCCATCTCAATTCCTAGACCACTTTTCAAATGCCTTCTTGGAATATAACAATCTGCATCCTGAGACTCCAGATGGAAAACCTACTTAATGCAGTATAAATACTAGATTTTTAGAAAAAAAAAGATAATAATGCCTAAGGAAGTTAGGCATTTATATTATATTAATCAGTATTTGACTTTATTTGGGTATCCACTTAATTTAGTAACTCACATGTTTTCTTCTGATGATGCTTGTGGTTGGGTACATGCACAGTTGTCATGGTTCTGTGATCTCAGTTGAATGTTTGTGGAACTCAAGAAAGAATTCACTATGGAACATCAGAATTCCACATGTCTCCCCAGTGTATAGTCTCTGCAGCTCCCATTGAGCTACATACAGCACCTACTTGCTATTCTCCATCATGCCTTATGCAATCTTGCCCCATAGTTGTGCAAGTTACAGTTGAGCTAGATCTAATGGAACATCTGTGAAGATGTCTTGAGAGCCTTCTATGCATCTTTCTCTTCTTCCATGTCCTACCACCATTTTTTTTACCCATTGTAGCAGCCCCAAAACTCTGATATCTTTCTTCATCAATGCAGAGAAGCCATTGTCTGCTTTTGTGCAGCCCACTTCTTTACCTTAGTCCATAGAGCTCATTTTATATTTGTCTCATCTTCAAATACTGACAGACCTAGGATACATTACTGTGATAGTCAGTTTATTACTGCCATGTCCACATATTTGACAAAAATACCTCAATGGAGGAACATTTATTTTAGTTGATGCTTTAATTGATGTAAATTTGTAAACATTGTTTCTGCTGATTCTGGACCTATGTGGGGCTGGGTGGTAGAAGAAAATCTGTTCAGTTCATGGCATATGGGAAGCACAGGTGAGAATCTTCTACCATGACAGACACTAGGAGAGGGGGAGAGGGGATTACAAATGAGCCAGAGATAAGCTAGCTGGAAGAACTGTCTCTAGTGACTTACTGCCCCGAGCCAGTTACAGAACAGGCGTTGAGCTTCAATGCCTGACTTGTGGGGCTATTTTATATTTAGAACATTATAGCAATGCAGTCCAATTTTCAGTTATTGAATTTTGTAAGTTGGGATCAACCAATACCTGTTGTTCTGTGGTTGCTAATGCTGGAAATTTGTCAACTTTGAAATTAGGAAGAATATATACATAAGTATATTATTAACAGTATATTTGATAAAGTTATTTCCCAAGTTATTATATGTTATAAATTTTGTTTGGGGAGAGTGTTCCTGAATATTTTTCTAATTGCACTTGGGCCTCTGTACCTCTTAAATTGCAGTATTCCATACCATCTTCAGTTTTCCTTATCTTTTTTTCCAAAAGGTAGATTCAAAAGTATGCTTACTATTTGTTTTCTCTTTGGGATTTAATTTTGGACTTTAGATCTGGCTTTGGGTAGGATGTTAAAAATTCTTAATTTATGGCCTAGCAACTTTATTCTTGGGGCACTTCAGTGTTGGGATTCTTTACAACTATCTTCCAATTAGCTAATTGCTACTGGCTAAAGTGGGCTGTGTTTTTAAATAACTGACATGATGGTAGTAACCTAGAACTGCCATCTGTAAGACATCTTTTGATTGTTGTGCTACATCCAAATTCCCCCATGTGTTAATTTAGGAAGGTCTTTCTAGCCTAAGAAGTGCCCATATCAACTCCAGTGTTGTATGTTTCAATAAACATTTTCAAATGATTAAAAATTTGGCTAATAATTTAAATATATCCTTTATTTGCAAATTATGTTTTATTTTGTCATAACTAAGGTAGATATATTGGCTGCAGATCAGCTATTGCTAGGCTGTATCTACATATCAAAGTCATTTTAGTAGGCCCCAAGTATACCTTATACTTGTACAAGTGCAGATCATGAAAGATAATATTCAATATCTTCATCTATAGGGTAAATTCTAGTTACTTAACCAAGCTAGCATATCACTCTTTTGGGAAAACTTCTCTGTATTTTGTAAGTCCCAAAGTGTAAGTGTTGAATCCCAATTTTATTTCTTCATACTGTCCCTGGTATAGTATGGCCTGATTCATTGTTTCATGATATACCTTATTTATATACCTTATTGTAGAATTTCTAGAGCTTGGATTATACTTGACACATATTTAATGCTACACAAGATGTTGATGTAACACAGCAAGGTATCAAAAAGCACTTGTTGATATAATAGGTACCCAGATCACAGACTCTGAAGTACTGAATAGACATATTGAGAGAAAAGGTTTTACTTTCCTTGTTCTTAGTCTTCCCTTTGAGTCTAAGATTTTCCACAATGTCAAGGAACATCATTTCTTTATGATAATTGCCTATTGAATAGGAGTCAAACTTAAGATAAAGTGATGACTACAAAGACTAATTTGTACTGATAGATGAAAAATGAATTGTATTAGTCAAGATTCTCCAGAGAAATAGCATAAATAAGAATTTCTTTCTATCTCATCTATTTATTGACACAGAGAGATAGAGATTACCAGGTAGCTGTGGATGCCTAGAAGTTCCCAGCAGTGCCTTTTTAAAACGGAAGTACTAGGAAAGCTGGAAGAATGATTTGGTCCATGTTGGAGTGTCTAAGAGACAGTAGAGCAAAAGATCCAGGTTCTGCTCTGTGGCTAAACACCCAAGAGCAAGAGAAGATGATTTTCCAAGTTCAGGATGAGAGACTAACTGTATTCACCTTCCTCAGACTTGGTTCTTGTGTCTTCAGTGGAATAGAGTATGTGGACCCAAATTGGTGAAGATGGATCCTTTGTTTTATAATTAATTTTTATGTAAATTAAAAACAATCTTATTTTACATACAAATCCCAGTTCCCTCTCCCTCCTGTCCTCCTATTCCCCCACCAATGCCCCCCATTCCACCCCCATCCACTCCTCAGGGAGGGTGAGGTCTAGCATGAGGGATCATCAAAGTCTGTCAAATCATTTGGGGCAGGGCCTAGGCCTCCCCCATGTATCCAGGCTGAGAGAGCATCCCTCCATAGGGAATGGGCTCCCAAAGTCCATTCATACACTAGGGATAAATACTGATCTACTACCAGAGACCCCATAGACTGCCCAGTCCTCCCAACTGACACTCATGTTCAGGGGCCTGGTTCAGTCTTATGCTGGTTGCCCAGCTGTTTATTCAGTCCACCAATTCAAATTTTAATCTCCTTTGAGAACATTCTCACAGGCATACCCAGAAACAATATTTACCAGCTATCTAAGCATCCCTTAGTGTAGTCCAGCTGATGCATAAAACTCAGCATCATGAGGACTGGTGAACAAAGTGTGGTCTCTGCTGGCCGTGAGGTGGACCCTGTGTGGCCTCTGGTAAAAGACACAAATCCCACCCTTGCTTCCCTGAAGTTGACAAAGTCTTCTCTCTTTTGCCTTAGTAATTCTTTCATTTATTTTATTCTTAATATGGGAAATACAAGTTTCAGTAGGGGACAGTAAGACAGAAATTGTCAGACAAGGGAAACTGGGAGTTAGACATACAATGAAGGCAGTTGAGTGGAACTCAGAGAATGCTCTGGAGGAATATTCTAGTCACTCTGAGGAGAATTAGCTCTCTAGCAGTCCCTCAAATCAGAACCTTCTGGAAGAATGCAAACATGTCAATGCAAATTGTAAACATTTCACAGAAGCATCAAGTATGTGCTTCCTGTCTTCTGTGTTTTTCTTCTCGAGTCTTAGCCTTCTTTGCTGCCACTTGCCAAATCAGCCTCTAGAGACTGGTATAGACTCTCTGGCAACATGGTTATTTACTGGTCACATAGATCACCTGCCTCTTGCTCCTCAGGATATGTAGTTTATTCTACTTTCTTCCTTTGTTGGCTACGCCCTGTTCCATATCTGGACACTTCTCTCATGAATATTTTTTTCAGTTTCTTTCTTACTATCCCCCTCCCTTACACAAACATTTTTGAGTATCCTTTTTCTTTCACATTTTTGTTCACATATTTGCTCTTTTTGATAAAATACTTAGATTGGTTATATGGATGGGAACTTTAGATATAAAAAGAACCATATTGTTCAAACATAAAATATAATAAGATTTAAAAATTCTACTGGCATTTACCTCATTTGCTAAAGTTACTAAGGAACAAATGTGGCTTATTTCTGACAGTTTCATTTTAGGTATGCTAGTTTGCTCCATGTTAGGGGAATATTAATAAGTCAAGGTTACAGAGGGCTCATGCAACAGGAGAATCATAATCATAAAGAGAACTATTATTGAAATAGGAGTGTGGTGAACTCTGTCGGAAAGGGCAGTGTTTTTGCCTTGCTCTATGACCCCTTTTCTTCTAGGCATCCTTCATTATCTCCTCAAAGCACAGTCGCTTTGAATTGTTAGAATTTCTATAATTATTCTTTTCTTGTTTCTTTTATTCTTATGCCTTCAAAACTAATTGCTTTATAACAATGGTTTCCAAATATAGACAACTCAAGTTACTTCATCTTGTAGTAAAAAATGCTTAGATTATGGAGAACTTCCTTGTTAATAGTGGGTGGTGCCATAGACCATTGTTACCCCCAAATCTCTAGTCATCACAGCTGTGATCTCTGTGCTTTGCCTCGTCCATTGCACAAAAGAAGAATGTGTGATTTCTGAATAAATAGCTGTGATGTTAACAGCGGTGCTGGGAGTTTTAATATGGTCACCTGGAAATTGGAGTTCAACCATTAAGTCACCTGGGAACTGGAGTTTAACCATCAATGTGCTTTAGATCAAGTTCAACTTTCTAATTTTTCTTCCTGACATGTAGAACTCGAGCAACTTAAAATCAGGATTCCTAAGTCTCTGATGAATTCATCTGTGCTTTTAACTGAGAAAATCAAGGTCACACTCTCTAACAAATGAAAGATTTTTCTTAGGCCATTTTAAAAGACTACTGTGGTTACAAAGGGTCGGGGGTAAACTTTGAAGAAGTCTGTGGAAAACTAGATTCTTATGGAAATGTAACTTGCAGTTTCATTTTAAAACATATCACCTTGGTGGGATGGGGGGTTGGTGAGGGGATATGGGAAGACAGGAGGGAGAGGGAACTGGGATTGGTATGTAAAAATAAGACTTTAATTTAAATAAAATTTATTTAAAAAGTAGCACCTTGGAGTAATCTCCAACACTGAGTTGGCTACTGCCATGGGATGATAACTACTGTATAGTCAATAATGTGTGTGCCTGTGTGATACACACACACACACACACACACACACACACACACACACACACACAGACACACACACACACACACACACACACACACACACACACACACACACACACGTGTATGTGATTTTAAGAGTCTCTTTCAGGATGTCCAAAGATGATGGCAACTCTGTTTTGTGTTGCCATAACAAAGTCCCCTAGGCTAGATAATTTATACAGAAAGAGGTTTATTTATCTCAGTTTTAGAGTTTAGAAACCTAAGGTTGGGTGACCCCATCTGTTAAGCTTCTGATGAAGGCCTTCTGAATATTTTACACTGTGGCAAAACAATATCACTTAGCAAGAGTGTGTATAAGAGTGTAGATAAATGTGTGGATGAGACAAAGTGGAAAGATAACAGGATGATGGGCAGTGGTTAGGTCATGTTACTTCATTATAAAACCCATGTCAAAACCAATCTACTTCTAGAAACCATGAGTAATACCTTCCCAAGGAAAGTGGTGATGCTGTCACTTCTCATCAGGTCTCAAATTCTAACAGCCTTACCTTCTTTTAATATTAATATGTTTAAAACAAAACTTTTTGCATCTGAACCATGATTTAATCATAGAAATTACTATACATAAAAGCTTACATATAGTATAAGAGACATGGTAGGAGACCCTAAACTTAAAGATTAAAATTAATTTATAGTAATAAATTTAATCACTTCCATGGAAAAAGAAGAATCTTTAATTATTTTGTTTGTAAAACTAGAACCTCCTATCCAGGAAATATTCTTAAGATGAGCATACAATAAAGAGAACTGCAACAAAAATAACTTATGATGTCATATAGCTGTATAGCACATAAACTGTGTTTAGTAAAGAGTGTTGCTCCACACAGAAGTAGAACAACAGCAATTTTGGTATACAAGAGTATTCAGTCCACCCAGCACCTCAGAATATGACATTATTTGGAAAAAGGATCTTGGAAAATGTAGTTAGTTAGAAGGAAGTTGTACTGCATTGGGAATTGGGCTCTTATAAGAAATCTTTGTGACATACAGATATTGATGCAAAGAAAAGATGAGCTAGAGCAAATGGGGACAATCACTGTAATTATGCTGCCATAAGACAAGGAATATCAGAAGCCACAAGAATTTGAAAAAGGAATTATTCTTTCCAGACACTTTTGAGGGAATATGCCCTAGTAATGCCTTTGTGGATTTAATCTTCAGAGACTGTGAAGAAAATTACCTTTGTTTTAATTTGTGGTGTATTATGACATCTCTAGAAAATTAACAGAGACACAGACATATATGGTCTATATATGAGTCATATATGTAGACACATATGAGATAATATAGGGAGAGAATAAATTGAAGTGCAAACATGACAAAGCTTTAATATTCAGAATGTTCATGGCTTTCCAAGTCAATAGGAGGCAGTCCTGAGCAGCAGAAAATAAATGGGGAAAAGATATCAGCAACTTGTAGATAAGGTAACTAATTCATCTAATACAAATAAATACTAAAATAATTTATAATCAGAGATATAAATTAAAGTGTGATACTGCTTTTAAGTTCTCAGCTTAGAAAGAACTAGAAAAAACAGATTTACTTACTTTTTTTCAGTATGTAAAGATATAAGAATCTTGTCTTCCTTGACAGGGTATAGGCTATGGAAGCCATTATAGCAGGGAACAATATAGCAATAGCCTCTCAAACTAAATACTATACATGTGTACGCTCTGCTTCTAAATGTAGCTCCCAGAGCATTATTATATATGTCTATAAGGTAAATATAAATATAACTACAATATTGGTGTTGTTGTTGGGAGTTGGAAATTACATAGGTATCTATGGAGAGAATAAATGCATGCTTTCATCACTCCCAAAGCATGTGCTGAAATCATAACCTGTAATATGATGATATAAGGAGGTGGAATAATAAGGAGGTAATTAGGCTGTGAGTGTAGAACTTTCATGTATGGGACTAGTGACTTTATAAGAGACTGGAGAGCTCTTTGCCTGTCCTTTTGACACGTGAAGGGACAGGGAGAAGTCCAGAGTCTTAACTAGAGGAGGAATTTCACCAGCATCCCATTGACAATATCCTGATCTTGCACTTCCAGTTGTCAGAACCTTTAAAACTAAATGTTTACTGTTTCCTGGTTCCTTGTTGTTGCTGCCTAGTTTGACAAGGACAATAGATAAAATGTGGGCATTTTTGCAGCATAGGTTATCCTATGGTAATTAGGAGCAATGGACTAGAAATAAATAACAGAGGACCTGAAAACATATACTCATGAATAAGAAAGAGATATGATGAAATACATTGTATCACTTATTTAATTAAAATATATGTTTACCAGTGCTTGCCAAAAGTGGCAGGCGAGGACCAATACATGACCTATGGACCATTCCAGATTCAGAGTCCACTTTTAATTTCCTTTCCCTGCCTCTGGCCCTTCTTTATTTTTTCATTCCTAGCCTGACACTATAGTTTGTCATATAAATTTACCATGTTTTTAATTCTCTCGTGTCATTGGACTTTCTTTTCTGCCACCAGACCCCCAAAATGACACAGAGACTTAACATTAATTATGAAAGCTTGACTTTAGCTTAGGCTTTTTTCACAACTAGTTCTTGTAACTTAAGTCAGCCTCTCACTATTAATCTACATTCTGCCACATGGCTTGTATTTCTGTTCTGTACTGTGTGTCCTAGATTCCTCACATTCTTCCTTTCTCTCTCCAGAAATCCTGCTTGTCCTATTCTGCCTAGCTATTCAGCACTTTATTAAACCTTAGACAGAGACACACCATTACAGCCCACACAAATGTTCCACAACACTCTAGAAAGAATATAAAGAAAGAAATAACTAAACAACCAACTACAAAAATATATCTTTTCAGGATTCTAACCACACTATACAAGAAACCATTAAACATGACCTATGCCCCCACACCTACACACACACACACACACACACACACACATACACACACAAAGAATTTCCATGTATTAGAAAGGTGATAAGGGGCAACTAAGGAAATTAGAACATATAAATTAGAGAGGCTCCCACATGTATCAATGGTAATGTGCAATAATAAAAAGAAGCAGGATTAACGGAACTTAATTGTTTAATACATAAAAACATGAAGTTCAATTCATAAAAATAATCACAAAACCACTCGATGTGTTGTTTCTCATTCATCCCGTTTTTTCAAAACGTATCACTTAGCACTGATTTTTTTGTTCAATAGCAGGCAGTGTACTTTAAGTCCCTTTCACATTCAACTAATTTACCTGGTTTTCTCTCTATTGTCTTGTTCACAGTTTTCTTTAGTTACCTTCTACTTCTGCCACCTGTCCTCTTACAAGTTATTACTCTTTCAGTTTCCATTGTTCTTCACATCTTGTTCAAAAGATATTTCCTGGGAATTTCATTCATGTCCATGGTGTCAACAACTGAATCTGTTTCTAGCTTTCACCTCAGTACTTCTCATGCTCTAAGACCTGTCTTCCCTTACCTCCTTTATAAAATTGATCTTTTAAAATATTCCCCTCATATTTCAAGTTTATCCTAGAAGCATCATAGTTTCTTCTTTCCTCTCTACTTTATGCCTCATGTTGTATGTACTTCAGAAGTACCTATAAATTTCTTCATAACTCTGTAGCAAGGAGTCACTGAAGGGTTTCAACACAAAAGTGGCACAGATGGACTACTCTAAGGATGATTGCTGTGCTTGCAGGAAGATGAATTCATTGAAAAGTTTGCAGTGTGAAAACTAGCTGAGAGTTACTGATGGATTCCAGAAATGAGGTTATGGAGGTCTGAACTGAGGTGAAATAGAAATGTGGGGAAAGGCATTAATTTCACAGGTAATTTGGATAGCTAGAATTTGGCAAAGGATTTGATGAGTGGTAGTGAGTGATGAAGGAGCAGTGAAGGATGTGGTTGCCTTAGGGAAAGAGTTTGAGTCCCCTATAATTATGTAAAACAGAAGGAATTTTTGCATAAAAGTAGAGGTTAAGTTATGGAAATTAGATAGATAGATTGATCCAGTTCTCAGAATTGAGGTGCAGCTTAGCAATCCAAATTTGAAATTGACCAGAATATGGATGTTATAGATACTGTTGGCGGAAGGGATGCTACCATGCATGAGGGAATACATTTGAGGTACAGTCCTGGGAAATACCCATAATTGGAAGAGAAGGCATGTACAGAACATCACAAACAAGAAGACAGAAACACAAAGAATTCTCTACAGTGCCAAGCCATTTGCAGTAGTGATTCAAGCTTTCAGAAATGTGAAATGCTATGGAAGAGAGTAGAGCAAATATGGACTTACGACAGCTGGGTGAAGTGGGATGAATGAAATTTGGGTTTGAGATTAAGTGGAGTAGCAGGAAATTGGGGGAGATGTCCAGACAGCATTTAGTAAAGTGTGGATGAGGAAGAGTGGAAAGATATATGTAGAACAATAATTAAAACCCACAGACAGATATTGGGAGTCAAGGAAAGCAAAGCAACAAGCCACTTGAGAGTTCTCACCTCTACCAATGCTCAGATCAAAGGGGTAATCCACTGAACCTCAGATTGCATCTCCAGACTGAGCTGCTCCTCACCAAATCTTAGAATGCTCCTGAGACTGCACTGAGCTCCTTATATTCTCTCTAGTTCTAGATTAAAGCTGTGAGCTCTGTTTCTCTTTTAGACTGTTTGACTCTCATGAAGCTCAAGGTGGCCTTGAGCTCATAGAGATCCATCTGCCTCTGTCTCCTGAGTCCTGGGATAAATAAAGGTGTGTGCCACCACTGCCCAGCTTCTACGGCTATGGCTAGCTTGCATTATGATCTCTAGGCAAACTTTATTATATCATAAACAATATACCACCTCAGATACATGATAGCAAGTAAAAGTTTATGTGGAAACACAGAAGGGGTTTCATTTTGTTTTGCTTTGAAGATGGATGGTAAAGAATGCTATTTAAAAAATATAGATAGAATAGCCTACAGATTAAAGCTTTCTTTTTCTAGTACTAATGTTAGAAAACCCACAGCTACTTGTAATTCCAGTTCTAAGGCTTCCAATATGCTCTTATGGCCTCCATAGGTTCCTATACTCATGCACACATACCCTCCCTGCATACACATTTGAAAATAAAACAAATCTTTAAAATGTACTTATCATAAAATATATTAACTCAGCAAATGATAAAACTGTAAAGCTGTCCATTATAACTTGAGGATTTTTGAGAAATAAAAAGTTTCCATATTGTTTTCCATAGGCTATCAATTCATATTATAGTTTATATCACTTGCCACCATCCAAAAAAGAAATTAACATCTATCATATATTAGGAATATTTACAAATAGTCTCATCTTTCCTTACAATTGTTAGGGGGTTGAATTTCATCAATGCCTTTAACTTATCTATGATCACATAACTCTGGCCAGTGAGTAAAAATGGAAGTAATTAACTGCCAGTTCTTGTTATAAAGAACTACAGGTAAGTAAATGATGTTGAGATTAGGAGAAATAATCTTCCCCAGGAGTGATATACCAATCAGTAGGACTGTGGTTGCTTGTTCCAAGAAAACACACTTCTTTTATGGTATTAGTTTTCTCTATCTTTTGATCATATTGATTCCTAACTTCTTCACCTAATTCATTCCAGATCTACCCTTTCTCAGTATCACCTCCCCAACTTCAGGTTGTCTTTTAAAATAATGATAATAATGAAATAACAACAATAATAAAAAACACAACCAAGCTCTCACTTCAATATATGTTGCCCATATACTCCTGCAGGGGGAGTCATCTGCAGATTCATGGTCAAACTACCTCAAAAAAAGTAACTCTCCCTCTCCCAGAAGACATCAACTATCCCCAACTCCTCAGTTAAAAGTAGAGGACTTTGCTCAGGAGATCATGTCCCTTTCCCCTTTTCTGGGGGACCATGTATGTCTCTCTTAGACTCCTCCTTGTTTCCTAGCTTCTCTGGCAGTGTGGATTGTAGGCTGGTAATCATTTGCTGAATGTGTAAAATCCATATATGAGTGAGTGCATAACATGCTTGTCTTTTTGTGGCTGGATTACGTCACTCAGAATTGTTTCTTCTAGTTCCATCCATTTGCCATTGATGACTAACTTACATGCCACCCTATAGCCTTCATCCAGCAGCTGGTGGAAGTAGAAGCAGACATCCACAGCTAAACACTGAACTGAATTGGAATACAGTTTCAGAAAAGGAGGAGTGATGAACAAAGGGGTCCAGACCAGGCTGGAAAAACCCACAGAAACAGCTGACCTGAACAAGGGAGAGCTCTTGGTCCCTAGAATGATAGCTGGGGAACCAGCATGGAACTGATCCAGATCCCATGAATGTGGGTGTCAGTGAGGAGATCTCAGAAAACTATGGGGCCCCTTGTAGTAGAACAGTTCTTTTCCCTAGCATAGGAATGGATTTTGGGATCCCATCCTACATAGAGGGATACTCCCTGAGCCTAGACACATGGGATTGAGCCTAGGTCCTATCCCAAAGGGTATGATAGACTCTGAAGACCCCCTGTGGAATGCCTCACCCACCCTGGGGAGCAGAAAGGGTATGGGATAGGTATGGTGTTAGTTGGGGGAGGGCAAGGAAGGAAGAGAGGCAGAGGGAACTGGGATTAGCATGTAAAACAATCTTGTTTGTAATTCAAATAAAAAATGGGGGGAAAAAGGAAATAGATGAATTATTAACTCCTTCCCACTCCATGATAGAATGTTGAATGGTTTTATCTTGTACAAGTCTTTGCAAGACAACCATAGCACCTGTGAGTTCAAGAGTGCAGCACTCCTGTCACTACTATAAGACACATTTTATTCTCATCGTTCCCAACCCCTTGCTCTTACAATCTTCCCACCTTGTCTCCTATGATGGTCTCTGAGTAATGAACAGGAGGAGATATAATAGAAACTCTATTCCCAAGCCACAAATCTGCTTTACATCAGAAAAATTTGAACTTCCTAATTTTAGAAACATGGGTCTGTATGTGTATGTTAGAGTGATAGAGAGAGACCCTATTCATGAGAAAGGCCAGGTCTGTCTCCTCCATATTCTCCCTCTTTTTAAATGTTTATTTTATCTTTCTGTCTATCTATCTATCTATCTATCTATCTATCTATCTATCTATCTATCATCTATCTATGTCTATAATCTATCTATCTGTGTGTGTATGTGCTCTTGCCTTGGTCTGCATATGTAGGTCAGAGGATAACTGACACAAGATACTTGTTATCTGCACCATGACTAATTGTAAATTTCTGTGTTAATCGTTATCTTCTATACAAGGAAGCTTCTCTGACATTGTCTGAGGGATATACCAACCTATATCTGTAGAGACACAAATTTAGAAGTCAGTTAGATGCTATGTTAATTTACTAGAATAATAAGAGTAAGTTTATCTCTGTGGTTTGTGTACTCATCAGCCATGGGCTCCTGGCAAGGTTTACAGCATAAGATATGCATTTACTCTATGAAGTAGACCTTAAATTCAACCAGAAAGTCTTTTTTGCCACTGTTGTCCTCTTGGGCATATCTTGTCATTCTAGTCATTGTTGCAATTGCTGAGTAAAATGGTTGATGACTATTTCTCCCAGCATGGCTCCTCTTGAAACTAGGAAAGCCAGCCAATAGAAAGGATGCTTCCTGGTCAGTAATAATTTGATTTCTCTGTGTCCTGTGACCAGTGTGTATGTTATCTTTAGCTATAGAGTCTTACTGTCAAGTCCTGATGGTAACTGAGAGAAATGGCGGTAACCCATATTGTTTTGGGGATCTCCAGAATTCCTCTGACCAACAACTTTGGGGAGGTATCATACCTCCTTCACTGGGTGTTGTCTTTAATAGGCCCTCCATTTTTCTGTGAAAATAAATAACTCTAAGGCTAGGCAGTGTGACTTATGCTTGTAGCTCTGACACTGACAAGGCTGAAACAAGGAGATTGTTGTGAGTTTGAGGCCAGCCTGGACTACATAGTAAGTTTTAGACTAGCTTTGTGTTTCAGAATGAGACAATAGGAACTATATGTTATGGAAAACAATGAGATAACAAAATTTGTAAAGAGCCACACAAGAACAAAGCAATTAAAGAACGAAAATAAAAGGAAAGCCAAAGAGGAATCATTTTAAAAAGGACAACATTAGCAAGATTTCACAGATGATTGTTATTCATAGAATCACTTTATAAAATAGTGTTTATTTTATTCATTATTCCTATCACTTCTTATCATATTTTTGATACACATTTCTTCATGAATGTGTATTTTTCTGTTTTTAACCATTTTTTTGGAGTTTAAGCCAACATTCTAAAAGATAAAAACTCTTACTATTTGTTAACTATTTTATAATTTTGTGGTTGTTATACATTTATTATATGATTTAAGTGAGATAATTTTCCTTTCGGCAACTGCTGGTAGACATTTTGAATTTAGTTTAGTCATTAACTTGCAATTAATTCCATTTTTATCACAGTGCTGTAATTGGCAGAGTATGTTCTTTATTTAAAATAAACATTTCCATGTTCTCTTAGGAGTGAAATTTAATGAAATATAATCCTTATAATTTGCCAAATGTGAAGTGACATTTTCTTTTTTTCTGCAAGCTTTGTTTTTCATTACTGAGTTCACTTAAAATCTTCTGAGAAGTTGAAGCAGGTTCATTTCCCTATTCTAAGTAGTACAATCCCAGTATGCAGAATTTCCAAGTATTACAAGGCAACTTTTAAATAATAAAAATCCTGAGATATTTTAAAAAAATATGTTTTCAACATTCCCATCAGTGTTGATAATCCAAACTGATTTGTTTTCATCTTGTGAGTTCTGAATTTAAACAGGATGAATGCTTTTTGTCTGGCCATTTATGTTTCCGTTTTCCTCAGTATTGCTTGGAATCTGGCTGTGAGAGATGGCATTACCTTGGTGGCTAAAAAGAAAACATCTTCTAGGCAAAAAATGTCTCTGTCTTTAAATGCTTTCCCTTCTGGGTTAAAAATGTAATTTTAAATGTTTTCTTTTAAAATTTATCTGAAATCTGGGTCATAATTTTTTTAGCTTATAGAAACAATTGGTAGCTCTCTACCTGAATTGTGTTATTGAGCTCCATTTAACCATGGCAAGTTCCCCAAATTCATCTTCTGTTCCTTAATTACATACATATGTGATGATAATAAAATGAATGCATAGTAAAATTATGACTCAACAGAGCCATTATTTAAACAAATTGTTATTAGTTAAACATCTCCTGTTGCCAAGCATGTTTACAAGTGGAGAAAATGGAAATGTAATTTATATAGCTATTGTTGAAGAAAGTGAAAGAACATTGACTATTATAGAACAGTGGATACCACAATTACAGAGTCTCTTTCCAAAGGAGAATCTCTTTTCAGATGAGGCCTGGCATATGATAAACAGCCATCCATTACCAGAGTCTGGGAGAAGCAGCCTGAGAGCCTGGTTATTTTGAAATTATCTATTAGGCATCAAAGTTCAAGGTTACTTTTAGATATTTTTCTAAAATTTTCTTACAATAATATAATAGCATCATTTTTCCCTTTTTTGTTTTCCCTCCCAATCCTCCCATATATCCCTCCTTGATCTTATTCAAATTCATAGACTCTATTTTCATTAATTATTATTATTTGCAAATATATCCTTATGATAATTAATGAAAACTGCTGAGTTTTTTATATTGCTGGTATGTATTTTATTATTTTATGTGTATGGGTATTTTTTCTACATTCATGTCTGTATACCATCTATTTACCTTGTGCCTACCCATACCAACATAGAGGGTTGGATGCTCTGGAGCTAGAGTTATAGAAGGTTGTGAGCTTCCATGTGGCTTCTGGGAATTAAAACAACCCTCTTACCTATTGAGACATCTCTCCAGCCCTTAGATGTTTTTATTTAAAGAGAATTTGTGTTTGTAGCAAGTAAATGCCTTGGGGTACTGGCAAACATAGCTAAATAAAACCATGTCTAAATTGGCATAATAAAGAGCTGTAGATTTCATGTGGCTGAAGTGTTATGCCCTTGAGAAATCTCATCTAAATTATGGAGATCCACCATGTCTTTTCTACTCACCTAGGGAAGAATGAACTCCAATACCTGCTCTACTTGTTTAGGATATCTGTAAACAGCACTGTATACTCTGCTTGCCATTCATCAGTACCTTCTACAATCACCAAATACCTGTGGCAACAATAAAAATGAAATACCTAGTGTAACAATGATGATGAAGAATGTACTTCTGTGTACCTTTATCTTATTGTTGAATAAAACACTGCTTGGTCAATGACTAGTATTTCTGATAAATGCTAGCTCAGTCTTAATTATCATAAATCTATATATTTTATAAGACTTATCTTATTGAGGATGCCTTCCAGTGGTGCCCTCTCTTGCCATTGGGCCATATGGCAACTCCAGAGCTGAGACCATGAGGAAGAGAGAGAAAATGGAATGACTTCCTTCTTGCCCTTACTTATATATACACTGAGTCTGCCTGCTATGTCACTTCCTGCCTGGATCACCACTTCTTTGCTACATTTCTCAGAATCCTCCTTGACTCCTAGTCCTGCCTAACTTGCTACCTCATTGGCCAAACAGTGCTTTATCAACAATAAAATAAACATACACAGAAGTACATTCTCCATCATACCTAAAGCACTATTGTGTGTTCTTTTGCCTTCTTCTTTGATTCTTATTTCACAAAGGTTCCAGAATGGTCTTATCTTACCCTATGTCAATGAACATTATAAACAGTATTCTCCCCTTGTTTCTGTTTTCCTTGGTGGTTTAATTGGCTTAGGTTAAATTTCTGTTTTTACATTTGGCTTATCCCATACATCACGTATGTCTAGAAACAAATTTATATTATCCAAATCTACTCTAAGCACTAGGTGGACTATGTGTACAATTCTTTGTCATTGTGAAGTTTACAATATATTTATATAATTATATCATAATTAATATGAACTAATCATATGAAATGTCACAAAGTATTAAGTATAACGAACAGTAGAACAGTAGAGGAAAACAAAGGGATTGGGTGAACATAACCAGCTACCACTTGATTTCATACCAATTTCAGAATATAATAAACTATTCACAGAAAATAAGGCTTAGAGATTGTAGAGGTTTTTTACTATAGCCATAAATTGAGTGGATAATTAAGAATTGGCAAGAGTTAGGACTTAAGTATATTTTTTATACTCAACATTTCATTACTTCCCCTGGCTTTGAAGATAATTACTGTGGCTGGTAAACATCTTACATGTAAAATGCTCCTATTATCCATTAAAAGCTCTGATCATTTATTTGTAATATAGGATATGAAAAATCACTTAATGTTATTAAGGTGTAGTAAACTTGATATAAGTTAAGATTAAGGATTCATTCTAATAAGAAAAAAATGAAAGAGGAAAGGAAGACATGCCTTCCAACCTGGCTTTACTGCCCAGCTAAATCACCAATAAAATGTTACATCAACTCCCCAGTCTTGCTTATCTGAAGAGTAATTCCACCTGCTTCAACAGGTGTGTATAAAAATGAGTTTAATTATACTAAAGAAAACACAAAAGTAGCACCTGTGTAATAAAAATAGATATATAAACCCAACCATCTGAATACATCTAATGTTGCTATTATGTGTGTTTTTAGTGTTAACCACTTGTTACTGGATAACCAGTTATGGGTATAATACCAGGAGATGAGTGGTTTTCCCTCTCTGGGCAGTCATTAATTGCTCATAGCTCTTCACCTAGACATTGGGATCCATGAGATCTCCACTTTCAAGTTGGCTTGTAATCTAGTGTCATTATTGAGATCTTGTTTAGGCAACCATATTGTTGAGAGTTTATGTATGTAGCTTACAATTATCAAATACAGATGACATAATTTTGTAGCAGATGTCCTGATCTTCTTGACTTTTAGACTTCTGCCTTTTCTTTCCTGAGCCTCATATATAGAAGTCATGTTACACTTGTATCATTTGGGGATGGGCACCCAGTAGTAAGTGGTTCTCTGAAGTTTGACCCATCTTGGGGCTTTCTGTAATGGTCTCTGTTTGCAACAAAATGATGCTTCTGTTATGACATATGTTAGGAATGTAGTTAGAAAATATTTAGGGTCTCTGCATCTGTTTCTACCAGTTGCTAGATGAAGACTTTCTAATGACTATTGGGATAGGCCTCAATCTTTGAGTATAGCAGAATATTGTTAGACATTATTACACCGACATTTTTTTTTCTCAATCATGTTTGGTTCTATTGTAGGTAGCCAAGTCATCCAGCCTCTGGCTTCTGACACTAGTCTGTCATGGGTGGACTTACTCTTCTTGCACAGTCAACATTGGGCCCAGTTTGGGGAATCTTGATGAAGAGAGGGAGGAAAGATTATAGGATACAGAGGTGTCAACAACATCACAAGAAAATTCACAGAATTAATTAACTTGGGCTCATAGGAGTTCACAGAGACTGAATCAACAACCAGGGACCCCTGCATTGGACTGACCTAAGTCCCCTGCCTGTGTGTTACAGTTTTATAGCTGGGTACTCTTCAGGAACATCCTAACAGTAAGAATATGGGCTCTCTCTGACTCTTATACTGGCTTTTGGGACCTTATTCCTCATACTGGGTTGCCTTGCCCAACCTTAATACTAGGGGAAGTGCATGATACTCCATGCTTTGTTTATATCCATGGTTGGCTTGCCTTTTTCTGAATAGAAACCAAGGAGAACGAGTGATGTAAGTATAAAGGGTATATATATGGGGGGATTGGTAGGAGTGGAAAGAAAAGAAGCTGCTGCCACAATGAAAAATAAATAAGTATTAAAAATTCAAATATGTAGGTTTGGTTTGTTTTAATTTATTTTTATTTTTTGTAATTAAATTTTTAGTTCAAATTAGGAACAAGCTTGCTTTACATGTCAATCCCTTCTCCCTCCCCTCCCCCCAGCCCTTCCCCCAACTCTTCACCTATCCCCCACCCCATCTACCATCCACTCCCCAGGCAGGGTAGGGCCCTCGATGGGGCTCCCCAAAGTCCACCACATCATCCTGGACTGGGCCAAGGCCCTCCCCCATGTGTCCAGGCCAAGAGTGCATCCTTCACATGGGATGGGCTCTCAAAGTCCCTTCTTACACCAGGGAAAATTACTAATCCACTACCAGGGGCCCCCTAGGGTGCAGAGGCCTCCTCATTGACATCCACATTCAGGGGTCTGATTCAGTCCTGTGCTGGCCTCCTAGACAGCAGTGTGAGGTCCATGTGCTCCCCCTTTTTCAGGCCAGCTGATTCTGTGGGTTTCAGGCTGGTACCGACCCTTTGATCTTCATTCCTCCCTCTCTGCAACTAGGTTCCAGAGTTCAGATCGGTGTATATCTGTGGATGTTTGCCTCTGCTTCCATCAGCCAAGTGGTAATAGTTGGCTCTCTTCTAGGGTCCATGTTGTAACCAGCCATGGATATTGGCTAGGTTTACAGTACTGGACATACATTCTCTTCTATTTAGTGGACCTTCAGTCCAGTTAGGTAGCTGTTGGTTAACCCCAAGATAAAAGTGTGTCTATCTCACTTTAGGAGATATTCTGCTGTTCTGGTCATTGTTGTAGTTCATAGGTATCATAGCTGAGTAGGATTATTTATTACTTTTCTCCCTTGCAAGGCAACTTTCAGTACAATGAAAGTTAGTTTTCAGGGTGGAGAGTTCTGGGTCAGATCCAGCTTGATTCCTCCTAGTCCTGTGTCTCAAGTGCATGGTATTTTCAGCAGTAGGGACTCACCTTCAAATTCTAAAAGGTAGCCAAAGGCAATGACAAAATCATAAGCCATAAGGAAGCATAAATAATATGTAATAGTGTGTAAACACAACATAGTATGATTCCTTATGACGTTTGTCAAGCATCCTTAGTGCTCTTTATCTTTCCTCCTCCCTCTCTCTCTGTATTTCCTTCCTTTTCCAATTCAAAGTTAAACACCTTCTCCCCTGCCTCATTTTTTACTTTTCTGCCTTCCTAGCATATGTATTTTGCTATTGGTCTTTCTGGACCTTATCTTCTTCCCTCCATGGCTGTTTTTTACTCTGTTTTCTGTAATTACTGCAGGTTATAGACGACATGTGAAGATTTTGAGCAAGGAACCACACATGAAAGAGAACATGTGGTGCTGAGTCTGGACTAGTGCATAATATTTTCTAGTCCATCCTTTAATAGGAAATTTGATGATTTTTCTTTATATCTGAATAACATTCTACTGTGTATATGTAGATATACTACTCATTCATCAGGACATTTGTTTACATTTCTTTTTTAGGTAACTTTTTAATTTAAATTAGAAACAAGCTTCTTTTACATGTAAATCCCAGTTCCTTCTCTTTCTCCTACTCCCTTTCCCCCCAGCGAACACCTATCCCATCCTCTTTCTCCTCCCCAGGGAGGGTGAGGCCATGCATGGGGGAATCTTAAAATTCTGTCATATCATTTGGAGGAGGGCCTAGAGCCTCCCCGCTGTGTCTAGGCTGAGAGTATCCCTCTATGTGGAACGTGCTCCAGGGATGAATACTGATCCACTACCAGAGACTCCATGGATTAACCAGACCTCCAAACTGACATTCTCATGCAGGGGGTCTGGAACAGTCCTATGCTGGTTCCCCAGCAATTGTTCTAGGGTCCATGAGCTCCCCCTTGTTCAGGTCAGCTGTTTCTGTGGGTTTCTCCAGCTCAGTCTTGGCCAATTGCTCATCACTCCTCCCACTCTGCAACTGGATTCCAGAGTTCAGTTCAGTGTTTACCTGTGGGTAAACATCTGCTTCTGCTTCTATCAGCTACTGGTTGAGGTTCTAGGATGGCATATAAGGTAGTCATCAATCTCATTATCAGAGAAGGGCATTTGTAATGATAAGTCTTTCTGCTGAAGCCACCTGAGCCCTGCTGCCACAAGCGCACTTTCCATCAGGCTGCCCAAGTTCTGGCTGCCACCACATTAAGGTCCCAAGTAACATACAGAGACTTCTATTAGTTACAAATGCTGCTTGACCAATTGACTAGGATTTCTTATATGCTAGCTCAGTCTTAATTATCAACCATAATCATAAGACTTATCTTATGGAGGACACCACGGCAAGTGCCCTCTCTTGCCAGCAGACCACATTGTGGCTCCAGAGCAGAGACGGGAGCAGGAGGAAGAGCAAGAGAAAAGAGACCATGTCTTGCTTGTCCTTGCTTAAATATGAGTCTGCCTGCTGTGTCATTTCCTGCCTGTATCACAAGACTTCTTTTTACTACATTTCCCAGAATCCTCTTTGACTCCTAGTCCCACCTATCTTTCTGCCTCATTGGCCTAATAGTGCTTTATTCATCAACAAATAAGATAAACATACACAGAAGGACCTCCCCCATCAGGCATTTAAGGTAGCTTCTCAACTATTGCTTAGATTGTTAGTTGGGGTCAACCTTGTAGATCTGTAGACATTTCCCTAGTGCCAGATTTCTCTTTAAACCTATAATATTCTTGCTTTCTCATGTCCTCCTTTGCCCTCCTCTTCTCCTCTTTTCTTTCTTCTAACTACCTCTCCCCTTCCCCATGCTCTCAATTACTCAGGAGATCTTACCCCTTTCCCCTTCGCCAGGGGACCATGTATGTCTTCCTTCATTGGTGTTGTGGATTGTAGGCTGGTAATCCTTTGCTCTATGTGTAAAATCCATATATGAGTGAGTACACACCATGTTTGTCTTTTTGTGACTGGGTTACCTCACTCAGGGTGGTTTCTTCTAGTTCCATCCATTTGCCTGCGAATTTTAAGATTCCTTTGCCTTTTTTCCCTCTGAGTAGTACTCCATTGTGTAAATGTACCACATTTTCTGTATCCATTCTTTAGTTGAGGGGCATTTAGGTTGCTTCCAGGTTCTGGTTATTACAAATAATGCTACTATGAACCTGGTTAAACATATGTCCTTGTTGTATGAATGTGCATCTTTTGGTTTTTCCTGAGTTCTTTGTATATTTCAGAAATGAGCTCTATGCCAGATGTGGGGTTTGTGAATACCCTTTCCCATTTTTTGGGCTTCAGTTGTTTCCATTTCTTACCTATTATGAATAACGCATCAATAGGCACTGCTGAGCAAGTATCTATAGAGTAGAATTTTGAGATGTATGACAAGTCATAGTATAACTGGATTGCATGGGAGATATGTTTTTATCTTTCAAAAATATATGTAGTCTTTTCTTATGTTAAAATTTTAATATTTAAATTGAAGTTCTGTGAGTTGTTCTAGCTAATTATTGAAACTTAGAGAGTATTGAGAACCCCTAAATTAGTAGATACTTTTCATGAATTAGGATGGTTGGGGACTCATGATCTTGTACTGTGTCTGAAAAAGAGATGGTATTGGTGAAATGCTATACCATTCACATGTCAGGTTTGGCTCAACAGTAGGTATCTTGTATCTGTCAGATGTCATTTAAAACACCTCTGCAGTATGCAGCTAATAACAGGTATTAGCCTGATGATTATTGTCATTTCAAGGAAACATCAGTGTGATCAGAATGGAAGCCCACATTCTTCCACATACAAAGAATTTAAGTTTATAAATTTATACACATTAATGAATAATTAGTAAATTTGGTGAAGGTAATGTCCTTACATTTACAATGCATAGTTTCTGTGTACTTCTATATCTGTACTTTCTGGTGATTTGAGTGACTAATGTTTGAAAACTGTGCTTTCATTGTGTGCTTCAATACTGTTAGCAAAAACAGTACTTCATGCATCACCCTCTTGTAATCTATATTTTAAAAGTCTTTAAATTCACTTCAAGCCCTTAACATTCACTGAAAGTATTCTCTGTGTAAAGCATAGTGCTTAGAAAGAGATATAAAGTCAAATAAGACAAGATCTCTTCACTCCGGGGCTCATTATCTAGTGGGAGAGGTTGGCATACTAATGAAGATTTCTCAGAAGGTGGACTGTCATAAATGTTTTCACATGGTCACAAATCAAATATCATGGCAGGAAAGGGGATGAAAATAATGTCAGACATTCAGCTCTTAACTTAGACTTATATTCATGTTACAGCGTGAATGTGAGCGGAACTCTTGAAGTCATTTTTTTGGGTTTCTTCCTTATAACAAGGGCAGCATACCCATGAAATCCCACACCATGGTTCACCATCTTGTGGCTCTTAGGTAGCATGTGGTCCTAGAAATTGTTGGGTTGTTGGGTGGGTGGATATTTATCTCAGAAGAAAGCAACATTTAATAATGAGGAAAACACTATAACTCAAAATTTTGATGGTGGGATGTTTTTTTTTTTTTTGAGACAAGGCTTCTTTGTGTAGCGTTGGCTGTCCTGGAACTCACTCTGTAGACCCAGCTAGCCTAGAATTCACAGAGACCCACCTGTCTCTGCCTCCTAAATGCTGAGATCAAAAATTAGCATCACCCTTGCCTGGTGTTAAATATTTCCTTATTGCTCATTATTGACTTGTTCGATTCTGCTAGAACAATGAAAGATATTGATTTTGTTTATGAGATATTGGCTTTAGATAGAACATATTGAAATTGATAATATGGATGGGAGGTCTAAATATACAGTCAGTGCTTATTTTTGTTGTGGTCATATGAAATCAGGAAAATCTACAAATCTGGAAAAATTATTGATTTTGGAAAAATTATTGAATATAGTCAACAATATTAATAAACTCTGAAAAGTGTTGACAATTCACTGTTGGCTCTAAGAAAAAGTGTGAGATGCTAGCTTTTCAGGCTATTAAGCACTGAATATATATGTATACCCTATGTTGGTTAGGCTTTATTATTTTTTTCTTTTTGTCAGTGTGACACAGCTAGAGTCATCTAAGAAAAAACATCAAGTAAGATAATGCCTCCAAAAGACTGGCCTGCAGCCAAGCCTGTGGGGCATCTTCTTGATTGGTGATTGATGAGAAGAGGCCAAGCCCACTGTGGGTGGTACAACCCTGAAACATTGGTCCTGGGTAGTATAAGCAAGCAGACCAAGCAAGCCATGAGTGAGAAAACAAGAAAACAACACTCCTCTATTGACACTGCTTTAGTTCCTGCCTCCGGGTTCTTTCTCTACTTGAGTTTCTCTTCTGATTTCACTACATGATAGACTGTAAGCTGTTAGTTGAAATAAAGCCTCCTCCCCAAGTTGTTTTTGGTCTTGATGTTTTATCACAACAGTAGAGAGACTACTAAGACAACCTTAAACTTCATATAATGATACCCTAATCCACAAAGTCAAAAATAAGTGTCTGTATAAAAAGAAAGAAGAGAAATTCCTCCCTCTATCTGTCCTCCCTACTCCATCCTTCCCTCCTCCCTGCCTGCTTTCATTCTTCATTGTTTTTCACAGACTTATGCTAACCAAGGAAATAACCTTCATCCAAAACTGATGGTTCCTTAGTCTTTGATTTCTCAGACTTCAGACTAGTGAGAAACAAATTTCTGTTGCTTTAGTCCCTCAGTCTATGATTCATTGTTTAAGTAGCCTGGCCCTACTTTATGTCACATTCCAAGCATGTGACATAAAGTGATTCGGTTTTCCATTACATTTCTACCCTTGTCTTTCAAAAGCACTGTACTCATGGTCTCTATTCTCTGTTCATGCTTTTCCTATATGACAACAAGCACTCCTACAAGTGTTTATTATCACTTATATTGTATGTCTGTTTGCAATATCCTTCATATTTTGATTTTCTTGATGAAAACTTACCTGTATCTCAAGGTCTATAGGATAAACTATTCTCAAACTATTCCTTGCAACATTTTATAATCATCTCTCTACTAAACAGCTGACAAAATGGTACAGAGTGGTATGTAGCTCCTGATATTCATACATTGTATTAAATTTTCTTCTTGATCTTGAACTAGTTAGTGACTACTTTTCAACAGATAGAATATAACAATAGTGTTGGGAAATTATTTAAAATATAATGTATAAGATTGAAATTGCCCTATCCTGTTTCAGCTCAAATTTTATTCAATTCTAGCAGGTTGTTTACATTGTAGAGACCTTTGCTGGGAGAAAGTGCTGGAAAATCTGTTTTAACAGTACAATGTGCTAGACTTCTTCAGCTGCTTGAGTTTTAGTTGTACTAAGTCACTATTGGAGAGCATAGTTTTATTCCAGTTTTTGTTAATGTTTTTGAGTTATTTTTGTTGCTGTCCAGGATTATTGTCTATTTTGGGGTTTTCCTGTTTTCAGATTCACCAGATGTTCTTGTTCCTTCTGTTACTTCCTCCAAGACCAAAATCATGAAGATCTTGTGACTATCAACAACTTCCCACACTTATTTGTACCTTGAGAAGCATAACCATTTCTTTAGTAACTATAGTCCTAAATTCTTAGTTTTATTTTCTTGAGAATCCTGACAGATCCAAAAATTAGTGGTGAGAAAAATCCTAGCTTCTGGCAGTGAAGATTTCTCTGCTGATTTTATCTTTTAATGCCAGTCCTCCAGTTTTATCCCAGAGAACCAAACTTCACTACTATGTATCTATTTGCTTCTGAAGTTATTGAAACTATCCCCAAGTCCTAGAAGTGGGTAAATATTTCAAGACATGGAAACAAAACAACAATTTCATATTCCAATAGTAATTGGTCCAATGGGAAATGCAAGACTCTTGTGGTTCATAATAGTTTGCTATCACTATCCTAAAAGTACACATTTTATTTTTGAGAAAATGTGAATTGATTGGCTTAATACAGGCTCCAAGTTCTGAGTACAGCCAAATAATGGACAAAATAGTCATTGAGTCACCATAGTGTCATTGAGATCTGGTCAAGCTGTACCTAAAGAAATTACACTCCATAGGATTTTCAGTTGTATGAGCCAATATATATTTTTCACCCATAAGTAAATTTGACTATTTTTCTTTTACTTTTAACTGAGATGGTACCAAATTTTACAAGGCCATACTATTATAATTTAATGTTTCCTTACTATGGATTATAAAAAACATGTAAAGGTTTTACAAAAGGAGAGAGTAGCATGACATGGTATGGACCTTTGAGTGCCAGGAGAAGCTCCCCCTTTAAAATAAAGCATTTTTTTGTTCAATGAAGAAAAGATTGGAGAAAGGAGAGACAACAGCAAACGGGATGCTTGAATGAGCTTGAGTGAGGAAAAGTCTGAACAAATTATGTGTTCACTGCTGATCTGGCCTAAAGTTAAAGTTGATAGAGAGTGAGAGCATCTGTCACTTTAAGCAGAAAGTTCCCATGAAGGATTCTTTGTCATGTTTCAGAGGGAATATGAACTATTGGAGAGATTCTGATTATCTTGATACTCCCACATCACCTTGGACTAGTCTTTTGTCTCTGCTTTTTCTGACAGTAATGGTAGTTCACATTGACCAAGCATTTACAATGATCTAGCCTCTGAGATGCCCTTTCTTGTTTGAGATCACTTGCATGATCATAAGGAAATAATTAAAAATGTAATATAGTTTGTAATATAGTTTGCTTTTTAAAAAAGCTGTGTCAGAAAAGAGAACCTTAGAAAAATGAAGCATAGTTTTATAAATATGTAGTTTCTGTGGGAAAGACTTGGAATCTGAGTGCAAGCCTTCATAAACCCAAGCCCATGCTTCTAATCAGATTGTCATGTGCCTTCATCTTCACCTTTAAAAAAGGAGATGTGTGTACAACATACCTACCAAGGTTCTGGGGAGGCTTGGTGAGGAAAACAGGATATATACAGTATCCCCAGCATACATGTGTTTGTAATAGGGTGTTCATCCCCATACTTAAAAATGTCCTGAGCTCTCAGATACTATGATAAACTAGGTTTGACGATGTCTTTAAAAACATGGCAGAGAGCCCTTTAACTGGAAACTTCCAAACTTGAATATCACTAATGTGATCCTTGGCTAGATCCATACTTGCTTTCCTAGTGCCAAAGCCCTTCTTCCTCAGATTCTTTGGCCTGCATCTGATGATCAAAGAAATTTGCTTTTCTATTATGGCTCCATTGGTACTCTGTTTTCCATGTGATTCCTCCTTACCTTTAAAACCCTCTGTTTTCACTTGCTTCATTGGTCTTTGAAACTCAGAGTTAGAATTAGTGACAAACATGACTCTGTCATTCCTTTAAAGTCAAGGAAATCTCAAGCTTCCAACAGTCTAAGGAAACAGAGGGTGGAAATGATATATTCTCACTGTTTAATGCAACACAGTAAGGAAAGATGAGTACAACAGCTGTTTCTGTAATGAAGAAGGTGGAATGCTCATATCCTGTTACATCATGTGAAAGTGTTGTTAGAAATGACAGGTGATACAGAGATGTACAGGGGTGCACAGGCCAGTCTAAAGATTTAATGTATCCAGATTTAGCTACTTTTTCGTAATTTCTTCATCTAAACAAATTCTAGGAATTGGGGTAGACATATAATAGGAGCACATGCCTTATGATTATCTCAGAGTTCTTAGTAATTCTTCAACTGAGCATATTGGCTAATAAATATACAGCATCAGAATATACTCAACGGTGCAATAACATTTTACTCACATTAAGTCCTTGCTTCTTTATAAATCACTTGTTACATTAATGGTCAAAAATTACTAATAGTTTCAACATTCATAGAATTAGAGAGAATGAAACATTGTATTTGAAAGGAAATATTGACTTGCAAAGATATCAAAATGAAATATTATTTTTCTGACAGATGTTAAAAACAGAATGACCAAAGGTAAATTATAAAAAAATATTCACAAGCCATTATTCACTTCTCATATGTTACGGTAAACTGACATGTCCATGACAACAGTAAAACTGTCACCAGGAGTGAGCAATATTTTGTGTGTGTGTGTGTGTGTGTGTGTGTGTGTGTGTGTGTGTGTGTGATATGACTCTAGAAACATAGGTAGGACTAAGAAAGAAGCTGAATGGGCTGCATGTTACATCAATCAAGGGAAAAACAATAGCAGTAGCAGCAACAACAACAACAATGAAAACTAAGAGGAAAAATGAAGAAAAAAATTGTGGTATTAAGAAAAGGAAATAAGGAAATAAGACTTCATTCATGGATAGGGAGAAGTTTTCCACGATCACAAATGAGGCTTCTCTCTATTGTCTATGAGGCACAGCAGGAAGGCACAGGAATGGTGGGTAAATTTTTCAAAAGCTAGCAGCAGAGCTTCAAGTCTATCCTGTGATGTCAGAGAAGAGTTTTACAGTCTGATGGCTGCTGATTCAGTTAGGAAAGGAAGTAGAGGAGGATAGCAATTGCATTTAAGTTAGATCAGCATATTGGTATCCTGGTTGTATGTAACAAGGTAACAGAAAAGAGACACCTTTTGTGATAAAGTCTTACAGGCAGTTCTGAGAAGCAGGTGTGGTGAGCTTGAGGATTATTCAGAAGCACTGCAGAAATGTCTAGCTGGAACAGGGAAGCTTTCTGGAGAAACAAATAGAGAAGGAACTGTGGCAGCTTGGGAAGATCAGATGCAGAGATGTGGAATACTGGGATCAGGCATCATTCTGCTTCCCAGCCAACAGCATTGAGCTTGAGAGTCTTCCAAAGCCCTCTGTTTGGAAGAATCCTCCACTGGAAGGCAACAATTTAGAAAGAATGTCCAATTGGGTTTTGTGGTGTGTGTGTGTGTGTGTGTGTGTGTGTGTGTGTGTGTGTGTGTGTGTGTGTGTGTGTGTGTACTTCTGGGCATTTTGGTGGCACTTAATTCACTCCAATACCCCAATCTCTGCATCTTATTCCCTTCCCTACATCACTATCAAATTGCAAAATGTTGCCCCAAATCTTATTGCTATTACACATCTGGATAGTTTTAAATGTTTCTTCCTCTTTAAAAGTAGCACACATATTTTTATTAGAATAACTTATATTTTGTTCAAGTGTTAATCACCATTGCTTAAAAACATAAAATAATGGTAAAATGTATATACTAAAGTATTGCTAATAGTGCACATTGGCTCTTAATTTTTCCTACTTTTATTTTAGCACCAGTATACTTTATTGTTCTTGCTGCTCCCAGTATGAGATTCTGTGGACCAGATTCTGAGACTTAATGTGGTTTTCAGGTTGGAAAGATTACTGACTTCACTGTGCAGGATGGAGAGGAGGAGAATAAGGAGGTCTAGTTATTTCATATAGATTGCTTAGGCAATTTCCAACAACTCAAGTGAGCTTATAAGTGAACACTTGTCCATTCAGGCCACCACATGTTACCTCAGTCCTGGATGAGTGCTAATTTTGAGTTCTACAGAAGAGATAGTTAAGGCTGCTTCAACCTTTGACCCACTGTAATACCGTGTAATATAATGCATGCTTGCTGTTTTGCATTGCAGATTTTGTTAGATGATGTCTTAGTTAGTGTTTTTGTTGCTGTGAAGAGAAACCACTATAGCTCTTATAAAGGAAAACATTTAATTGGGGTAGCTTGCTATTTCAGAGGTTTAGTCCATTATCATCATGGTGGGACATGGTGGCATACAGGCAGACATGGTGTTGGAGAAGGAGCTGAAACTTCTATATCTTGATCTGCAGGCAATTGGAAGTAAACTGTAAACTACACTAAGCATAGCTAGAGTTTCTGAGGCCCCAAAGCCCAACCATAGAGTGACATACTTCCTACAACAAGGCCACACCTAGTGCAAAAACTCCAAACTTCCTAATAGTATTATCCCCTTTGGGGCCTCTTTTCTTTCAAACCACAATAGAGGATAATAGACAGTTCAAGTTGCAGAAGATAAGTGAATAGGCAAGCAGGGAAGCATGGCTTTGGGCTGTGCTGAAATGTATGATGAAGTCAGATAAGGAAATATTATTGTGGTTTATAAAGTGGCTATTTTAAATGGAACAATCAAGGTAGGACTGTGTAGAGAATGGTAAGTTTATTAAAACTCAAAGAATGAAAGAAAGCTAGCAACTGTGAAGCAGAATAAGGAGTAGAAACATGGTTTGGCAGAGAAAATATTTAATGTAAATTTTCCAAGATAAGAAAGTCCTAGAGGGCAAGCTGTTGATTCAGGGTGAGAATAGCACTCATATGGGGTCAAGATACCCTGGCACTTCTGGATTCCCACATCTTCTAGTGGCTCAGAGAAAGCTACAGATGCAGTCTGTGGACTAGACATGAACTGTGGAAAGGACTACTGGTGAATGAAGATACCACTGAGTATTTGGTAAGGACCACTGTGTATGAATATGATTTCCACACATCTGCTGGAAAGCTTTGAACCAAGGTAGGAACCCTCGTTGACACTTGGGATGAATAAAGAGGCAGCCTTCAGAATGGGGGAGCAGCTTTGCCAGTATTCATTGGACACAGGGTTAGTATAGAAGCATAAAAAAACCCTTAAAACCTGAACTAAACATTAAGGTAACAACAGCCCAATTAAAAATAAGTCACGGAACTTTACAAAAAAATTTCAAAAGAAGAAATTAAGCTAGGTAGGAAATAGTTAAAAGCATGTTCAATATCCTTGGCCATTAGGGAAATACAGATTGAAATTACTTAGGTATTCCGTTTGATCCCAGTTATAGTCTCCATCATCAGTTTGGGAAATAAAATAAAAGCCTATTTAATGGATAGTTTCAGGGGGGCTTAAGACAGTCCCCCTTTCTATTCCTTGGGCCTAGTTACTTAGCAGACTGCCTATAACTTTCTGATGTCCTCATTGTAAATAAGCAGAGACAAGCTGCCAGCTATGGAAGAATCAGGCTTAGTGTCTCCTGTGATGAACTTCATGTGCTCTTCACACTGAAAATGCACTCTAACAGTTTATTTCTTATATCAGCAATACAAATAACAACAAATGCTGGTGAGGCTATGGGGAAAGGAAAATACTTCTATGCAGTTGGTGGGCGTGGAAGAGCTGGAGGATGGGATAATATGCCGTGAAATGCTGTCTTGTGAACATGACATGGGGAATCACAAGCATTAGCGCACACTAGCTGTCATTACTTGTACAAGATCAAGCCAGACAAAATCTAGCACACACAGGGTAGATGGTCACCAGGCCTCAAGACTTACAGGGGAGCTATTTGCTCCCTGGTGCTTGGGGATATAATGTGGCCAGTAATAAGACTCCCAGGTTTCAATGGGTTTCCACACACAGTGTACCTATATGACTGAACTAACTGGAGTTTAATGGTCTATAAAAATAAAAGACAGGAAATTTCAAGGGGAGGGAGGTTGGAGAGAATATGTGAGAAATTGGAGGAGGCAAATTGGGGGTAGATGTAATCATGTATCATTATATACATGTATGACATTCTCAAGAATAGAGAGAAATAAACACCTTACCATGTATGAACAAAAGCATGCTACTGAATGGGAAAGAGAAAAGTGAGTAGTTGGCATGCAGGTGTTTTGGGCAACAATAGGGGATGAGGATGTCATTGGTAACACAGAAGTTTCCTAGTGGGGAGTGTGTGATATATACTGCTTTACCCTGTGAATGATGGATTAGAGTTAGTGGCTGAGGTAAGTGATACAGTCAGTTATCAAACAATTACAGATGAGAACTGAATGGCCTGAAAAGAGGAACCGGAAAGAGTGTGGACATGAATGTCTCTCAAAGGCCAAGGGAAGTATAATTTCTCATAACGTTTTCTAAGGTTGTTACTGGCCTGGGTGTATATTCCACTCTCAGGCATCTGGAGTTGAACCATGCTCTGTACTGCTGCCAAGTTCTTAAAATGCTGACTGTTCCCTACTACCTGTCTCTCTGTCTCTCTGTCTCTCTGTCTCTCTGTCTCTCTGTCTCTCTGTCTCTCTGTCTCTCTCTCTCTCTCTGTGTGTGTGTGTGTTGTGTATTATGGGTGTGTCTCTCTCTGTTTTATGTCACATATGCTACCCTCCATTCTAATGCCCCACTCTGCATGTCTTTCAGGTTCCTTGGTGCCTACTGTCCCTACTGTTTGTATTATTCCTTCTCAAAAGGTCATGACCTGGTGAAATAACACAAAAGGACTAAGATTAAAGGGATAAAGAAAAATAAAAGTCACCTTGTGAAATATTATTCCAATAATAATTGATATTCAAGTCATTTTTTGGATTTGTCAATTTCTCTGTTATTCTACCCCCTTCTCCTTATGATGAATTCTAAGTACCCTCATTTATTACCTTCAATAAGAAGCTAGGAAGCTAGAACAACGTCTCTGCCAAAACAAAGATGAAGGATGCTGTGTAATTGATCACATTTACATTCCTAGAAAGAGCACATTTGCAATTTAGTCTGGCCTGTAGAACATGAGAAGTGAAAAAGAAATAAATAACTCATTTCTGAACTTCTACAAGAGGTATTTGTGGCTTAATTATCTCCCCATATTTTAGAACTTTATAGGCATTGATAAAAAATACTTAATGTATGTATTTATATCTGATCAGATAATAGCTTCAAAATATTTTAAATAGACCACAATATGGCCACATATTTAAAAACCACATTTCTATATTTATTAAAAATATTTTATATGTATCCATTGTAGCTGGGTACCCTAGGAACACTGATCCCTTCTTGTGTTTAGTTGTGTCTTTGGGCAATAGTCTCAAATTTGTAAAAGGAGATTCTTTGATGAGGGGTGTAACTATTACCAGGTTACACCTCTCTCTGTATGTATTATGTATATAGAATGTATCCATATTCCCTGTGGGTATAGGGATAGGAGTTAGAATGTAGTTAGGACTTATTCTGGTCTAGAAAAGTGGTGGTAGTAGATTCTCTTTTAAGGTGCATGACTTCATTATCCCTGGGAAATTGACTATATCATAACTCCTGCATCTATGGCTCAGAGAACATCATAGAAGAAGAAGCATGCTGATTGCAGGAGAATACAAGGATGAGAAACAGTCTCTTACAGAAATAGCTGCATATAGGAGACCTGAATATTGACAATGTCAATACGCATGCTAATGGGGGATGGGAATCTCATGTGGTTCCACCCCTAGACAAAGAACTATAGGCAATTAATGAGTGTAGAAAGGCAGAATTATCCTCTCCCAGGGATGAGCCTCCTAATTGGTTATCTATTAAAGGGCCCAAAAAAGATGCTCAAAAAGATGCAGTTCATTATATTTATATATTTATGCATATGTATGCATATGTAACAATAATAATGACAGTAAAAGAAGCTATGACTGTAAGGGGATAGTAGATTGGGAGGAGATGGAGGGAGGAAAGGAGATAGCAAAGGGGTATAATTATATTTTAATGAAAATGTATAAGATATCATGTGTTGTGTGTGTGTATCCATGCGTGGTTATATAAACAAGTACATGCACCCAAGGAGGGCAAGTCCCCTGAAGCTTGCAGGTGGTTGTGGACCATCTGACATGGGTGCTGGTATCCAAATGTAGGTACTCAGGAAGAGTAAGAACGCTTTTTTTTTTTTTGACTGGATTGTAATTTTATTAGAAAGGCCTTGGACAGATGAACCCTGAGTTACCAGCTGAGGAGGAAATGAAATAGCCCTCGTCCCCCGTGGCCCACTCCCTGGTCTCCTGTGAACTCTGTCCAGTGGCAGGCAGGAAGTCTGCTGAAAAGTGCTCAAGAACGCTTTTTTTTAAATCATTTTTTTTAATTTAAATTTTACAAAATTATAATTTTACATGTCAATCCCATCTCCCTCTTCCCCTCTTTCCAACCCTCCATCAACCTCCTCCCCCTACCCCATCCAATCCCCATAGAGGGTAGGGCCCTCCACGGGGGCTCCCCAAATTCCACAACATCATCCTGGTCCAGGCCTAGGTCCTCCCCCATGTGTCAAGACTGAGAGAGCATCCCTTCACATGGGATGGGCTCTCAAAGTCCCTTCTTACACCAAAGAAAAATGCTGATCGACTACTAGAGGCCCCATAGGGTGCTGAGGCCTCCTGGTTGACATAGACTTTCAGGGGTCTGGATCATCCTGTGATGGCCTCCCAGATAGCAGACTGGGGCCATGTGCTCCCCCTTCTTCAGATCTGCTGTTTCTGTGGGATTCACCAGCATGGTCCCGCCCCCTTGATCTTCATTTCTCCCTCTCTGCAACTGGGTTCCAGAGTTCAGTGCAGTGTATAGCTGTGGGTGTCTGCCTCTGATTCCATCAGCCACTGGATGAGGGCTCTAGGATGGCATATAAAGTAGTCATCAGTCTCATTATAGGGGAAGGGCATTTAGGGTAGCCTCTCTGCCATTGCCTAGATTGTCAGTTGGTGTCATCCTTGTAGATCTCTGGAAATCTCTCTAGTGCCAGATCTCTCCCGGGACCAATAATGGCGCCCTCTAATATGGTATCTCACATCCTGCTCTCCTCTATTCTTCCCCCAACTCAAACTTTCTGCTCCTCCATTTCCTCCTCTCCCCTCCTCTTCTACTCCTCACATCCTGCCAGCTCCCTCTCCCCTAGCCTCATGCTCCTAATTAGCTTAGGAGTTCCTGGCCCTTCCCGTTCTCCAGGGACCATGCATTTTTTTCTTAGAGTCCTTCTTGTTTCCTAGTTCCTTTTTCGAAGAGGATTGTAGGCTGATAATCTTTTCTTCAATATTTAACATTCATATATGAGCGAGTACATATCAAGTTTGTCTTTTTGTGACTGGGTTACCTCACTCAGGGTGGTTTCTTCTAGTTCCATCCATTTGCCTGCGAATTTCAAGATTCCATTGCTTTTTTCTGCTGAGTAGTATTCCAGTGTATAAATGTACCACATTTTCTCTATCCATTCTTCAGTTGAGGGGCATCTAGGTTGCTTCCAGGTTCTGGCTATTATGAACAACACTGCTATGAACATGGTTGAACATATGTCCTTGTTGTATGAAGTTGCATTATTTGGGTATATGCCAAAGAGAGGTATTGCTGCATATTGAGGTAGACCGATTCCCATTTTCCTGAGAAATCACCATACTGATTTCCAAAGTGGTTGTACAAGTTTGCACTCCCACCAGCAATGGAGGAGTGTTCCTTTTTCTACACATTCTCTCCAGCATAGATTGTCATTGGTGTTTTTGATTTTAGCCATTATGGCTGGTGTAAGATGGTATCTCAGCATTGTTTTGAGTTGTATTTCTCTGACGGCCTAGGATTTTGAGCACCTTTAAAAATGTGTTTCAGCCACTTTAGATTGTTCTGTTGAGGATTCTCTATTTAGTTCTGTGCCCCACTTTTAAATTTTATTGATTGGTGTTTTGGTGGCTAGCTTCTTGAGTTCATTGAATATTTTGGAAATCAGTCCTCTGTCAAATGTGGGGTTGGTGAAGATCTTTTACCATTCTGTGGGCAGTCGTTTTGTCTTTCTGACTGTGTCCTTTGCCTTATAGAAGCTTCTCAGTTTCAGGAGGTCCCATTTATTAATTGTAGATCTCAATGTCTGTTCTACTGTTGTTAGGTTCAGGAAGTAGTCTCCTGTACCAATACATTCATGGGTATCTCCCACTTTCTTTTGTAGAAGGTTCAGTGTGGCTGGATTTATGTTGAGATCTTTGATCCATTGGACTTAAGTTTTATGCATGGTGACAGATATGAATCTGTCTGCTTTCCTCTCCACGTCCAAATCCAGTTGTGCCAGCACCATTTGTTGAAGATGCTATCTTCTTTCCATTGTATAGATTTAGCATCTTTGTCAAAAATCAAGTGTTCATCAGTGTGTGAGTTAATATCAGGATTTTCAACCCAATTCCATTGGTCTATCTGTCTATTTTTGTGCCAATACCAAGCTGGTTTTAGGAGTTTGGCTCTATAATAGAGTTTGAAGTCAGGGATCGTGACGCCTCCAGAGGTTCCTTTACTGTACAGGGTTGTTTTGGCTCTCCTGGGCTTTTCTTCTTCCATATAAATTTGAATATTGTTCTTTCAAGGTCTGTGAAGAACTGTGTTGGGATTTTGATGGCGATTGCATTGAATCTATAGATTGCTTTTGGCAAGATTGTCATTTTTACTATGTTGATTCTACCTACCCAAGAGCATGGGAGATTTTTCCATTTTCTGGTATCTTCTTTAATTTCTTTCTTTAAAGACTCATAGTTCTTGCTGTACAGGTCTTTCACTTTTTTTGGTTAGCATTACCCCCAAGATATTTTATGTTGTTTGTGGATATTGTGAAGGGTGATGTTTCTCTGATTTCTTTCTCATTCTGTTTATCATCTGTATATAGTAGGGCTACTGATTTTTTTGAGTTAATTTTGTATCCTGCTACTTGGCTGAAGGTGTTTATCAGCTGTAGGAGTTCCCTGGTAGAGTTTTTCGGGTTACTTCTGTAGATTGTCATATCTATCATCTGCAAATAGTGAAAGTTTGACTTCTTCCCTTCCAATTTGTATCACGTTGATCTCCTTTTGTTGTCTTATTGCTCTAGCTAGGACTTCAAGTACAATATTGAAGAGATATGGAGAGAGTGGACAGCCTTGTCTTGTTCGTGATTTTAGAGGAATTGCTTTGAGTTTCTCTCCATTTAGTTTGATATTGGCTGTTGGTTTGCTATATAGTCCTTTTATCATATTTAGATATGTTCCTGTTATTCCTGTTTACTCCAAGATCTTTATCATGAAGGGATGCTGGATTTTGTCAAAGGCTTTTTAAGCATCTAGTGAGATGATCATGTATTTTTCTTTTTCAGTTTGTTTATATGGTGGATTACATTGATGGATTTTCATATGTTGATCCATCCTTGCATCCCTGGGATGAAGCATACTTGATCATGGTGGATGATTTTTCTGATGTTTTCTTGGATTAGATTTGCCTATATTTTCTTGAGTACTTTTGCATCAATGTTCATGAGGAATATTGGTCTGTAGTTCTCTTTTTTAGTTGTATCTTTGTGTGGCTTGGGTATCAAAGTATTTGTAGCCTGGTAAAAAGAGTTTGGCAATGTCCCTTCTGCGTCTATTGTGTGGAACAATTTGAGGAGTCCTGGTATTAGCTCTTGCTTTAATTTCTGGTAGAATTCTGCAGTGAATCCAGCTGGCCTTGGGCTTTTTTTGGTTGGAAGGCTTTTGATGACTGCTGCTATTTCATTAGGGGTTATAGGTCAATTTAAACTGCTTATCTGTACTTGGTTTAATTTTGGCAAGTGATATCTATCCAGAAAATTGTCCATTTCCTTTAGATTTTCAAATTTTGTGGAGGACAGGTTTTCAAAGTATGACCTGATGATTCTATGGATTTCCTCAGTGTCTGTTGTTATATTCCCCCTTTCATTTCTGATTTCATTAATTAGCATGCTCTCTCTCTCTGCCTTTTGGTTAGTTTGGACAGAGGTTTGTCTATCATGTTTATCTTCTCAAAGAACCAACTCTTTGTTTCATTGATTGTTTGCAATGTTTTCCTAGTTTCTACTTTATTAACACTGAGTCTTTTCTCCTGACCCTCTATTAGCCTTTTAATTCTCTTTGTATCTTTAACATTGAATTTTCAGAAGGATGTGCTCTTCCATGTGAGCAATTCTGTTGTGGGGAACAAGGAATGCTCTCTTTGGGTAGGATACTCCTCCCTTTTAATCTTGCTTCCTAGTCTCACCTCATTCCTGGGCTCCAACAGTATGGGACCACCCATTATTTCCTTTCATCCATCAAGACTTCTTGTATTTCAAATTGATTATTAGTCCAGTTTCTCATTCAGACGGCTCAACCAGTAAAGGAGGTGGTTTTCATCTTTTGGTACCAACATGCCAACTATTAGGATAGTATGCATCATATCTGGGGGGGGGGAGTTAGCAAATCTGGGATATTGCCTGCACTTCTGGTGAGGCTGATGCTGCTTATCCTACAAGGGTTAGTTACTATGTTTCTTTTTCTAGCAACTTTGCTAGCCTGTTCTATAGAATATAGCAATGCTGGTCTTCTATATAGAATCTCAATTCATCAGATCATTTCAACTTATTTTCACATCTTCTAATCATCATCTCACCTTCTTTTGTAGGTATTTGATACTGATAAACCAGAGAATTTCCCATTCTAATAGTCTTTTTTTTTTCAAGATAGGGTTTCTCTGTGAGTAGCCCTGACTGTCCTGGAACTCACTATACAGAAAAGGCTGGCCTTGAACTCAGAGATCCACCTCCCAAGTTCTGGAATTAAGGGTGTGCATCCCACCCCCGAATTGTAATAGTCTTATACATGGCACATACTACAAGTCCTAACATGGTTTCTGAATGCTAATTTTCCTACCCATTTCCCTGCTTCATTTTAAAAGCACCATTATGGTATCTTTGATGTACATGAATGGGATAAACATTTGCTGGCACTGTAGCTCAGGGCCAGAGGGCTTGCCACTGAAGCCATGCTCTCAATTCCCAGTTACTATCAAACAAAACAAAACAACAGCAAAAATAAAACCAACCAAACAACAACAACAAAACCATGTTGACATGTTCTAGTTAAGGAATTAAAAATATGACCCTTATTATCAGATTTCCTCATTTTATAAAGGTCATTAATCAAACACCCTCTTTTCTAAGAGAGAATTACTTTCAGATGAGCCCAATACAAAGCTACAACTGTGAGATTACAATGGATGCTGAGATCCAACTTCTGTTTGCCTTGCCAGAACAGACTAATTAAGAACAATTAAAATCAGCCTTCTATTGTGGACAGGAGAGCTTCATTCCCTAGAGAATAAATTATTGAAGGTAGATAGATATATGACAAAAAATTGCAGTTAAAATGTGAGAAAATAAGAACCTGAATGATAGAAGTTGTCATGGAAACAGAGAGCCACAGGAGGTATAAGAGATTCCAAGGAGGACTGCATGTGCCTGATGGAAGTTGTTCCTCTTTCTGACATACTCAAAGGTTTTAAGTGGGCAGAAAAATACCTAGTTAATTCTGAGAGTACTCTCCTCTATCCAGTGTAAAGCAGTCAATCCATTATTTATATCCCTTTTCTCTGAATTAACTTGAAAATAATGACTTTTACATATTATACATCAAACTTAATAGTTTCTATTTCTTATCTTTGCAACTTTGAATGCTCACTCTGTAAAAGAAGGGATGTTTTCATCTTTTCTTTAACAATATATCAAGTTCATAGGATAGTGTGAACATATAAACATTGATTAAATTATCAATACTCAGAGACCCCATAAAACAGGACAGGGAAATACAAGATAAAAAACTCAAGTTATTTATGCTTTACTGGCTGTTTGAAATTTGGTGAGCCTCTGAAAATATTTATGCCCTTGTAAATAAGAATAACAATCAATGACTCATTGACTGGAAGAGATAATGTTCTACAATGGCAGGTAAAGTTCTTAATATATATAATGCATTTATCACACTCTATGAGGGTTGCTTGCTATTTTAGTCCCTCCCCAGTCATATACACAGAAGAGCTGTTATTACAGTGTTTTTGAATAATAGGTAACTGAAACAATCTATTTTCATTATTTATTTTTGCAAATATTCTTTGCTGAGTGATTTCTTTCTGCAAGGTGCAACACTTGGAAATTGGAGATATATTATGAAAATAAGGTATACATATGGCTTCTTGAAGTATGGGAGATAGGTATTAACAAGAAACTAGTGACTCAAAAAAGTCTATATGTATAATGGCTTGTAATGTAAGAAAAAAATGAAAAACTTCTATAGAATGATCATATAAGAATCATTGCTTAATGTTTTTGGTGAGGGTGGTTTGAAATTGTGGATGATTTCTATGATAGTTTACTTTAAATATATACTAATATTGTGTGTTTACAAGTAGCAATTTCTTTTTAATAATGATACCTATCTCATATTTTGGGTTATTTTTAATCATTTGTTGAAATTTCCCATGTTGTTGGATTCTGATCAATGGAAGAAAATGGAATGACATTTGTAGGATGATCATTTTACTTAAAATAACTTTTATTTATGTATATATCTGCATGTATTGTGCTGTATTTGGTTACACTGTGAAAACATATGGTACTGTGATTGGTTTAATAAAAAGATGAATGGCCAATTGCTAAGCAGGATTTTTGAAGCAGAGAGGATGCTAGCAAGAAGGGTTGAGTTGCCAGAAAGACACCAAGTATACACAGCAAGTAGCATGGGCTTTAAAAGTAAAGGTAACCAAGTAAATGCAACTATGTCACATAAAAGAACATAGATTAAATATATATTGGTTAATTTAAGTTATAAGAATTAGTTAGAAACAAGCCTAAGCTATGCGCCAAACTTTATTTTAATAATAAGTCTCCAAGTCATGACTTAGGAGCTGGCGGTTGGCACAGAAAAGACTTGCTCTCCTCTCTCTCTCTCTCTCTCTCTCTCTCTCTCTCTCTCTCTCTCCTCTCTCTCTCTTTCTCTTCTCTCTCTTGGTGTGTGTGTGTGTGTGTGTGTGTGTGTGTGTGTGTGCATATGTATGCATGCACACCTAACTTAGGGAGGTCAAAGAGGGCATAAGATCCCCTGAAACAGATGGTTGTATAATCCTTGATGTGGGTGCTAGGAACTCAACTCAGTTCCTCTGGAAGAGTAAGAAGCACTTTTAACTGCTGAGCCACCTTTCTAGTTCAATAGAGTAGCCATTTCCAGTTCTGCCATTGCAAAGTGGTTATTTCTCTGAGTTCCTGTGGGTATGGATGTATTATGTGCAGTGTAGAATTGTCTCTAGTGAGGGTATTGAAGCAAGGACTTGGTGCACTCATCGGAGTTAAGTGAGGAAAGACAATAACTGTTATCTGGGAACAGAGTCTAATGAGAGATAAAAGATTATTGTAGACTAGCATAGGCAAAGTTCGCAGGAACAAAAGAAGAGAATATGTTTTCTGGAACTTGGAGAAAGCCTTTGGTCAGGGATGCATGACTGCTCTGACTAGGCAATGACTATTGAATGTAAGCAACACAGTATCAAAATAGATGTTGAGACATAGGCACAATACACAACCCATCTCTTTTCTTTTATCTTCTAGATTACCATTGGCCACAAATGGAAGCAAAATGGAAGCAAGAGAATGAGAAATATGGTGAGGCGGTCTATTAGATGCAATGTCTAAGGATGGCTTTGTGGTTGTTGCTCTCATACAATATTTATTTTTGGCAGATCCAAGATGGTGGATGGCATGCAGGCATGATTTGCTAGAATCTCCAGGAGAGCTGAATAACAGCTATCAGGTGATATAGGTGGCAGCTCAAAAATATCCACCTTAACAGTAGAATAAAACAAGAAACTTTAAAAAGCATAGCAGGAAAAACAGAGTCTGTCCCACAGGCATTGACATGGTCTAAGCAGTTGTTGAGAGAAAGAGAGAGAGAGAGACAGAGAGAGAGAGAGAGAGAGAGAAAGAGAGAGAGAGAGAGAGAGAGCCATGCTTAGGATGGAGAGCTTTGGAAAAGTGATAGTGTTCTCTAAGTGACATTTTAAAGAGGGAAAAAATACAGAGGAAGTTGCCTTTGGCAGCTATGGAGAGAAGAGAGACACTGGGGAAAACACTCTTCTCTCATTGCTCAACCAGAGCAACAGTGAAATGCTATTTTGAAAGGCCTCTGATGAGTCAGCAGTCCCAGGCTCCCAGAAACTACACTAATGGCAAACTAAGAGTAAATGTCATGGGACTACGCTTTGAACTATATATGAAGAATACTTTTAGTATTTTGTGAGATAGAAAACTGGTGGGAGCCAGAGCCTACAGTGGAATATAGATTCAGGTTCTAAGAAGTTAGGAAGAGACTGCCCAGAGCCAGAGTCAACATTTCCACCCTCTCGCTAAAGTGCTAGAACAACATTCCCAATAAGACTCCTGAAGAGCTGCCCAGATGTGAGACCTGACTCCAGAAGTGCCAATCAGACCAGCATCTGTGAAAGATGTTGCAGAGGCAAGAATGGAATTCCAGAACTCAACCCCTGAAAGATTGCCAAGAGGTATGTTTGTCATCTGTGACTCCCATTATGTGATCACTATCTTTGAACTGACTCCCCAATGATGTGTCAGATGTCTGAGAACCAAGAAAGGAATATCAAAAGAATTGAGGTTGCATCCTGCATTCAGATAAGACTGCATGCAGACTTTATATGTCCACACAGTGCTCTCTCCTTTGCAATCCTTCTTCCTTTATTTAGAGTCCACTGTCACATTAGTAGGCCAGCTCTGTTATGCTCTGTTCTTGGCGTCATTCTCTTTTCCATTTTCTTATTTTATCCTCTATTTTTTTGGTGTGTGTGTGTGTGTGTGTGTGTGTGTGTGTGTAGGTTGTCATCCTAACTTGCTTTTCACCTCATTTTTTTGAAATAGTCTTCTTGCTGAGTATTGAATATACTACTAACTGGCCATCAAGCCCTAGGGATCCTCCCATCTCTGCCTTTCTAGCACAGAGATTACAGATGTGTGCTAATACACCTGGCTTTTTACATAAATGCTGATAATCTAAACTTCAGTATTCATGCTTGTATGACAAGTATTACACTGGGTCATTTTATCAGCTCTCCTTTTCTCTACACGTTTTCCTTTTAATAAGATTTCCAAAGAAAGTATGTTAGTCTGATTTGCAAGGTATCTTGAGTTTTGTCATCTGAGACCTGGGACTTCTTGGGGTTTCTGATTGCACTTCTTTTTTATTTTTTTAAAGTTTATTTTTTATTATTTTAAAAGATGTGTATGTCTGCATGTGGATATGTGCATGTGTATGCTGATGCCCTTGGAGGCCAGAAATGGAGTTACAGACAATTGTGAGCTACCTCATGAGGATACTAGGAACCAAACTCAGTTCCGTTGAAAAAGCAGCCCATGCTCTTAATTACTGACCATTCCAGACCCATGCTTATATTTATTTACCTACTCTTTCCAGTCTACATTTAGCCTAAACTGTCTAATCTACTCTATATCTATTTCCCCTTGCTATTTGTTTTCCTTCTCCACTTTCATCTTAATCACTAATATTACTTTGCCAAGTCACATAAAGTCAGGTTTATAAGAATAACAACATATTATCTAACAGAATGTGCACAAGCCTGGGAGGCTGAGAATGTTGCATTTTAATCTCTGAAAGGTAATAGCTGTCCACAATGCTCACCAAAGCACTCTGCCTTGATTGCCAGAGACACATGTCCCAGTGGGCTATAGGAACTCATGACCACTAAACAAGTTCAATAGAAGATACTTGAAAATATCCTTTGGAGTGGAGAAAATCAAACATATACATGACACAAAAGGAAACAATAAGCCATGCCAAAATCATAATTAAGACATAGAGGAATAAGGAAGCACTATTTCTTTAACGAAACTACAGAATTAAAAAACGTTTTTTGTTATGAACTCTGAATACTAATGGCCTCAATCCTTCAATCTAAAGACACATTTTATCAGAATGTATTAAAAGGAAGATTTCTCTATGTTTTGTGTTCAAGCAATGCAGATCCCCATAAAGGGACAAATATTAGCTTTAGGAAAGGATGGAAAAAGGTACTTCAAGCAAAAGAAACTAGGAAATTAGCAGGTGTTGCTATTCTAATATATGGTGAAGTAGACTTTAAACCAAAACTAGTCAGAAGTGCCAAAGATTGTTACTACATACTAATTAAGGGAATAGTGTACCAAGATAATGTTCCAATTCCAAACATCCAGGTATTGACTATGTGAGCACCCAATTTCATAAAACAAATGCTTCTATACATAAAGTCATAGGATAATCAAATCATCATTATAGTGGGTACCTCAATAACTCACTCTCACCAACTGAGAGGTTATCCCATATATAAAATAAGAGAGGAACATCAGACTCAAATGACATTATAGATCAAACAAGATTTAGAAAAGACCCAAATTAATAAGATCAAAGATTTAAAAGGAAATATTAAAATAGCAACAAAATCATTCCAGGATTAAACAAAGATGAGATTAATGGTTTAAACAAGTACATAACAGAAAAAAAGACTGAAGCAACTAAAGGTAAAATCTCCGAACTAAAACCATTTCAGGTGTAGATAGATTTCTGGTGAATTCTATTGACTTTTACAGATCTAAAAACCAATGCTTTTTGAACTACTCCATAACATAGAAATAGAAAGATTGCTATCAAGCACTTTTCATGTAGTCATTATTTCTCTAGCACCAAAACATGATAAAGATACAAGAAAAAGGGAACTATAGATCAATCTCCCTGATGAACACAGATGTAATAGCTCCCAGAGTAACACATGCAAACTGAATCCAAGAAGACATGAAGAGATTCAAGGATTCAGTGCATAAATAGACTTAAGGACAGAAATCACATGAATATATCAGTAGATGAAGAAAGTCTTTGAGAAAATACAGCACATATCATGATGAAAGTCATAAAAAGACAAGGAATGGGAGGAATAGTTTTCAGTGCAACATAGTCAATCATACAGTAAATGGAAAAAAATTCAAATCATTTTCCTAAAGTCAGAAACACAGTATGGATGCCCGCTTCATCCACTCTTTCTCCCTTATAGGACTTGAATTCTTAGCTAGATCAATAAGACCAAAAAAGAGAATAAGAGGGATTCAAATAGGAAAAGGAGTCAAAACATTTACAGTTTATATGAGTCTATACATAAAAGATCATAAAAACTTCACTAGGAAACTGTTGGAACTGACAATCACTTTCACCAAAGTAACAGAATACAAAATTAGCATGCAAAACTATTAGACCTCATATAGCTACAACATTCATGCTGAAAAAATCATAAATAATCTTACTTAAAATTGTCTCTGTGAGTTCAAGGCCAGCTTGGTCTACAGAGTGAGTGCCAGGATAGGCTCCAAAGCTACACAGAGAAACCCTGTCTCAAAAAAACAAAAAAAAATGCCTCAAAAAAGTACCTTGCAATAAACTTAATGAATAAAGTAAAAGATTTTTACTATGAAGACTTTGAAAAGCTGATGAAGGAAATAAAAAACACAAGGAGTTAGGAAAACCTTGCATTCTCATGGATGAGAAAAAAAAAACTAATTTATGTAAGTAACTGTATTACCAAAGGCAATCCATAGATTCAATAGATTCAATACCATATCAACCATATCAATCAAAGTAGTTATGGTATTTTGTATATGAGTACTGTATTTACATATTTTCCCCTCTATTTACACCTTCCTGCTCCTCTCATGTCTCTCCCACTCTTCAAATTCATGGCCTTTTTCTTTAATCATTATTATGTCTGTGCATTATACACACACACACACACACACACACACACACACACACACACACACACTCAACACAAACACAGATTGTTATATAAATACAACCAAATAGTCTATTTAGTGTTGCTCATATTCAGCAACATGAAAACTAGTTAGTCCTCAGAGATATTTCCAGGTCAGATGCTCCTTGATTGTTCCACTCTTGTGTCAAAAATGAATGGTGTCTTCATCAATAAGGATGTTGGAGTTTCTTGAACTCTCCCGAGCAACAATTTCAAAAGAGGTTTCTCATGCTTGGTACTGGGGTTTTTGTTATATAGCCTATCATATTCTTTTTAAAAAGTTCTTTTTTTCCTCATATAATACACCCTGATCACAGTTTCCCCTCCCTCCACTTCTAGTCCCTCCTCCTCCTACCCTTTGCAGCAGATACAGTTCTCCTCCATCCCCCCCCCCCAACCCTCAAAAAGAGCCGGCCTCACAGGGATATCTACCAAACATGGCCTCACAAGTTACAATAAGACTAGGCACATTACTGTCATATCAAAGCTGAATGAGACAACCCAGTAGCAGAAAAAGGATCCCAGTCACAGGCAAAAGAATTAGAGCACCCCTGCTCCACTCACTGTTGGGAGTCCCACAAGAACACCAAGCCACACAACCATAAGGTATAAGCAGAGGATATAGAACAAACCCATACAGAGTCTGTGTTTGTCACTTCAGTCTGTGTTAGCCCCTATTAACCATGCTTAGTTGATTCTGTGGGCTGTGTTCTTGTAGTGTTCTTGTAGTGTTCTTGTAGTGTAGTTATAGTCCACTGGCTCCTACAATCCCTTCCTCCATCTCTTCTGTAGGGGTTTCCATGGCTCCATCTAGTATTTGGCTCTGGGTCTCTGCATCTTCTTCCATCATTTAGATGATGCCCTCTGATGACAACTGAGGTAGGCATTCATCTTTGAGTATAGGAGAATATCACTAGGAATCATTTCATTGACTGTTAAACATCTATCTATCTATCTATCTATCTATCTATCTATCTATCTATCTATCTACCTATTAAATTTTGCCTGTCATATTTGGTTCTATTCTGGCTCTCTGAGCTGTCCTACCTCTGGTTCCTGGATATCCAGTCAGTGTCAGGCATAGGCTCCCTGTCATGGCATGTGTCTTATATTGAACCCATCTTTGGTTGGCCACTCCTACAAGTTCTGTGCCACCATTAACCTAGCACATCTTGTAGACAGGTCAGCGTGCAGGTTGAGGGTTTTGTCCTAGTCCCACTCATTGCTAGAAGCCTTGACTAATTAGAGAAAATGGGCAATTTGGATTCCATATTTTTCATTATTAGGAGACCTCATTATTATAGATTCTGGGGAGTTTCTACTGCACTAGGTGTCTACATCATCCCCAACATTCCATCCAATTCCAGTCATCTCTTCAGTCCTTTCTCTTTTCACTCCTTCCCACATGCCTGATTCCTCTTGTTCCCATTACCACCCACCCCTAGGACACCTGCAAAGTCTATTCTATTTTCTCTTCCCAGGAAGATCTATGTATCCCTCCTTAGAGTCTTCCTCATTATCTAACCTCTCTGGGTCTATGGCTTATCGCCACTTAAATGTGAATATATATCATATTTGTCTTTCTGGGTCTGGGTTACCTCACTCAGTATAATCTTTCCCAGTTCCATCCATTTGCCTGCAAACTTTATGATATTATTGCTTTTAGCAGCTGAGTGATACTCCATTGTGTAAAAGTACCACATTTTCTTAATCCATTCTTCAGTCGAGGGGCATCTAGGTTGTTTCCTGTTTGGGGGTATTATAAATAAAGCTGCTTTTCACCAGGTATTTTATCACCATGATGAGTAAAGTGACTAACACACCACGGCTACAGTGAATAAAGACATCTGAGATAATTTCATAGGCATGTGAAGGGCACAAATAGTTCATAATTAAAATAACTGAGAGCCCCTGACAGTGAAGTACTCTATTAGATAGTAATGAAATCTAGAATAGCCAATGTCTTGAGGAATGAGAATGTTTCAAAACTTTTGGATATGTTAGATGGAATGATTCTGGTCTGGGTATATGACCATAAATTTCTAGGTCACTAAGAGAAAGTGCCTAAGTACCTGGTTGGACCCTTCTTCTCTTTTGAATGCTTTCTTATATGGCTAATTTTTAAATTTCATTTTTTATCATCTTGATACTCTTTTCATCTGTTATATCCACTAGGTAAGCCATCCTAGATAAACTGTACCTTCTCTAAGTTTATTCAGAAAGTTTCTTTCCCCCACTTTCCTGTATTGACTGACGAGAAAATTTAACTAAAAGACTTAGGCTGTACTCTACCTTTGTCACTGAGCTATGCCATGTAGCTCTTTATAAACTAGACAATCTAAATATGTCTTTGTTTTCTATATTAATTGTTTTTAATATCATTGAAATGTTCCAAAAATTAAAAGAAAAACTTTGGTTAATTATTGAAAACAGAATGAATTAAAGTAATATTTAAGATATAGTGAATAAATTCTACCAATATGCTAAATGGGCAAATTAAAAATCTTTCCCTTAGGTGTCACAAAAGAATACAAATAAGCATATATTTGTTTAATGTTTGGGGATGATACTAAGCATAAGTATGATGTTCATTGGCTGTGTTTTTAGCAATGGGTTGTCTTTTATTTGTATTTGAATTTTAGTATATACATTTTAAATGTACTATCTTACACATTTCTGGAATTCATTGCATAATATAATGGATGATTTATGCCATGGATTATATATCTGCATTCATTAATAAAAATCTGTGTACAACAGTTGAAAGAGTTGCTCATTTAGAGTGACACATCCACTCTGCCTTGCTCTCAGCATTTAATGAGAGGCAGTCATTGGAATCACTTCTATCAGCCCGGAGCCTGAATTTCCAAATGTTGAATATAAGTGTTCATTGGATTTGTGTTTCATTCTGGTAGAGATGTTACTCTAATGAATTTTGCCTGAAGCTGGTAGTATTCATCGAGAAATGGTGAAAATCAATTAAATGACTCCTTTCCACACATAAAAATGGATGATTTCATGAATGCAAAATACTTAAAGGGAAATATAAATATTAATGTTTAATTTGACTTGAATTTACATTTGGTCTATTCTTAATAATTGGCTCAGTCTTCAGCAAGGGAGATAGAGTGATCCTCTTAGGTCTGATTGACAAAATTTTATTTAGGTCAATTCATTTGATGCAATGAAAATCTTAATTATCTGGTACCTTCAACATCTTTCATTGCTTGAGGACACAGTTAGTAGTCAAGCCAATAGAATTTGTTCTTACTTCTCTTTCCCAAAGAAGTCTATATCCTCATGACATGCAAAGGTAACCAAAAGAGGCTAAAAGTAAAGCATTTGGGATGCCACAGTATCACAAGACTATGATAATTATTTGTCTATTTTAAAGGTAGTGGGGTTTTACATTATAAATTCCAATTATTCCTCCAATCATGTCTACCAAGAATGAGGATGATTCGAATATCTCCCTTTAACAATCATTTTCTAAGCCTTCTGCTAGGGTATGAAAATGAGCCTCATTAAAATAAATGATGGGGAATTTTTGTCTCATAACTTTTGACTCAAACTAAATCATATTTGCCTACTTTATGAAGCTTATTAAGCTAAAGTAGTTCTTCACATTATTGAATTTTTACAAATGAATAAAAGTTACAGTATTGAGCTGTCCTCACCATTTCACAATGATTTGGCAACAGCAGGTAACATCGGAGGCCTCCCATGGATATCAACAAAGCATGGCATATCAAATTGCAGCAAGACTAAGTACCAGCATCTCCCTAGTATTAAGGCTGAGTAAGGTGACTCAATATAAGGAAAAGGATCCCAAAATCCAGCAAAAGAGTCAGAGACATCCAGTGTTCCCACTGTTAGGAATCCCACAAGAAGAGCAAGCTACATAACTGTCACATAGCAAGCTACATAACTGTCACATATAGGCAGGCAGGGGGCCTAGGTCAGTCCCATGCAAGCTCCCTGGTTGTCTGTTTAGTCTCTGTGAGCTATTATGAGCCCAGGTTAATTGATTTTGTGAATTTTCTTGTGGTCTCCCTGACTCTTTCAGCTCCTACAATGCTTTCTCCCCTTCTTTTGCAGGATTCCCCCAAGCTCTGCCTAATGTTTGAGTGTGGGTCTGCATTTGTTTCTACCAATTGCTAGATGAAGTCTCTCTGATGACTATTGGGCTAGGCACCAATCATGTTTGTCTTTGTTGGTCTAGGTTTCCCCACTAAGGATGATATTTTTCTAGTTCCATCTATTTGCCTTCAAATTTTATGATGTCATTGTTTTTACCATCTGAGTAGTACTCCAGTGTGTAAATCTACCACATTTTCCTTATTCATTATTCAGTTGAGGGACATCTAGGTTGTTTCCAGGTTCTGGCTGTTCTGAATAAAGCTTCTATGAATATGATTGGGTAAGTGTCTTTGTGGTATATTAGAGTGTCCTTTGGGTATATGCCCATGAGTGTTGTAGCTAGGTCTTGAGGTAGATCAATTTCCAATTTTTTGAGAAACTACCATATTGATTTCCAAAGTGGCTGTAAAAGTTTGCACTCTGACCAGCAATGGAGGAGCCATTCTCCTTGCTCCACATCCTCAGCAGTATGGCTATCACTTGATCTCAGACTTTCAAGACTATCTTTAGAAATTAGTACCTCCACAAATCTTCTCTTTGGGAAATCATGCTCTTATTCAGGGAAGTACCCTTTAATTCAACAGTTAACAATTATTGCTCATAAATTTTGTGATCATTCTGAGTAATGTGGACAGAATTTCAGTTTTGGTTTCAGTCTTGGTGATGGCCTTGACTGTATAGCATTGGCATTTATTGTGTTGCTATAACATGAGGATAACAAAACACTGGGAAGTATTTATGGATATAAAATGATGTCATGAAGATAAAATGGTCTTTGGCCAGGTGGAGTTTGAATCACCTGCAAAATATGGCAAATTTGGGAGGTTCGTCTTTGTGTGAATAAGGAAAGGATTGATGAAATCAATGGAGATATGATGAAAGTGAGAGATACCACCACTAGTCTCTCTAGGGTGGATGCAGCACCTCCTTCTCCCACAGTGCTTAGCCAGGGAAGCACAGCATTTCTCCCAGTAATTCAATGATTTCTCACCTCAGAATTGAAATATCAGATACAGAATATATGTCTACGTTTTGGATACCTAGCATCCATGTGAAGGACTAGCATATAGAAGACACTTAATTGATGTTTGCTGCTTAAATGACTTGTTTTGATGAAGAGAAATAACAATGAAAGTAAGCCTGATTTTAAAATAAATCAATAGACTTAGTAATAAAACTGAGAAATAGACAACATTTATTTATATATTTGTTCATTTACTTTTAAATTTTTATTTGGGGCTTCCCTATATAGCCAATGTTGTGATCTTGCTTCAGCCTTCTGAGTGTAGGGATTGCAATTTTGATCTACCACAATAGGTAGCAGGTATTTTTTGTTGTTTTTTTTGAGAAATATTCTAAGTATTTCAGTAAAACAGGCAACAATAAGGTGATATAGATAATGAATAAATTAAAATAATTTCTAGAACAGTTAATAATTATAGATAAGCTTTCCCCAGTAATTTGGTTATATGTTTTAGCACGCAGAGTAACTTCACTGTGTCAGGACCTGGTGTAAGCGCTCTGGTGTATACATTATGGAATTTCTAGTACCATGTTATTCTACTCTAAAATCATTTTGTGCCTCTGGCACCTGGGAAACAGTGACATGCTCGAGCTCATCATACAGATAGAATGGATCTATCCTCTGACGTGAATCATAGCTATTATATACCCTAAATCTAGTCTAGCCTACACAATGGTCAGTTCAGCAAGGGTAGTTTCTGAATGTATAAAATTATTTGGAGTCAGTAAATTCAAATTGTATTATCCTGGTACTACACTTTATGAGCCTTTTGGTATAGTGAGCTCTACAGAGGCACTGAGCTTAGTCAGAATAGTGAAGTGGATGCTGTAGTCCTGCTTTACTGCAGGCATGAAGGATAACGGTCTGAGACTCTGTTAGATATGACATTAATGCTAGTCAGCTACAGCAACAGGAATCCTTGAATGTAGCTTTAGGTTTCATTGAAGTCATATATATATATATATATATATATATATATATATATCTCCAAGGAGAGAAAACTTGGCATAATAACATAATACCTCTCATCTATTCCTAAATTCAAGTGAAGATTTTTGATGAGTAAGCCTCAAGTTTTCCTTAATTTCTGGGAGGCAACCAAGGGCAACAGACATAGCCTATATTGTTTGGGGACTTTCTTAGACTTTCCTGTACAACAACTTAAATGGAGGCTTCCCATGCCTGGCACTGTCAATTTTGTTCAATAGTCTAATTCAACTTGAACTGACCCACAAACCTCCTCACAAAGGACTAGCTGTTATAGAATCTCAAGGTATTATGTTAGTTTCCAAGGGAGAAAAGCAATCAATGGTCCTACCCAGCTATACAGTCTGTAAACCACAAAAATGACTGACTTGGCAAGACATGCCAAATAGTGAAACAGGCATTTTTATCTTTTAACTAAACAGCAGCTTCCTAATTAGACTAAGGCCCACTGAATAGGAAGGGATTCATGCCTGGTTCTCTAAATCTAGTGAATTACTACAGGCTGGTGAGGTACTGGACTTTAGAGGAGAATCTACTAGTTATTTTTCTAGACCAATGTGGTTTTTAGATGTATTCTACATAATTATCCTTATACTCACAGATAAATGTAGCTCTCATTCCTTGTCCAGTAGGTTTCTTGCAGACAGAGGACACCCCTGAAACTCACAACTGGTGTATGGAAACACAAAACCCAAAATGATACATCCACAAATGAAAGTCCCACACCCAAAGCTCATGAGAGATATCATAGATAAAGGGGCAGGAATAATGGAAGATCTAGAGGACTGGAAAAATGCTGTGAGATAGTTTCTTTTAGATATGATAGAGAAGGTGCACCCATGATGTTTGGACAATATGATTCTTAGAGAAGATGTGCATAATGGTGACACTTGTCAACATGACAATGCAGATGGGGGTATTTTCCAATGACAAGCTATAGGCAATCAAGGATGCCTAGGGAGGAAGAATGAATCTCCTCAAGGATGACCCCATTGGTAGATTATTCTATTCCAAGTGGTCAGACTTAAAGAAATGAACATCGAAGCAACAGTAAATGGAAGCAGTAGGTTGTAATATTACACAATACACATGTGTAATAATAATATTATTTATTATTATGTCAAGTAATATAAATTATACCAAAATAATATACCAATTATACCACTAATAATAATTATACCTTCTTTTTGGACAGAGGCGTAGCAAGAGAACATCTCTGTCTTCATCCCAAACCCAAAAGACTGTGAACCTCTAAGTCCCTCCCTACACCTGTTTATCTTTCTATCCATCTTCCTGGGTCCTCCCTACTCTCTATGGTGAATTCTTGTCAGCTGGTCACTGGCTCTGCCCCTGATGCAAGGCTGATTTTATTAACACAGTTTCAGGGTTTCTCAGTGTAATCAAATATCCTGCAACTACTACTACTACTACTACTACTACTACTACTACTAATACTAATAATAATAATAATAATAATTAATGATAATGCATGTTCATGATAGGGAGTTGGGGTAATAAAGAGATGAGGAGAAAGGCATAGAAATGATGTAAAATGGTGTATTCATATGAAATTCTGAAAAACTTTTCAATAAAAATCAATTCTTTGATACATAAAAATCTGAACTCTTTGTCCTGGCTTAATGTCCATCCTATGAGTGCTTATTTGAAAAACAATCAGAGAATTCTCAGATTAGCAACTTGATGGACCTCAGGGTTTTTGGAAAATGAAAACAAGCACAACTGAAAAGCTGTGGATGAAAAGAAGTGTTAGGGTCAAAATTAATGGAACAGAACTAAAGAAATGACTCACTGAAAAGATAAACAAGATCTATAACCTCTTAGCCTAATAGCCAAAAGATAAGACACAAATTAACAAAATTAGAGGTGAATCAGGGAACATATGTATGTATTTCTTGTCCTATATTCACTTATAGTGTCCAAAAGAGATTGATCTTGTAATTTCCACTTATGTGTATAAGGGGATACATATCAGGAATATCTGGGGTCACTCCTATATCCCTAGCCAAACAGCTAGTTTTTTGCCGTAGATCGAAAATGCATGAATCTGTCATATTTCTAGATCAAAGCAAAGGAAACGATGTGATTTCTAGACAAGTTCTTTCACTTCATTTGTCACAGGACAGGTGATCTGGATGAGTCACCATATGGCAGCCTTGTCGACTGGAGAATCACTAATTTCCATCAGGATTCATACATGTGAAAATCTCTATGCTGAAATTTAGGCTGAAATTTTTGTGTTAGAATGTCACCACAGTGAAACATAACCCACATTTACTAATATAGCAAGAACCATTTGAGTGATGGAAAGGGTAGGGGCCAGGTAGGCTGCACTTCTTCAGGAAGCAAGCTCTACGTTACTGCATGCATGAGTGAAGCATTCAGTAGACAAGTCAGGAAAATTTAGTTTGGAAGCCAGTCATTTTAGCCACTAGAGCATACATAGTTTTGTCAGTTGTTAGAAGAAATAAGTGGAATGAATTAGCTTTCAGGAGCATCTCATTTATTCCGGGTATTTCAAACCTTCCCTTTACAGTTATGGATATTATGACAGTTATATTCTTTTCATGCATTGTAGTTCATGGAAGGAAGGAACTCACATACAAACATTGCTCATAAACTTGGCACAAATAAGTATCACCTGGAAAGAGGAACATCAGTTGATGAATTTATGACATCCGATTGGCCTTTGGGCAAGTCTGTGGAACATTTTATCGATTCAGATTGTTGTGGAAGGGCTCAGACCACTGTAAGTGGTGCCACTTTTGGGCAGGTGGTTCTGGTTTGTATAAAAAACAAACATGCCAAGCCCCAAAGCAGCACTCACTCCTCTGTGGTTCCATTTCAGTTACTGTCTTGGGGTTCCTGTACTGAGTTCCTGTACTGGCTTTCCTCCATGATGGACTCCAACCTGTAAGTTTTAATAAAGCATTTTTATGCAAATAACTTTTGGTTACAATGTTGTTCACAGTAATAAAACTATTAAGACCATAAACACACATATTTTAATTCTTCTTGTAGTCTTCAAAATACAATATTTTTGTGCTTCCTGTGAATGAATTATTGTAGCAATAAGACTTTCTTTTAAATCTTATGAAAAACTAAAACTTTTAATTCATTGTGAGTAGTACTAGTGCTAACATAATACTATATACATATGTAATATATATGTACTATAAAAACATAATGAAGACAACTAATACACAATATAAGATAGTCACCTATGGCTGGTTTTATAATGTTGTCTCAACTTTGTTATGCAAATGAGGAAGTATATACTTTTTAAAATATTGATACTACTTCAATAACCATTTAACACATATGGTTAAAACTTTAACAAGTTATGAAGCTGCAGTGTTATCTGCCATGTCTGTTGGAAACTCTTTGAGCCTTGATTCTTTTCTTGTGAATCTAGAACTTAATTACAATCCCAAATTGTGTGTTTCTACCTATAAAACAAATCAGGAATAGCTAAAAAGCTCAATTTTAGTGCAAAGACTTGCTGTAAACATACAAAATAATCTACAAGCCATAATGTGGAAGTTATAGACAACAGTTGAAGTTATATAACAAATGCCCATTTAAAGTATCTATGTCCTGGGCATTCAGTCTTTACTGAAGTCCCACTGAGATCGTTCTCCTCTCCCAAAATGACAAAACCATGCAGACGACTTGAAATGTGAACTAAATGGCTCCAAAAGTGTAACCATTATCTTCTATGATGAACTAAATTATATAATTTGATGTCATATGTATATGATAGCATCTTACTATTTAAAAGGTGTTTCTTGGGGCTAGGGAGATGGCTCAGGAGTTGAGAAGGTCCTGCTTCTCAGAGTACCTCAGCTTTGTTCCCAGTATTCACAACAGGAGGCTCACAACCACCTCTAAGTTGGGGTCCAGGAGATCCAGTCCCTTGTTCTGGACTCTGAACTCTGAACTCCAAAGGCACATGCTTACATGTAGCATGTAAACACACACACACACACACACACACACACACACACACACACACACACACACACACACACAGACACACAGACACTATCCTGGAAGGGAATGTTTACCACAATTAAAGTAAATTGAAGAATCATTATCTATTACACAAACATATATAACTTATATAATATGTGTGTGTGTATCCATCAATAAAAATGTAAAAATTACAGAGAATAATCCTATTTCATGCATTATAAAGTCATAGTGTTGTTTGGTAATAGTATGTTGGGAGGAAAGTTATAGATGGGTTTGAGCTCAGGACCTTTGTGGATATGGTTGAGTTTGCAGAAGTCAAAAGGTATCATAGAGATGGAGAGGAGTAGGTTTTAGTGCTCCCAACAATGATATGCTGTGCCTGGAAACTGAAAATTGATATAAAAATTCAGCTGGCCTACATGAATTAAAAATGGCATTGCTGAAATTGTGGCCTCCAAGGGAACAACGTCTTTATAAAGCCATAGATTATTGACTGAGAGGTTTCTGTCCCATGTTAGCAACAGTTTTCTTCAGAAAATGAAGCTGGATATGTTTTGAAAAATAGAGGAAATGCCTCAATTCTGCTCTAAATTCCCATTCCTTGCCCACATTTTTCAAATGCATATCTTGAGCTGAAGTCACTTGACAGCAACTTAATTTTCAAGGTTTCTGAATAATGTTAGAGAATAACACTATTTTCCCTGCAAAGTCTAGAGAACAAAGTTAATGATTACATCCACATACAACTGGGACTGCCACATGGTGGCTTTTAGCATTTGTTTTCTCTATTTTCTCTTGGACCATTGCACTTACTGGCATTCACTAATACAAAAAATATTTAATTGCAGTTAAGGGAAAACACAAATCAAGCCAGCCTATTTTTGAGGTAATGGTTGCTGCTTCTCTGTATTATGCATTTATTCTCCTTCTGTTCTCAATACAGGAATGTAGGAAAAAGTGTCACAGAGCTTCAGAGCAAAGGTAAACAAATCCTTCAATTGCCCACAGAGTTTGCCAAGTGTGGAGCATCTGCCATTGGGGGACGGGATTGCTGAATGTAGTTAAATAGAAATAGAATATTCAGAACATGGCATAAACAGCATGGTTGGCCTCATAAAATAGGCAGGAATAGGAAGTTTGACTTACATGCTCTGTCACTCCCTGAGGTGACTTTGGCAGTTTGTCGTCTTCTTTTAGGTCACTCCAGCTGGACTATGGTGAAGCACAAGCCCTGGGTAGCAATTTCCTAATGAGAACACTCACTCCCTACAATGCTACCTAAGCATATCCAGATTCTGTTCTCAGAAGTGGCCACCGATGCCTTTAGAACAGTATGTCACACTTTGTAAAGGGCACCCTTGAGTTTTAAAAAGGAGTTCTAATGGTTGTGTGACCTCTGTTTAGAACAGAGTCAAATGGGGGAGGGCTTGGAAAGATGTTCCTTCTCTGACTGCCTCCCACTGTGCACCCCACTCACCTTTGGGGCCAACAGACAGAATTTAGAGTGCTGTGACCTTTACTGCTGCTCTCCTGTTGTCTGCACCAGTCTCTTTCACACAGTTTTTAGGACCATGGAATTCACAGTTTAGTTGCCCAGGGCTTTGTCCTTGACTAAAGGGAGCTCTTTCATTAGGGATTATGTAGCCTTCTTCAGGGTCTGGGCCATAGGCAGTCTGGTTCTATATGGTCATTAAAAGAAGATTTTATATCATTTAAGGACAATAAAGAAGGCTTATCTCAGTTCCAGAGCACTCTATGAAATTGACTTAGGGTTCAGCTGCAACTGAATGAAGGTCAACTTCTCTTTCTGTCCATTTGTGGCTACTTTATGTTGTTCCCTGAGCATACTGGCAAATAAAAATTCTGTAAGAAAATCTTCATGCTAAGTATATAAACTGAAAGCTTAGAGATTGTGATTTTTTTAACCCATTAAAACTAGAAGATTAATCATAATTACAGTTATACAGCTATAACTTGTAAATATCACCAAATTTTTCTTATTTTCAAAGAATGGTATTGAATAGCCTACTTATCTGCTTACAATCAGGCTTCTCAGGTGTTTAAAACTAGAAGAAGGGAAGTCCTTCATTTTTTTGACTATCATATTATCAATTGTTCATAATATATATTTGGTTTGTTCAAGCATACGATTTTCCATTTGAACTTTGTTTTCTGCTTGTTATTACAAGCCTATAGGTATTTTCCAGTCTCTTGACAATTTTTGTAACCAGAATGTAGGCTGAACCTTTATAAATAATCTTGAGTATATCTTCTCATTTGGATGGATAAGGCAAGGCAGGGGTGTTAACTGTATGCATAATTTAATACCACCTTACCATGTTTCCCAATAGACCTTTTCCTGTGACAGATTCTACCCACTAATAACTTGTACTCTTCCTATCTGGTTTTAATATCTTTCTGGTGGGCTAGCAGTATATTCTGAAACTTGAAAACATAGCACATATTATGAATATTTTACTCATTTTTAAGTAAATCAAGGAAACAGTAGGGTTTCCTGGCTGGTTTTCTCATTGACCTAGAACTTTAGGTACCAATGAAGTGTTGGAGATGCTATGGCACAGGGTAGTGCATTTCATGTTATCATTGACTGTGATAAGAAGATAATAGTTTAGTGCTCCTTGTGCTGTTGGAGTCATCTCACTCATCAGTGCAGCAAGCCAGGCTTTAACTCTCCCACTGTAAATGTTTCACTTTCATTTTCCATCTTGTCAAGAATTTTCTTGTTAACAGCTAGAGTTTTCATAGCAACTCTTATGTGTATAGTTTTTATATCATAGATTGTTAGGCACTAGTTGCCATCACAATTTCATTTCATTCTCACCCTGTGAAAATGAACAGAGGATTATTATGAATACTATTTTTATCTGTGTAGGTGGATGGTGTTGGGGGGGAGTATATGCCCATCTACACAGAGAGGCCAGAAGAAGACGTTGTGTGACCCACTTTGTCAATCTCCAGTTCATTCTGTTGAGGGAAGGTCTCTCATTGAACTTAGAGTTAAGTAGGTGAACAGCAAGCACCAGTGATTCTCCTGACTCCTCCCTCCAAATCCAGGTTATAGGGATGTTGCATGCAACCACACCCAACTTTTTATATGGGTTCTGAGAATTTGAGCTTAGGTCCTGATTCTAGAAGGGAAAGCACATGTACCCACTGAGCCTCTCTCTAAGCTGTGAACAAGGGGTGATTGTCCCCACTTGTAAGCTAAGTATACAAGCTTGAAGAGGCAAATTACTTTTCCATAAGGTATTGGGAAGACCTCTTTTCAAAATTCAGCCTTCAAGGTAGTGAACCTTACAGCATTATATATGAGTCTAGGGAAGATGAGTAGGTGGATAAAGCATTTGCCTAACAAGCAAGACAAACAAAGTTTGAATTCCCAGAACCCACATAAATACCATGTGCACATGGATCATTACTTATGATCTTAATGCTTGGGAAGGAGAGACAGTGAATCCACTAGGCAATCTGGCATTTAGACTAATTCAGTAATGAGCACTCAGTTTAAGTGAGAAAAATTGCCTAAGTTAATGAAGCAATTGAAAAAGTCTCTTGACTGCAACCTCTGACTTTCACCCACAGGTGGCACAGGTCACACAACATAGAGACGAATGTACATGTGCATACCACATTCATATACATAAAAAGTTGAGGATTGCCTGATGACTTCTATAAATTTTTGTTGTGAATCATAGGCTTTACACATCAAATCTGTAACAGCATTATAAAACAGTCATTGATACTATACTAAATAAAACACCGTGTCTTAGAGAATACAGGACTATGAAAATATAGTGGAGATTTTTTGTTTCACGGTTTATATCACTAGTAAATATGAGAACTGTAGTACAGACAGACTTTTTTTCCTGCCAACTGCTCCCCAAATAACCACACAGAGACTTAATATTAATTATAAATGCTTGGTTGATAGCTTAAACTTGTTTTTAGCTAGCTCTTATAACTTAAATACCATTTATACTCATCTATGAGCTGCCCCAAGGCTCACTTAGCTCATTTACATACATCCCATCCTGTTTTCTATGTGTCTCATGATATTTCCTCATGACTCCTCAGACTTCACCAGTCTTTCGAGCAATCTCTCTACCCCGAAAATCCTGCCTAGCCATCAGCCATTCAACCCTTTGTTAACTGATCAGACCAATACATATTCACAGTGAATACAAGGATTATTCCACAGCACTGCAGCAGAGCAGATCCTATATCACAAACATAAGTGGGGGTGAGGAGCAGGAAGAAAAGGAGAGGGAGCTTCCTCGTGTAGGACAGGCTGAAAGTAACCCTAAGATGCAGATTTCTTCATTTTGTCTTTGTGAAAACTATTAAAATAAAAAGGGCAAGCTGGCTCTAGTGGAAAGCTCACCTCCTCCTTTTATCACAACCAAACTGAAACAGTCATCATCACTAATCATCACAGGACACTTATTGACCTGTCTGTTGTTGGGTTCAGTGTGCATACTTAATGGTGGACTGTAATAGGCTCTGAATACATGGAGGTTTGTGCCCTAACTCTTCTGATTGGTGGTTTGACTCATTGCAATTATTAGAGATAATTATAGTAGTTGTTTTTTTAATCTTATTGACCTCAATTGCTATATATAGACTCTAAATCAAAAGCAGAAAGATGGGCATGGGCAGGTTGTGTTATTAGTATCATCTGTGGACATATTCACTTTCTTCACATTACTTGTCTATTTTCAGGGAGCCAGATGCAAGCTGCAGCCATTTTACCTATTAGAGATACACTTGTATAACACTTTGTATACTCTTGGCAAATTCCCTTTTTGCCATTTGTAAGTAGGTCTTCTGGTTATTATTATTATTATTTTTATCTATAGTTCATTGTATATTTATTTAAACCAATTGTCTATAAAATTTATGAACCCTTACTCTAGTGAAAGACAAGCTTAACAGAGTGCTGTGCAAAGTGAATTTAGTGTTAAATCATCCAGTTCAGTTACTATTTCCTAAAGTTACATAGGTCAACTGTTGTTCCCCACTACTTCCAGTGTGCTTGTTCATCCATTTACAATGCACTTAGATTTATTTGTCACACACTGAATTCTATCTGGAGTTCTCTTTCTAACTTGCTTTAAAAATTTGCAAATAGTACAAATTTCCTTTGGTGTATAGAGTTCTATGAATTTAGAAAAATGTGTGAAATTCACATTCACCAACACAATTCTTTATAATGCTCTTTCTGTCCCATTACTCAAAGTCCTGACAACAGTTATAATCAGCTGTCCATCTTCATGGACATATTTCAAAGAATGCCAGATAAGTATAATCATACACTAATTGTATTATATGTGTGTTTGTATATAAAATAAAGCTCTGATTCATAATTAACAGAAGTCCAGCCGACAAACTACTACCTAAAGAGGCCAGCTGAGGGAACTCAATCATTATCTAGTCAAAAAGTCTAGGGAGCCAGGTAATCACATCTCTAAAACTGTCCTTAAATGTCCAGAGCTCCACTCATAACTGTCAACCACTGTAATTTTTGTCCCTGTTTCCAAGTGTGTACCAGCTGTAGAGAGCCAATCATAAAGCCCTCTCCAATAGCATAGGATGCTTTTGTTAGCCATTCTGGCTCCCTAGTCCTAGGAGGTTTCTATCAGGGCATATTTGAAGTTGTCAGTTCTGATACTGACCATGAATATTTTTCTCCTTTGCCTTCCTTTGAACTTTTGCCAAGTCCAAGAAATAGTGATTGACTCCTTTTCTATAGCAGGCATTGAATAAATAGTTGATGCTTTTTTTCATTTTTCTGTTCTTCTCTGATTTCTATAGATATTTTTTAAAAATATGTTTCCTATGCCCTAATTCAGACTCAAATAATCAGAATTTCTGAAGTAAAGGCCTGGAAGTATGAATTTAAGATCACCCCCCTGGGATGATTCCTGTGTACATGAAATTTGAGAACTGCTGCATTGTATAATATAACACAGAACTTTCTTCCTAAGTTCTTATATGCTTGATACTCCAATAAGTCCTTGGATGACATTGGACAGGAGGTTGATGAGTGTTATAAAACAAGAACAGTTCAAGCTCTACTATAGAGCTATAGTAATGAAAACAGCTTGGTATTGGCATAAAAACAGACTGGTAGACCAATGGAATCAAATTAAAGACCCTGATATTAATCCATACATCTATGAACACCTGATTTTTGACAAAGAAGCTAAAATTACACAATGGGAAAAAGAATGCATCTTCAACAAATGGTGTTGGCATAACTGGATGCCGCCACATGTAGACGATTTCAGATAGATCCATATCTATCACTATGCACGAAACTTGAGTCCAAATGGATCAAAGATCTCAACATAAATTCAGCCACACTGAATCTCATAGAAGAGAAAGTTGGGAGTACCTTTGAATGAATTAGCACAGGAGATTGCTTCCTGGACATAACACCAGCAGCAAACACATAGAGACCAACAATTAATAAATGGGATCTTCTGAAATTGAGAAGCTTCTGTAAAGCAAAGGACATAGTCAACAAGACAAAACAGCAGCCCACAGAATGGGAAAAGATCTTCCCCAAACCCACATCTGACAGAGTCCTGATCTCCAAAGTATACAAAGAACTCAATGGAGTACTACTCAGTGGTAAAAATAAAAACAATGAAATCTTGACAGTCACAGGCAAACTGATGGAACTAGAAGAAACCATCTGGTGTGAGGTAACCAAGACACAGAAAGACAAACATAGTATGTACTCATTCATAAGTGGATATTAGACATAGAGCAAAGGATAACCAGCCTATGATCTACAACCCCAGAGAAGCTAGGAAACAAGGAGGACCCTAAAACAGGCATTTGTGTACCCCAAGAAGGTGAGATGGTCAAGATCTCCTGAATAAATTGGGAGCACATTGGGAGGGCAAGGGCGGTAAAAGAAAGAGGAGAGGAGAAGGGGAAGGGGAAGAACATGAGGGACCAGGAAGTTTGGGTTGGGGGAAGAACAGAGAAGCAGAACAAGGAAAGAGATACCTTAATAGAGGGAGCCCTTTATGGACATAAGGATAAACCAGGCACTTGGGTAATTTTCAGGAATCTGCAATAATAACCCCAACTAAGAATCTAAGCAATAGTGGAGAGGCTACCCTAAATGTCCTTTCCCTGCAATGAGATTGATGACTACCTTATATGCCATCCTAGAGCCTTCCTCCAGTAGCTGATGGAATCCGAAGAAAATACCCACAGTTAAACACTAAGCTGAACTCTGGAATCCAGTTGCAGAGAGGGAGGAGTGATGAGCAAAGGGGTCAAGACAAGGCTGGAGAAACCCACAGAAACAGCTGACCTGAACAATTGGGGGCTTATGGACCCTAGACCGATAGCTGAGAAGCCAACATAGGACTGAACCAGTACCCCTTAACGTGGATGTCAGTTGGGGGACTTGGTGAGCCTATGGGGCCTTTGGCATTGGAACCAGTATTTATCCCTAGTGCATGAATGGGCTTTGGGAACCCATTTTCTATGGAGGGATACTCTCTCAGCCTAGATACATGGGGGAGAGCTTAGGTTCTGCCCCAAATGATGTGACAGACTTTTATGATCCCCTATTGGAGGCCACACTATCCTTGAGGAGTGGATGGGTTGATGGTAAAAAGCGATCTGTGATTGGTATGTAAAGTAAGATTGTTTTTAATTTAAATAAAAATTAATTTTAAAAGTAGTATATTAGACTAAAAAAAACAAAAAACAAAAAGTACGAATGTCAGTATTAGCTAATGTAGCAGATATCACACTGAAAAAGAATTTTGATTCCCCACTCCCAATCTGGTAATGTAGTGTACAATGAACTTAGTAAGGCTCAATAGGAACTTGCATTTTCTCATGTTAAGGTTTAATCATACGTGTAGGTTCTTGTACATATATTCTTCAAAAAAGAAGCTAGCTAATGATTGGCTAATAGACCTACATCTGCCAATGATCCCCAGAAGTGAATTGATAGTGTGAACCTTTAAAATTTAGTATAATACATAGGTATAATGGCAAAGGTTGCACAGTGAATTAATAATTCATAATACCTTATGCTTGTTAGTCTGCCTAGAATATTGTGTCCCGTGTGGGCTTCACCTTTGTAAGAAGAATCAGAATATTTGAGTAGTGCTCAAAACAGCACAAGTAGTTCTCAAAACACCCACAAACTGAATGTTAACTCAGATTCACCCAGTCCATACTTTAAAGTTCATACAAATGATCATCCTTTGTAATCTTTTAAATGAAATTGTCTTAAATAATTTCTACCTGTTATCTTCAATAAAATTGAAAAGGAATTTTATATTCATGTAGTTATATTGGGAAACATGAATACATTAACAATTGTGGTATACATTTATTTTGTGTAATAATGTTAAGGATTTTTATATGATTAACAGAAGGATATGATAGTCAATATGTACATCTGTTATAGTTCTGATACTCTCAACAGCCAGAAGATTTCACTGTAGAGGTTTTAGATTTTCAAACTTATCTGCTTCTCTCAATTAAAAAAAGCAATCTGTCTTTAGTTTTCATAGTATTTCAGTCATTCATTCATATATTTGTTAACTTTTAAGTTTGTGTTTTTGTTTGATAAATATAATCACTAATCACTTCTGGCTGCATAGGTTATTCTAAAGAGGATCTAAAGTTGTGAGGAAGGCAAGATTTTCAAATATGTGACTGACGTATGATGTTATGTAGGTCTATTTGTGTAGACAAGAATTTTGCATTCCCTTTGCCTATAAAACTACCCTGTTTTTTCTTGTACTACAGATTTTATATGTAGTTGTTGAATATTGAAAGTGTATATAGTTCAGACTGAGATTTGTATAAGAAACCACATTTGAAAATTTGTTTTAAAATCATTGTAAACACATATTGAGTTGATATCTTCCACAAGTGGGTTCAGAAAAAATATAAGATAAAATAGAGAGAGGAGAGCCATAAGATGATGTCTTATGGGAATAGCATGGCCATGGCACTTATGAACGCTCAAGTATGTAAGACCTATGTAAGACAGAACCAGAAAAAAATTGCATCACAGATTGGGAAGGGTGTCATGGGCCCCAACACTGCCCAGGATAGCTAATGGCAGTCCAGAGATGCTAGAGGAGAAGAAGTCACTGTTTGCAGTGATGCAGCCACTGATGAGTATATAGCTTCAGTGGATACTGTCACACCCATACCCACTCCAATAGTCTGTATTAAACTAATTGAGTGACAAAATAAAAACAAAAGAAAGCAAGAAGATTTAAAAGTAGAATGTGGACTTTGTGGGAAGAAGAGGGGTTTGATACAGGTGAAAAAGGACAAGAGAAGGTGGAGGGAGGAATGTGACCAGACATTCATACATGTATGAAAATATCAAAGAATAAATTAATATCTTAAAAAGATGAAAAAAGTAAAATATTTCAACAGTCTATATTGAAATTATGTTTGTGAAAAGTTGGGTTAAGATAAAATTAATTTTTCTCTATTTACTTATTAGTCTGGATATTGAAAAATATGAAATTATAAATGTTATACTTAATAAATCACTTTTATTGCCTCCATGTTCAAGGTGTTAATAGCTATGAGCACAGACTCCAGGATTAGACAACCCTTCCATTTGAGAATATGTGAATCTGAAATGAGAAGGAAGGCCATATTTTTAAGGTGAAAATCATTCCTACTAACACAGTGATATGAGCCAGACCTAAGTAAGTGTTTTTGACATCAATTCAGCCTGAAAATAATCTTATTAGGAAGTTACAATTTTTGTTATATCACCTCTGTGTATATTGAGGAGGTTAACCATAGGAGCTTATATTAAAGATGTTCTGAGAATAGAGCCTGCTAATTCATTTATTATTAACAGCTCTATTACTGATTCTCTCTTGAAGAAAGCAGGATGCTGATCAGTGTGTTGGAGAGGACTAACTAGATGTAATTAGGAAGGACCCTGCATTCACAATCTGGAGGGTGGATGTGGGGAATTCAATAATAATTTACTTTGTGAGATGGCACATTTAATAGATACTACATTAGTATTTATGAACTTGAGGAAATTTTCTATTAGAATTGATAGTGTCTGGAGAATTCTCTACAGGTAGTGTTGGCAGAGGCTACTGCCTTTTGATGGACAGTGGGTGGAGGTGCTGCTCATATTTTATGATGTGCGACAGTTCCATGAGAGAGACTTACCCAGCTCCAAATGCTAACAACATCAAAGTTGAGAAAGCATATGTTATCAGACAGAATACAGAAATAGGGACAGAAAGAAGGAAGGGGGAAATGACTATGATAAAAGAAGTAAAGTCACGTTTTTAGTACTGGTCAGAAGTTTTTTGCAAATAAGGCAACAAAATATAGTTCATATTACTAAGGAATATGGCAAGATTCTAAGTATGTGCTTGTTGTATCAGTATAATTCTTAGAAATGTTAGGGTTGGGACACTGAAATTGTCTACCTATAATGCCTTTCCTTTTCTCCCTGTGGAATTATGACACTTAATTCTTGGCTGGTGACTCATCTGATCTTATTCTGCAAGGTTCTAGAAGATTAGTACATAGCCACAGCTCCACTCCCACTTGAGGGTGCAGTTCTGTCTTACTGACTGTAATATGAAGATGCATTTCTGAGCAGAACCTCACTATCATTTTATCCAACTTTAGTTATTAAAGCAAATTGTGGATTGAAAACAGAATGAGGTGTTTCATTGTGAATCATTAGTTTTTTCGTGTTTCTTGTGTTTCACTCATTAACTTTGAAGTATGATAATTTTCTATGGCTCTTTCTAAGGACAGATATGCAAAATCAAAGATAGTCCAGTAATAACATCTCACAAAATGGAAGTTTAGTCTGCTTTGACTATGAAATGATACTTCAGAGCTTTGTAAAATTGGAAAATTTAAACACTAGACAAAATTTATTGTTCATAATGGTTAAAATTATGACTGTATAAAGTGTACAGCAACAAAACTTTTTCCATCAATAATAATTTATAAATGAAATGTTAAATAATATGATCATTATATTGGTGTTTTTATATGAACTCTGAAACCTAAGAATGAACTGTATTCAGACACATGGATTTGTCTATTGATCTTATGCTTCAGGTATCACAGGCTTCATCTATATATATTTAAAGTAACAAAAAAAAACCCACCAAGCAAATGCCTTTCTAATGTCAATTTGGGTGTTTAGTGTTATTTTAAAACTAGTAATAAGAGAGGGCAAGACAGAAATACTCTCTAGAAAGCATGTTTTCAGTGGGAAATTTCAGAGGTAGTGTGAAGTCTCAGAAAGCAAACACAGTATGGTTATTTATACTTTGGAATAATGAATAGTCCTTACAAAGAATGACGTTGCCCTGTATGTATCCACAAAGTTGGATTTTCAAGATGCTAAATTGAAAAACACAAAGTGCAGAGTAAGTTGCAAAGATGATTTATTTATGGCATAAATCCCCCAAAGATATATATGTGTAAGCACACAAATGCAAATATACAGAATAGGAATACAGCAAATGATGAGAGCCATGGGTGGTTGCGAATGAAGAACTTGTTGAGAATACAAAAAGCAAGTCCTTTTTGGATTTATTTCTGGATATAGCTATTTTATTGGAAATAATATAATCTTGGAATATTGGCCTTAAATAGTGAAGGATAATATTATTAATATCAATGAAATACCTTCGTTAGTTTGCTTATTACTATAATATCTATGAAAATTTCACTTTAGGAAATTAGACAAACAGACAGACAGACAGACAGACAGACAGACAGACAGACAGACAGACAGACACACACACACACACACACACACACACACACACCACACCACATACCACACTTCTTTTGCATAACAAGAAACTAGGAGTGTGATAGAAATGCTCATTTGCTCCTTGGAAACTGAACAGAAGGCTGCTAGTGATGTAGGCATTAATCACACTTGTAGGGAAATGGTTGCTACTTCCATTAAGAACTGTACCTAAAAAGAACAGAAAAAAATGTTTCTTCTGTAGTGCCAGATCTCTCCTAGAACCTATAATAGCTCCTTATGTTATGCTATCTCTTATCCTGTTCTCTATTCTTACCCCAACTCAATCTTACTGTTCCCCCATTTCCTCCTCTTCCCTCCTCTTCTCCCCCTCTCTTCCTACCAGCTCCCTCCCCCCTATCCCCATGCTCCCAATTAGCTCAGGAGATCCTGTTCTCTTCCCCTTCTCTGCTGGACCATGCATTCTTCTCTTGGGATCCTTCTTGTTTCCTAACTCCTCTGGTGATGTGGACTGTAGGCTGGTAATCCTTTGCTCTATGTGTAAAATTCATATATGAGTGAGTACATACCATGTTTGGCTTTTTGTGACTGGGTTGCCTCACTCAGGATGCTTTCTTCTAGTTCCATCCATTTGCCTGCCAATTTCAATGTTCCATTGCTTTTTTTTCACTGAGTAGTACTCCATTGTGTAAATGTACCACATTATCTCTATCCATTCTTCAGGTGAGGGGCATGCAAGTTGCTTCCAGGTTCTGGCTATTACAAATAATGCTGCTATGAACATAGTTGAACATATGTCCTTATATGAATGTACATTTTTTGGGTATATGCCCAAGAGAAGATTGTCTGGATCTTGAGGTAGACTGATTCCCATTTTCTTGAGAAACCACCATACTGATTTCAAAGTAGCTGTACAATTTTGCAGTCCCACTTGCAATGGAGACGTGTTCCTCTTTCTCCATATCCTCTCCAGCATAGATTGTCATTTTTGATTTTAGCCTTTCTGGCTGGTGTAGGATGGTATCTCAGAGTTGTTTTGTTTTGCATTTTCCTGATGGCTAAGGATGTTGAGCACTATTTTCTTAAGTGTCTTTCAGCCATTTTGGATTCCTATGTTTAGAATGTTCTATTTAGTTCTGCAGCCCACTTTTCCAGAAATCTGCAAGGATTACACCAACTGGCAATCTAAGTTATAGTGAAGAGGCTACCCTAAATGTCCTTCCCCTATAATGAGACTAATGACTACTTTATATGCCATCTTAGAGCCTTCAATCAGTGGCTGATGGAAGCCGAGGATGACACCCACAGCTAAACACTGAACTGAACTCAGGAACCAAGTTGCAGAGAGGGAGGAGCGATGAGCAAAGAGGTCAAGACTGAGCTGGTGAAACCCACAGAAATGGCTGACCTGAACAAGGGAGAGCACATGGACCCCAGAGTGATGTATGGGAGGCCAGCATGGGACTGATCCAGATCCCTGAATGTGGATGTCAATGAGGAGGCCTTGGCACTTTATGGGGCCTCTGGTAGTAGATCAGTATTTATCCCTGGTGTATGAAAGGACTTTTGGAGCCCATCTCATGTAGAGGGATGCTTTCTCAGCCTGGACATATGAGGGAGGGCCTATGCCCTGCCCAGGATGATTTGACAGACTTTGGGGATCTCCCATGGAGGGTCTTACTCTCCCTGAGGAGCAGAGAGGAGATTGGTTGGGGGTTTCTGGGTAGCAGGGGAGGAGAGGGAGCAGGAATTGACATGTGAAGCAGGCTTGTTTCTAATTTGAACTAATAAAAAATAAAAAAAAATGAAAAAAAAATGTTTCTTCTGTATCAGTGTAAAGGTGGAGAAGTATGTTAGAAAGAATTAGGAAGCTAAATCTGGAAAACTGAAATCAATTTTGAGGCAAAGATCTTAAAATGTTCAGTCTTATGACATTTTCATCTTCTGTTTGTGTCTGAATGTCCTGACTTAACCACTCCTATTGAAAGGACAGAGAACTGGGACATACTCTTCTAGAATAAGTCTTGATAGAGAACATGGACTTGTATCTGGTGCTAACAAACCATGTAAGGTGTGCTTGCTAATTCTTGAAATAATGGTACTTTGATATTGAAGCAAACAGAAGACCATGGAAAATAATTAGACAAGTCTTAGTCCTTTAATTTTTGCTATATAACAAAATGACTGAAAGCATTGTAATTTCTAAAGAATTTATGCTATAATTTGACTGTGGTTCTAAAGATTTTGAAGTCTAAGAGAATGGCACTAGCATCTATGAGCATTGGTTTTTGTTTTATTTTATTTTGATTTTTTTCTCTGTGTCAAAACATGGTCCAAGACTTCATATGGTGAGATAAAGCAAGGATGCTATCTTGCTTCCATTTTATTGTCTATAAAGTCACACTTGCTATTTTAGTGGTTACCTTCTTGGCTTACTATGATCATTACAATCTCCCAAATACCTCACCTACAAATACCATCCACACATGAATTTAAAAAATAAAGAGATTTTGGTATGCCTATCAGGTTGTGTAGCATTATTCTGTCAAATGAAGGTTTCCATCCTGAAGGGAGGCTCCTTAAGGCTCAGGAAGCAAACAAATAATTCAAAAGCCTTTGGGAGTTCCTGAAACTAAGAAGATTCAGAAGACCAGTCCCTGTGATTACAAAAGCAGTGATTACCCATAGAGCTGTCATTAAGTCATTCAGGGATCTCTAGAGATGCAGATTTTTCGAGTTGTTATGCAGGCTGGAGTGGCCCTTACAGAGATGCAGGTGCCTTTGGGTTGTTGATGCTTCTGTAAGTGAAGGAACTGGCTTCCCTTTTGGCAGCCATAACAGCCGAACACGTGCTTGCCATAAACCTACCTTGGTCACGTAGAGGTCAGATGCCTGTCTCGTGACAAGGAACCAATCGGAAGTTAGCTGGTGGCGCTATGCTTTACGACCCTGGGTGTGCTTTACGGACAAGCGCACAGCAATGACGTAGAGAGCATAGCAACCACCCTGGGAGGGCCTATGGGCCATAACAACCAGTTGACCAATCAACACAGGGCAAGCCCTCCAAGCCTGGAAGCACACCAATCCTGAGCCTGTGCGTACCCCTAGACACTCCCCTTACGCTGCCCTATAAGATCTTTGGGGAGACCTTAGGAGCCGTCTTTTTCTAGCCGTCTGCCAGGGCGGGTGGGTAAAAGACCCGAGCTAACATGGGGTTAGTTCATTAAATTACAATAAAGCCTCGTGCAGTTTGCAGCAAGCTCTTGAATCTGCCTGGTGATTGGGATGACCGCGAACCTGGCCTGAGACCCCGGATACTTGAGTTTTCGGGGGTCTAACATTTTGGGGGCTCGTCCGCGATTTGCGACCACCCTTCACCTGAGTGGATTCGATCTTGGAGGTAAGATGATTAGAGCTCGCAATTTATATATGTTCAATGTTCTATGTTTCTTGTTTTGTCTCTTGCTGTTTTGTTTGGTGCCATGATTTGTATTTGATCTGCGCAGAATTTGTATTTGTAATTCGGACTTCTGGGGATGACCCTAAAGTCCTGCCCTGAACAAAAGTCCAAGGGTTGCTTGATTTGATCTGCGCAGAATTTGTAATTTGTATTTGATCTGCGCAGAATTTGTAATTGAACCATAGGGTAAGCAGACTTGCGAGAACCTTGGTTCCACCCTGGATGAAAGTCCAAGGTTTGGTTGTAATTTTGGTTTGGGGCACCATTTCTTTGCCGCGGTTTGTCCTGTCTAATGTTTGTGCTGTCTAATGTGCTGTCATTTGTGTTATGTGTTTCTTAAGCATCTCTTTCTGTCCCACATTGCCCATGCACGTGGCATGCATGGGTCAGGGGGTCAGGGGTCTTTTCTTCTCTGAGCACATGGCGCCACCTCAACTGTTATCGGCAGATGCGCCGGAGGACAGACTGCCACTCTGAGGACACCCAGGACCCAAGAGGTATGGACGCGGGCCAAGGACACTTGGACCCGCCTCAGTTAGCCGCCAGGTTCTGCCGCCTGGCTTCCCGCGCCATTGCCTTATAAGCAGCGCGGGCGGATTGGGTTGGCGTCTATTCTTTCCTGTCTATTCTGTGTTATCATCCACCACGCCACCCCCTTTCTATTCCCACCTGCGGGTCTATGAGGCATGCCCAGTAGGGCTGTTTCTGCCCCAGCTGCCGTTGTGGCTGTTTCCCTGCTCTGAGGGAACATGGCTACAAGGCCACCATCTGCTACCCATCTTTCTGTGCTCCACACACATGGTATGCAGGGGGGCCGCAGGAGTCTTTCCCACCCCTGGATTGGCCTAGGGTCTGGGGTTACCAGCAGCACCCCTACCCCAGGTCTCTCTGCCTTGAGCACATGGAGCTCGAGCGTATAAACTTATCTGGCCTGATCCGGACATCTAAACGGCCTTAAAGTTATTAAGAACTATAAAAGGGACTTTGGCAAAATTTTTATGTTAACTAAAAAATGAGAAAAAAATGTAAAAGACAAGTAATAAAGAAAAAAATTATCTAAGAATGTCTAAGAAAGTCAGAGAAATGAACTAAAAGGTTATAGAGGGTTAAAGCAAGATGTAGGTCAGAGAAAAGTTGTTGGAGGTCAGAGAAACAGAAAGTTATAGAGGGTTAAAGTTGTAGAAGGTCAGAGGAAAGTTGTCAAAGGTCAGAGAAAAGATTGTTACAAGTCAGAGAAAAATGTAAACTGTGCTATGGGTTCTCATGTCTATAAATAATAAATTTTTAAAAAATGATAATATAAGTTAAAATTTTAACCATATTAAGCTGATTTTGTTTTTAAAAAAGTCCTGTTTATTTCTCAAGTAAATTATGTATACTTGTTTTAAAAATGTTCTATATCCTGGTATAAACTTAAGCATGTTAAGCAAAGCAAGTTACGGCCATTTTGTAACTGGTCACATGACTTGACTGGTCGCCATTTTGCTAAAGTTAAAAAAATACTTAAACCGCCATCTTGACTAAAGGTGACCGCATGGAAATTAGAGGTACCATCTTAGAAACAAGTTTTTCAGTTAAGATTTAAAATGTTAATGCTTCTATATATTACAGAAAGACCTTAAGGGAATTTAAATTTCTTTTTAAAACCAGTTTTCAAATGTTTGTTTTTATTAATGTTTGTACTTAAAGAGCTTCAATTTAGAATTATTCTTAAGCAAAGCCTGACAATGTAAAGTTCTTGTTTTATAAAAGATGCTAATCTGTTACAGTTTGTGTTTTCAGAAGTTATGTTTAGGGTGTTGGTAGCACACACCTTTAAGCTCAGGGTGTAGGTGGCACACGCCTTTAATCCCACCACTCGGGAGTAAGAGGCAGATGGATCTTTATGAGTTCAAGGCCTGCCTGGTCCGGCAGATCGAATTCCAGGACAGGCTCCAAAGTCACAGAAAAACCCTGTCTCAAAAAGAAGTTAAGCTACTGTTTAAGGAATATAAGGTAGCTCTATTAAGTTCAGCTGTATTACAAAAAGACTTTAACTAGCCACCTGTGTGCTTCTTGTATGCTTAAGGCAAGCAACTAAAACAGACAAACAGACCTTTAATGCTTCAGAGATCTTCAGAATATGGCATTTAAATTGTTATCTTTAAAGTTTATAATGTCAGACAGACTGCCAGATCCTGACAGTGACCCAAAGTCTCCAAAGAAGATTACGAGGCACCTCAGTTCCTGCACCTGGACCAGTGAGCGAGATGCTCAGATGTGATACCTGCTGCCTGCCAGAACCTGGCCGAGACTGTGGACAAAGCTGCTGGACACTGGAAAATTGATTGCACCCCTTTGCCTAGACAAAACAAGGTCAGTCTTTTCCATGTCCCTCTTCCACAGAGAGAAAAAAAAAAACTCTCACAGTATAGGCCTGGCGAAGATTGCTGTTCTTTGAGACAGCTGCCTCCAACGGTAATGGAGAAACTTGGGTTTGGCTAACTGTATATGGACTTGCTTCTGACTGGCTTCTGTCACTTTTTAGTAGATTTGGATAAAATATACCCTTCTCAGATCTCTGAAATATTACTGGTTGTAAGCTTGAAAGCATCAGCTTGTCAGATCTACTATAGACTAGTCAGTATGTTAGCTGATAAAGTAGTGACTATCTACTGTTCAGGCACAAGCTCAAAGTTTTTAAGTTTATTTTGGTTGTCATCTAAGTACAAACTTAAAGGGCTTTTCATCAGGCCAAAGGCACCTCTGTCCAATCCATACCTGGCACTCTGGACAGAAGAAAAATATACATGCTTATAGCCCAAATCTGTAGTTTTTGCTAAGTATGTTCCTGCTGTTTAAACAGATATGCAGATATCTGCTTTTTCTACACTGTGGGCTTCAGTAAATAAGTTTTAACCTCTGTTCCTAGTTTAAACATGTCTTAAACAGGTTTCTGCTTCTGGCTGACATCTGAGTATCAGTTGCTGACTACAGGCTGTTCTAAGTAGACTGCGAGCCCTAGACTTGCTATGGATGTGAACCAGTTCAGCTGATATGGCCACCCCCTGTCTCTGCAACAGTGTCTGCTAACCAGAAGCCCCTGATGGATTCCCCATTGCCTAAATTCCTTTTTGCTTTTGACTAGCATTTCAACCTTCTGGGGTCCCTAACTTCGTCCCAAAGTCAGCAGGAAGCAGTTTGGAAAGAAATTTCGCCGTCCATTTTCCCTGGTTAAAATGCTAAGTCAAAAGGAACTCCCTTGCATGGGGATGCCAGTATCTATCACTCCCTGATGGGGATGCTAGAGAGACAGCAATTCCATGATTGGAATTTACAAAAAAGAAAATGGGGGAATGAAGGAACCGGCTTCCCTTTTGGCAGCCATAACAGCCGAACACGTGCTTGCCATAAACCTACCTTGGTCACGTAGAGGTCAGATGCCTGTCTCGTGACAAGGAACCAATCGGAAGTTAGCTGGTGGCGCTATGCTTTACGACCCTGGGTGTGCTTTACGGACAAGCGCACAGCAATGACGTAGAGAGCATAGCAACCACCCTGGGAGGGCCTATGGGCCATAACAACCAGTTGACCAATCAACACAGGGCAAGCCCTCCAAGCCTGGAAGCACACCAATCCTGAGCCTGTGCGTACCCCTAGACACTCCCCTTACGCTGCCCTATAAGATCTTTGGGGAGACCTTAGGAGCCGTCTTTTTCTAGCCGTCTGCCAGGGCGGGTGGGTAAAAGACCCGAGCTAACATGGGGTTAGTTCGTTAAATTACAATAAAGCCTCGTGCAGTTTGCAGCAAGCTCTTGAATCTGCCTGGTGATTGGGATGACCGCGAACCTGGCCTGAGACCCCGGATACTTGAGTTTTCGGGGGTCTAACATAAGTAATTCATTGTCTATACTCTTATAAATAACCTCAGTTATATTTAAGTTTTCCATGTTGAATTGTATAGAGTCTTTGTGTTTTTTTTTTTTGACTCCTTTATATCTTTGTCTTTATGCGAAATGCTGTTATAATCAAATGTTCAGTCTGTGTTTCTATTGAATTACAATCCTCTCACTGGTGAAATATTTCGCCTTTCCCTTTTTTTTTCTGTACAGCAGTTTCCTTTGTCATACCGAAGTACTGTGTTGAATCAATTGTAGTGTAACATGTCAGTGGAAAAGCCCCTTTCGCTTGCCTGACCCCAAGTTCAAAGACTTGGAAATTCCCTCCCCCATGACTCAATGTTGCCATCAAAGCAATACTTCTAGCCCTGTTGTCTTTTCCACTGTCTCACTGTGCATGCTCCAGAAAAAAACCTATAAAACCCTGTCCCTCTGTGTATCCCACTGCTGTCTCTCTTCTTCTTCAGAGATATTGGATATTCTGGGTTTCTCCCTAATAGGTCTCTTGTGTGAAGTTTATTGCATGGTGCGCTTTGTGGTATTCTTTGGTTCCCAACTGCCAAAATGCTCTTGTGTTGGTAAAAGCCTCACAGTCATCACTCCTACAAGAAACTTGTAAGATCAAGTGTGTTCACATGCCCTCAAGGATCTTGATGCTTTTGGGGGCCTCATCAGCCCATGAGTTCCTGTGGAGGCTCTTTTCCCCATTTGATGTTACACAAAAGGTAAAAACAAAACGCTGAAGAGATATATATGCTGGTCTTTTAGTGGTTTCAGAGGCTCAGCTTTTCTTAAGCTATACATGATATCTCTTGAGCTGTTCATGCTAGGGGTGCATCTTCAGTGGTATAGCTATCCTTAAAATATTCATTTAAAGTAAGTGATGCAGTCACTTCCAATTCACTTTGCTCCCATAAGAGGCCTCAGAAAACTTCATCAACTTGGGTTTGGATGGAATTCTTTGATTAGTGTGCCCCTCTCTCTGGGATGAATAGAAATTTCTTTGCATCTTGACCTGAATACAATCTCTGGGATTTACATGGTGGAAGGAAAGAATCAACTCTTATGTGTTATCCTAGACTTCCACATGTGTGCTATGGAATACATGCAGCTCCCAATAACTATAATAAAAACTGAAAGAAATGACATACGGTGATGGGAACTGTCCAGAGATATAACAGGAGGGGCAGGCCATAAAAAAGGGATTCCCTGGTTCATGCAAAAAATTTTGGACTTTATCTTTTTTGTGGTATAAAAACACATTAACCCTCACCATACCTAACTTCATTTAATTTTGATGTTCTTATTTTGGTACATTGAAAAAGGATAAATAGGAGATAATTCTAAAACCAAGGAAACCATTGTGATTTCCACCACAAGTACAAGCTGATGGGATTGAGTCATAGCACCCAGGGGTGTGATAAAACTCCATCAGATCTTGTATATGCTTTGAGGCTAATGAATTGCATATGCTTTGAGGCTAATCATATTTAATGATTAATTGGATGGTAATATCCAGATAAGGAGTGATTGTTTAAGGTCTGAACAACTATAAGAATAGGGTTTCCATTTACTGAAATAAAGATCACGAAAGGAGAAGTAAATTTTTGCTAGGAAAACCAGGAGTTTATTTGTGGACTTATGAAGTTTGTTATGATAGTATTAAAACATTAGAGTGAAGATAGAAATGGATTTGGATAAATGTGTAGCATTTGGGGGAGAGCTCTAGAATGAAGTGATTAATATGAGAGACTTGCATTGAAGATAATTAATATGGATGGAGCTGCATCAAATGTATATGAATAGAAAAAGAAACAGAAAAACTGGCTTTGGAGGTTAACACAACACATTTTAGAAGTTGATAAATGAAGTAGTTAAGCAACGTGGCACTGAATGGGAGGCAAAAGAAGGTGAAGATAGACACTAAGAGGAAGGGATAAAAATATAGACATACACACACTACACATACTACACACCCCACTCCCACAGAAAGAGAGTTCAAAAAGTGGCTACTAAATCAAGAGGAAGTTAACACCTGACTACTCACTGTTTTAACTGATGTTTCACCATCTTAGTTCATTTTCCCAAGTAACTCTAAGCTCCCTACTACACATTTGTGTTTATGTTCAACAGGATGCTTTGCAATTGTCCTTCTTGTATTCTTCACTCCCCTGAATGCCAGGATCCTAAAGGAAAAAGTGTGTTCTATTTGATATTGTTCTATCTTTTGCTGATCTACAGTGGCCATCAAATGAGAATTCCTTCCAATATTGTTGTTAGTTGAGATATAACACATGGAGCTTTGAAGTTGCTGACACTTATAAATCCTAATGCTGAGATATATAAATCTCAATTTTTGGGGGGTTAGAAAATTTATTTTTTCAGGAAAGAAATTCACAATGACTAATTTCATGTTTATAGGACTATTTGCTTCCTATAAACTTAGGATAACATGACATAACTGTGAAGAGGAAGGTAAAATGACTGCCTTGATCTATTCATGGTTGTCTAATTTGGTTGTTTACAGGGTTTTTCATTGTTTTCACATCATGGCACTGATGAAGTAAAGGAACAGTGTTTTGTATATGGTTGGAGTTACATGTATGAAACTGAATGCAGTCACTTCAACTATGTGATTTTGATTTTCCTGGTCATACTGAGGCCTGTGGAAGAACTAAGTTTTTCTACTTATAACCAATTATGAGCAAGCCATTGGGAAATTGGAACAGAGAATGTACACAGTTGAAGAATGTGCCCTAAATTTGTATCCACACAGATTCATAATATGTCTCCAAGTAAAAGTAAGTTTTTGATGACTTACTAAGACAAAGTTGAGTTCACTCTGGATGAGGGTGGGCGCCAAATCCAACCATTATTTTCTTTTTGTAAAATTCTTTAATTACTAATCATATTTACATATCCATCCCCCCATTCCCTGTTCCTCCAATCCCACCATGTTCCCCAGCACCCTCCCCAACCCATCCCCCAACTCCTCTCCAGGGACAGTGAGGCCCTCCACCAGGGACCTTCAAAGTCTGTCATATCCTTTGGGGGAGGGCCCAGGCCATCTTTGCTGTATCTGGGCTGCAACAGTATCCCACCATAGGGAATGGGTTCCCAAAGTCCATTTGTGCTATAGGGTTAAAGACTGGCTCCCCTGTTAGAGGTTCCCTAGACTGTCTTGGTCTCCTAGCTGGCACCCACATTCAGAGGGCTTGGTTCAGCCCAATGCTGTTTCTGCAGCTTTATGACTAGGGTCTCCATGCTCTCACTAGGTCAGGTCAACTGTTTGTTTCTGCGGGTTTGTGCAACAATATCTTGGCTCCTTTGCTAATCCTTCCTCCCTCTGCACAATTGGATTCCAGGGATATGGTTCAGTGCTTAGCTGTGGGTGCCTGCTTCTGCTTCAAACAGCTATTGGAGGAAGGCTCCAGGAATGGTAACCAAGTTAGACACCAATCTCATTATAGGGGAAGGGCACCAATGGCAATTTCTCAAACTGCTTGGATTCTTAGTTGGGTCATCCCTGTGGATCCCCTAATATTTCCCCTGTGCCAGAACTCTCTCCATATCTATACTGTCTTCCTGTAGCAAGGCATCTCCTTTCTTGCCTCCTCCATTCCTCCCCTGTCTCAGTCCTCTTGTTCTCCTCTCCCCTCCCCTACTTCACTTCCCACCTCCTTCCTTTCCACCCATGCCCCGTGCTCCCACTTTGTTCAGGGGTACTTGTCCCCCTCCCCATCTTCAAGGGACTATGCAATCTTCTTTGGGGTATTCCTTGTTTCCTAGCTTCTCTGGAAGTGTGGATTGTAGACTGGTAATCCTTTGCTCTATGTCTAAAAATCATATATGAGTGAGTACATACCATATTGGGTGGTTTCTTCTAGTTCCATCCATTTGCCTGAGAATTTCAAGATTCCACTGATTTTTTTTCTGCTGAGTAGTATCCATTGTGTAAATGTACTACATTTTCTCTATCCATTCTTCAGTTGAGGGGCATCTAGGTTGTTTCCAGGTTCTGTCTATTACAAATAATGCTGCCATGAACATAGTTGAACATATGTCTTTATTGTATGAATGTGCATTTTTTGGGTATATGCCCAAGAGAAGAATTTCTGGATATTGAGGTAGACTGATTCCCAATTCCCTGAGAAACCACCATACTGATTTCCAAAGTGGTTGTACAAGTTTGCACTCCCACCAACAATGGAGGAGTGTTCCTCTTTCTCCACATCCTCTCCAGCATAGACTCTCAATGGTGTCATTGATTTTAGCCATTCTGGCCAGTGTAAGATTTTATCTCACAGTGGGTTTGAGCTGCATTTCTCTGATGGCTAAGGATGTTGAGCACTTTCTCAAGTGTCTTTACCCATTTTAGTTTCCTCAGTTGAGAATTCTCTATTTAGTTCTGCACTACACATTTTAATTCCATTATTTGGTGTTTTGGTGGCTAGCTTCTTGAGTTCACTGTATATTTTGGTGATCAGCACTCTGTCAGATGCAAGCCCCATTCTGTGGGCTTGCATTTTGTCTTGCTGACTGTGTCCTTTGCCTTACAGAAGCTTCCTAGTTTTAGGAGGTCCCATTAATTGTTGATCTCAATGTTTGTGCTACTGTTGTTATGTTCAGAAAGTAGTCTCCTGTACCAATTTGTTCGAGGGTACCACTTATCTTCTCTCTAAGAGGCTCAGTGTTGCTGAATTTATGTTCAGTTCTTTGATCCATTTGGACTTAAGTTTTGTGCATGGTGATAGATATGAATCTATCTGCAATCTTCTACATGTCTGAATCAGTTATGCCAACACCATTTGTTGAAGATACTTTCTTTTATCCATTGTATAACTTTAGCTTCTTTGTCAAAACTCAGGTGTCCCATAAGTTTGGGTATGTTGTATCTTCATTCTCAGTAAATTCTAGGAAGTCTTTAATTTCTTTGTTTTTTTATTTCTTCCTTGTCCCAGAAATGGTGCAATTGGGCGTTATTCAATTTCCATGTATTTGTAGGGTTTCTGCAATTTGTGTTGTTGAATTCTAACTTTAAAGCATGGTGGTCTGATAAGGTACAGGGGGTAATTCCATTTTTTTGTATCTGTGTAAGTTCTCTACATTTCCAAGTATGTGGTCAATTTTAGAGAAGGTTCCATGTGGTGCTGAGAAAAAGGTATATTCTTTTGTGATAGGATAGAATGTTCTATAGATATCTGTTAAACTCAATTGGGTCATAACCTCTGTTACTTCTTTTGTTTCTTTGTGAAGTTTCTCTCTAGTGGTCCTATCTAGTGGTGAGAGCAGGGTGTTGAAGTCTCCTACTATAAGTGTGTGAGGTTTGATGTGTGATTTGAGCTTTAATAATGTTTCTTTTATGAATGTGGGTGCCTTTGTATCTGGGGCATAGATGTTCAGGATTGAGACTTCATCTTGATGGACTTTTCCAGTGATAAGTATGAAATGCCCTTCTTCATCTTTTGATTGATTTTTGTTTGAAATCTAATTTGTTAGATATTAGAATTGCCACATCAGCTTGTTTCTTGGGTCCATTTGATTGGAAAGTGTTTCCCCAAACCTTTACTCTAAAGGAATGTCTGTCTTTGATATTGAGATGTGTTTCCTGTATGCAGCAGAAGGATGGATTCTGTCTTCCTATCCATTCTATTAGCCTGCATCTTTTTATAGTCAGGTTGATACCATTGACATTGAGAGATATTAATGACCATTGGTTGTTGATTCTTGTTTGGTTTTGATTTGTTGGTGGTGGTATTATTATGTATAGATTTCCCCACTTTATTTTGGTGCTTGGTAAAGTGGGATTATCTATTGCCTATGGTTTTTTGAGCATAGTTATCTTCATTGGGTTGGAGTTTTCCTTCCAGTAATTTCTGTAGGGCTAGATTTGTGGATATGCATTGCTTAAATCTGGTTTGGTCATTGAATATCTTGTTTTCTCCATCTATAGTGATTGAAATCTTTGCTGGGTTGTAGTCTGGGCTGGCATCCATTTTCCCTTAGCTTTTGTAGAACATCTATCAGGATCTTCTGGCTTTCAAAGTTTTCATTGATAAGTAGGTTGTACTTTGGATAGGTCTGCCTTTATATGTTACTTGGCCTTTTTCTTTTGCAGCTCTTAATATTTTTTCTTTATTCCATAAATTTTTGTGTTCCAATCTATTTGGTGTTTTGTAAGCTTCTTGTACTTTCATAGGCATATCCTTCTTTAGGTTGGGGAAATTTTACTCTATGATTTTGTTAAATATTTTCTGTACCTTTGAACTGAATTTCTTCACCTTCTTCTGTGCCTATTATTCTTAGGTTTGGTCTTTTCACAGTGTCCCATATTTTCTGGATATTTTTTATTAGGGATTTGTTGGACTTTAGATTTACTTTGGTCAATGACTGTATATCCTCTAATGAGTCTTCAATACACGAGATTCTCTCTTCCATCTCTTGTATTCTATTGGTTATGCTTACATCAGTGGTTCCTGATTGTTTACCCATCTTTTCTATTTTCAGCATCCCCTCAGTCTGTGTTTTCCTTATTGTTTCTAATTCTGCTTTCAAACCGTGGACTGTTTGAATTTTTTCCCTTCACTTGTTGGGTTGTTTATTCTTGGCTTTCTTTAGATTTTTTAAGAGATTTTTTTTATTTCTTGAATTTTTTGGTTTGTCTTTTCCTCCATTTTATGTAAGTTTTGCTTGGGTTTTTCTACTATTTCTTTAAGGGATTTTCTTGTTTTCTCTTTAATGGTTTCTATCATCTTCATAAGATAATTTTTAAGGTCTATGTCTTCTTCATCCTCTGTGTTGGGCTTTTCAGTTCTTGCTGTTGTCCCTAGAGTCCCTAGATTCTGGTGGTGTCATATTGGTCTTTCTGTTGTTGACTGTGTTCTTATTCTGTCTTCTTCCCATCCCTTCTTCCATTGGGTGAAGGTGGGGGGTCTCTCCCTCTCTCAGGCAGCAGTTGAAGTGCAGAGGGTGGATTGGGGACAAGGGTGAGGTGCATCTGGACTCAGGGTGGGCCTTCCAGTGTGGTCAGGTCCACTCTTATCTAGGGGGATGCTCAGGAAGAAGCGAACAGGGTTTTTTTGGGAAGTTGGGGGCAGAGCAGTGCCCAAACTCAAATCAGGAGGCAGGTGGAGGGCAGAGGTAGGATGTGGGACAATGGTGAGTTGCGGCCAGACTTAGGGTGGGCTGTTTTGTCTGGGAAGGCCCACTCTTGTCCAGGGCAAAGTTGAGGAAGAAGAGGGCAGGGGGTGATGGGGGGAACGTGGGGACAGAGCCATTATTTTTTTATAGGAAGAAGAGAGAACCAGAGAAAGGCTACATGTTTTTGGAGGCAGAGAAGCAAGTGGCTCATGTAGGATCTGAATAGCCTTGATAATTGCCATTGTTGAGAAGTTAGAAGAAAAGTATGGACTAATGTTCAGAGACTCAGTGGGAATTAATCCTGTGACACATTGTTTAAAGTTTTCCAATTTTCAATACTATGAGAAAAGAAATTCCTTCCTTTTACCCTTTATATCTATCTATCTATCTATCTATCTATCTATCTATCTATCTATCTATATCTATCTTCTTCATCATCATCGTCAACATCATTATCTATCTACTTATCATCTATCATCTATCTATCATCTATCTGTCTGTCATCATTCATCAACTATCAATCTATTTTCTGTATGTATGTATATATGTATCTGTCATCATTTATCATTTATTTATCAATCTATTTTCAGTATACATGTATGTATATATCTGTCTTGTTTTAAAATGTTCATGATTGAATTTAGGGCCAGGGGCAGAAAAGAAAAGCACTTTAATCATTAAACTATAAACCGTATCCATTCTTTTTCCTTTTTTGTTTTGAGACAGTGTCTCTATATATTTCCCAAACTGGCCTTCTACTTACCTGAAGCCTGTGCACAGTTTTGAATTGTGTTCCTCCTGTTTTAACCTTTCACATAGTTGGGATTATAGTATGGTGCATGGCCCAGCTGAGAAAACAACTTCTGTTGTTTGTTGTAATTTGTTATGGAAACCCTATATAGAACAGTATAAATCAGAAAATAAAGTAATCCCATATTGTGATTTTTTTTTAATGTAAGCCAAAGTTTATCAATGTATGCATCAATAACAAAGAAAGCTCATTGCTTCCTGTAATTGCAGTGGTTTGTAAAGTAGATTGTCAGTCAGACAACAGGATTAATGGTCTAAACCCATGGATATTAATGACATACTTCAGAATAGAAAATGATTCTCAATCTGTGGGTCATGCCCCCTTTGTGTCAAACAAACCTTCCATAGGGATTGTCTAAGATCATCAGAAAAATACAGATTACAGTTACAATTCATCACACTTAGAAAATTACAGTTATGAATTAATTTTATAGCTGGAGTCATCACAACATGGGGAACTGTATTAAGGGGTCACAGCATTAGGAAGGCTGAGAACTACTTCTCTAGATTGTTGTTTCTCAATGTAGTTCTGACAACAACAAATCCTGGAATTTGAGAAGTGATTAGATAAATTCTTCACTCCTATTAAACCTAGTGAATTACATGGCTAAAGTTGGGTCTAGCCGGCTATGGTTTGAAAGCTCCCTGGAGGAGCTTTAAAAAGCACCTTCTTAGAAAATGACATATTTTACCCATGATACCAGAGAACTTGTAAATGATTCATTTCCTCACCCCTCCCCCACTTGCTTTCTTTTTGGCTGTTTTATGGTTTTTGTTTGTTTGTTTGTTTGTTTTTTGTTTTTCCTTTGTCCTATTGAACACTAGAAAAGCAAGGATCAGGTCTTGTTTCTTTTTTGTTCTCCTTGTAAGATTTTAGACAATTATTTTGATTTATTTTCCTGTGCCCTGAGACTTGCAGTAATGCCTGTTTTGTGGATAAACAAACAGGTATAGACAAACAGTTGTAGTGGCTTCTATGCTGGATAATTTTATGCCAACTTGACACGAACTAAAATAATTTAAGGGGAGGGAACCTCAAATGATAAAATGTCTCAGTAAGTTTGGGCTGTGGGCAAGCCTCAGGGCTTTTCCTTAATTGTTAATTGGTGTGGGGGAGGGCTTGTGAGAGAGGGCTTGGCCCATTGTGGATGGTGTTATCCCTGTGGTGGTAGTCCTGAGTTCAATAAGAAAGCAGGTTGAGCAAGCCATGGAAGGCAAGCCAGTAAGTAGTAACCCCCTATGGCCTGCATGGTGCTCATCTGCATCAGCTCCTGCCTCCAGTTTCTGACCCTGTTTGAGTTCCTGTCCTGACTTTGATGATGGACAGCATTGTGGAAGTGTAAGCTGAATAAACCCTTTCCTTCCCAAGTTGCTTTTGGTTATGGCCTTTCACCATAGCAATAGTAACCCTAAGACAGCTTCCATTCTAAGAAAAGCACTATTACTTTAAGACCTTGGGTTTGCATCTAACTTTTTACATTTCAAGTTTGTTGGATTTTCTGTTACAGCTAAGATTTTTAATCTATTAATACTTACTGTATCCTGGAAAAAGAACTTTTGCTACCAGAGGCTTTTACTGTATTTGCTATTGTTGCTGTTACTCTTTTTTTTTTTTAAGATTTCATTTATTTATTATGTATACAACATTCTGCTACCATGTATATCTTCACACCAGAAGAGGGCACAGGATCTCATAACGGATGGTTGTGAGCCACCATGTGGTTGGTGGGAATTGAACTCAGGACCTCTGGAAGACGAGTCAGTGCTCTCAACCTCTGAGCCATCTCTCCATCCTGGTGTTTCTGTCTTTTTAAAAAATGGTTTATTTTTTGATATTATAATATAGGTAAAATATTTCTTTCCCCCTTACTTCCCTCCAAACTCTTTAATATTCCTTTTCCTGCTCTCTTCAAATTCATGGATTCTTTTTTTCATATATATATATATATATATATATATATATATATATATATGTTCCCAACTATAATCTGTTCAGTGTGTATAATGTCACATGTGTGTCTGTTACCATACATTTGGTAGCCATTCATTGTTTCTGAAAACTAACTTAACAAACACTGTTTTTTTTAGATATTCTCAATCCTGAGCTCACATACATATCTCCACAGCCCATTCCTCATACAGATGCTGGTGTCAGTGTGAGGGCCCTGCTTCATATTAGAAGGATTGGAAGATCACATATTCATGGCCATAATTTATTTTAGTGAGACAGGTTCACATTGGGTAGCTCTGGCTTGTCTCAGTCCCATGGTCCTTCTACCTTAGCACTCCGTCCAAGTCCAAGTGGATGGCTTACAGGTATAAACCACCACACCTGACTCTGTGCATGACAGTATTTTTAACTCTTTGTTTTCAATAGTTATTATAAAATCATCATTGTCATAATAGCTTGAATTAAATGTTCATAATGTGTGATTTATCATTACAAATGAGTGAAATACATCATTTTTATTATTACAAAAAATAAGGAATGTGAACAGTAAAAATGATCTTAGAGCAGTGGCTAACCATTTGTTTTGCAGAGTATTTATAAATAAAATGCATTTATACTATGGAATATTTATCATGTCAGACACTTCACTAATATCCACACTCATTGACTATAACAATAACATGTAGGTAATAATGTCCCAAATATATTTATTTCAAGAAACTTTAAGAGGGCAAACCTGAACATAGGCGTGAAGGAACATTCTAACTGGCAAGTGTATTAGAATAAGATTAAAGCCCTCTACCACAACATCTCTTGAATTTAATCTTGCTTCTCATTTTGTAAGGAAAATCACTGTTGAAAATTTTCTTATTATCCTTCCAGGTTGATTTCTATATTCCTATCTACTATACAATGTTTTACCTATGTTTCCTTGACTATATTTGAATATCAGACTATTGCCTACATATTCCTTGGCTGCTTTTACCAGCCACTTTCATTACTTTAGCAGACAGATGCGGCAATTAACTAATGAATAGAAATAGACTTGTTTTTCTTTATTTGGTTTGCTGCTTTGGAAGTGTCAGTCCATTGCTGGTTGGTCCTGATACTGTGGGTCTGTTGTGGCACATCATGGCAGAAGTAAACAGATTCATATTAAATGTCAGAAAAGGGAAAGAAGAAGAGTCAAGGGCCTACTCTATCCTTCAAGGACATAGCCCCAGTATAGTGAAAACCTCCCACTTGATAACATCTCTTGAAGTTTCTATCACCAACCTACAAGGCTGAGCTGGTGACCAAATCTTTACCCTATGGGCCTTAGGAAGCTTTTAAGAGTCAAGAGGTGACTGCTTGGAAAGAATCCAGGTACAAGCCACAGGTCTTAGTGACTGTACTAGGGCCAACACCCATTTAAATATGATCAAATTCTAAGTTTTACTTTCTACGTATGATGATGTTCTAAAACAAAATATTCTCAGGCATACTTGACCAAGTGGTTCTAACTTTTTAATGTCTACAGAAATTGCAGAATTTTGGATTTGTGTTTGTGTGTGACATAAATCTAAGCTCAAGCTGTTGTAGATTGGGAGGTTCACAGCTGAGTGAGAGAGGTGGTCACTTTTCTCCTGTAGCACATGAGGTTCTTTTCAGTGTTAGAAATCCAAGTATGTGGGGGCAAAGCTTCTTTTTATAGATTAGCAACTTGAGACCCACCAGAAGACAGAGATTGGTTAAAATGCTTAGGGTTTCTGTGATTTTCACTTGGTGTCAACCAAAATTAAGATCTCTTCCTCACACAAAAATTAGGAAATGGAACACTTTCTTGATGATGACCACACCTCTATGGTTAGCTGGTTAGCTGGAGGTAAACTGTATCCTCTGACCTTTTGGCAGGCTTTATTTGTACAAGCAAGATATCACCACAAAAGTAAATCTCCTAAGGCAGGTCAAAGGCACACAATCATGAAGAAACTTATGGAACTTTAGTCAAGCTGAGAATAATTTAACCCTGCCCTGCTCTGATATCTTTTGCCCATATCCCCAACATGGGCATTAAAATCATCTCCTCAAGATATGCAAGGGCCTTGCTAAGTTTTGTTTGTTTGTTTGGATTTGTAAGCTTATTTTGGGAAGAAGCAACTTCTTCTTTTCATCAAGTAAAAGGATCTCCACAGTTTATGAACACTTTTTCATATGCTTCAGGGATTCTTCATGCTATTTTCATTAGTCTCTTATACAATTCCAATAAATGATTCTAGTATATTGAAAAGTTATTTATTTTATGCTGTATTTACTAGCCTATTATATGTAAACGTTTTCATTAGTTATCTTGAATTGTAACTGACAATTTAGTGTTAGTCTATGTTTTTAGATGAAAAGAAAATAAACATTAGATTTAAAATTATTCATTCATTTATTTATTTTATGTGCATTGGTGTTTTGCCTATTTGTAGGTCTGTGTGCCACTTGAATGTAGGCTATGGGTCTCCTGGAACTGGAGTTAGAAATGACTTTGTGCTTCACCATGGGTGCCAGGAATCGAACCTCAGGTCCTCTGGAACAGCAGCCAATACTTTTAATCACTGAGCTATCTTGCAAGCCCCTATGCAATAGATTCAGTTTATTTATGTCTAGTATGTGAAAGGCTTTGCTTGCAAAGTATCAGAGTAATTCCATTATTTGTTTATGTTCTATTTAGACTTTATTCTATTAAAATGTTTATTGGTAGAGAACCAAAGTTCCATATCATTTTAAGTTAGGTGCAATATATTGATATAACTTTCTGGAAAGACAAGCAAAATCATATAGGTTTTGATAAGTAAATAGAAGTAGCACAAATAAAAGCTATGGCTGTGGGAGGAGTGATAAGCAAAGAGGTCAAGACCAGCCTGGAGAAACCCATGCAAACAGCTGACCTGAACAAGGGGGAGCTTATGGACCCCAGATTGGTAGCTGGGAAACCAGCATAGGACTGATCCACACCCCTGAAAGTAGGTATCAGGAGGCCTGGGCAATCTATGGGCTTCTAGTAGTAGATTAGTATTTATTCCTAGTACATGAACAGACTTTGGGAGCCCATTCCACATAGAGGGCTACTCTCTCAGCCCAGACACAGTGGGGAGAGCCTAGGCCCTGTTCCAAATACTATGACAGACTTTTAAGATCCCTCATGGAAGGCCTCACCCTCCCTGGGGCGCAAAAAGTGATTAGGATAGGGAGTCAGTGGGGGGCAGCAGAGGAGGGGAGGGATAGGGAACTACGATTGACATATAAAACAAGCTTGTTTCTAATTTAAATAAAAAAGAAAAAAGTTTTATGCAAAAAGCTATGGTTGTCTTTCAGAATAATCTTGCGATTCCAATATTTCATTTCACTGAAGGAGCCTATTATTTTGTTAGGTATATCGATAAATATTTAATAATTCATTAATACATCACTTTTTACAGTTTTGGTTTGCTAGTCTGACAGATGTTCAAGACTTTAAGATGGAAGATTCCATTATAATACTAGGCCCTAGTTTCATTGCTGTTACTGTGATAAAACTCTGAAAAGCGTCAACATGGGGCGAAAGGATTTATTTTAGCTCGCAATTCTGGATTTTAGATCATTATTATGGGGAAACCAAAGTAGCAGGGAATTGAAACAGCTAATTATACCATATCCACAGTCAAGAGCAGAGAGAAATGAATGCATGTATGTATAGAACTCACCTAACTTCCTCTACTCTTATGTAGTCTAGGACCCCAAACTAGAGAGTGGTGTTGTTCACTTTTAGACTGGCCCTTCCCCTTCAATTAGGGTAATCATGTCAATAACTGATAAATATGGATCAGGCCAATGTGGTCTAGGAAATCTCTCACTGAAATTCCATTACCATATGATTCTACATTGTTTCAAGTAAACAAATAAAACTTACCCTTCACACACCATAAATAAATATAGTTAATATATTGTTCAGAAGTAAAGTCTATATAGTTTCTGTTATATGATATTTGAACAGAAATACCCAGCCTGTCTTCAGTGATTTTCAATGTTTATTGAGGGTTCGTTGCCCTGCTGACTAACAGCAATGCTGTTGCTATATATTAAATATCAGAGGAATGCACATCTGGATTAGATTTTTCCTTTTATCTTTGTTTGTAAAGTGCTGAGTTTTGCTGCAGATTTTGGGCTGGTATCAGAACTGAGAAGTTCTGGCAAAGCTGCTGAAATGATATCTCTGTACATTATCATTTAATGAAACAAGTCGAAAGGGCTGACTGATTTATAGAGCAATTGTTTTTGCATCATTACCCATCTTGATTATATTCAAATAGCTCTTATTTTCATTACATGAAAGAACTATATTGTTTTTCATATGTTTATTTTGAAATCTTATATGTTTCCTGGCAATAGAATTAAATCCTACAGAAATTTCTATGCCTAATGTTTCAGAAACACGGAAGACATTTTTGTTGAAATCTTAACTATGACACTTATGACAGAAATGTTCTGCATTTTTCTGATGACCTCATTTAAAAGACATAATGGAATGTTTGCACCTGACCTAAGGCTAGTTTAATATAATCCTTTTTATATTTGAGCACATTAAAACTGATTAACATACACAAAACCTTATTTCTGTGGAGATGTCTTATATTGCATTTAGAACTTCCTTTTTTAGATATTCTTTCATTTTAATTGGGTATTATTATAAGATTGTAATTATGAGTTACCTTCTCATATAACTCATTCTAACAGCATTGGAATTTTTAATACTGTCCATATGGTGGGGTTATAAAATATAATGCTACAGTTTGGAAAGGACAATCTAGTTCTCTTCTTGGCCTCTGCTGAGCATCATTTGTCTCACTATAAACTGGGTACATAATAAATTAAAGGAAGACTTTAGCATTCTGTATACATCAGGCTTTGGTCCTATTTCTTTCTTATATTGGTTATCTTGAAAGAGGGAAGACTAGAATCAAGGGATCCATTTATAAAGCTCTCTGGCCCTAAGTTGGTTAATGGCTGGAAATCAATTAAAAGAAGTTTATGGGAAACAGCAAAGTTAACCTCATAACTAGGCAAACTTTATAAATAAAATCCTAATATAAATATTTCCTCTCATATTTGATTAGATTAACACTGGCTAGATTATGTCTCTATTATCAATATGAAAGACTATTCATATTCATTTTTTTACAGTTTAAAGGTAGCTGAGAAGTTAAGTACTGTTCATACTATTCATCTGTGATCAACCACAATAGTTCTGTAAAATGTATATAATTATGAAAACAAGCAAGTTTAAGGGGATGGAAGATAGGTTATTGGGTAACAGCACTTGCTTTGCAATCACAAGGGTATGAGTTTATATATCCCAGGATTCAAAATAAAAGTAAAACACAAATGCACTTATCTTTAACTCAGACAATGGAGACTTATCCCAGTCAGCTTAGCAAACACTATGAGTTCATAATTCAGTGAGAGACCTTGTATCAAGGCAATGAAGTGGAGAGCAATAGGTGAAGACATCACTGTTCTGCTCTGGCCTCCCTGTGCATATACATGGGCTCTTGTAACAATATATTAAAGTGAATGCACCACACAGAGAACACACATACATGCCCCCCACACACGTGTCTATACACACATGGAGACATATGATTCAAAAGACAGAAATAGTGGCACATATTGGTGATTCCAATATTTAGAGGCTGGAGTAAGAGGAACATTCTGGACCTGAAGTCTACTTGAGCTACATAGTGAGCTCACTGAGAGCCTGAGCTTCAGTATGAAACCCTGTTTCCCCAAACCAAACCAAATCAGGAAAGAGAGAGTGAGAAAGAAAGTGAAATAGTCCCTGTAGATTCCTGGCTTTGAATACTTGGTCACCACTGTCTGGGAAGGTTGTAGAATCTTTACAAGGTAGATCCTTGTTGGAGGAATCCTTCCTGCCCTAGGATGACTCTTATTAGGTATTTGGTCACAGCCATAAGAAATATAATGGAGGAGGGGAGAATGAGGGAGTATTGAGGAATGTATGTATTTGGAATGCTTGTATTTGGAATGATCGATCGATCGATTGATTGACAGGCAGAGAAATGCAGATAAAATAACTGCCTAGTGTGACATGTGTGGGAAGTGCCAGAGACAGTAGGGCCCCAAGAAATTTACCTCCAAAGTGTGTGCTTGCTTTCCCTATGCTGAACCATACCTTTAGCTATTTGTTTCTCATCTGAACATAACTGAATATCCAGCATGTGAGTCTTATTTTTTTTCAAAATCTAGACAAAAAGGACCCATGAGTGATTTAAAAGAAAGCATATTTAAGTCTATGTCTTTCATATAAAGACAAGCTTAGATCCTTCCAAAAATCTTGTCAGCATGATCTCCATTCTGGCAGTCTGATTCTCTGCCAGGAATAAAATTACCATTCCAGGTTTTATCTGTATGGGCACCACAATCTGATCTTATGATCAAATTAATTGATCACAGCAAAATAGAAACTCCCGCTCACACTGAACACCATCAGACACATTTCCCAAGGGGCAGCAATGTCATTTATTCTAGGTGATAGCTGAGCAGTTCCCAGACATTTCACTTTTAACCACATTTCTTGAAAACATTCAGTTTCTTCATTATGTTAAGTGAATGAATGCCCTCAAAAAACTATTTTCCATGAACTGGTCCATCAAATTTTCCCTTAAAAGTTGGCAACTTTCCTCTCTATTTTTGAGAACAGCTAACCCACACTGCAGACACAGATAAGACAATCTGTGCAGCTCTCTTGGGAAGATAATTTTATCACTTAGTAACCATCTGGATTGCATCATTGCTAGCTGAATGGACATCAACATATTTTTCTGAATTCTCATGCATGTTTGTAAAGGGAATCAAACAGCACAGGGTTGTTAAGATGATTATTTTGCACAATGTCAAGGTCATTATTTCTGTGTACACTCAGAGGACACAGAGTTGTGAGTCATGGATTCCTAAGTCATTGAGCTCCTAAGTCATTGATTCCTCTAGGACTTGCTATCTCAAGGAGAGTTATTTCAATGTTTACATTTCCAAATTATCCTTAACATTTGACACTTTACTTTATTTGTTACACCACTTTATGATGTATTTTCAGTTATCATTTCTGTGAGACATTCATATATGTGGCTGTTAGTTTAAAACTGTCTTTTAAGGATTTATTAAGTGTGTGTGTGTGTGTGTGTGTGTGCGCGCGCGCGCGCGCGCGCGCGCGCACACACGCGCTTGTCGGAGGGAGGTTATGTGCATATCAGCTCAAGTTCCCAAGCAGGCCAGAAGATGACATCAGAATTGCTGGAGAATGAATTATAAACTGTTATGAGCCACCCAAAATGTTGCTCACTGAACTGTGTTCATCTTTAAGAGCAGCAAGCACTCTTAAATGCTGAGCTATATCAGTCAGTTTTGGATTTATACTCTTTTTCATGCAGTTTATTGTGGAGAAGACTGTTGTAATGTCAGACGAAGGTCATGTGCTACTTTTACATTTCACTTTTCCTCATGTAGTTTGTCCTCTAATCTCAGAACAGCCAATTTCTCCAAATATAGAGACCAAAAAATTCTTTATTGCTCAGGTTGGAAAGAATTTATAAAAAAGATGGATTAATCGACTCTCTTCCCATTTGAGTAACAATTTAATTCAACAATTGCCTTTTTTCCTTTTTGCAATTGCTTATTTGTGTCTAATTTTTAACAAGTGTTCGTGCATCTATGAAAGTCATTGAATTACAGTGCACTAGTTCACTGAAGCATTTTATGTGATAATGTTACCTCTCAAAAATGAGCCTTTAAAGAAACTATTTGATCTTCATCAATCTAATAAATGCTTCATGAGAGTACAACACTGTGTTATAACATCCCATTGCCATTTGACATCTGTATTCACTAATGAATGCTAAGAGGAAAAAAAATCTTTGTTCTTGTTTTATGAGAAAAGATACCATAATGTCAGCAGTTTGTATCATGAGGTTCCAAATGAGGCATTACTTTCATTTACAAAGTTTAAAATACCATTTGGAGGGAAACTAGGAAGCTGAATTTTCTTTGTATTCACCCTAAATGTGGGCAGTATCACTCAAAATGCAGTGCTCCTAGCTTGAATACAAGGAGGAATTGAGCACCAGCTTTCATCTTTCTATGTTTCCAGACTGTGGATACAATGTGATTAGTAGCTTTGTGCTCTGAACACCATGCTTTTCTTGTTGTGAAGGACTGTATCCTCAAAGGATGAACCCAAACAAACCCTTTCTTTCTTAAGTTGCTTTTGACAAGTTTTTTTTTTAAAAAAACAAAATTAAGATACCATTTTCCATATTTAAATGAGATAACTATAAGAAAGGATAATCATTGTATTACAGTTCTTAAGATAGAAATTCATGTGCCACACAACAGCAATAACAAGCAGAATTTCTGAAAGAAATTCATAAAAGATTGCAAACAGAGAATTGGTTTCTACACACACACACACACACACACACACACACACACACACACACACACACACACACACGCACAAGTGTGTGAATATAGTTGGAGGTTTCTCATCCTGCCCACCAGTTCCCAAATAACCACTCTAAGACTTAATATTAATTATAATTGTTTGGCCAATGGCTTTTTGCCAACTACCTCTCACAATTAAATTAACCCTTTTCTATTAGTCTGTGTATCATGTGGCTGTGGCTTACTTTGCATTCTTGCATCTCACTCCTTTGGCAGCTACCTGGCATCTCTCTGACTCCACCTTCTATCTCTTCACATATTTGTTTGGAATTCCTGCTTGGCTCTATTCTGCCTGGTCATTGGTCAAAACAGCTTTATTCATCAACCAATAAAAGCAACATATATATGGCCCATACAGAAGGATATTCCACATCATGTGAGTCCATACACATGTTGGACAATCTTGTTTTTAAGAACTAAATTTAGCATGTGAGGCTAGGGGGAAGGAATTGGTAAATACTGGCTGAAAATACACAGTGGAGCAGTGGGATTAGATTTTCTTTATAGTATTTAGCAATAGGTAGATACTATGAACTTTGAGCAATCAAATCAGAAGTAGACCAGAAATGGTACAGGTAAAGGGCTGGGGTGTGGCTTAAAAGATGAGCACTTGCTTCACATGAGTGAAGTTCTGGGTCTGGTCTCCAGTAATACACACAAGAATAAGAACACAGAAATTGTAGGCATCTTTGAAATTGCATTTGTGAGCATTGAAAATGGTGTTTGTACCAATGAGTCCAATAATAAAACAGTTCAAATCCAGTCTTTATCAAAGGAACTTGATCAATTCTGTGTCTATCCATTCAGTAATGTATTCAAGTAGTTGTTGACTACTTGATAATATGTTGCTATGTAGACAATGTCCCAGGAGAACTATAGTTAGGGTGAAAATTTCCATCTCATATATGGTTGAAGAACATCTGTTTATAAGATGTGCTACATTTGTGTATGCTGTTGAATACTTGTTTAATTATGTAAAGATGCGTTTCATTTGTTTAATTTTGTAAAGATATGTTGCAGTTTTACCTTTCCCTGCCTATGGCACCTGATTGATCTGGTAAAAACTGAATGGCCAATAGTAAGGAAGAAAGTGTGGGCAGGAATCCTGGGTAGGAAGAGTAACTAGTAAGAGAAACTTAGGCTCAGGGGAAGAAAGAAATAGAGATGCCAGGGAGACACCAGGGTCTAGCTAGCCAGATATGGAGGAAGCAGGAAAGTAGGATATACAGAATGAAAAAAGGTAAAAAGCACGGACACAAAATGTAGATGAATAGAAACAGGTTAAATTAAGTTAAAAGAGCTATTGGGACAAGCTTAAGAGAAGGACAAGCATTCGTAATTAATAATTATGTCTTCATGTCTTTATTTGCGAAAATTCTAAATACTCAGTAGCACTCAATGTGGGACCCTAATTTCCACATATGGCCTAAGAAAGCTAACACAAACAAACAAGAAATGGATATGGCTTATTTAAGAGGCATTGCTCTGCAGCAGAACAGTTGAGCAGCTGATGTGATAAGTAGAAGCAGCAAGCTAATAAAAATGCCTACCTCAGTGCAGACAACTGTCTAGAGCTGGGTGGTTGAATGCAGCTCTCAGTTAAACACATTTCCCAGTTAAACATAGCTCTCAGCCAGCGTGGGCCAGAAGAAGGGGCAGAGCAAACTGCCAGAGCTGTATGGCAGAAGGACTGGCTTCTGCTTAGCAGTTTAAGGTTTGACTCATGTAGTTGGAGAATGTTACAGGTGCACTGTAAAACAGGTCCAGACCAAAAAAGCCTTCAAACAGGTTATGGTGTACATAGGTGCTTAAGAAAGAAAAGAAAATGGATATCAATAGTTATAGAAAAAATAGTTTAAATATAGTTAACTGAAGTCTTTAAGAAGTACAGTAATATAAAAAGAATGAGCCATTCAAGATGGGAAATCTGATGGGAGTCTGAATCCTATATGGGGCTTTGTTGACTGGATTTTATGAATGCAGATGAGTGAATGGCAGCAACAGAGGGACATGGGATTGTAAAAGTAATTCCTGAATTAAACCAGTATAGATACTTTAGGGATGTCTTATCTTTAATATGGAATTCACAAAATGTATTGTTTTGAGGGGGAGGTTATGGATTTGTTTCCACAGGAAATGAAAGGCTGTGTATTTCTTCAATATTAATAGAAACTAGATTTACTTGGTGGACATCCCCTAAAAATCTTGGTCACAGACATGAAGAAATAAATGTAGAAAAATTACAAGACAAGTGATGTATATGTTGATCCCTTGACATCGGAACAGCTCTGAGACTAGATGAGACATCATAAATATTGTTGGTTACAGAGATCTCATGACTTATTATTACATGTCATCCTTTCATAGGGCATGGATTGAGGTTTGGTTCTACAGACCAAACTTATAAAGTTGACAGACATCTTTTACCTGATCAATCATAAAACAGAAAGTCAACTTTGGTTGGCTTGTGTTTACTGCACAGTCCATATTTGTGTTAATGTGGGTATGTATGTTGCCTTTGAAGTTTTTATCTTTTTTTGCAGAATTTTTTTATTTGAGTTAGAAATGAGATTGTTTTACATGTCAATCCCAGTTCCCTCTCCCTACCCTCCTCCCCTAACCCTTCTGAACTAAAACCCTACCTATTACATATCTTTTCTGCTCAACTTCATAGGAAGGGTGAGGCCTTCCATACCGGGTCATCAAAGATTATCCTAGGTGGGCCTAGGACCACCCCCCCCCCGTGTGTCTTGACTCAGAAAGTATCTCTCAATGTGGAGTGGGCTCCCAAAGTCCACACCTATGCCAAGGATAAGTACTGATCTACTACAGGAGGCCCCATAGATTTCTGAGGACTTCTCACAGAAACCCACATTTCTGGGGTCTAGATAAGTCCCATGTTAGTTTCCCAGTGATCAGTCTGGGGGCCAAGAGCTCCCCATTGCTCATGTCAGCTGTTTCTGTGGGTTTCACCAGCCTGGTCAGGACCCCTTTGCTCATCACTTGTCCTCCTCTGCAACTGGATTCCAGTTCAGTTCAGTGATTAGTAGTGGGTGTCGGCTTCTCCTTTCACCAGCTGCTAGATGAATGCTATAGGATGGCATATAAGTCAGTCATCAATCTCATTATTAGGGAGGGCATTTAAGGTAGCCTCTCCTCTGTTGCTTAGATTGGTAGTTGGTGTCATCTTTGCAGATCTCTGGACATTTCCCTAGTGCCTGATTTCTCTTTAAGCCTAAAATGTCTCCCTCTATTATAGTATCTCCTTTCTTGTTTTCTTCTATTCTTCCCATGACTCAAGCTTCATCACATGAGATTGATCATGTGTTTTATTTTCCCTGAGTCTGTTTATATGGGGGATTATATTGGTGGATTTTCTTATGTTGAACCATCCTTGCATCCCATGATCCCAACTTGATCATGGTGGAAGATTTCTCTGATGTGTTCTTGGATTCAATTTGCTGGTATTTTATTGAGTATTTTTGCATCAATGTTCATGAGGGATATTGGACTGTATTTCTCTTTCTTAGTTGTGTCTTTGTGTGGCATGGGTATCAAGGTTATGGAAGCCTCATAAAAAGAGTTTGACAATGACCCTTCTGCTTCTATTGTATGGAATAATTTGAGGAAAATTGGTATTAGCTGTTCCTTGAATTTCTGTTAGAATTCTGCAGTGAAGCCATCTGGCCCTTGGCTTTTTTTGGTTGGGAGAATTCTGATGACTACTTCTATTTCATTAGGGCTTATAGGTCTATTCAAGTTGCTTATCTGTTCTTGATTTAATTTTGGTAAGTGAAATCTATCCAGAAAATTTTCTACTTCCTTTAGATTTTTGAGTTGTGAGGAATACAGGTTTTCAAATATGACCTGATGATTCTCTGGATTTCCTCTGTGTCTGTTGTTATGTCCCCATTTTCATTTCTGATTTTATTAATTTGCATGTTCCCTCTCTTTATTTTGGTAACTTTGGATAAAGGTTAGTCAATCTTGTTGATTTTCTCAAAGAATCAGCTCTTCGTTATATTGATTGTTTTTATTGTTCTCCTAGTCTCCACTTTATTGATTTCAGCCCTCAATTTGATTATTTCCTGGGGTCTACTCCTTCAGGGTGCATTGGCTTCTTTGTGTTCTAGGGTTTTCAGTTGTGCTGTTAATTCTATAGTGTGACTATTCTCCTGTTTTTTCATGTGGGCACTTAGTGCTATGAACGTTCCTCTTAGCACTGCTTTCAAAGCCTCCCATAAGTTTGGGTATGTTGTGGTCACATTCTCATTGAATTCTATGAAATCCTTAAATTCATTTTTTATTTTTTATTGACCCAGGAATGGTGCAATTGTGCATTATTTAATTTTCATGAGTTTGTAGGTTTCCTGCAATTTGTGTTGTTGTTGAATTCTAACTTTACAGCATGGTGGTCGGATAAGATACAAGGGGTTATTCTAATTTTTTGTACCTGTTGAGGTTTGCTATGTTGCCAAGTATGTGGTCAACTTCAGAAAATGTTTCATGTGGTGCTGAGAAGAGGGTATATTCTTTTTTATTTGGATGGAATGGTCGATAGATGTCTGTCAAACCCAATTGGGCCATAACTTCTATTAGTTCCTTTGTTTCTTTGTTAAGTTTCTGTCTGGAATTCCTGTCTAGTGGTGAGAGTGGGGTGTTGAAGTCTCCCACTGTAAGTTTTTAAGGTTATATGTGTTTTGAGGTTTAGCAATGTTTCTTTGATGAACGTGTATGCCTTTGAAGTTGGGGCATAGATCTTCAGAATTGAAACTTCATCCTGATGGATTTCTCCTGTGACAGTAGGAACTGACCTCCTTCATCTCTTTTTTTTCCCCATCTTTTTTTATTTGAAATGGAAACAGGATTGTTTTACATGCCAATCCCATTTCCCTTCTCCCACCCATCCTCCCCTACCCGCCAGCCCAACTAAAACCTTATCTGTCACATATCTTTTCTGCTCCCCCTGGATGGTGAGGCCTTCCATAGGGTGTCATCAGAGTCTTTCGTTTCCTTTAAGGTAGGGCCTAGGCCTACCAGTGTGTCTTGGCTCAGGGAGTATTCCTCTATATGGACTGGGCTTCCAAAGACCACACGTATGCTAGGGATAAATGCTGGGTTTCTACAGGAGGTCCCATAGATTTCTGAGGTTTCCTCACAGAAACCCATGTTCCTTATGTCTGGATGAGTCCCATGCTGGTATTCCAGCTATCAGACTGGGAAGCAAGAGTTCCCAGATGTTCAGGTCAGCTGTTTCTGTGTGTTTCCCCAGTGTGGTCTGGACCTCTGTGCTCTTCATTGGTCCTTCTCTGCATCTGGGTTCCAGTACAGATCAGTGATTAGTTATGGGTGTCTGCTTCTACTTCCACCAGCTGCTGAATGAAGGCATATAAGTCAGTCATCAATCTTATAATCAGGAGAGGGCATTTAAGGTATTCTCTCCTCTGTTGCTGAGATAGTTAGCTAGTGAAAGCTCCAGTCCTTTCCCTAGTGCCTGATTTCGCTGTAAACCAAAAATATCTCCCTCTATTATGATATTTCCATTCTTGTTATCCTGTATTCTTCCCCTGACTCATATTTTCTGCTCCCTCATGTCCTCGGCATCCCTCTTCCTCTCCCCTACTCATTCTCCTAGCTCACTCCCCCCTCTTCCCGTGCTCCCAATTTGCTCAGCAGATCTTGAACCTCTCCCCTTCTCCAGGGGACCATGCATGTCTCTCTTAGGGAACTCCATGTTTATTAGCTTCTTTGACAGTGTGGATGGTAGGCTTGTATTCCTTACTCTATGTCTAAAATCCGCATATGTGTGAGTACATACCATGTTTGTCTTTTTGTGATTGGGTTACCTTGCAGAATGGTTTCTTCTAGATCCATCCATTTTCCTTTAAATTTCAAGATCCCATTGTGTTTTTTCTGCTGAGTAGTACTCCATTGTGTAAATGTACCACATTTTCTCTATCCATTCTTGGGTTGAGGGGCATCTAGGCTGCTTCCAGTTTCTGGCTATTACAAATAGTGCTGCTATGAACATCGTTGAACATATGTCCTTGTTGTATGAATATGCTTCTTTTGGGTATATGCCTAAGAGTGGAATTGCTGGATCTTGTGGTAGACTGATTCCCATTTTTTTGACGAGTCACCATACTGATTTCCAAAGTGGCTGTACAAGTTGGTACTCCCACCAGCAGTGGAGAAGTGTTCCCTTTTCTCCACATCCTCTCCAACATGAACTGTCATTGGTGTTTTTGGTTTTGGCTATTCTGACAGGAGTAAGATGGTATCTCAGAGTTGTTTTGATTTGCATTTCCCTGATGGCTAAGGATGTTGAACACTATCTTATGTGTCTTTCAGCCATTTTAGATTCCTCTATTGAGAATTGTCTATTTCCTTCTGTACCCCACTTTTTAATTGGGTTGTTTGGTGTTTTGGAGACTAGCTTCTTGAGGTCTTTATATATTTTGGAGATCAGACCTCTATCAGATGTGGGGTTGGTGAATATCTTTTCCCAGTCTGTGGGCTGCTGTTTTGTCTTGCTGACTGTCTCCTTTGCCTTACAGAAGCTTCTCAGTTTCAGGAGGTCCCATTTATCATTTGTTGACCTCAGTGTCTGTGCTACTGGTGTAATGTTCAGGAAGTAGTCTCCTGTACTGATTAATTCAAGGGTTTTTCCCACTTTGTCTTCTAATAGGTTCAGTGTAGCTGGATTTATGTTGAGATCTTTGATCCATTTTGACTTAAGTTTTGTGCAAGGCAGGCTTGGGTCTACCTGCAGTATTCTACATGTCTGCAACCAGTTATGCCAGCACCATTTGTTGAAGATGTTCTCTTTGTTCCATTGTATAAATTTGGGTTGTTTGTCAAAAATCAGGTGTTCAAAGATGTGTGGGGTAATATCAGGGTTGTCATTTCTATTCCATTGGTCTACCTGTCTCTTTTTGTTCCAGTACAAAGCTGTTTTCAGGACTATAGCCCTGTAATAAAGATTGAAGTCAGAGATGGTGATGCCTCCAGAAGTTCCTTTATAGTATAGGGATGTTTTGGCTATCCTGGGTTTTTTTGTTTCTCCATATAAAGTTGAGAATTGTTCTTTCAAGGTCTGTGAAGAATTGTGTTGGGATTTTGATGGGGATTGCATTGAATCTGTAGATTGCTTTTGGCAAGATTGCCATTTTTACTATGTTGATCCTACCTATCCAAGAACATGGAAGATCTTTCCATTTTCTGGTATCTTCTTTAATTTCTTTCTTTAGAGACTCAAAATTCTTATGGTACAGGTCTTTTCCATTTTTTGGTTAGTGTTACCCCAAGGTATTTTATGTTGTTTGTGGCGATTGTAAAGGGTGATGTTTCTCTGATTTCTTTCTCCACCAGTGTGTCATCAGTGTATAGTAGGGCTATGGACATTTTTGAGTTCATCTTGTATCCTGCCACTTTGCTGAACATGTTTATCAGCTGTACGAGTTCCCTGGTAGAGTTTTTTGGGTCACTAATGTAGACATCATACCATCTGCAAATAGTGAGAGTTTGACATCTTCCTTTCCCTTGTATTCCCTTGATCTCCTTTTGTTGTCTTATTGCTTTAGCTAGGACTTCAAGGACAATATTAAAGAGGTATGGAGAGAGTGGACAGCCTTGTCTTGTCTCTGATTTTATAGGAATTGGATCGAGTTCTCTCCATTTAATTTGATGTTGGCTGTTGGCTTGTTGAATATTCTTTTATTATGTTGAGGTATGTTCCTGTTATCCCTGGTTTCTCCAAGACCTTTATCATGAAGGGGTGTTGGATTTTGTCAAAGACTTTTTTGGCATCTAGTGAAATGATCATGTGGGTTTTTTTTTTCTCAGTCTGTTTACATGGTGGATTACATTGACGGATTTTTGTATGTTGAACCATCTTTGCATGTCTGGGATGAAGCTACTTGTTCATGTTGGATGATTTCTCTGATATGATCTTGTATTCACTTTGCTAGGATTTTATTGAACATTTTTGCATCAATGTTCATGAGGGATATTGGTCTGTAGTTCTCTTTCTTAGTTATGTCTTTGTGTGGCTTGGGTGTCAAGGTTATTGTAGCCTTGTAAAAAGAGTTTGGCAATGTCCCTTCTGCTTCTATTTTGTGGGACAATTTGAGGAGTATTGGTATTAGTACTTCTTTGAATTTCTGGTAGAATTCTGCAGTGAATCCATCTGGCCCCGGCCTTTTTTTGGTTGGGAGACTTTTGATGACTGCTTCTATTTCCTTAGAGGTTATAGGTCTGTTTAAGTTGCTTATCTGTTCTTGATTCAGTTTTGGTAAGTGTAGGGGAAGCTGTAGCCAGGGGCTGGCTACAGGTGTGCCTGACCATGCTTGGGGATTGCGTTTCTCTTTTGGTTTCACTTTTGTACTTGCTGGACAGACTGCTGCCATGCTGGCTGCCTAGGTCGCTCTGTAAGTAAGACTTTCCCTATTAAATACCCTTGTATTTCTACCTGACTCCGTATTGATAATTTCCCACTATATCTGGTTGTCAGGAGTGGGATATTGGAATCCTACACCCTATTTGGGAGAGGCTGTGGGTCCCACTGGGTCTTCGACCTTGGCAGGGAAAGGGCCCTCTCTTCACAGGTGTTCCTGGCCCCCAGCACACCCACTGCAGCTGAGCTGCTCCCAGCCTGGAGACTCACACAGACCTCCTACAGTTTTACCACCATGTGCTCGGGACCAGCTTGGGCTGCTGCCTACCTGGACCCGGAGGCCTCCAGCCCTTGAACTGAGTTGGACTGCCACGCACCACTGCCAAACGCTTCAGACTAATTGAATACCTGTGCCACGCACTGGTCAAAGATAGTTACTGCGTCTGGAGTAGAAATCAGGTAAAATTACGGCAGAATATTTATCATTTATTAAAATTGGTAATATTTTTGCTTATTACGTGAATTCACTGTTTCAGGAGGATGCTAATTTGCCAATTACTGGCCTATATGCCGTAATGGCAGTTAGCCTGCTGGTACAAATAATATTACTAGCCACTGGACAGAGGACTCAGGAATAGGGGTAAGGATAACCTCACCACCTACTTACAGGAAATAACAGCTTTACGCAATGAGGTTTTGGAGAACAGATTAGGTCAGACCACAATTGTGCAGCAAGTGGAACAGAAATTGGATAATCTTGACTCTGTGTCCAATATGCTAAAGACAGAGATGTCTGTTACCCAAGATGAGATGCAGCTTATTTATGCCATGTCTGAGGCCTTAGAGGCTAGGCTGTCAGAAGACCATGATGAGCTAAAGAGTATCTGTAGCCAGCTAGAAACTCAGATAGGCAATGTTATCCAGAAATTAGATGCAAAGGTGCAAGATACCCAGGATAGGGTTGAAGAATTGGACAATGCCATTCAATCAATTATTGAAGCATCCAAGGTAGCAGATCACAAATTTGAATCTAGATTTGAATGTCTGGAAGATAATTTACAGTACAGGGCTGACAGATTACATAGGTCCATACAGTTGATTGCTGAGGACTCAAAATTAGCAAATCATGATCTCGAATCTAGACTCCAATACCTAGAAGGCAGTTTCCATGCCATCCAGATGCTGCCTAAGGATGATCATATTAAAGACCTAGAAAAACATGTAAATGAGCAGTTAGAGCAATTTCCAGATTCACTAACATGCTTGGAATCTTTTATGATTCAGGAGATTGAAACTTTTCCAAAGGATATCATTACAAGGCTTAAATATCATTGGGATGCCTCAGAAGCAGAATCACTCCAATCCCAGGCACCTACTCCATCCCAGGTATCATGACTATTCTTCTGAGGTTGTTACTCGTACATCATTAGTGTACCCAGCTACCATGGTAGAAAAGCCAGCTTCTAAGAAACACCCTCATGGATGGATGGCTTATGAATGACAACCTATACAGCTGAAGGATCTTAAGAATATTAAAGAATCAGTTGTCCCATATGGCCTCCATAGCCCATATGTAAAACAGCTATTACATTCATGGGCAACCTTTAACAGGGTGACACCCACAGATTGGGAATGATTGGTAGCAGCTGTACTTGAGAATTCATATCAAATCCAGTGGAAGGCATTAGTAAGGGAAGAGGCAAAGCTCCTTGAGCATCAGGGCATAAAGGAAGGTTTTGAAGGCCCTCTAGATAAGCTTCTTGGTCAGGGTATTTATGCTGACCCACAGGTTCAGGCTGAATATGATGAGGTTATACTGTCTCTATGCAGGAAAGCAGCATTAAATGCCTGGGATAAGGTTCGTGAGCCAGGAGAATGCCTAGAAGCTTATACCAGAATAGAACAGGGACCTATAGAACAGTTCCAGGACTTCTTACAAAGGTTAACTAGGGCAGTAGAATTACAGTTAACAGATCCAGATATAAGACAATCAATTATATATACAATAGCTTATGAAAATGCAAACCCTATATGCAAAAGAATACTTTTGCCTTTAAAGATCAAATCAGCTCCGCTAGAAGAATGGGTTTTGCATGCAGCCAACATTGATTATGATGTGCAAGATACTGGAGCTTGGGTAGGAGAAGTCATCTCCAAAGTTTTAAAATGGCAACAGGAAATTAAAAGTTCTAGAGGTGAAGATTAAGGGCTTGGCAAGGAGAAGCACCTTACAGAGGTCAACATAGGTACCAAGAGGCTAGATGTCACTACTACTATGAACCAGAACCTTGGATAGGAAGAGACTTCTCCTGGAGACCACGAAGGCACCAGGAACCTAGATGATTCAACTGTGGTAAAATGGGACATACTAAGAAAAATTGTAGACAAACAAATTCTAACAATGCCTCATACGGAAGGCCACTGCCTTCTGGATTGTGTAGAAGATGTGGTAAGGGCAGACACTGCACCAATGAATGTAGATCGACCAGGGACATACAAGGAAACCCATTAAGGTTGGGAAACCCCGAGGCAGAGTCCCCCACTTCGAGAAAGGTCAGATCATTCCCAGTAGCAGTGGGAGACAATCTCTCACAGGACCAATAGATAGTTCTTTGCCTATTATGAAAAATGATACTGCTCTAGATGGTAGTTTGAATAGTGATGAAGAATCAAGTGTGAATGGACAAAATGAGAAACACATATTTTGGAAAGCTTCTATTAATGATAAAAGGCCTCAGTTGAAAGTGAAAATTAATAATAAAGTTATTTCTGGCTTAGTAGACACTGGGGCGGATACAACTATTATTACTCAAAAGTCTTGGCCTCAGAAATGGCCTCTTAGAGAAGCAAATGTACAATTTTTAGTAATTGGAACTCTATCTAGAGTTTGACAGAGTGTTAACTCGCTGGTCTGCATTGGACCAGAAGGACAGAAAGGGATACTGAAACCATATGTGGCAGATATAGCTATAAATCTCTGGGGTCATGAACTATTACAGCAATGGAATACTCAGATTATTATTCCTCCAATGTCAGATACAAATTATGTACAATCTTTAGATAGTAGGAAAGATCTGGTAAAACACTATGGAAAGTGTTTACCAACCATCCATGCTGTACAGAAACTAGGTATAAATAATGTACTTTCAGAGGAGCCAAAGGCTCTGCCATTGAAGTGGCTTACAGATGAACCAGTTTGGGTATGATAATGGCCTATGACCTCTGAGAAACTAGACGCTTTAGAAAAGTTAGTACAGGAACAACTAGATGCTGGACATATAGAAGAATCTACCAGTCCTTGGAATTCTCCTGTATTTGTTATCAAAAAGAAGTCAGGTAAGTGGAGAATGCTGATAGGCCTGAGAGACATAAATAAGGTAATTCAACCAATGGGCTCTCTGCAACCTGAAATGCCACTAATTTCCTTAATACCTAAAGGATGGCCTATCATAGTCATTGATCTAAAAGACTGTTTTATCACTATACCATTACAGGAAAATGATAGAGAAAAATTTGCATTCACTGTACCAACTCTTAATAATTCACAGCCAGTTAGGAGATATCAGTGGAGGGTTTTGCCACAAGGAATGCTAAATAGTCCTACTTTGTGTCAACACTTTGTACAGCAACCTTTGGAAATAATTCGTAAGAAATTTTCACAATCTCCTGTTTATCATTACATGGATGACATTCTTTTATCAGATTCTGATAAGGAAACTTTGGAACGTATGTTTGAAATGGTGAAGGAAGTTCTGCCTCTTTGGGGTTTACAGATTGCCCCAGAAAAGATACAAAAAGGAGATTCTATTAACTATTTAGGTTACAAGATAGACTTACAAAGAATCAGACCTCAAAAGTTACAAATCAGGAGAGATTGTTATCAAACTCTTAATTCCCTTCAGAAATTATTAGGGGAAATTTCTCAATTACAGACAATTATTGGTGTAGAAGAACATGACTTAAAGCATGGCCCTTAAAGGTGATAAGGACCTAAACAGTCCTAAAACATTATCTGCTGAGGCAGAAAAAGAGTTACAATGGATATAAAACAGAATATTGGATGCACACGTAGATCATATAATCCTTGATTTAGACTGTATTCTGGTTATCTTGCCATCCAGAGAATACCCTTCTGGAATTCTGATGCAAAGGGAAGACACTATATTGGAATGGATATTTCTGCCACATAAACAAAATAAAAAGTTAAAGACATATATAGAAAAGATTTCTGACTTGATTTTAAAGGGAAAATTAAGACTTCGTCAACTGACTGGAAAAGATCCAGCAGAAATTATGTACCTTTAACTAACAAAGAAATTTCCTCCTTATGGAAAGATAATGAATATTGGCAAATAGCTCTTACTGACTTTTTGGGGACAATTAGCAACAACTATCTCAAAACTGACAGAATTAAATTAATAAAAAAGACAGTCTGGATTCTTCCACTTATTGTAGACAAACTCCGATTTCTGGAGTTCTTACCTTCTACACTGATGCCAACAAATCAGGTAAGGCAGGTTATAAAGCAGGTGAGGTAAGTAAAGTAGTTCAAAGTCCATATACATCTGTACAGAAGGCAGAATTATATGCAATTCTCATGGTACTTCAAGATTTTACAGAACCTCTTAATATAGTTACTAATTCTCAATATGCAGAGAGAGTCATGTTACACATTGAGACTGCAGAATTTGTTCCTGATAATAGAGAATTAACCTCATTGTTTTTACAATGACAGGAAACAATCAGAAACAGAAGTAATCCTATATACATTACACATATCAGATCCCATACGGGTCTGCCAGGCCCACTAGCACATGGCAATGATGAGATTGATCGTTTATTAATTGGAAGTGTGCTAGAAGCTTCAGAATTTCATAAGAAACATCATGTAAATAGCAAAGGTTTGAAAAAGGACTTCTCCATCACTTGGCAACAAGCCAAGGAGATAGTGAAAAACTGTCCTACTTGTTCCTTTTATAATCAAACTCCATTGCCAGCAGGTTGTAATCCTAAGGGCATTCAGAGAAGTGAGGTTTGGCAGATGGATGTCTTTCACTTTGCAGAGTTTGGAAACTTGAAATATGTGCATCATACTATAGACACATTCTCAGGATTCCAATGGGCTACTGCTCTTAACTCTGAAAAAGCTGATTCTGTTATTACACACCTGCTAGAGGTGATGGCAGTTATGGGTATACCTGCACAAATAAAAACTGACAATGCTCCAGCATATGTCTCTACAAAATTAGAACAATTTTTCAAATATTATAACATAAAGCATGTTACTGGTATACCACACAATCCTACAGGACAAGCAGTGGTTGAGAGATCTAATAGAACACTTAAGGAGATGCTCAACAAACAAACTTGGAACACTAACCCCTCCAAACATAGGTTGCACAATGCTTTATTAACACTAAACTTTCTCAATGCCAATGAAAAAGGACAAAGATCTGCAGAAAGACACTGGACTACAGAGAAAACTGCTGAACTCAATCAGCCGGTATACTTCAAAGATGTATTAACCTCTGTATGGAAACCAGGACATGTGTTATGTTGAGGTAGGGATTTTGCATTGGTTTCTACAGGAGAATAAAAACTTCAGATACCATCAAAGTTGATCAAGATTCGAGTGGACAAGGAAAAACCTCTCAATGAGGACAAATGACAGGTGTTCTACTAAGGTACATCTTATGAACTAAATAGAAACCCCCCAAAGGAAAGGGAAGAGTTTTGCTTTTATCTTCACAGGAAAACTCATCTCCAGAAGGCAAAGGACATTGCATGGGTAGATACTTAAGAGAAGGTAACCATCAAACAAAAGGCTTGTGTCATATGGTAAACTTTACAGCTGTGTTTCAGTGAACTCTCATTTCCTAGTCCCTATTCAATTAAACCAATGCTGGATTTTGAGGTGGATTTGGCTTTCCTCCTCTAAAATCCAAGTACATTATTTAACTAAACTTTAGTGTTTCTGTGTTGTATCAAGAAGCCAATTGATGTAATACAGAATAATAGACGAATTTGGGGACTGTCTTTGTCTTTCCTTGGATCTTTCTTTCAAGGTGTCCACCCTCTCATAATTGTTATGCTCTCGTGGTTGCATTCCCCAGCATGTGTACATACAAGCAAACATTTCTCTGCTAACTGTTTATGTTTGAGTCCCACACAGCCAATGAAGACCTGCCTGTCAGCAATCCCTGGACACCCTGGAAAGAAAATGGGCCACACCTCCTCGACTGCACTGGATCCAACTTGCTCCATTTCAACTGACACTCTGGCCAGAGGTTCGGGTACTGACTTCAATCAAGTTGAGGATTTCAATTGAGATCTTCAATCAAGTGAGTCCCATTAACATGGACTGGATACAATCCATTCAAGACTTTTACTATTCTAACATTTTCTTCCTACAGGACCCGACATGACTATCATCATCCCATTTCAGCAGGAAGTAACTTGGAGAAGGATGCTATGCCTCCTTTCCCCATTGTTGTCACTTAGGATAATGTATATACCTAGTTAGGGATAGCTTCCTATTATTTATGGCTGGGATTGGAAGGAGGTGTTCAGGCTTAGACACCTCTTTCATTTGACTTTAGTGTTTAGTTAAAATAGATAGGATGTGACATAAACAGATTGTTGTATCTTCTTATATTTCACCTTTATGATTGTTAATTTTGGATACTTTACACTGTTAAGTTTTAATCCTCTTTTAGACTAAAAGGGGAATTGTTGGGGAAGCTGTAGCCATGCCTACTTAGGGGCTGGCTACAGGTGTGCCTGACCATGCTTGGGGACCATGTTTCTCTTTTGGTTTCACTTTTGTACTTGCTAGACAGACTGCTGCCACGCCGGTTGGCTAGGTCTCTCTGTAAGTAAGGCTTTCCCTATTAAATACCCTTGTATTTCTTCCTGACTCTGTATTGGTAATTTCCCACTATAGGTAAGTGATAACTGTCCAGAAAATTGTCCATTTCCTTTAAATTTCCCAATTTTGTGGAGTACAGGTTTTCAAAGTATGACGTGAAGATTCTCAGGATTTCTTCAGTGTCCATTGTTATGTCCTCCTTTTCATTTCTGATTCTGTTAACTTGCATGATCTCTCTCTGCCTTTTGGTTAATTTGGATAATGGTTTGTCCATTTTGTTGATTTTCTCAAATAACCAACTCTTTGTTATATTGATTCTTTGAATTGTTTTCTTTGTTTCGACTTTATTGATTTCAGCCCTCAGTTTGATTATTTCCTGGCATCTCCTCCTCTGGGGTGAATTTGCTTCCATTTTTTCTAGTGTGGCTATTATCTAGTTTCTTCATGTGAGCAATTAGAGCTATGAACTTTCCTCTTAGTACTGCTTTCAAAGTGTCCCATAAGTTTGGGTATGTTCTGTGAACATTTTCATTGAATTTTAGGAAGTCTTTAATTTCTTTCTTTATTTCTTCCTTGACCCAGGAATGTTGCAAATGCATGTTGTTCAATTTCCATGAGTTGGTAGGTTTTTGCACTTTGATTGTTTTTGATTTCTATCTTTAAAGCATGGTGATCTGATAAGACACAGGGGATTATTCCAATTTTTTGTAACTGTTGAGGTTTGCTATGTTGCCGAGAATGTGGTTGATTTTTGAGAAGGTTCCATGTGATGCTGAAAAGAAGGTATATTCTTTTGTGTTTGGATAGAAAGTTCTATAAATGTCTGTTAATCCCAATTGGGTCATAATTTCTGTTAGTTCCTTTGTCTCTTTGTTAAGTTTCTGTGTGGTGGTCCTGTCAAGTGGTGAGAGTGGGGTGTTGAAGTCTTCCACTATAACTGTGTGGGGCCTTATTTGTGATTTGAGTTTTAATAATGTTTCTTTTATGAATGTTGGTGCCTTTGTATTTGGGGCATAGATGTTTAGAATTGAGACTTCTTCCTGATGGATTTTTCCTGTGATGAATATGAAATGACCTTCTTCATCTCTTTTGATTGATTTTAGTTTGAAGTTTATCTTGTTATATACAAGGATAGCTACCCCAGCTCATTTCTTGGGTCCATTTAATTGGAGTATCTTATCCCAGCCCTTTATTCTGAGATAATGTCTGTCTTTGAATTCGAGATGTGTTTCTGTATGCTGCAGGATGGATTCTGTCCTCACATCCATTCTGTTAGCCTGTGTCTTTTTATAGGCAAGTTAAGACCGTTAATATTGAGGGAAATTAAGGTCCATTGAGTGATTATTCTTGTTTGTTTTTGGCTTGTTGTTGGTACTGGTATTGTATGTGGATTTATGCTGCCTTTTATTTTGTGTTTTTGTAGACAGGGATTATCTATTGCCTATGTTTATGTGAGTGTAGTTAATTTCCTTAGGTTGGCTTTTTCCTTCCAATATTTTCTGTAGGGCTGGATTAGTAGCTACATATTGTTTAAATCTGGTTTTGTCGTGGATTATCTTGTCTTCTCCATTTATAGTGATTGAAAGCTTTGTTGGGTATAATAGTCTGGGCTGGCATCCATGTTCTCTCAGAGTTGGTAGAATGTCTATTCAGGTCTTTCTAGCTTTCAGAGTTTTCATGGAAAAGTCTGGTGTAATTCTGATAGGTTTGCGTTTATATGTTACTTGGCCTTTTTCCCTTGCTGCTCTTAATATTTTTTATTTATTCTGTACATTTGGTGTTTTAATTATTATGTGACAAGGGGACTTTCTTTTGTGGTCCACTCTATTTGGCGTTCTGTATGCTTCTTGTACTTTCATTGGCATGTCTTTCTTTAGGTTAGTAAAGTTTTCTTCTATGATTTTGCTGAATATGTTTTCTACATCTTTGAGTTGTGTTTCTTCACCTTCTTCTATACCTATTATCCTTAGGTTTGGTCTTTTCACAGTGTCCCAAATTTCCTGAATATTTTGTGTTATGGATTTGTTAGACTTCAGATTTTCTTTGCTTGACGAGTTTATTTCCTCTAGTTTGTCTTCACTGTCTGAGATTCTGTCTTCCATCTCTTGTATTCTATTGGTTATGCTTGCATTTGTTGTTCCTGATTGTTTACTAATCTTTTCCACTTCCAGCATTCCCTCAGTTTGTGTTTTCTTTATTGTCTCTAATTCAGTTTTCAGGTCCTGAACTGTTCCCTTCAGCTGTTTAATTGTATTTTCTTGGCTTTTTTTGGCTTTCCTTGATTTCTTGCATCTTTTGGTTTGTCTTTTCTTCTATTTCTCTGAAAGATTTTCTGATTTACTCTCTTAGATTCTCTATCATTTCCATGAAGTTGTTTTTAAGGTTGCTCTCTTCTGCTTCTTCTGTGTTGGGATGTTCATGTCTTGCTGGTGTAGAGTCCATAGGCACTGGTGGTGTCATATTGGTTTTCCTGTTGTTGGATGTGTTCTTATTTTGTCATCTTCCCATCTCTTGTTCCAGTGAGTGCAGTTGGTGTCACTTCCTTTCCTGGTGTGTATGGGTCTGGTGTTATCTTCAGGTGTGTGCAACTGACTTTGATACTCTGATGGGTTTCAAGTTGGGTCGAGGCAGGTCTGAGCACTCGCTCTCCAGGTGGGTGAGAGAGCACTGGCGCAGGATGTCAGCAGACTCTGGGTTAATTGGTCCTCAGGTGTTGAGTCATCCTGTCGAAGATCCCTGGGCAGGGTTTGCCAGGGTGGGCAGATGGAAGTTGGGCCCAATTTAGGGGCCTAATCAGCTCACCTCTGGACTCTCTGCACTCTGTGGGGGCCCGGAATGGCCCAGCAATCTCAGCAGAGACCTCCTTCTAATTTAAAAAAAAAAGCTGAATGGCTAATAGCAAGGAAGGACTTCAGGGCAGGGAGAGTAACTAGGAGGATGAATTTAGACTCAAAAGAAGAGAGAACTAGAGATGCCAGGGAGACACCAAGGGTCAACCATACAGACAGGGAGGAAGCAGGAATGTAGGACAAAGGTAAAAAGCCTCTAGGCAAAACATAGATGAATAGAAAGAGATTAAATTAAGTTAAAAGAACTAATAGGAATAGCCTAAGCTAAGGCTGAGCATTCATAATTAATAGTAAATCTCTGTATTTTTATTTGGCAGTTGGTTGGCAGCCAAAAGAAAATTCCAACTACACATCCAAATAAAAATCTTAATGGAAATCTGGAGAGAACAAGAATCTTTCCCACTGAGGGAAAGAAGGAAATATATTTGCAGTTTTCTTTACAAATCAGGCAGCATTTGGATAGCATGAAGATTGTATAGCAAACAGAATATGTAAAATGTTGTAATAAAGAACAAAAATACATGAAATACTGATATGTTTGCTGAGAATTTATAGATGTGAGAAGGGTACTGAGAAATGATTTTGAAAAAAGTAAAATTATTGGTCAGATTGCAAGTGACTTGAAAGTTAGGCTCAGAATTCTGGCTAAGAAGTTTTATGAATTCTTTCAGACATTCTGCCCATTATTTATTTTGTATGGCATATAATTCCAAAAATAAAATGAAAAAATTATAAGGAAGAATATTTTATTCTTTTATCACCATGCTTTTCCTATTATTTTTCTTAATTATGATAGCTTTCAAACAAGTTAATTGCAGCACGTAATATGAAGTGTCACAAGGAAAGTACCCATTTTAAAGGAAAGCTAATTGTAGGCAAGGTGTAGCAGGCTTTCTTGAGCAAGCATCCCCCACATCATTATTATTAGTTCTGAATGTCCAGTGTTAGCTTAGGCTTGTCCCATTAGCTCTTTTTACTTAATTTAGCCTGTTTCTATTTATCTACATTTTGCCTTGGAGCTTTTTACTTTTCTTTCATTCTGTATGTCCTACTTGCCTGCTTCTTTGATGTCTGGCTGGCTGGTGGATGGCTGGCTGGACCCTGGAGTCTCCCTCTCTTTCTCCCTCATTCTCTCTCAAGGCTAGATCCCTCTTTCTACTTATTCTCTCTGCCTGTCAGCCCTGCCTATCCCCCATTGCCTAACTACTGGCCATTCAGCTTTTTATGGGACCAATCAAGTACCTTAGGCAGGCATAATTAAACAAATGCAGCATAAGTCGACATGACACACTTTTATGTAGTTAAAGTAATATTCCATAACACAAATTTAACACATCCTAACATAGTTAAAGTAATATTCTGCAATAGTAAGATGATTAAACACATAAAAGTAACTGGGCTAATTACATTGATGGAAAATTTTTGATTACCCATGGTCACTTATTCAAATCAATATATTTGAACAGGATTTGTACAAGGTATTTATTGAGTGATTTAAACATCTTTTGAGCTTGATATATTCAGATATCTCTACTATAGAGGTTAGTCTATGGAAAATGGAAAATTAGATAATCTTGGAGCACTCAATGAAAAAGATTTGATTTCATGATGAGATTAAGGCTTCAGTTTTACCACAAAGTTCTGTAATTAGAAGGAAGTTTCAGTCACAGTTCTGGTGTGCCTATAGTTACCCCTCATAATGTGGCCAAAGACTCTCTGCTCTACCTACCTTCTGGGTTTTAACATTTTTCAATATATTTATTGAAGTGAAAATGAATTTAATCTTATTATTATCCTCAGTCCCCTAAGTGTCTCAAATCTCTCTAGTTACACAGAATTAGTTATAACCCTGAATCATACTGCTTTTTATCAGCTGCCGACTTTCTTGAAAATGGTTCCATACAAATATGGAAGCCTGAAAAGTTCTGAGGAAGTGAATTTCCATGGTGAAATTTAGGAACCTGAAGAGGAAAATTCCCTAAACGTTTTCATGATTAAATCTTTGCATGTGTATGATTTAAAGAATCCCAAAGGGTGTGTGTGTGTGTGTGTGTGTGTGTGTGTGTGTATGTGTGTGTGTGTGTGTGTAAAACTTTAATAAAAACATTTCTTTAGTATTTATTTTGATGCTATGACATATATTATTATATGTATTAAAAACAGATAAGTATAACCTTTGTAATACTTATAATGTTGCTTGTATATATGTTTTCAGGAAGACTATTTGGAATGATATTTTTAAAAAGCATCCAGGACTTTAGAGATGGCTCAGTGATTAAGAGTGTTTCCTGCTGTTGAACAGGACCCCGCTTCACATTTTGTCACCCACATGGCAGCTCAAAATCACTTTAACTACAGTTCCAGGAAGTCAACATACCTTTTTTTCATCTATATGGGCACTGGACACTCATGTAGTACACATACATACATGCAGATAGACATTTATACAATGGAATAAATGCATTTACCAACATATTTTTAAAAATCTTAGCAGGTTTTCACGTCTTTTTTAAAAGATATTTAGTATTGCGTATCCCTCTGCATGTCATCTCTTTGGCCTGTTCTTCTATCCCCTTACCAACTTGAATTGCTTGCCCATTTTTACCAACTTTCATCTTTACACCATAGCCTGTATCCCTTTTAAACTTCCCATGGCCCCTTCCTATTTTTTCTTGCTTCTGCAGGCACTACAACTTAAGCACACAAATCTGAAGTTTCAATGGTATGACTAAAATCTGAAAGAGAATAAGTAATGTTTAACTTTCTGTTCTGGCTTACCTCATTTATTTTCAGTTACATCGTTTGCTTTCAAATTTAATAATTTCCTTTTTCTTCACAGATGAATAAAATTCCATTGTGTGTACCACATTTTCATTAACCATTCAATCCACTGATGTACACCAAGACTGTTTCCATTTTCTAGCTATGTGAATTAAAAAATGGTCCTTAAATTGATGGCACAGTGCAATTCCTTTTGAGATTTAAAAGTTATGAGTTCCTTGGCTACATTCTAGACCTATTAAATCAGAACTGTAGAAAATAATTATGGAAGGTAGGACCATTTCAATGAGTAATGAAGACTGCCATTCAAATCAACAGGCTCAGTGCTGGGTTTCAGAAGCTACCCAAATTATCTGCAGATAATTTATTCTACATTATTTCCTCCAGTTCTTGTTTAAACATTTAGTATCTGACTTCAAATGAGAGCTGGGCTTTTGAATTAGATTCAGTGAATCCCTTTCACCACTAGTCCTTGCACCCCAACCTCTAATGCCAGCAGGTATACCTTGTGAACAGACAAGCCTAGAAGACCAGAAAAACAGGAAACACACAGCCATCACACTCTCTGAAAACCCAGAGAGAAAACAGAAGCCAAGGAACAAAACACTCACCAACAGAGACAAAGAAATCAGCACCTAGAACTTATCCCCAAACCCAGATGCATAGGTGCTGGTTTAAAAACACAATCAATAACAGCCGTAACAGTATGACTCCACTAAAGACTAGCTATCCTACTGCAGAAGGCCCTGATCATTCAAAAATAGCTGAAAAACAAGAAAAAGACCTTAAAACCAACTATGTGAAGATGATAGAGGTATTTAAATGGGAAATAGATAAAGAAAAGTAAATAAATAGAAATGAGTAAGGAAAACAATGAATAAAGAAATCCAGGAAAACACAAATAAGGAATGGGAAGAAATAAATAAATACCTTAAAAAAATCCAGGAAAGCCAAGGAAAAACAAACAGGTGAAGGAGATGAATAAAACTATTCAAGACCAAAAAAAGGAAATAGAAGCAATAAAGAAAACACAAACTGGGGGATTTTTGGAAAGGAAAATTTGGAAATTCAAATGAACTCTGGAGGCAAGATTTACCGACAGAATACAAGAGATAGGAGACAGCATATCGGGCATTGAAGATATAATAGAAGAAATAGGTATATTTTTTCAAAGAAAATGTTGAATCTAAAAATTTATGACTGAAAATACTCAGGAAATCTGAGACACAAAAAAAGATAAAATTTAAGAATAATAGGAAGAAGACTTGCAGTTCAAGAGCCCAAAAATATTTTCAACAAAATCAGAGAAGAAAATCTTCCTAACCTAAAGAAGGAGGTGCTGGCCTGGGGACTGTGGGTAGGTTGACTTGCCCTGGCAGAGCAAGCCATTCAGAGTCTGCTGACATCATAGTGCTAGTCCCACTTCCACCCAAGGGGAGAGGTGAGCTTGAGGCCATCACAGACCCACCTTCCACTTTAACTCTTTGGGATCTCCTGGTCTGGGGACTGTGGACAGGTTGACTCACCCCAGTGGACCAAGTCATCCAGGTCAGCCTACATTGAGGTGTTAGTCCTGCCTCTACCCACAGGAAGAGGAAAGTCATTGGAGTACTGGACCTGTTTGTACCCACTGGAAGCGCACCTTGGGCCCATACCCAGCAGGAGAAGTGGGGACCCCATCTGCAAATATTGGAAGAAGGGATGGTAAGATGACAATATAAGAACATATTCAACAAAAGAAAAACCAATTTATGTGACCAGAGTCTGGTGACTCTACACTAGCAAAACCTGAGCATCCCAACACAGATGAAACATAAGAAAATGACCTTAAGAAAAACTTTATGAAGAGGATAGAAATTCTCAAGGAGGAAATGAGAAAAATCCATTAAAGAAATGGAAGAAAAAATCAAAAATGCAAGAAATATAGGAAAAACAAACCAAAAAAATGCAAGACACAAATAAATCTCTTAAAGAAAGCATAGAAAGCCAAGATAAAACAACCAAACAAGTAAAGGAAACAATTCAAACAGTTCAAGGCTTGAAAGCTGAAATAGAGACAATAAAAAGAAAACACAGAGTGAAGGAATGCTGGAAATAGAAAAGCTGGGTAAATGATCAGGAACTACAGATGCAAGCATAACTAACAGAATACAAGAGATGAGGAGAGAGAATCTCAGGCATTGAAGATATAGTAGGAGAAATTGATTGACCAACCAAAGAAAATCTGAAGGCCAACAAATCCCTAACAAAAATATCCCAGAAATATGGGACACTGTGAAAAGACCAAACCTAAGAAAAATAGATATAGAAGGAGGTAAAGAAATCCACCTCAAAGGTACAGAAAACATATTCAACAAAATCATCGAAGAAAACTTTCCCAACCTAAAGAAAGACATGTGAATGAAAGTACAAGAAGCTTACAGAATACCAAATAGAGGGGAACACAAAAATAGTTCCCTTACCACATAATAATCAAAACACCAAATATAGAAATAAATAAAGAATATTAAACACAGCAAAGGAAAAAAAAAACAAGTAACATATATAGGCAGTTCTATCAGAATTACACCTGACTTCTCAATGGAAACTCTGAAAGCCAGAAGGTCCGGATAGATATTCTACAAACACTAAGATGGCATGCCAGACTACTATATCCAGCAAAGCATTCAATCACTATAAATGAAGAAAATAAGATATTCCATGAGAAAACCAGATTTAAACAATACATATCCACTAATAGAGCCCTACACAAAGCACTGGAAGGAAAACTCACAAAACATAGGCAATAGATAATCTGACTTTAACAAAAGCCAAAAAAGGGAGGGTTGTAAATCTACATAAATACCAACACCAACAACAAATCCAAAACAAACAAGAATTAACAATCAATGGTCATTAATTTCCCTCAATATCAATAGTCTTAACTCACCTATAAAAAGACACAGGCTAACAGAATGAATACAAAGAGAGAATCCATCCTACTGCTGCATATAAGGAACACACCTCAACTTCACAGACAGATGTCACCTCACAATAAAAGGTTCGGAAAAGATTTTCCAATCAAATGGGCCCAAGAAACAAGCTGGTGTAGCAATCCTAATATCTAACAGATTAGACTTTAAACTAAAATCAATCAAAAGAGATGAAAAGGGTATTTCATATTCATTACAGCAAAAGTCCATCAAGCTGAAGTCTCAATTCTGAACATCTATGCCCCAAATATAAAGGCACCAACATTCGTAAAAGAAACATTACTAAAGCTAAAATCACATGTAAAACCTCACACACTTATAGTAGGAGACTTCAACACCCCACTGTCACCACTAGACAGGAACTCCAGACAGAAACTTAAAAAGAAACAAAGGGACTAGCAGAAGTTATGATCCAATTGGGATTAGCAGACATCTATAGGACATTCCCTCCAAACACAAAAGAATACAACATCTTCTCATTACCACATGGAACTTTCTCTTAAATTGAGCACATAATCAGCAAAATAGTGAACCTCAACAGATACAAAAAAAAATTGAAATCACCTCCCTGTATCTTATCGGATAACCATGGTTTAAAGTTAGAATTCAACAACAATAAAAATTGTTGTACCCGACCAGTCTCAGCTCCAAGCCACAGCAGCCAAGAGGTTGGGCCTGAGTGGGGGAGCCTGGGCTTGGAAACTCCTAGCAACCCAGCAGAGATAAAGACCAAACACAGGTATCTTGTCATCTTTAGAGAGCTCTCAGTTCCATGCTGTAAAACTAGAGTCTCTTGTTTAGCATCTTCTTGGCTGTTCCTTAACCATGATTCCATGGCCATGAGGAGGTCATTTCTGTCATTCTGTTGACTCCTCTCTGCCAGATTGCTCCTAACTCTCTGTCCTCTCATCTAGCACCTCTATTCAAATCTAGCACCCTATTCAAATGCATAGTACTGTAGAGATGCAAACTAGGACACATTCTACTCTGAGGCCATGGTAAACAATAGTAGACCTGCTAGCATTAGCAATACAATCGTGGGCCAGAGCTTTAGGGTGCTCCTCTTTACTGAAGCCAGAGGCTGGACCTTAAGATATTCCATAATGGAACTTTTCTACAGTCCCCCACAAAAAATTGCAGAAACCTTACGAACCCATGAATATTGAACAGTTCACAATTGCACCATTCACAGGTCAAGTAAGAAATTAAAAAAGAAATTTAAGACTTCCTAGAATTCAATGAAAACGAAGATACAACATACCCAAACTCATGGACACTTTGAAAGCAGCACTAAGACGAATGTTCACAGCACTAAATGCCCACATGAAGAAACTGGAAAGTAGTCATATAGAGAATTAACAGCACACCTGAAAGCTCTAGAACAAAAATAATCAAAGTCACCCCTAAGGAGTAGAGGTCAGGAAATAATCAAATTGAGGGCTGAAATCAGTAAAGTAAAAACTAGGAAAACAATACAAGGAATTCATGTAACAAAGAGTTGGTTCTTTGAGAAAGTCAACAAGATAGACAAACCTTTATCCAAACTAACCAAAAGGCAGAGAGAGAATATGAAAATTTAACAAAATCAGAAATGAAATGGGAGGTATAACAATGGACAGTGAGGAAATCCAGAGAATCATCATGTTATACTTTGAAAACCTGTACTCCACAAAATTTGAAAATCTAAAGGTAATGGACAATTATCTGAATAGATATCACATACCAAACTTAAGTCAAGAACAAATAAGCAATTTAAATAGACCCATGACCCCTAATGAAATGGACGCAGTCATCAAAAGTCTACCAATTAAAAAATGTCCAGGGCCAAATTGTTTCAGTGCAGAATTCTATCATAAATTCAATGAAGAAATAATACCAATAATCCTGAATCAGTTACACACAATAGAAGCATAAGGGTGATTGCCAAAATCTTTATATCAGGCTACAATTACCTTAGTATCCAAGCCACACAAAGACACAACTAAGAAAGAGAACTACAGACCAATCTTTCTCATGAACATTTATGCAAAAATACCCAATAAAATACTGCAAATTGAATTCAAGAACACATCAGAAATATCATCCACCTTGATCAAGTAGGCTTCATCCCAGAGATGCAGGGTTGGTTCAACATAGGAAATCCATCAATGTAATTCACCATAAAAACAAACTGAAAAAGAAAAATCATAAGAGCATCTCATTAGATGCTGAAAAAGCCTTTGACAAAATCCAACACACAATCCATGGACTGTCATTTTGTCTTGTTGACTATGTCCTTTCCCTTACGGTAGCTTCTCATTTTCAGGAGGTCCCATTTATTAATTGTGGATCTCAGTGTCTGTGTTACTGGTGTTATGTTCAGGAAGCAGTCTCCTGTACCAATTGATTCAAGGACATTTCCTACTTTCTCTTGTAATAAGTTAAGTGTGGCTGGGTTAATGTTGAGGTCTTTGATCCATTTGGATTTAAGTTTTGTGCATGGAGATAGACAGGGATCTATCTGCAGTCTTCTACATGCCAGCATCCAGTTATGCCAGCACCATTTGTTGAAGATGCTTTTGTTATTCCATTGTATAGCTGTGGCTTCTTTGTCAAAAAATCAGGCATTGATAGGTGTGCAGGATAATATCAGGATTTTCATCTCAATTCCATTGGTCTACCTATCTATTTTTGTGCCAATACCAAGCTGTTTTCAGGACTACAGCTCTATAAGAGGGCTGATATCCAAAATTTACCAAGAATTCAAGAAGCTAGTCTCCAATACACCAAATAATCCAATTACAAAGTGGGGTACAGAAGTAAATAGAGAATTTTCAACAGAGGAGTCTAAAATGGCTGAAAGACACTTAAGAAATTGCTCAACATCTTTAGCCATCAGGGAAATGCAAATCAAAATAATTCTGAGATACCATCTTACTCCAGTCAGAATGGATAAAATAAAAAATACCAATGACAGTTTATGCTGGAGAGATTATGGAGGAAAACTCCTCCACTGCAGGTGGGAGTGTCAACCCCTACAGCCACTTTGGAAATCTGTATGGCAATTCCTCAGGAAAATGGGAATGAGTCTACCTCAAGATCCAGCAATTCTATTCTTAGGCATATACCCAAAAGAAGCACATTCCTACAATAAGAACATCTGTTCAACTATGTTCATAGAAGCATTATTTGTAATAGTCAGAACCTGGGAACCAACCTAGATGCCCCTCAACTGAATAATGGATAGACAAAATGTGGTACATTTACACAATGGAGTACTACTCAACAGGGGAAAAAAAAAGCAATGGAATCTTGAAATTTGCAGGCAAATGGATGGAACTAGAAGAAACCATTCTGAGTGAGGTAACCCAGTCACAAAAAAGACAGGCATTGTATGTACTCACTCATATGTGGATTTTAGACATAGAGTAAAGGATTCACAGCCTACAGCACAGGCTTGTAAACAAGGAGGAATCTAAGAGAGACATACATGCTCACATGGTGAAAGGGAAAGGGAAAAGATCTCCTGAGAAAATTGGGAGCATGGAGGAAGGGGAGAGAGAACTAGGAGAATGAGAAATGGAGAAGAGGAGGGGTGAGGAAGACATGGTGGGACATGGAAGTTAAGTTGGGGGAAGAACAGAAGAGAGCAAGATAAGGAATAATATAATAGAGGGAGACATTAAAATTTCAAAGAGAAATCAGGCACTAGAGAAATGTCTGGAGAGCTACAAAGATGACACCAACTAACAATCTAAGAAACAGAGGATAGGCTACCTTAATTGCTCTCTCCTGATAATGAGATTGATGACAAATTCATAGGCCATTGTATAGCCTTCATCCAGCAGCTGGTGGAAGTAGAAGCACACACCCATAGCTAAACCTTAAACTGAACTGAAATCCAGATGCAGAGAAGGAGGACTGATGAGCAAAGGGGTCCATGCCAGGCTGGTGAAACCCACAGAAACAGCTGATCTGAACAAAGGAGAACTCTTGGTCCTCAGACTGATAGCTGAGAAACCAGTATGGGACTGATCCAGACCCCTTGATTGTGGGTGTCAGTGAGGAGACCTTGGAAATCTATTGTGCCTCTTGTAGTGGATCAGTATTTATCACTAGCATAGGAAAGGACTTTAGGAGCCCATCCAACATGGAGCGATTCCCCCTTAGGCCTAGACACAAAGGGGGGGGGTTGACCTAGACCATATCCCAAAGAATATGACAGATTTTAAGACCCCCTATGGAAGGCCTTATCCTCTCTAGGGAGCAGAAAGGGTGTTGGATAGGTAGATAGGTAGGGTGTTAGTTGCGGGGGGGGGGGGCGCAGGAGAGGAGGGGAGGGAGAAGGACATGGCATTGAATGTAAAATAATTTTCTTTCTAATACAAAATATCCAACACCCCTTAATGATAAAAGTCTTGCAGAGATCAGGGATAACAGGAACATACCTAAACATAATGAAAGAAATATACAGCAAACCAACAGCCAACATCAAATTAAATAGAGAGAAACTCAATGTGATTCCTCTAAAATCAGGAAGAATGTAAGGCTGTGCACTCTCTCCATACCTCTTCACTATTGTACTGGAAGTTCTATCTACAGCAATAAGACAACAAAAGGACATCAATGGGATACAAATTGGAAAGGAAGCAGCCAAACTTTTCCTTTTGCAGATGATATGATAGTTTACCTGAAAAATTCTACCAAGGAAATCCTACAGCTGATAAACACCCTAAGCAAAGTGGCAGGAAACAAGATTAAATAAAGAAAATCAGTAGCCCTACTATATATACAGATGACAAATGCACAGAGAAAGAAATCAGAGAAACATCACCCTTCACAATTGGCACAAACAACATAAAATACCTTGGGATATTGCTAAACAAACAAGTAAAAGACCTGTATAGAAAGAACTTTGAGTCTTTAAAAAAAGAAATTAAAGAAGATATCAGAAAATGGAAAGATCTTCCATCCTCTTGGATAGGTATGATCAACATTGCAAGAATGTAATCTTGCTAAAAGCAATCTACAGATTACATGCAATCCCCATGAAATTTCCAGCACTATTCTTCACAGACCTTGAAAGAACAATAGTCAACTTTATATGGAAAAACAAAAGACCCAGGACAGCCAAAATAAACCCTGTACAATAAAGGAACTTCTGGAGGCATCCACTGAGCTGACTTCAAGCTCTATTATAGAGCTACAGTCTTGAAACCAGTTTGGTATTGGCACAAATATAGAAAGGTAGACCAATGGAATTGAATTGAAAACCCTGATATTAACCCACATACCTATGAACATCTGATTTTTGACAAAGAAGCTAAATTTATATGACAGAATAAAGAAAACACCTTCAACAAATGGTGCTGGCATAACTGGATGCTGGCATGTAGAATACTGCTAATAGATGAATGTCTATCTCCATACACAAAACTTAAGTCCAAATGGATTAAAGACCTCAATGTAAATCCAGCCACACTGAACCTTTTGGAAGAGAAAGTGGGAAGTACCCTTTAAAAATTAGTACAGGAGACCTCTTCTTGAACATAACATCAGTTGCAGACACTGAGATCAACAATTCATAAATGGGACCTTCTAAAACTGAGAAGCTTCTGTAAGGCAAAGCACACAGTCAACAAGACAAAATGATTGCCCATAGAATGGGAAAAGATGTTAACCAACCCACAACTGACAGGTCTTATTTCTAAAATATCCAAAGAACCTAAGAAACCAGTCATCAAAACAGCAAATAATCCAATTAAAAAGTGAGGTATAGAGTAAATAGAGAATTTTCAACAGAGGAGTCTATAATGGCTCAAAGACGCTTAAGAAATTGCTCACCATCTTTAGCCATCAGGGGAATGCAAATCAAAACAACTCTGAGATACCCTCTTGATCCTTTCAGAATTGCTAAAATCAGATACACTGATGGGGATATGGGAAATGGGGAACACTCTTTTACCGCTGGCTGGAGTTCAAACATGTACAGCTACTTTGGAAATCAGTATGGTGGTTCCTCAGGAAAATGGGAATCAGTCTATCTCAAGATCCAGCAATTCCACTCCTATGCATGTCCCCAAAAGTTGCATATTCATACAACAAGGGCATCTGTTCAACTGTGTTCACAGCAGCACTATTTGTAATAACCATAAACTGAAAGCAACCTTGATGCCCCTCAGCTGAAGAATGGATTGAGAAAACATGGCACATTTATACAATGAAGTACTATTCAGTGGAATAAAAAACAATGGGATCTTGAAATTCAAAGGCAATTGGATGGAACTAGAAGAAACCATCCTGACTGAGGTAACCCAGGCACAGAACGAAAAACATGGTATATATGCATTCATATATGGATATTATATAGAGAGCAAATGATTACCAGTTTACTTTCCACACCAGCAGAGAAGCTAGGAAATAAATAGGACTCTAAGAAAGACATACATGGTCCACTGGAGAAAGGGAAAAGGATAAAAAGGATAAAATCTACTGAGCAAATTGGGAGAGGGAGTTAGGAGAAAGAAAATGGGAGAAGATATTGGGAGGAGGGCAGGAAGTTTGAGTCGGGGGAAGAATAGAGGAGAGCAAGATACCATAACAGAGGGAGCCATTTTATGTTTAAAGAGAATTCTGGCCTTAGGGAAATTTCCAGAGATCTACAATAATGACCCCAAATAACAATGTAAGAAATATCGGAGAAGCTACCTGAAATGCCCTTCCCCTATAATGAGACTGATGACTACCATATATGCCATCCTAGAACCTTCATTCTATAGCTGATAGAAGGAGAAGCAGACAACCACAGCTAAACACTGAGCTGAACTCCTTGAATCCAGTTGCAGAGAGGGAGGGTTGATGAGCAAAGGGGTCAAGACCAGGCTGGGTATCAGATACAGCTGACCTGAACAAGTGGGCACTCATGGAACCCAGACTGACAGCTGGGAAACCAGTATAGGACCAACACAGATTCCCTGAAAGTGGGTGTCAGTTAAGAGGCCTGGGATGTTTATGCAGTCTCTGGTAGTGGATCAGTATTTATCCATAGTGTACAAATGGACTTTAGGAGCCAATTCCACATAGAGGGATATTCTCTCAGCCTAGATGCAGGGAGGAGGGCCTAGGCCCTGCTCCAAATGATGTGACAGACTTTGATGAATGCTCATGTCAGACCTCACCCTCCATGGGGAGCAGAAAGGGAATTGGATGGGGGGTCGGTGGGGGCCTTGGGAGCATGGCAGGGATAGGGAACTGGGATTGATATGTAAAACAAGGTTATTTGTAATGTAAATTTAAGAAGTGATAAAAAGAAAAAGAAAAAAAAGAAGAAACTTTAGAAGGCCAAAATTTCTGGGACTAGAAAAGAAAGTCCCCTTGCCACATAATAATCAAAATATTAAACAAATATAAATAACAAGTTATATAAAGTCTGCAAGGGAAAAGTAGCAAGTTACATGTAAAAGCAGACTTACTAGATTTACACTTGACTTCTAAATGGAGACTCTAAAATTCATAAGGACCTTGACAGATATGTTGCAGACTCTAAGTGATAGCATACTACTATACCCAGCAAAACTTTCAATCACAATAGTTGGAGAAAATAAGATATTAAATGATAAAGTCAAATTTAATCAATATCTATTTGCAAATTCAGAGCTACAAAAGGTAGTTAGGAGGCAAATTTCATCTCAACACATGTAACTACATCCATGAAAACACTGGAAATAAAAATAATCACACACCAGCTAATCTCTCTCTCTCTCTCTCTCTCTCTCTCTCTCTCTCCTCTCTCTCTCACACACACACACACACACACACACACACACACACACATACACACACACACTCACATACAAACACCAACACCAATAACAAAATAACGAGAATCAACAATCATTGGTCATATCAATATCAATGGTCTAATTACCAAATCAAAAGACACAGACTAAGAGAATGAATGAAAACCAGGATCTATCCTTCTGCTGTATCCCAGAAACACACCTCAACATCAGAGGTAGACATTACCTCAGAGTAAAGGATTGAAAAAATATTAAGCAAATTGACCTAAGAAGCAAGATGGTGTAGCCATTTAATATCTAACAAAATAGTCTTCAAATCAAAACTAATCAAAATAGTTGTGAAGAACATTGAACACTTATCAAAGGAAAATTCACAAAGAAAACATTTTAATTCCCTTTTAAACATCTATCCTAGAAACACGAGGGCATGAAAATTTGTAAAAGAAACACGACTACTACTTAAATCACATACTGACCCTTACACATTGATAGTAGGATATTTCAGTACCACACTCTTACTAATGGACAGGTCATACAGACAAAAACTAACAAAGAAATACTGGCATAATAGACATTATAAACCAAATTGACCCAACATATATTACAGAACATTTGCCCAAATATAAAAGTATATACCTTCTAAACGGCACTTCATGAATTTTTTTCCAAAATTCACCATATACTTGAACACAAAGCAAGTCTCAATGGACATAAGAAAACTGAATAGCTCCCTGAATCCTATCAGAACACCACAGATTATAGGTGTATTTCAACAAAATATAAATCTTAGAAACTCATGGAAACTGAACAACTTTCTACTTACTCAAAAGTGGGTCAAGACAGAAATGAAGAAAGATATTAATGGTTTTTGAGAATTCAATGAAAATAAATATACAGAATACCCAAACTTATGAGGCAAAATGAGAGTGATGCTAACAGGAAAGTTCAAAGCACTTACAATCAAAATGAGGACTGAAGCCAATAAAATAGAAAGAGAATAATACAAAGAGTCAATGAGAGAATGTTGGTTATTCAAGAAAGCCAATGTGATAGACATACTCTTATCCAAACTAACTAAAAAGCAGAGAGAGAATATCCAAATTAATAAATCAGAAACAAAAAGGGGGACAGAACAACAGACACTGGAGAAATCCAGAGAATCATAATAATATACTTTAAAAATAATATACAGTTTGATAAATCTAATAGAAGTGGATAATTTTCTCAATAGGTTCAACTAACCAAATTTAAATCAACATCAACTTATATCAATAAACAATTAAATTGTGTAAAACCTAGTGAAATAGAAGCACTAATTAAAATATTAAAAGTTTCTCAACCCTATCCTCCCTCCAAAACAGAAAGAAAAAGAAAAAGTCCAGGATAGTCAGTTTTAGCACTCTATCAGACTTTCAAAGAAGAGCTAAAGCTAATACTCCTTAAATTATTCCACAAAATATAAATAGAAGAAATGTTGTCCTATTCATTTTATGAGTTCAAAGATACCATGATGTAAAAACCACAGAAAGCCTCACCATAAAAAGAATTGCAGATCAATTTCTGTTATGAACATAGATGCAAAAATACTCAATAAAATCCTTGTAAACCAAATCCAAGAACACATCCAGCACCATCCACTATGATTAAGTGGGCTTCATCCCAGAGATATATGGATGGTTTAATATATGAAAAGTAGTAAATATAACCCACCACATACTGACAAAGAAATAAAGCACATGATAATCTCATTAGATGAACAAAATGTTTTGATCACATCCCAAACTTCTTCATGATAAAGTCTTAGAAAGATTAAGGATACATGGGGACATACCTAATCACAATAAAAGCAACTTTCAGGCATCTTGTAGACAATATACAAATAAATGGAGAGAAACTCAAAGAAATTCCACTAAAATCAGGAATAAAACAAGATTGTTTTATTATTTTGCTTATTATTTTATCCTCATATCTATTTGGCATAATACTTGCAGTTTTAGCTAGAGCAGTAAGACAACTGAAGTAGATCAAGTGAGAACAAATTGGAAACAGAAAGTCAAAGTGAGGTTATTTGTAGATGATATGAGTGTATACATAAGTGATCTTAAAAATTTCACCATGGAATGCTTACATCTGATAAATAATTTCAGGGAAGTGGTTGGACACAAGATTAAAAAAACAAAAACAAAGACAGTAAGCCTTCTATATACAAAGAATGAATGATCTTGGTAAGAAACCAGGGAAACAATACCTTCCATAATACCCTCAAATAATAAAATACCTTGGGGTAACTTTAATCAAGGAAGACTTACCCAATAAAATCTTCAAGTCTTTGAAGATAGACATTGAAGAAGATATCATAAAATGGAAAGATCTCCCATGCTCATGGATCAGTAGGATTAACACAATAAAAATATCCATCACACCAAAAGCAATCTATAGATTCAATGCAATCCCCATCAAAATTCTAACACAATACTTTACAGACCTTGAAAGGGTAATTCTCAACTTCAAATGGAAAACAAATAATCTAGAATAGCTAAAACAATCATGAACAATAAAAGAACTTCTGGAGGCATCACCATTCATGATTTCAAATTGTACTACAGAGATATAGTAATAATTATTGTATGGCATTGGAATAAGCAGAGACAGGTTAATCACTGGAATTGATTTGAAGACTAAGGTATTAGTCTATATACCTACGGACACCTGATTTTTGATAAAGAAACCAGAAATACACACTGGTGAATTGACAGCATCTTAAACCAATGACAATAATCAAATTGGATGTCAACATGTAGAAAAATTTAATAGGTCCATATTTATGACCCTACACAAAACTCAAGTCCCAGTGGATCAAGGACCTCAAAACAAAACCAAATAAACTGAACCTGATAGAACAGAAAGTGACAAATAGCCTTGAATGCAGTGGCACAGGAGACAGCTTCCTGAATAGAACACCTGTAGCGCAGGCACTAAGATCAAGAATTGATAAAGGGACCTCATGGAAATGAAAAGGTTCTGTAAGGAAAAGGACACTGTAATCTGGACATAGTGTCATTTTACAGAATGGTAAAGTTTTTTTTTTTAACCAACTCTACATCTTATAGAGGTCTAATATCACACACACACACATATATGAAATATATATACATATAATATATATAAAAGAAACTATATATTAAAAACCAAATACTTCATTTTAAAATAGGGTACAGCTCTAAACAAGAAATTCATAGTAGGTGAATTTCAAATGGCTAAGAAACTCTTAAACTAAATGTTCAGCATCCTTAGTCATAGAAATGCCAGTCATAACTACTTTGATAATCCATATTTCTTTCTTCATTTTATTTACTGTTTATTGAAAATAGATTCTTCCTATACAATACATCCCCATCACAGTTTTTCCCTCCACTCTGCCCAGCTCTCTCCTATTCCACCTCTCCCCCAGATCCACACTTCCATTTCCTCAGAAAAGAACAGGCTTCCAATCTATGACAGCCAAATTGGGCAAAGCAAGATAAAATTAAGACAAGAAAAAAGCCCCAATATCAAGACTACACAAGGCAACCTGATAGGAGGGAAAAAGTCTCAAAAGCTAGCAGAAGTATCAAGAAATACTCAATCTCATGGTTAGCAGACCCACAAAAACATCAAGCTGACAGACGTTGCATATTCTTGAAGATCTGGGACTGCCCTATCCAGGCCCAGTGCTTGCCACTTCAGTCTCTGTGAGCCCATAGGTACATAGCTTAATTGATTCAGTGTGATGTATTCTTATGGAATCCTCCATCTTCTCTCCCTCCACAATCTTTACTTCCCCTCTTCTCTGTGTTTCCCCATATTTGAGGGGAAGGACCTTATGTAAACCTCTTACTTAGCCTCCCTCTCTTTCTGCATAATGTTTGTCTGTGTGTCTCTGCATCTCTTCCCATCTACTGCTAGAGGAGGCCTCTTTGGTGATAACTGAGCAAGGAACTAATCAATGTGCATAGCAGACTGTTAGTATGAATGATTTCATTGATTTTACTGTTTGGTCAATATTGCTCAGTTTTACCCTAGGTCTTTAGTCTATCCAATCTCTGATTCCCAACCATCCATTCAGTGTAGGGCATGGCCTCTCACTCATGGTGTGGCCTCAAGTTAAAGCAAACATTTTTTGGCCACTCCCACAAGTTCTGCACCACCATTGTCCCAGCATATTTTGCAGGCAGGATAGAGTGTAGGTAGAGGGTCTTGTGGCTGGGTTGTTTTATTCCTGTCAGAATAGCTAAGATTAATAACAGAAGTGACAGCTCATATTAGTGAGGATGGGGGTAGGAGGGACCAGGTTGGTCAGATGTGATGGAGGGAGTTTGTGTGGTGAGAAGTGTCTGGAATTAGGGGCAATTTGTGTCCAATGTGGAAACCTAGTGCAGTAGAATCTTCCTGAAATCTATGCGACTAAACATAGCAAGGACTCCTACTAAGGGGAGATAGGGAGTTTCAACTTGCCATCTCTTGTAACCAACTAAGGCTTCTAGTGGCTGCACTGTATTGCATTAGGTTGAGTTGTTCAGCAGTGGTGTCCTGTGGAGATCCTCAAACAAGGCAGGCTGGTGCTAGGACTGCTGGTCTCTACAAACTGATTGCATGGCTCCATTTCTAAGGTCACATCTACACAGCTCATTGACCATAGAGAGGTCAAACCAGTGCCTGCATGAAGCCTTTACTTCTACTTTCTAATCTCTGGTGCCGAAAGTTACTCTGTAAGTTTTGACCAACAATCAGTCCTACAGGCAAGGTGTTCTGGGGCAATGGTGGTACAGAAGTTTTGGGACTGGTCAACCAATGTCTGATTTAACTTTGAGAAGAATCTATTTTCAATTTTAAAAAAGTGAATAATGATTACAATAATGGTAATAACAAATGTAAGAGCAAACAGATTTGATAACTTTTATTTATGTGGATAATTTAGTATAGCATGATATCCTTTTTGAGTGACAGGACAAAATGGTTGAACATGTCAGAATTGATAAAGAGCCCAGTATTCTGTTCCTTGATGCATAATTGTGAAAGGAAATTTTGATGGGAGATTAAGGAAATTTAGCTTTCCTACAACTTAGTGATTATGCTTAATTATGAAATAGAGAAAAAACATGGAAATTACAAATGAAAAATCAATTTTGCTAACTGTGGCATGGAAATACAACTGCTAGTGAATTCAAGTGATTAAGAAATAGGTTACCCTAAGAATACTCTTCCAAAGATAAAAATCTAGACACAATTATCTTGATTAATAGAATACTTTTTTTTTTTTTTTGAGACAGGGTTTCTCTGTGGCTTTGGAGGCTGTTCTGGAACTAGCTCTTGTAGTCCAGGCTGGTCTTGAACTCACAGAGATCTGCCTGCCTCTGCCTCCCAACTGCTGGGATTAAAGGCATGCAACACCACTGCCAGGCTAATAGAATACTTTTACTAGAGTATTAGTTAGCAATAACAGAGTATATCATCAAAGGTTAAAGCTTAGTTTTCTTTGCTTTTGTTCATTTCAGATTCTAAAATAACACTGGTTTGGTAAAAGTACCTTATTAAATATTTATTAATTTAATTAAAAACAATCTGAGCTTGTACCAGAAATGAATATTACCAGGCTTGGGGAAATATTTTAGTTTTGAAGTTTCCGATGGGTTCCATAATTACCACAGATACTTTGCCATCCCTGTCTAATGTTAATAGTGCTTGCTAGTCCCCAATTATGCTGATGATACAGTAAAATAGTTCTAGTTGTGTGAGGAAGGAAGTACAAATAGCCACCATTAATTGTAAGGTCTAGGGACCATAATCATGAAAGCTTTAACACTTAAACTAAGCATTAAAATGGCTATAATATTAATCATGACAGAGAAATAGGTATTCTCCATATAAACCAAATACCATTAAAGTATAGGAAGACAATTCTTCATTACTGATTGTTTGGCCCACACAAGGGCAACTGACTTTGTAATTTCCCTGACAAATACAAATCAGACTTAGTTTAAGAATGCCAAGAGCCTGACTTCATAAATGTTTCCCTCTGCAAAGAAATCATGTGAATGCATGCTAATTTCACCTTTCACAGTAATGATGCTTAGCTAGAAGACATAACTGTAAATTACAATGTTTTAAATACACAATTTGAGTTGAAATGCTTCCATTTCTTTTTTGAAAAAGAGCTTTAGTCAGATGATACATAATTTCTTGACAACAGAACTAATACAAATGTCTAGAATAAGTGATGAAAATAAATCAGAACAAAGGATAGATTAAAGCTGTCTTTGTATTATTTTCCACTATGTGGATGCATTTACCATTATTATTATAATAAAATATATTATAGTCTTATTGTACAATACTCTTGTCAGCACAATCTGGACATGGCAATTCGTATGCTCATAGCTTTAAATTGTATCTGCCTGGGCAATTGTGGTCTTGCAGAACCATGAACTTGCATATTAGGTCCTAAAGGTATCCATATGCAAAGCAATAGAAACTTTTGGAAAAAACAGGGGAAGCTTTCAAGTTTTATACATGTAATTAGAATAAGCTGTTTTTACCTGAAAAAGAAAAAAGCACAGTTTGTAGTGGCAAATAAAGATGAAGTGCTCTGACCTTCCTTTGAAAAATACAACACTCAACATGACAGCTGCAGTAGAAATATAAAACTGAGTGTGTTTGCCATGAAATAATTGTCAGCTTAGAATTTACTCACCACCCATGTTCAACACTGATATTTTTTTATACTGAAAGAAGCCAATGGATTTCAGAACCTGACTTTACTTCCTTCAGAATAGAAAATTTTTAAAAAGAAAGGCAAACTGCCTGCAGGAAAACACATTAACATCGTTATTGGTCCAAATTTTCCTCCTTCTGGATGACAATTCAAACAAAGTTTAAATCATTCTCAATAAAAATTTTTTTTAAATCCCAAACTTTCAAGTCACCTTTTAAATGGAGGTTGATTTCCCTCTGTCCTGAAGTTAGTAGTTTTTGTGGTTCTGCATGGGGTGATGGGGTTAGTCATGTGGCCCTTTGTCCAGTGGGCTTTCCTGGTGTCATCACCAAATCAACAGCAGCATCTCCAGAGACGTGTGAAATGGAGATTCCAAGCCATGCCTTAATACTACTGAGCTCTGCACCCGGAAGGCGATTCTGATACTCACTGAGTTGAGAACATATGTTCAGTGTCATGTTTCCATAAGGCTTGTCGCTGGTTCTGTGAAATGGATAGTATTTTATCACATAAGAAAAATGTTTGATCTATGGATCAATGATTTTATTTAGGATTTTGGTGAATACTGAGAAGGAAGAAATTCTCATTTAGCTCTGCTTCCGTCATATACATTTCGATTTTATAGAAAAGAAGCAAAAGTCAGTAAATGCTGGTAACTAGATTTGTCTCTGAACCCAATATGCAATACCGAGAAAATACTATTTCTTCTAGATGCAGAAGCCTGTGCTTTGGTTGTAGGCAGGCATACCTCTGTAGCAAGTCTTTCTCTATTCTGCAAGCCAGCTCCAAAATAACAACAGAGAGACTTATTATTAATTATGAAAGCTTGGCCTATAGCTTAGTCTTGTTCATAACTAGTTCTTATAGCTTAAATTAACCTCTTTCTACTAATCTGTGCTTTATTATGTGGTCTTTCACTTTTCTTTCATTCTGCAATTCCATCTCACTCATTGGCATCCCTCTATAATGATTCACATGACTTTATCCCTCCTTCTCTTCCTCTGTCTCCCTGGAAATCCATTCATCATTCCTGCCTCGTATAGGCCATTCAGCTCTTTATTAAACCAATCACAGTAACACATGTTCGCAGAGTGTAAAATAATTTCTGCAGCATTTCCTCCTTTTATCTGAACAAAAGGAAAGGTTTTAACTCTAACATAGTATACCTATATAAAATAAGAACAATTATCACGTAAGACTTACACTTACAATGTACAGTCCATATGTATTTGGCAAATTCAAAGTACAATATTATCTCTCTTATTTTAGGGAGTCCAAAATTTTATATCTAAACCATTTCTATATTTTAGGTGTTACCAACCTAAAATATCTTTTAGACCTAAAAGCATTTTTATATGAACACCTTAAGCTTTTATGTCTTTCAACCTTTATAAAATTTACATTTTATATCTCATTTGTAAGTTATTTTTTAATTTGGTAACAAGGAAAACTGTAACTATAATTATCTAGTCTTCAATTTCATTAAAGGTCTAAGAAGGATATAATATTACCCAAGTAAACAAGAAGTTCAGAGCACGTAACTTCCAAGACTATAGAAATGACAGAAACAGCTCCCTGGCTGGATAGTCACCCAAAGTTTCCTCAGCATTGTTGGGACACACATTTTCACCATACAGGCCTAGAATATCTGACAGACTTCTTTGTGATTCAGAAAATTTTAACAGACTGCCCTACCTTATCCTGGCAGAATTCAGCAGTTGTCTTCTTTTGTGTCCTATTTTCTAATCTGGAAAGCATACTCTCAGCATTCAAGGCAAGGACAGTTTTCTTGTCTATTGGTTAATTTTGCCACAATGAAACTAAACTCCATATGGGGTCTTTGATGTCCAACATTTTATTTTGAAGTAAATTGGTACTTCCAGGAGCAGATATGTTTAATTGTCATGAAAAGCCTTAGAATATTAAAACATCTTAAATGCCATATCCTGTAGTCTCTGAAGCATTTGAAGACCATATGTCTATCTAAAATATGTCTTTCTGTGACCTTGAAAACATTCCAAACATGACCATAGATTTGATTGTTAGATGCCTAACTATTAACCTGTATTTTTAAAATTATTCTAAATCGTTTGTAATACTAAATTTTAAGGACTAGAAGTTTACATTACATTTTTAAGTGAGCTGCATATGTACTAAACCTTAAGCAAGAGTAGTAACATATATATGGCATAACAAAATAACCTTAAATTTGTATCAATATACAAAATTCCATACCAATGTAAAATATTTGAGATTAATAATTGCTTTTTAGTTTAAAAGTAGATTCAACAGTCTAACCCTTTATCCTTTTATTTCTATATCTTCCCTTTTCTTTTCAGAAAGATATCCTTAAACCCTTAAAACCTTTGTTTCCTTGCTTATCAGGACCAGTAACAATTTGCAACCAATGTGACCCCCCCACCCATGAAAAAAATCCACAATCCATTTAACAACCAAAAACCACCTACCCCACTTCTTGGGAATGTGGGTATTATATTCCCTAGACTGCTAGCTGTTGTATTGGGTCAACAACATCTCTAAGGAACCCTGAGAAAACTGAGATAATGGTCAAGTCCTGGGAGAGATAGCTATATCATTTGCTGTCTAGTCTCTATATAATGGGAAAATGTAATGTTTATCTGAAGACCTGGCTGGAGTAGTGTGTGAGGCTGGACCATCTCAGCTAGCAGCATTGAAGTTGTTCTGGTTATAGATTTTAGAGGAAAGTGTAACAGAGCCATTATGAGAGGCTGGATCACCTGGGCTACTTATCTACTTATCTTTATTGGTGTCTGATCCTTTTTCTTTGAAAACACACAAACTTTTAAAGATCAGATACAAATCTGCATTAACACAATTATGGAATATGCAGTATTCACAAACCAGTTAGGGATGACTTTTTGTTTTATGTTTGAGCAGGTAAAAGGTCCACTTTATAAGTCCTTTTGGACTGCATAACCAAACTGTAATATAAGTCTCTATCTATCCATATAAAGGGATGGCATGTAATTTTAAGCCATGAGGACTTTAGGCAACAAGATTATTTATCATGTCTTTTCCAGTCTCACAGCTGTTCTTATATCAAGAGATCAGCATACACATTATCTGTCTTGTGGTTTATCTTGGCATTTTCCATCATGTCTGCAACCAAGATCTTCAGGAGTTTTCTCCTGGTCAAATCTGATATCTATTAATTTTGAAGGAATCTATTTTTCCTTTGCTGTGTAAACAAAGATAAGCTATCTCCTAACACAATACAGTTTCTGAATTTCATTTTAAAGTTAATTTCATTTTAAAGTTAAAATGTCTTGGCTGGTTTAATCAGCAGTCACTTCTATAATCCATTGTCTCTCAGCAGCTACCATTTGCTCATTGGCATTCAAGGTCAGCACAGCACCATATAGGATCCAGACATCCTGTATTTCGCATCCTTACATGACTTATCCTTTTTGTATGACTTACGCCTTCTATAAAGACTTCATTATTTTTAAACTCTTTTTAATGACTGTCTAGATTCACTTTTTGTTGTATCTGTTTAAATGTTTTCTTAGTCTGGAATGCTTTACTGTGCACCTATAGCCTTCTCTGAACACAGGAGCCAATCCTTAAACCCACTGCACATGGCTCTGGCTGGCTCAAGCCCAAAGCAGCAGCTGGGAGCTACATTTCTTTATGCTGCAGTCTATTTGAGAAACTGGAACTAGGAATCTGTGTCTAGCTCTGTGTTTCCAGGTTTGGAACTTTTTTTCAAGCTTTCTTAGTTCCTATGTGGAAATATGTGCCTTCATCCCTCTCATATTGGATGCCATAGATAGAGAGTCTATCCCTGTCCTGCTAGCCAGCTCCCAACCAAATAATGACATGGAGACTTCTAACTATGAAAGCTCAGCCTATAGCTTAGGATAGTTCCTAACTAGTTCTTATAACTTAAATCAAACCATTTCTATTAATCTATGTTTTACCATGTGGCTTTTAACCTTTCTTTCATTCTGTACGTATGATTCACTCTATGTCTTTTTGGCATCTCTCTTGAGTAATTCACTCTTATTCCTCTTCTCTTCCTCTATCTCCTTGGAAATCTGGCCTATCTCTCTTGCCTAGCTATTGGCCATTCAGCTCTTTATTAAGACAACAACAGTGATGTAACATGCAAAATAAAAACACAGAGATAGATATTGGGTGATTAAACTTCAAGCTGAAGATCAGAAAAACAAAGCAGCAGCCACTAGCTCTTACTTCTACCTCAAACAGAAGGGGAAATCAAGTGAACCTCAGATTGTATCTCCAGACTGCTATGCTCTCCTCAACATGGCTGGATACTAAGTCCTTCAAGAAACTCTTTTATTCTTCCTTTTGTAACTCTCAAATCCTGGGATTAAAGGCATGGGATCCCACATGCTGAGATCTTTCTGTTTTAGACTGGATCAATTTCATGTAGTTCAGTGTGGTCTTGAACTAGCAGAGATACATCTGCATCTTTCTCCCTGGGACTAAAGGTGTGTACCACTACCACCTAGCTTTCATAGCCAAATGTGGCTGGATTTGCATTATCATACTTCAGGCAACCTTATTAAATCATAAATAACATATTACCACACAATGACACATCTTTACAGAGTATAAACAAATATTCTCCAACATAACTCTAGCCCTGCATGGAGACATGCTGTTATAAATTGCCTAAAAGACAACAATATTGGTATTAGCAGAGACTTTCCCCATAAAAAACCAGGAGATTACTATCTTTTGTCTAATTTAAAACTTAATCCAGATGCAGGGATGACAGCTCTGTCAATAAAGTAATTGCTTCGGTCATGAGGGAGGGCCTGAGTTCAACCCTCAGAGCTCATATAAAAATGTCTGGAATGGTGGTGCATATTAAGAATCCCAGTACAGGGGGTGGGGTTGGAGTAGGTAGATCTTTAGGGCTTGCTACAAGGCTAATAAAAGGCCTTACCTCAAATAAATATCATGGCCACTATTTGAGGAATAACCTCAAAAGTTCACTTCTACAGGCACATATATGCACATATTCTCTATGCACCTGGAAATACATAAACACACACACACACACACACACACACACACACACACACACACACACAGAGAGAGAGAGAGAGAGAGAGAGGAGAGAGAGAGAGAGAGAGAGAGAGAGAGAGAGAGAGAGAGAGAGTTAATCCAATTGGGACTTTCAATGATCTAATTTGAAATCAACCTTTACGATAATTGTTTATTTCAGAAACTAAAAAGTATATACAAAATCATACTCTGTGTAGGTTGACACAGTGTTCTCTTTGGCTATTGTAGACTCTCATCCTTAAGAATACCTTATTCATTACATATTTTACACTTCTCTTGATTACGAATATAAGGACCAGAAAGCCAAGGGGAAGCCAGAGCAAAATTATTGTAACATTAACATTTACTAAGTTTTTACCTTTTCAGATGACTGCCAAATTTCTTTCTTTAACCAAACAGACAAAAAGCCAATGAAAATGGATCAGAAATGCACTAGAAAACTTAGGATAAATATCTTTGAGACATTAACATTTTTTTTCTCCAGTTGTGTTTGATTCTATTGTAGGTCTCTGATTCATCCAGCCTGTGGATTCTGGTGCTCCATCAGGTGTCAACATAGGGCTTACTCTCCTGGCATGGATTTTAAACTAGGACAGTCATCGGTTGGCCACTCCCTCAGTCTCTTACCCCAGGACATCCTGTAAGCAGGACAGACCATAAGTCAAAGGTTATGTGGCTGGGTTGGTTTTCCATGCTCTCCCTTTGAAGTCTTGCCTGGTCAAAGGAGATGGTTAGTTCAGTACATGTACTTGCTATTGCTAGGAGTCTTATGTGAGGTCATATTTGTAGATTCCTGGGAGATTCACTTTTGCCAGGATTCTATCTGACAATGGCCCCTCATTTCCAGGAGTCACTTTTAGTACCTCTACCCTCTATCTCTCCACCCAATCTGATTGGTCATGTCCCCATTTCCATCTGCCTGCACTCCACTCACAAAATCTCTTCTATTTCCCTTTCTGAAGAGATTTGGACACCCCCCCCAACACAGCTGAACCATCTTTGTTACCTAATCTCTCTGGGTCTATGGATTATAGCATATTTACCCTTTATTTTACAGATAATATCCACTTATAAATGAGTACATACTATGTTTTATGATTTGGTAGCTTGTATAGCACCCTCCACTACTATGAGAGAAATCCAATTTTTGATTCTAAATAAATCCTTTAGTCAAAGAACATGACAGCCCACACTCTACTTTCAAACTGATACTTGTAGAGAAATTCAGGATAAATGGAAAGGTTATTAGATGTCTCTCAAAAAATTGCATTGTTTAGATTAGAGAACACTTTTCTTACCTTTACTAGATTGTTACAGGAAAATGTCACCAAGTGCGTGTCTTATAGAAAACAGAAATTTGCTTTTTTCCTCCATTTTTATTTAAATTGGAAACAAGACTGTTTTACATATGAATCACAGTTTGCTCTCATTCCCCTCCTCCCCTGCCCCCACTAACACCCTACCTATCCCATACCATTTCTGATCCACAGGGAAAGAGAGGTCTTCCATGAGGGTCTTCAGAGTCTGTCATATCCTTTGGAATAAGTCCTAGGCCCTGCCCCATGTGTATAGGCTGAGGGAGTATCCCTCTATGTGAAATGGGATCTACTACAAGAGGCCCCATAGAATTCCAAGGCCTCCTCACTGACACCCACATTCATGGGGTCTAGATAAGTTCCATGCTGGTTTCCCAGTGATCAGTCTGGGTGCCAAGAGCTCCCCCTTGTTCGGGTCAGCTGATTTTTGTGGTTTTCACCAGCCTGGTCTTTTGGACTTTGCTCATTACTCCCCCTTCTCTGCAACTGGATTCCAGTTCAGTTCAGTGTTTAGTTGTGGGTATCTGTTTCTACTTCCATCTGCTGGTGGATGAAGGCTCTAGGATGGCATATAAGTTAGTCAACAATCTCATTATCAGGGGAGGGTATTTAAGGTAGCCTCTCCACTGTTAGCCATCAGGGAAATGCAAATCAAAATAACTCTGAGATACCATCTTACTCCAGTCAGAATGGCTAAAATAAAAAACCTCAATGATAACTTATGCTGGAGAGGTTGTGGAGAAAGGGGAAGACTCCTTCACTGCTCGTGGGAGTGCAAACTTGTACAACCACTTTGGAAATCAGTATGGCAATTCCTCAGGAAAATGGGAATCAGTCTATCACAAGATCCAGCAATTCCACTTCCAGGCATATACCCAAAAGAAGCACATTCTTATAACAAGGACATCTGTTCAACTATGTTCATAGCAGCACTATTTGTAATAGCCAGAAACTGGAAGCAACCTAGATGTCCCTCAACTGAAGAATGGATACAGAAAATGTAGTACATTTACACAATGGAGTACTACTCAGGGGGATAAACAATGGAATCTTGAAATTTGCAGGCAAAAGGATGGAAGTAAAGGAAACCATTCTGAGTGAGGTAACCCAGCCACAAAAAGACAAACATGGTATGCACTCATTTATATATGGATTTTACACATAGAGCAAAGGATTACCAGCCTACAATCCACACCACTAGAGAAGTTAGACAACAAGGAGGACACAAAGAGAGACATACATTGTCCTCCAGAGAAGGGGAAAGGGACAAGATCTGAACGAATTGGAAGCATGGGGAGAGGGGAGAGGGAGCTAGGAGAATGAGACAGTGAGAAGAGGAGTAGTGAGGAAGACATAAGGGAGCAGGAAGGTTGTGTAGGGGGAAGACTAGAGGAGAGAAAAATAAGAGATACCATCAGAGAGGAAGTCAGTATAGGTTTAAAGAGAAAGGAGGCACTAGGGAAATGTCCAGAGATCTACAAGGATGATACCAGAAATTTGCTTTTCACAGTTCTAGCATCTTAAAGTTTGATTACAGAGAGCCAGAAAAACTAGGTTCTGTATGAGAGGAGAACTCTCCTTGAGTTTTATTGTGAGAACATTAATCTAATGCACAACGGCTTCATTGTTATGACCTCATCACCTCCAGTCCCAACTTACAGATATTATCATAGTGGGATTAAGTTTCATCATACGAATTTTATAGGGACACACATATTCTCTCATTGCAGTATGCTTCCAGATTGAGTCTAGCTTTTCACTACCTCTGAATTTTTTAGTAATTGAAATCTATAGATAAATGATAGTGATGCTAAATAATTCTTGCTCACAGATATGCAAATAGGTTCTGTCTGGTAAAAGTTTAATTATCTTTTAAATTCTTTTAACCTTTTTACCACATAGAAATTAATTTCAACCTTTATTTATTAAGAAAAATTTACTATATATACATTTGGGTTTAGTTGAGGCTGGGAAGATAGACAAGCAGGAAAAATACTTACTGAACAAATATGATGATCTGCTTTCAGATTCCCAGGACACATCTAGGCATGGTGACAGGTGTCTGTAATTAAAGCACTGGTGAAGTAGAGACAGGAGGATTCTCAGTGCTTGGTAGCCAGATAGTCTTGGTGATTCAGTGATTTTAAACTTCAATGACAGACTCTGTATCTGAAATCAAGGTGGAAAATATTAGAGGAAAGCACCTAACATCAATGACTGGCTTCCACATGTGCATGAATACATATGTGCAAATATACACATGTACATGTCAACACACTCAAATAAATGTACCCCATACAAATGCATACATACAAATATGCATACTGGCATGCATATATACATACATACATACATACATACATATATGTAGATGTGCACACACAAACACCCATTTGTATTTTTTGGACTTCACTTTTGAACTAGTAATATCTGTCAAATACTATCACTAAACTATCTCTATGAAAGATATGGCTTTACTTTTTGTTCAATTATTCCTTAACACACTATCAATTGTTTTAATATTGATTTTTAAGAAGTCCCAAGAGCTTTCTAGAAATTCAACAAATTTTAATTAGGAGTTATTTGTTTCTTTTAAAATATATTTATTACTTTTTTAAAAGTTCATGCATTGTGTCTTGATTATATTCCCCCCAACTCTTCCTTGTCAAATCCCTCCCTACTAACTTATTTCTAAGTCTGTGTCTTTAAAAACCTAATTAATCAATTCCAGTGTGTGCTTTCAGTATTCTCCTGGATGTGGGGCCGTCCACAGGAGCCTTGTCAACTTACCTGGAACCAAATCCTTAATGAAAACTTATTGTTTCTTGTTTACAAGTCATCAACTGTCCGTGCTCCTTAGATAGCAGTGGAGGCTCATGACCCCTTTCCTACTCGATGCTAAAATATTTATAGGAATGATCTTGTGCAGGTTCTGTACAATCAGTTGTAGCAGCTGTGAACTTATGAATTAATAGTTCTGTCATTTCCAGAAGATACTGTTTGTTCCAATATTCCCTGACTTCTGGCTATTATAATCTTAGCAGCAACTCTCCAAGAGAGTCCCTGAGTCTTGGAAGAGGTGTGTACAGATATCATATTAGTGCTGAGAATTCTACTGAAATTTATTCTTTGTACTTTGATGGGCTGTAAGCTTCTGTGTTAAGCAACATCTACTGTACAGTGAAATTCTCTATTGAGGTCTGAGATCTGGAAAGCTGTGAGCAGAGAGATACAAATTTAGAGGCAGTTTGGGACTATGTCAATTTAGCAGAATAATAATAGTAAATTCATTTGTGGGGCCTGTGAGCTTGCTAAACACACTTTTTTTTTGCTTGATTAACAGTACCAAGCATATGGTTCCTCCTGCTGAGTGGGCCATAAATTCATTCTGAAAATGCTTGGTTACCACATAACATTTGCACCATTATTAGGCTCATGGACATACCTTATTGTAGCAGTTCATTATTATAGCTTAACGGAATTGAGCATTGGGTAAAATTGTTTCTGATGCCCACACCCGGCAGCTCTCCTAACACCTTTCAGTACTATGAAATCTGACCAGCTGAGAGGAAGCTTCCTCCTGAGTACAAGCTTGATTTCTCCAAGTTTTATGATCAACCTGTGTGATTTCTGGGACCAACAATTTAAAGGGAGGAACCCCCATATGACACCAGGCTTTTTATTTGGTAACTTGTGGTTTTACGGATGAGCATAATTCCACATACAGGGTAACTCAAATTAAACTATCTTATATGAACACACACACACACACACACACACACACACACACACACACACACACACACACACACACAAAATGGTAGGGTTCCAAACAGCTTTACAAACATTTTGTCTTACTTTTCCTTCCTCCAGCCTCCTCAACTGCCTTACTATCCCACTCTCTCCCCACTTAAACCTTTCCCCATTATTCTTCATTTGCTCTTCTTATCGCCTATTATCATCTCTTTGTTAAATCCTTTTTTGCTTTCCCAACCATTATCTCTTTTTAGTTTCCAGATAGCTACTCAAAATTAAACACAAACCTAGAGACTATCTTTTTTATTTTGGTTGTGAACAGACAGACAGATCTTCTCTGTGAAAACTTACATAGATGGAGACAAAGATAGTAATACATTTCTTGGAGAGATATGAATCAATAATTATTTAACTAAATATCACAAAAGAACTAAGCACAAATTGTTGGAAATTATATACTTGTAAGAGATGAGAAGAAAGGCAGGAGACATTTGTCTGGGGGCTGGAATCTAGTGATAGTTTTGAAAACTAAAAGGGAATTTTTTTGGGTTTTGTGCTAACAACTTTTTGTCACCTTGACCCAAACTAGTGTCAAACTGAGAATAAACTGTCTCAATTGAGGAATTTCCTACATCAGATTGTACTATTGGAAAATCTAAGGGGAATTTGTTAATTGCAAATTGATAGGTTTTAGCATACTGTAGGCAGTGCCATCCCTAGGCAAGTGGCCTGGGTTGTATAAGAAAAGTAGCTGAGCAAGCAGGTGGAGAGCAAGCCAATAAGCAGTGTTCTTCTAACTGCTTCTGTCCTTGCCTTCAGGCCCTTGCCTTGAATGTTTGTCCTGACATCCTGTGATGGCAGAGTGTAATATATAAGCTAAAACAAACCCTTTTTCCCTGTTATGGTGTTCATCACAGCAACACAAAATAAAACTAGAACATAGGGAAAGTAAGAGAAGGGTCATTTGAGGTCCATGTAGGTAAAAGTTACATTGCTATTCTATTCTGAATTTATAGCTGAGTTGTTTAATTACAAAAATGTCTCTAAGATATTTTTGCTTTTATGACAAAAATGCTTAAATTTGACAAGTGCATGCAACCTTTTACTGCAATTCAAAATGATTAGGGCTATTTCCTGACTTCCATCAAGCTAAATAAATACACTCTGTTCAAGTAAAATTTGTTATGCCCCTTTTCCTGCCTTTCAAAATAATCAAATCAGAGTGTTGAAGACTGCATATCTCACCTGTGATTCTTGATGAGTCATTTATTTTGTTTATAGATTTACATTTGCATCGCTAGGAAATGATTTTCAGGTTGCAATGGTACTTCAGTTGGCTACAGGTATTTGGATAGGGCCATCTTGTATTTGCTATGATATATGATCTCTCTCTCTCTCTCTCTCTCTCTCTCTCTCTCTCTCTGTCTGTCTATCAATCCATCTATCTATCAGCTATCAATCTCTCATCTACCATCAATCGATCTATCATAATCTATCAATACAGCATCTATCTACTGTCTTTACCTCTGTTTCTATGTATATCTCTTCTCTTCCCTTCCTTTACACTTCCTTCCCCACCCCTCTCCTTTTCTATGATCTCAATTCTTACACCTCCTCTAGTCTTGCTTCTAAAACCAAACGAGAGAAAACATTCAATATCTTTCTTTAATATCTGACTTATTCATTAGTGTGGTGGCCTCTAGTTGCAACCAGTTTTGGGGAAATTATGAAATTTAATTATTGATAGCTAGATGAAACTCCATTGTGTATACACACTATATTTTATTTAAGTATTCATATGTTTATGGGCACAGAGGCAGGTGTCTCATAACCATTTACTAACTTGACTATTATGAACAGTAAAAATAAATGTGTAAGTCTATCATATACTGATTGATAGTCTATCAGGAAAAGCTAGGTCCTACGATAATTTTATTTTATATTCTGAAATGGTTTCCAAAATGTCAACATTTGCTTTTCTTTCTTCCAACAATATATCAGGGTCCACTTTTCCTGGTATCTTCACCAGCATGTGTTCATTGCTTACATCATGATGTGATAAGATAGAAAGTCAATGTTGTTTTACTTGGCATTCCTCCAATGCTTAGTGACACTTAATAGTTTTTTTTCATTTGTTCATATTTTGTGTCTTTTGTCAGCCCTATTTTATTAGCTTAGAATTCGATGAATTGTTTGGTGGTTTCTATGCTTAGATTTTGAGACTTTTTAAATAAATTTTAAGTATTAATGCTCTTTCTGGTATATTTACTGGAAAAATTTGATTCTGAATTTCAAGGCTATCTCTTCAGTTGTTTTACTTTGTTATGTTGATGTAACCCCTTTAGTCAGTTTTCAGTTTTTTTCCTCCTGCTCTACTGGAGTATATTTCAGACATATTTGCTTATCTGTGTATCTTTTTTCCCTTTAAAAAAGATAAATTATAAATAATCAGAGAGGATGTGGAAAATGGGAAATACTCCTCCACTGCTGGTGGGAGTTCAAACTTGTACAGTCACTTTGGTGTGGCAGTTCTTCAGGGAAATGGGACTCAGTCTACTACAAGATCCAGCAATTCCACTCTTAGGCATATACCTAAAAGAAGCACATTCATACAACAAGGACATCTGTACAACTATGTTCATAGCAGTGTTATTTGTAACAGCCTGAACATGGAAGCAATGTAGATGCCCCTCAACTAAGGAATGGATAAAGAAAATGTAGTACATTTACACAATGGAGTACTACTCAGCTGAAAAAAAAAAAAAAACAATGGAATCTTGAAATTTACAGGCAAATGGATGGAACTAGAAGAAACCATCCTGAGTTAGGTAACCCAGTCACAAAAAGGCAAACTTGGTATATACCCATTCATATATGAATTTTACACATAGAGTATTACCAGCTTACAATCTGGAAGCCCAGGGAAGCTAGGAAACAAGGAGGACCCTAAAAGACATACATGGTCCCCCAGAGAAGGGGAAAAGGAAGTCATCAATCTCATTATAGGGAAGGGCATTTAAGATAGCCTCTCTATTATTGCTTAGATTCTTATATGGGGTCATCCTTGTAGATGTCTGGACATTTCCCTAGTGCCAGATTTCTCTTTAAACCAATAATGGCTCCCTCTATTATGGTATCTCTTTTCTTGGTCTCCATTTATCTTGAACACTTTTCCTACATTTTCTTTTATGAGTTTCAGGTCTTGAAGATATTGGATCATTTTAAATATATTTATGCAGAATGAGGAATATAGATTCAGTTTGATTTTCTACTTCTAAATACCCAGTACTGTAGAAAGTTCTTCTTTCCTACAGAATTTGTTTTTGTCATCTTTGTTCTAAAATCAAGTAACTATCGTTATGTAGTTTTAATTTTGAAAATCTTTTTATTCTACATGTCTGTTTTTTACTAGTAAGATTATGCCTTTTATTATATTGGTTTTGTAGTGTTATTTGCAACCAGCTATGTTGATCATCCAGCATTGTTTATTTTGTACTTGACTGCTTTAGTTATCCAGGGTCCTTTGGATGATTTTTAAGATTTTTTCTATTCCTATGAAGAATACCACTAGAATTTTGAGAAGTATGGAATTGAATATATAGGTCAATTTTGGTAACATTGCAACTTTCATAGAATTAGTTCTGCTGAACTGTTAACATAGGACTTCCCATCTTCCATTATCTTCCTCAAATTCTTTCTTCAGTGTTTAAGTTTTCATTGTACATATCTCTCATTTTCATTGTTCAATTAATTACAAGGTATTTTATTCTTTTAGAAAGTCTTTTAAATATGGAACACCATCAATTTTCAGGTCATCTTCATGTAGGTGGATGCATTCATCTCTGTATCCTTCCAGGTTTAGCTTATGTGATGCTAGAGTGAGCAATAAAGCTGTTATAAATGAGATTGTTTTTACTTATTTCTTTCTCACAACATTTGCTAGTGATTTTATAAGAAGCCTACTGATTTTGTAAGCTGATTTTACATTTCTTTAAATTAAATGAAAGTTGTACATTCTTAGAGTTTTCTAACTTGATTTATATTGCCTTTTATATATAGGATCATATTGTCTTCAATTAGTAAAATTACTTCTTTTTCAATGATTTTTGTTTGTATATTTTTCTACATCTATTAATAGTATTATATGATTTTTTGTTCTGTCTATTAATCACTGTGCTATGTTTATGAATAGGAATATATTTAATTATCCTAGCATTCTTGAAGCTAGGCCAGCTTGACTATGGCAAGCAGACTTTTTGACATATTGTTGATTTTGTTTGCCAGTATTTTTAAATGAAGAACATATTAATTTGTAATATCTACTCTTTTTGGGGTTTTGAGACAAGGATTTTCTGTTTAGCTTTGGAGCCTATCCTGGCTCTAGAGACCAGGCTGGCCTCGAACTCACAGAGATTCTCCCACCTCTGCTGGGATTAAAGGCGTGCACCAAACTCCCAGCTGTAATAGCTACTTTTTAACTCTGACAGTTTTGTACATGACTACAATGACTTTTGGCTACTTTACCCCTCATTATCTCCTTTTTCCCTTCCACTCTCTTCTCACTGAGACACTCTCCATATTTAACAATTTTGTTTTATGGCTGATTTTAAATTATGGTTCCTCTAATGAGCATGAGTTGTAGTGGTCATTTACTGGATGGAGCACAGGCAATTTATTAATGGCTACAATGATGATGAAAATAATAGTCCCTCCCTTAATAACTGTTAATTGCCTCCAGACATTCAGTGAGGCACAGAACCTCATAAGCCTCTCTTTTATGTGTGATGGTCATTGGCCTTATGTAGGTAATCTCAGCTACAGTGACTTGAGGAGTATAATGGCTATGTCCTGTACCAAAGTACTATTTCTTAGCAATCCTCCTCATCTTCTGGTTCTTATATTCTTCCTGTTCTCCCTTCTGTGAATTTTTTTGGGCCATGGAGATGGTGATATCAATGTTCTGTTTAGGAACATCTCTTCAAAGTCATTTATTTTTTTCATGTAAACCAATGGTAATTCTTACAAAGAAGCTTCTCTGATGAGTAGATGCAGAAAGAGACATGGAGAAAGTCCAACATCCTTTGATCAACCTATGGTTATAAACAAGTACTCATTAAGTAGAATGCAGTTTTTAAACCATGATGATTATACCTTTGATCTTCCCAGTCATAAGCTCTTGATCAGTTGTGCAGTCCCAGCGTGAGTTCCTTTTTTGTTGAATGGGCCTCAAATACAACCAACCAACAAATCAACAAACAAACAAACAAATGGACAAACAAAAAACCATTTGGTTATTTCCATATTAGTCATGCTACTATTCTTAATAGTGGACACATATTTCCAGGTATATAATTATTGTAGTTTTGCTCTAGAAATAGAATTTTTGATGACTTTCCTTGCAAGCATTTTTAATAGCAACTTCTGGCACTATGAAAACTGTCAGCAAGGAGGAATCTCTCAGATTATTTCCAGATTGATTTTTCTTGTTCTGCAATCCAAGTGGATGGTGTCTTAACAGAATTTCATAATCTGGTTCTGGTGGGAAATCAAGTAGTCTGCAACTGTTTTTTTTTTTTTGTTGTTGTTGTTGTTGTTTGCCTCTTTGTTTTGTTTTGCTTTGCTTTAGAATTTGGCATGTAAATTTATCAGGGAGATTCACATATAAATTTATCTTGTGGTCTATCATTACATAAAATTGGCAATTGTGTGATATTAATTTCATAGGATAAGTTTGGTGGCATTATTTTTCTGTTTTTTATTTAAAAGCTTAAGAAGCATTTATGGTCTTTAAAAGTCTGACATAATTCAACAACATATTTATCTGGGTTTACTTTTTTATTTTGTAAATTAAAAAAATACTGCTATATTTTTATTCATTTTTTATAACGGTTCAAGTGATTTTTTTTATCTTGGTCTTATTTTATTGGGTATTACACATCATCTATTATTTTTAGATATTTTTATAACTTCACAGAATGTAAATTTTGAAGCTTATTTCTAATGATTTTCTCTTTTCATTCCTATCTCTTCCTTTTAAAGACACTAATTTATTAATTTGATTACTTTTTCTTTATTTTGGCTGGTTTTTCAGTGTTGTTTAATCTTTAAAAAACCTCTATTTTATTAATTGTACTTTTTGTTGTCTCTATTTTATTAATGTCAACCTTGATATTACCCATTTCTTTCTACCTGCTGATCTTGTGATTCAATTGATTTTGCTTTAATAAGTCTCTAAGTTACATCATTAATTTACTCATTTGAAATTTCTGATATTTTCATATATGCCCTTGCAGATATAAACTTTTGTATTTAAACTACTTTCATTATATCTCATGCATTTGGGTAGGTTGTATTTTCATTTATAATTATATAGTATTTTTATTTTCTTTGGTATTTTGATTAGTTAATAACTGAATTATCATTTACTACTGTGCTTTTCAATGTTCAGGGTTTGTATATGTTCTACACTTTCCTTTGCTATTGGTTTCTAGTTTTATTCCATTTTGTCAGTGGTAGAACAAATAATTATTTCAATTTTCCTATATTTACTAAAGGTTTGTTTACTTTTTATATGACCAATTTTTAGAAAAAACTCTATGGGCTTATAAAGAGAATGTGTTTTCTGCATTCTTTGGATGGAATGTTCAGTAGATGTCTAGAAGGTTCATTTCATCTGTGATGACATTTAACTCAGATATTTTTCTTTACCTATTTTTTAGTAAAATAGGGGTATTAAAGTAATATGCTAGTTTGTGTTGGTGTTAGTCTATGTCTGCATACCAGTAGTATTTGTTTGAAATTGGTTGCATTGTGTTTGGTGTGTATTTTAAAAGTAATAGCATCGTTTGGACAGGTCGGTCCCTTATTGAGTATGAAATACACTATATCTCTTTTTCATTATTTTGCTTTAAGGAGTATATTTAGTTAATTATTAGAACATCAACAGCTTTATGTTATCTAGTTTTATTTCTTTGGTAATCCCTTTTCCATCCTTTTACCTTGAGCATTTTATCTGTATTTGATAGTGAGTTGCATTGCTTGAAGGCTTCAATCAATTAGGTAGAACCTGATTTTAATTCAATCTGTTAGAAAGTTTTACTTTCTTTACATATTTTTATAGTGTGTGTGTGTGTGTGTGTGTGTGTGTGTGTGTGTGTGTGTGTGTGTGTTTGTCTGTTGGCATATGAGTGCCGCAGTACATATGTGGATGGCAAGGAACAATTCATAGGAGTTGGTTCCCATTTAACATATGGCTTCTAGAGATTGAAGTCAGATTATAACAACACTCTGAACAATTTTGCTATCCCCTAGCATTTATTTTTCAATTGTGGAAGTTGAAACCATCAATGAATATTCAAATTTACTTCTGAAAGACGTGTTTTAATTCTTGTCATTTTGTGGATTTAGTAATGTTGGTGTTTCCTATTTCTCATATGCTTAGCTATTTTTTCTAGAATTATTGATTTTTTTCCTCTAATTTCATGGTTATGTTTATTCTCCTTTTCAGTCCAAGTATCTTTTAGAGTTAGGCTAATAGTCATAGGTCCCTTTATCTTGTTTATGTCATTGAAAAATTTCCATCTCCTTAAATTAATTAGTGTTAGCTTTGTTGAGCAGGGTAGTCTAGGTTTATAGTTGTCTGTAAATGGTTGAATACATCATGTGAAGATCTGACTACTTCAGTTTCTGTTGAGAAATCTGCTGTTATTCTGATGGACTTTTATATATGATTTGGTACTTCTCTCTTGCAGCTTTCTATACACTTTGGTTGTTATGGCTATTAAGTGGTTTAACCATATTATGACATATTTTTCTCTAGTCTTGTCCATTTAATGTTCTAATGCCTTTTGTATCTGAAGAGATACCGTTTCCCTACATTTGGAAACCATTCTACTATGATTTTATTGAAAATAATTTCTATGAAAATAATTTTTACTTGAAGTTCTTCTATTATAATTTGCAGCATTTTTCATTGTTTTATTGACATTGTTTGCTATACTTTTACTTTTAAAATATTAAAGTTTTGTTATTGTGTGAATGCTTCAATTTTGCTTTATCTATGAGCCCAGATTGTAATGATAACTCTTTCAGTCAGCCACCTGAGTTCTGCTGCCATGTTAGTGCTCCCAAATAACACACAGAGATTAATATTAGTACAATTCTGCTAGCCAATGACTAGGATTTCTTATTTGCTAGCTTTGTCTTAAGTATCAACCATAACCATTAGTCTATATATTTTATAAAGACTTATCCTATTGAGGATACCAGTGGCATGCGTCCTCTCTTCCCTGGAATCACATGACAACTCCCCTCTTTACTACATTTCCCAGAATCCTCCTTCTTTCCTAGTCCCACATAACTTGCTTTCCTATTGGACAACAGTGCTTTATTTATCAATCAATAAGACAAACATATACAGAGAAGGACCTCCCCCATCATCTCCTCTTTTATGTCTAAATAATAAGGGTTTTAACATCAACATAGTAAAATATATAACAAAACAGTTATCAAGTAAGAACTATAGTTACAATATTTAATCCATTAACAATTACCAAGATTTAAAGAAAATATTCTATCATCTATCCTATTTTTGTGAGTCTAAAGTCTTGTATGTAGCTTATCTTTTATAATAACTAAAGAAAACTATCACCATAACTATCTGTCTTGAAGTCCATCAAAGATCACTGAAGGATAATTTATAAACTATAAAATGTGACAGAGACATCTGGCTACCTGGACAGTCACCCAAAGTTCCTCTGTAATGTTGGGACATCTATCGTCAGCCTATAGACCACAGTGTGCCTGGTAGACTTCTCCAAGAAGCAGGAACCCTTCAGGACTGTCTTGTTTTGCAAGTTTAGCAGTCACTTTCCTGTGTGTCCTGCATGACCAGTTTATCAAACAGTCCAGGCAAGAGTAGTTTCTTGCCCAAATGGCTAATCTTGCCATGTTGAAGGCAAACTCCATATTAAGTTTCTTTGATGCTCGTCTTCCTCTCAGACATAATTGGTGTGCCAGAAGAAGTTGTGTCTCACTGCCCACGAAAAACCCTAAGCCATTTAAAATGCCATATATTCCGTAGGTCTTTGAAAGGTTTGAAGAATATCTATCCATCTCAAACACATCTCTGTATATCTAGAAAACCTAAATAATCTAACTGTAAGTTTTGACTATTATAACTGACTACATTCAATCTCTATTTAATTATGCATTGCATTTTAAAAGATCTGTATAAAGACAATAACAAACAAGAGGAGAAATTTACATATAACAAAATTAACCTTTGTATCAATCAATGAAAATCCATACCAATATAAAGTATTCATTTCTACATCCTATTCCCCCTTTTTTACTTTACAAAAGACATTGACTGTGATCATTACCATTTATAACCAACCCCATTTAAATGAAAACAAATATTTATAAACAATATTTGGGAATTTGGGTGTCAGTCATTCCATACTGCTTCCTGGTGGTTGAGGGTGATGTCCATACCATGGGGATCATGATAAAACACAGAAACTTGACCAGTCCTTGTTTTTGTAGTCTGTAAGACTGTATCATATTAGCTATTTTAGATGTTGGATCTCCTGGGACACTGTTTCAGGAGGTCTTTCTTCATCAAACCATAACAGTCTGGAAGGAATCCATAGCTTTCCATTTTCTGTGGAAACATAAGCAAATCTCTTCTCCCAAGTAACCTGTCCTTGTTTTTAAAGTTAGAAGTCAAAGCATTTTTAAAATGTGTAAGTTGGATTAATTTAGCAGCACCTATAATCAAATGTATTTTAGCAGCTGTAGCTCTTTCCTTGGCAAACAAACAATATAAAGACAACAGTATAACATATAGTATCTAGACTCTGTGGGTATTTTCCATTTTACCTTGCTTTTTATTATTTTATTTGTTTTACTTCCTTTTTTCTTTTTCCTGAGATAGGGTTTCTCTGTGGAAATCTGCCTACCTCTGCTTCTGGAGTGCTGGGATTAAAGCTGTGTGTCAGTATACCCAGCTACTCATTATTCCTTATTTTCTCTTCCAAACTTATGTATATTTTTTAATGTAAATCTGTATCTTTTTCTAATCACATGAGTCTTATGTGCTTGATAACAGTCAAAGTTTTGGCTGCTATGTAAATGAGGAAGCTGCTCATAAAAGGAGTCTTGTCATGTCTCTTAATGCCTGGGAAACAGAGCTCACCCAAGAAAATGCTGCTATCAAAAACTGTGCTTGTCTCTGTTCTTTTTGCTTCATTTTTATTTTTATTTTATTTGAATTAGAAACAAGATTGTTTTATATGTCAATCCCAGTTCTCTTGTCCATTCCATCCTCCCCTACCACTCCCCACAACTAAAACCCTACCTATCACATATCCTTTCTGGTCCCCCTGGAAGGTGAGGCCTTCCATATGGTGTCATCAGAGTCTATAGTATCCTTTGGGATAAAGCCTAGGCCCACCCTCGTGTGTCTTGACTCAGAGAGTATTCCTCTATGTGGAATGGGCTCCTAAAGTCCCCATCTATGCTTAGGATGAGTACTGAACATTTAAAGGTGGTACCATAGTTTTCCAAGGTTACCTCACTGAAACCCATGTTCCTGGGGTCTGGATCAGTCCCATGCTGGTATCCCAGCTTTCATTCTGGGGAGCAAGAGTTCCCCTATGTTCAGGTTAGCTGCTTCTGTGGGTTTCACCAGTCTGGTCTGGACCCCTTTGCTCTTCACTTTTCCTTCTCTGAATCTTGATTCCAGTTCAGTTCAGTGAAAAGTTGTGGGTGTCTGCTTCTACTTCCACCAGCTGCTAGATGAAGGTTTTAGGATGGCATATAAGTTAGTCATCAATCTCATTATCAGGAATGGACAATTAAGGTAGCCTCTCCTCTGTTGCTTAGATTGTTAGCTGGTGTCATCTTTGTAGATATCCAGACATTTCCCTAGTGCCCAATTTCTCTATAAACCTAAAACGTCTCCCTCTATCATGGTATATCCATTCTTGTTATCTTCTATTCTTCCCCTGACTCAACCTTTGTGATCCCTCATGTCCTCTGCATCCCTTCTCTTCTCTCCTCATTCTCCTAGCTTCCCCCTCTTGCCATGCTCCCAATTTGCTCAGGGGATCTTGAATCTTTCCCCTTCTCCAGGAGACCATGTATGTCTATCTTAGGGTCCACCTTGTTTACTAGCTTCTCTGGCAGTGTGATAATCATTTACTCTTGGTCTTAAAGCCACACATGAGTGAGTACATACCATGTTTGTCTTTTTGTGATTGGGTTGCCTTGCTCAGAATGGATTCTTCTAGTTCCATCCATTTTCCTTCTTGTTTCCATCCAAATTTCAAGATTCCATTTTTTTTTCTTTTTGGTGAGTAGTTCTCCACTGTGTAACTGTACCACATATTTTCTATCCATTCTTCAGTTGAGGGGCATCTAGGCTTCTTCTAATTTCTGGCTATTACAAATAATGCTGCTATGAACATTGTTGAACAGATGTCCTTGTTGTATGAATGTGCTTCTTTTGGGTATATGCCTAAGAGTGGAATTGCTGGATCTTGTGGTAGACTGATTCCCATTTTCTTGAGGATTAACCATACTGATTTCCAAAGTGCCTGTACAAGGTGGCTCTCCTACCAGCAGTGGATAATTGTTCCCCTTTCTCCACATCCTCTCCAGCATAAACTGTCATTGGTGCTTTTGATTTTGGCCATTATGACAGGAGTAAGATTGCATCTCAGTGTTGTTTTGATTTGCATTTCCCTGATAGCTAAGGATGTTGAACACTTTCTTATGTGTCTTTCTTTTAGCCATTTTAGTTTCCTCTATTGAGAATTGTCTATTTAGTTCTGTATCACACTTTTTAATTGGGTTGTTTGGTGTTTTGGAGACTAGCTTCTTGAGTTCTTTGTATATTTTGGAGATTGGTTGGGGATGTGATTATTTTTTCCCTTTCTGTGGGCTGCCGTTTTTTCTTGATGACTGTGTCTTTTGCCTTACAGAAGCTTCTCAGTTTCAGGAGGTCCCATTTATCAGTTGTTGATCTCAGTGTCTGTGCTATTGGTGTAATGTTCAGGAAGTAGTCTTCTGTACAAATTAATTCAATGGTATTTCCCACTTTGTCTTCTAATAGGTTCAGTGTGGGTAGATTTATGTTGAGGTCTTTCATCCATTTTGACTTACGTTTTGTGCATTGCGATTGGCTTCGGTCTATCTGCAGTCTTCTACATGTCCATATCCAGTTATGCCAGCACCATTTGTTGAAGATGTTCTCCTTGTTCCATTGTATAAATTTGGATTGCTTGTAAAAAATCAGGTGTTCATAGGGGAATGGGTTAATATCAGGGTTTTCACTCTATTCCATTGCTTTACCTGTCTATTTTTGTGCCAATAACAAGCTGTTTTCAGGACTATAGCTCTGTAGTGGAGCTTGAAGTCAGGGATGGTGATGATTCCAGAAGTTCCTTTATTGTACAGGGTTGTTTTGGCCATCCTGGGTCTATTGTTTCTCCATATAAAGGTGAGAATTGTTCTTTCAAGGTCTGTGAAGAATTGTGTTGGGATTTTGATGGGGATTGCATTGAATCTTTAGATTGCTTTTAGCATGATTGCCATTTTTACTATGTTGATCCTACCTATCCAGGAGCATGGGAAATCTTTCCATTTTCTGGTATCTTCTTTAATTTCTTTCTTTAGAGACTCAAAATTCTTACGGTACAGGTCTTTTCCATTTTTTGGTTAGTGTTGTTTAGTTGGTTAGTCTCCCAAGTAATTTTATGTTGTTTGTGGCAATTGTAAAGGGTTATGTTTCTCTGATTTCTTTCTAAACCAATGTGTCATCGGTATATACTAGGGCTACAGATTTTTTTTGGTTAATCTTGTATCCACCCACTTTGATGAAGGAGTTTATCAGCTGTAGGAGTTTCCTGCTAGAGTTTTTCGGGTCACTTATGTAGACTTTCATATCATCTGCAAATAGTGAGAGTTTGACTTTTTACTTTCCGATTTGTATTTCCTTGATCTCCTTTTGTTGTCTTATTGCTTTAGCTAGAAATTTAAGGACAATATTGAAGATGTATGGAGACAGTGGACAGCCTTTTCTTGTTCCCAATTTTAGAGGAATTGGATTGAGTTTCTCTCCATTTAATTTGATGTTGGCTGTTGGCTTGCTCTTTATTGCTTTTATCATGTTTTGGTATGTTCCTGTTATCCCTGATTACTCCAAGACCTTTATCATGGAGGGGTGTTGGATTTTGTCAAAGACTTTTTCAGCATCTAGTGAGATGATCATGTTTTTTTTTTTTTTCCTCAGTCTGTTTATATGGTGGATTACATTGATGGATTTTCGAATGTTGAACCATCCTTGCATCCCTGGGAGTAAGCCTGATGATTCTCTGGATTTCTTCTGTGTCTATTGCTATGTCCCCATTTCATTCCTGATTTTATTGATTTTCATGTTCACTCTCTGCTGTTTGTTAAGTTTGGATACAGGTTTATCTATCTTGTTGATTTTCTCAAAGAACCAACTCTACATTATATTGATTCTTTGTATTGTTCTCCTAGTTTCCATTTTATTGATTTCATCCCTCAATTTGATTATTTCCTGCAGTCTGATCCTCCGAGGTATATTTGCTTCTTTGTGTTCTAAAGTTTTCAGTTATGCTGTTAATTCTCTAGTGTGATTATGTTCTGTTTCTTCATGTGGGCACTTAGAGCTATGGACTTTCCACTTAGCACTGCTTTCAAAGTGTCCTATAGGTTTGGGTATGTTGTGTCTGCATTCTCATTGAATTCTAGGAAATCTTTGATTTCTTTTTTTTTATTTTTTTCCTCAACCCAGGAATTGAGCATTTGAATGTTACTTAATTTCCATGAGTTTGTAGGTTTTCTGTAATTCATGTTGTTGAATTCTAACTTTAAAGCATGGTGGTCTGATAAGATACATGGGGTTACTTCAATTTTTTTGTACTTGTTAAGGTTTGCTATGTTGCCAAGTATGTAGCCAATTTTAGAGAAGGTTCCATGTGGTGCTGAGAAGAAGGTAAATTGTTTTGTATTTGGATGGAATGTTCTATAGATATCTGTTAAGTCCAATTGCACCATAACTTCTATTACTTCCTTTGTTTCTTTGTTAAGTTTCTGTCTGGTGTTCCTGTCCAATGGTGAGAGTGGTGTGTTGAAGTCTCCCATTATAAGCATGTGTGGTTTTATGTGTGATTTGGGTTTTAGTAATGTTTCTTTTTCAAACATGGATGGCTTTGTATTTGGGGCATAAATGTTCAGAATTGAGACTTCATCCAGATGGATTTCTCCTGTGATGAGGAGGAAGTGACCACCTTCATCTCTTTTGATTAATTTTAGTTTAAAGTCCTATTTGTTGCATGTTAGTATTGGTACCCCTGCCTGTTTCTTGGGTCCATTTTTATTGGAAAAACCTTTCTCAACCTTAATTCTTAGGTACCATCTGTCTTTGAATTTGAGGTGTGTTTCTCGTATGCAGCAGAAGAATGGATTCTGTCTTATTATCCATTCTGCTAATCTGCATCTTTTTTTGGGCAAGTTAAGACCATTAATTTTGAGGGATATTAATGACCATTGATTGTTCATTATTGTTTGTTTTTGATTTGGTGATGGTGGCAAAATTATGTGAGGGATTCTATCCCCTTTTCCTTTTGGCTGTTGGTAAATTGGGATTGTATATTACCTAAATTTTTCTTGTTGTAGTCAACTTATTTGGGTTGCACTTTTCCTTCTAGGGCTTTCTGTAGGGCTGGATTTGTGGATATGCATGGTTTGAATCTGTTTTTGTCATGGAATATATTATTTTCTCCACCTATATTGATTGAAAGCTTTGCTCATTATAGTAGTCTGGGCTGGCATCCGTGGCCTCTTAGTGTAGGTAGAATATCTATCCAGGACCTTCTGGCTTTCAGAATTTCCATGGAAAAGCCAGGTGTAATTATGATAAGTTTGCCTTTATATGTTACTTGACCTTTTTCCTTTGCTGCTCTTAATATTTTCTCTTTATTCTGTATGCTTGGCGTCTTTCTTATTATGTGGCAAGGAGACCTTTTTTGATTCAGTTCATTTGGTGTTCTGTAGGGTTCTTGTATTTTCATTGGCATGACTTTCTTTAGATTGGGAAAGTTTTCTTCTATGATTTTGTTGAATATATTTTGGGTCTTTGAGTTGGATCTCTTCACCTTCTTCTATACCTATTAGTCTCAGTTTTGTTATTTTCCTTGGTATCCCATATTTCCTGGATATTTTGTGTTAGGGATTTTTGGAGTTAAGATTTTCTTTGGGTGATGAGTCTATTTCTTCTAGTGTATCTTTAACTCCTGAGTTTCTGTCTTCCAATTCTTATATTCTTTTGGATATGGTTGCATCTGTAGTTCTTGATCATTTATGCAGCTTTTCTATTTCCAGCATTCCCTCAGATTGTGCTTTCTTTATTGTCTCTATTTCAGTTTTTAGTTCTTGAACTGTTTCCTTGAGAGATTTGTTGATAACTTGTATTTTTTGTTTTGTTTTTTTTTTCTTCCATTTCCTTATGGGAATTTCTCATGTCCTCTTTGAGGTCCTCTATTATTTTCATGAAAATATTTTTTAGGTCATTCTCTTCTGGTTCATCTGTATTGTGATGTGAACTTGCTGGTGTATGGTTCCTAATCTCATACATATTATATCTGATGTCATATTGAGTTTTCTGTTATTGAATGTGCTTTTAGATTGTCCTCTTCTCATCTTTTCCTCTGGTGGGTGTAGCATGAGTCTCTTCCTCTCCTGGTGGGTAGGGGATCAAGGTTCCCTTCTGGTAGATGCAAACACTTCCAATACTCTGATGTCTGTCCTCTTTTCGTAGATGAAGGTGGCACTGTTACTGGGGCCTTGGCAGTGTCTTGGTGTGTTGGGTCCCGCCTCCAAGTTCGGACCCGGTGAGCACACCACTGGCATCAGGTGTCCCCTGAGGATTGCTAAAGAACTGGAACCAGAAACATCCGATGGCCTACCTGGGCCGGTGGACTGATGTGGAACTGATACCAGGGCCTCGGCAGTGTTCGGGTGAGTTGGATCCCACTGCCGAGTTCCGATTCCATGGCAGACCTCTTTTCGCTTCTAAAATCCCTTTTTAAGTTCTTATTTGTAAATTCGTAAAACAACATGGCCACCATTTGTAATGATTACTCTTTCTGCCAGCTGCCTGAATTCCACTGCCACATTAGGGCCCCCAAATAACACACAGAGATTAATATTAGTACAATGCCACTGGCCAATGGCTAGGATTTCTTATTGCTAGCTCTGTCTTAAGTATCAACCAAAACCATTAATCTACATATTTTAAAGACTTATCTTATAGAGGACACCAGTGGCATGTGTCCTCTCTTCCCCTGGATCACATGGTAACTCCCTCTTTACTATATTTCCCAGAATCCTCCTTGACTCTTAGCCTCACCTATCTTGCTTCCCTTTGGCCAACAGTGCTTTTTTATCAACCAATATGACAAATATATACACAAATATATATCACCAGATAGTCTATCTGAACCTTGGTTATTTTTATTAGTGAAGCTTTTTATTGAACTTTTTAATAATTTCTCACTCACAATATTTCAGTTGTTTTCTTCCACCATGTTATTGAATTCTACTTTATATCCTGTATTGACCTCTTGATTATTATCTAGTGTTTATGTTCTCTTGGAACCCATTCAAGTTTTTCTTTTGTTCTCTTTGATTTATTTGATCACAGTTGCAAAATTATTTTACATGTTGTAAAATAAGATAATTCAATAGAAAAGAACCAAACAAATAAACCAAAGGAAAAGAGCCTAAGAAAAGGCACACAGATAGAGACACAGCAATCTACTTGTTTGCACACTCAGGAATCCCATAAAAGCACTAAACTGATAATATATACACAAAAGAACTGCATGGCTAAAAGCAGCAGATAACTTTTTCTGTTCAGGTAGATATCTGCTGCTCAGGTATAGCCACATCAGCCAGAAGAACAGAGACTCTCTGCTGGACCAAAGAGCAAGCTAGTTGCCAGAAGTCTAGCCCCCAATTCCAATGGATATTCCCTGGTGGACCAGACATCACATGGTTTCCAGAAATACAGAGACACTAAGACCAGAAGACCATAGAGGTAATAGAAGCCAAGGAACAAAACATCCCTCCAAAACCAAAAGAAAACAAAAAACCCTCAAACTTGGCACAAACACCTATGTTTATAGCCAACCAGAGTCCTAGACACCAGTGTAAGAACACAGGCAACAACAGCCAGGGTGATATGGCACCCAAAGAGCCCTGTCATTCTCCTGCAGCCATTCCTGAATATTCCAATGCAGCTGTAGCACAAGAAAGCAACCTTAAACAAACTTTATGAAGATGATAGGTTTCCTTAAATAGGAAATGGATAAATCCCTTAAATAAATCCAGGAAAACACAATGGGAAGAAATGAGTAAATCCCATTAAGAAAGCAAAGTAAAAACAAAAAGGTGAATGCAATGAATAAAAATTGTAAGTACATAAAAATGGAAATAAAAGCAATAAAGAAAACAAACTGAGATTCCTGGAGAAGGAATATATAGATAAGTGAATAGAAACTATAGATATAAGCATCACCAACAGAATACAAGATATGGAACAAAGAATTCCAAGCATTGAAAGTACAACAGAAGAAATTGATTCATTGGTAAACAACAACATGTTTAGATTATTTAGATTCAATTTTTTGTGGGGTTTTATGCAAAACCCCACAAAAAATTGAATCTAAATAATTCCTGATGCAAGACATCTAGCAAATCTGGGTCACTATGAAAAGAACAAACCTAAGAATAAGAATAGAAGAAGAAGATCAAAATCTCAGGAAATACATTTTAACAAAATCATAGGAAAAAAATACTTAACCTTAAGAAAGATATGTTTGTAAAAGTAAAAGAATGTTACAGAACACCAAATAAATTGGACCAGGAGAGAAACTTCCTCTGCCATGTAATAATCACAACACTAAAGAATATTAAAAGCTGGAAGGGAAAAGGGCCAATACCTATAAAAGAAGACTTATTAGAATTACATCCAACTTCTCATTTGAGAGAGTACTGGGAGAGACAATCGGAATTGGGAGGCATTTGGGGGTGATGTGGAAGACAGTGCAAAGGAAACCCCCAGGAATCTAGGAGGTTGACCCTGGTGAAGACTCCTAGTAGTGGGAGATGAGGAGCCAAACAGGCCATCTTTTGTAACCAGGCAAGGCTTCCAAAAGAGCGACTGGGACATTAACCCAGCTACCCAACCATTGGCCTACAGTCTGTCCTGCCTTCAAAATGTCCTGGAGTAAAGGTAGTACAGAATGTGAAGGAGTGGCAAACTAATTGCTGGTCCAACTTGAGACCCATGTCAGGAGAGGGACTTCCTGCCTGACACTGCCTGGAAGGCTAGGAACTGAAGGTTGGATAGGCCATGGACCTAGGATAGAACCAAACACCAGTAGAAAAAAAATGGTCAATGAAATGATCCCTAATGATACTCTGCTATATATGTAGACCAAAGCATAGCATAATTGTCATCAGGGAGGCTTCACCAAGCAACAGGTAGGAACAGAGGCAGAGGCCCACAGCCAAAAAGGCAGACTTCAAGAAATCCTGTGGAAGGATGCGAGGAAGGACTGTAGGAACCAGAGAGGTTAAGGATACCACAAGAACACAGTCCACAGAAACAACTACCTAAGTCTCATAGGGCTTCACAGAGACTAAAGAGATAATCAAGGAGCCTACATGTCTCTGACCTTGCCCTCTGCATATGTTATGGTCATGTAGCTTGATGGTACTCCTACCTGTGGGATGGGGCTATCAAAGACACTTTAGCCTGCTTTTGGGACCCTTTCTCTCCTACTGGGTTGCTTCACCGAGCCTTAATATGTAGGGATGTGCTTGGTGTTAATGTGACTTGATGTGCCATATTTGTTTGATATCCCTGGGAAGTCTGCCCTTTTCTAAAGGGAAATGGAGAAGTATATGTGGTGGAGTGTGAAGGTGGGGAGGAGGGACTGACAAGGAAGGAGGGAGGAGAAATTGGTCAGGATGCAATATATGAGAGTATAATAAAGAAAGATAAAATAAAAATAAGAAGACACAATAAAAATGCTTTGATATGACCTGAAATAAGGAACCTTTAAAGCTGCGTTTGTTTCATTGTATGTACTCACTTATAGGTGGTTATTAGGAGTAAAATATAGGATAACCATCCTATAATCCACAGACCCAGAGAGGTCAGAAAACAAGGAGGACCCAAAGACAAATGCATGAATGTCACTGGGAGGTGAAAAGATATCTTGGGTAAACTGGGGGCTGGTGTTGGAGGGATGGAGGGATGGGAAGTTCAGGGAGTTGACTGGGCAGGCTGGGTGCAGGAGGCTGCTTGGAGGCAGGATGGAGGGGGAGCATAACAAAAGAAATGTCTTGATGGGGGCATTTTGGGGTTAGTGAGAAAGCTGGTGCCAGGGAAACCCCCAGGAACTCACAAGGATCACCCCAACTAAGACCCCCAACAATGGTGGGGAGGTTACCTGAATTGGCCATCTACTGTAAGCAGATTGGTGACTTCACTAATTCCCATCAGAGATACTCTATTGAGTAACTGATGCAAACAGATGCAGAGATCCACAGAAAAGCATTGCAATGAGTCATGTGGAAGAAAGGAAGGAGGGATTGTACCAGCCAGGGGGTCATAAACGGGGAACCCATAGACACCATTGTCCTGAGCTTTCTGGAGCTCATGGAAGCTAGACCAACAGTCAGGGAGCCTGAATGGGACCCACCTAAGCCTACTGCTTGACTGTGACAATCCTGTAGCTTGGTCTGTTAGTAAGGCTTCTAACAGTGAGAGCAGGACCTCTACCTGGTGTTTATCTGACTTTTGGTAACCTATTCCCCATTCTGCATTACAAGGCTCCACCTCAATGCAAGAGGATGAGCTCGGTCTTGCCTCAATTTGATGTGCTATGCTTTGTACAAGTTCATGAGATGTCTGTGCCTTTCTGATTTTGAATCTTGGAAACTTATAAGAGGAACTCAGATTGAGAGGTTTCTGCTGCAGATGATGGAACAAGGTCATGTCTTCTGCAGAAGAAATAGCTCTCAAACTGCAAAGGAGTTTACCATCCTCTTGGAAGCCAGGATTAACCAAAAACTAGATCATTAGATAGAAACAGCTCTGAAAGGGCAATAATAGGCCATCACATTTTATTATAGTGCATTTGAGCTTTGGAGTGACTATATTCAGAGTTTATGGCTCATACATAAGGACAAAGGTCAGATATGGGAACCAGATCTCTCCTTTGTCACTACTCTCTCAACTGTCAAGTACTGATTGATGATGGTCTCTCACAAACTGGTAACAGAAGCAAGAAACTCAGGCCTGGTACTTAGATGCATCTGCTACAGTTTCTAATATGAGGTGGAAATGGTTGTGGCTGCTAGAATAATGCTTACTCTATACTGAAGGTTATTAGTAAAGATTTCTCTTTCCAGGGGAACACAACTTCAGAAGAAACATTTGGTCATTGACACATTGTGGAGAGAGGTGACATATAACATAAATATCTTCATGTACTTGGGCTCAGCTGTTGGACAAGGCCTCAAATGAAGATTTGAAGTTTGCAGAAAAGAAAACACAGACACTAAGCCCTGAACCATACTACTGGAATTCAGTTGTGGAGAGGGAGAAGGGATGAGCAAAGGAGCTAAGACAGGGATGGAGAGACCTGCAGAAACAGTGGACCTGACCTACTGATAGAATGGAGACCCTAGTCATAAAGCTGCGTAAACAGCATTGGACCAAACCAACCCCTCTGAATGTGGGTACCAGCTAGGAGTCCAAGACAGTCTACAGGTCCTCTAACAATGGAGCCAGCCTTTATCCCTAGAGCACAAATGGACTTTGGGAGCAGACTCCCTATGGGCTCCCTACAGCCCAGAGATAGCAAGGAGGGCCTAGGCCCTCCCCCAAACAATATGACAGTCTTTGAAGTTCCTTGGTAGAGGGGCTCACTATCCCTGGGGAGGAGTCAGGGAGTGGGTTGGGTAGGGAACACAAGAGGATGGGAGGGTGAGGAAATGGGGGGATGGATATGTGAATATGATTAATTAAAATAAATAAATAAATAAATAAAAGAAAACATGACGGGGTTTATAGCTTACAACAAAGCACAGAAGAGGGTCAGACTAGTGTAACATGAATTAATAAATACCCAGAGAGTGATATTGACATTCAAGCTTCAAGCTGAATATCAGAAAAGTAAAGCGCCAGACCTCAAGCTCTCACCTCTATCTCAGACTGAATAGGCTGGCTCTGTCTCCATGAGCTCTCCACCAAGCCTCCTACTGTAACCTTTCCTCATCATGGCTAGAGAGTGAATGCCTCTCTGAGACATTGCTTCTGTCTTATATACTTATCTGATGTTGGAATTAAGGGTGTGAGCTATGATTGTCTTTAGACCGACTCACTCTTGGGTAGATCTGGGTGGTCTTGAACTCCCAGAGAGCCCTCTATCTCTTAATCCTGAGTTTTAGAATTAAATGTATGTACTACCACCTCCTGGTTTCTGGCTACTGGGATTATAGGTATGTACCTGGTTTCTATGGCTTGTGATTGACTTCGCTTTCTGAATCCTCGGGCAAGCTTTAATAGATCACAAATAATACATCAGTACAGACGAGTATATGATAGGGGCTAGGTGAAAGATGCAAGCAATAGTCAAAGGCTTTCTGAGTTATAGAGACTGTGAGTCTCCTCTGAAAAGGATAAAAGAAAAGAATGTTCAATGTTGTCTTAGGGAAAATGTCCCTAGAAGGCAAGGGATTTTAATTCACATTGTAATAAAGTACTACTTTCTCATTAAAAAAATTGAGATGCTTCCAAAAGTCAGCACCAAAGAAACATTGAACAACCAAGTAGAATTTGCTCAACCCATGTTTTCATTGAGAGTCCCTGTAAACACATGGTGATAAGAACAGTGCATAGCTTACAAACCCAGCTACCATTACAGTTTACATTAGAGCCTTACTTGTGTGTTTGCAATTCACATAGAATTATTTTCCTTATGAAACTTAAAATACAGCCTTCAGATTTACAGAAAAAAAGCTGAGAAGTAAAATAAAACTTAAACTTTTGTACTATAATGGATAATACAAATGCAGAAACCTTAGTTTATAGATTTTAAAAGTGGAAGGATTTTGCTAAATTTTCGTTAAATATTAAGAAAGAGGGTTAGGACTGAGAGGGTGGAGATGGAGACATATACCACAGCCCAGAGCCGTTATCACTAGGCAGGGAGAAGAATCCATGAGGACCAGGTAGATGGGAGATGGACAAAGAAGATGCCCTTGGAGTGCCAGGCAGTCATGAGCCATTATGGTGTGCAAATATATGGTAGGGTATGGGAGAGAGAAAAAGGCAGAATGGTTCATATCCTGCGAAGAGAGGCAGATCTGAAGAGGTGCATGCAGTGAGGAACAGGTTGATGTGGGAGGCCTGTTTGCCACCCAAGACCATGGTGTCTTGAATGCTGCCAAGGGCCATGTTTGTGTCTGTGGCCACTCTGCAACCACGGTATGTGTTGATATCCATGATTCCTGTTACCACCAAAGGCCTAGAGAATTCCCAGGATCTGGGACACCATATATGGCCACCTGGGTACCAGAGGACCATGCTACCACAGAGGGCATCTCAATTTGAGCGGCCTGCACTGACACCCATAACCATGGTGTGAACCGGGTCCAAGCTTCTGCCAAGGGATATGTCTGGGTCGGTGGACCTGCCACAGTCAGAATTGATGTTGAAGCCTGGCTCCTGTTACCACTGAAAGCCAGTGCTGGGAATCTGGGTCAGTATCTGCAGCCATGTTGGAGTACAGTCTAGGGACCATGTTGCTGTTAGGCCCATGGTGATCTAAGGGGCCTTCGCTGTTACCCAGGGCCGTGCTGACATCCTGGCTCAAGCTACTGCTGCTGGCTATGTTTGAGTCCACAGTCCTGCTGCAGCTGGAGCTTGTGTTGATGTCCATTGTTGTCTGTTTACACAGGGGCCCATGCGAATCATGTGTTGCATTGTGCGTTGAACGATAATGTTGAAGTATGAGGGTCATTCTGAGTTGGTCCCATACCTTACTGGCCCAGGGAGGGCTGCAGTCTACACTGGCGAGCTGACTCTACCCCTCTTGGGGCCTGGGATAGTGGACCCTGATTACCCTGGTATGGGAAAGCTGGCCCTGCTCCTAACAAGAGGGCTGACTCCCCCCACCCTCCACACACATACTTGGGAAAGCTGGCCCTACCCTTCTAAAAGAATGGGAGAGCTGGCTCTACCCCTCACCTGAGGTGCATGGTTCCAGTGGCCTCTTCAGAACAACTTAGCTATCACCCAGATACACATTCATGGCTTTGAGTCGGTGCTCTCCAACATCGACCCCATCTATGATCTGATTGAACGATGGTAGGGACTGGTCCTATGGAACCATAGCCACAGGTTCTCCATGATTTGGGCAACTCAGGATATCTGAGAGGAGTTATGGTGAGGGCTCCTCCACTCACTCCAGCAGCTTGTAGATGGAGTAGATGTTGTGATAAACTGACTCAAAGCACTAGATCTGGACCTTGATGGCCACTGAGTTGGTTAGCATGCACTTCAGGAGTCATGTGTAGTCCTGTCTGTTTCTACAAATTATATTGTATCTTTTATTATGTATTTTTTCTTTTAAATTTAAAAAATAAACATCTGGAAAAAAAGGATAAACATTTTCCTCATGTCAGAGATAAAATGTAGACTAAAGGGACATCAAGGACTAATAAACTTGCAGGGCAGGTAAACAAGAATGTTGGATTCCTAAAATAGTCTTCACTTAAATCTAAGACAGAAAATTAAAGTTACTAGCACAACTTAGAAAAAGTAGCCAAGGCTAGTCATCTCAAGCCTTTTATTTAACTGTTAAAAAAATAGATTCTCCTCTAATACCATACATTCTGACCATAGTTCCCCCCATTTCTCCTAGCTCACCTGTAGCTTCCTTCTCCCCCACATATGACTTATCTCCATTTCTTCTTCAGAAAAGAGCAGGCCTCCAACAGACACAGCCAAATAGGAAAAACTTACTTTAGATAATTGGCAATGCAAATAAACATGATCAGTCTGGTTTAAAAACAAGCAAGAAAACAAAACAAAAAGTTTGCTAAAAGAATTAGAACCCAAAAGCTGGTATTGTCATCTGGAAGAGCTTCCTAGTACAGGAATCTGGACTCATTCTTTGTCTTCATTCTATAAACGATGGGAAAGGAAGAATTTCATAAATAGTTAACCAGTCTTGGACACTTTTGGGTTTTCGCTTTAACTATTCATTTGTGAAGAAGTGTATTAGTTAGGGTTATTGCTGTTATAATAAAACACCATGACCAAAACAACTTGGGGAAAAGAGAGTTTATTTGGCTTACTTTCCACATAACATTTTATCATCAAAGGAAGTTGAGAGAGGAATGCAAGCAAGACAGGAACTGGAGGCATGGGATCATACAGAGGTCGTGCAAGGGTGCTCCTGACTGACTTTCTCCTCATTGCTTGCTTACCCTGCTTTCATATAGAAACAAGCATCAACAGCCCACAGGCGGTACCACCCACAATGGACTGAGCCCTCCCATGTCAATCATGAATCAAGAAAATGTTTTACAGGAATGCTTATAGCTTGATTTTATGAAGGCATTTTCTCAACTGAGGCCCCTTTCTCTCTGATGACGACAGCTGTGTCAAGTTGAAAAAAAAAACTAGCTAGTACAAGAAAGTAACTAATTTGTCTTCTTGGGCTTCCAAGCAGAATTTGATCTTATGCTATCTCTCTAAATCAGTTGTGAAGTATTAGAAACTGAAAGAATAAATCAAGCCATCTAGCCTAGTCTTTTTTAATAACAAAGTCAATGTGCTCATATCTTCATATCTCCCATCTTTAAAAATTATTAGTTTTTGGAGAATTTCATACAATGCATTTTGATCATATTCATTTCTTCCCCCAACTTCTCCCAGATCCACCCCACTTCTCTACTCTTTCAACTTTGTGCCCTCCTTTTAAATGATTTTTTATGAATATATTTTATCATGGTAAAATATATTAAGTAGACATAGAATTTGATCATTTTAATGCATAATTCAGTCACATTAATTATGCTCATAATATAGTGTAGCTATCACTTCAATGTATTTCTAGAAACAAAACAAAAAATAAAAATAAATAAACAACAATAAAAACCCACTTCAATTCACCATCTTCCTATCTGGTTCTGAGCAATGACAGGATGCATAAAATGAAGAATGATTCTTTTTATTTTCATTGGAGCTTCTCAAAACACATGTATGGTTCATGCTACCAGTGGAGCCCAGGCCATGTTGAAGCTAGAGGTTCATATGGTATCTGTGGACTACTGTAGCAGGAGACTGGGTTATGTCTTGACCTGGCCACTCAGATGTCCATGGTCTGTGATGCAGCCTAAAGCTATGATATACATGGGCCATGATGCTGTAGAGTGCCATATTGATGTGAGTAACCTGAGCTGCCACCTAAGACCATGGTGATATCTGCATCCATGGTGCCATTGATGGCTGTGATGGTGTCTGGTCTATGTAGCAAAAGAATGCACTGTTGATGTTTGTGGTCTATACTTGTGTTTGTTAGGGTTTCTATTGCTGTGAAGAGAAACCATGACCACAGCAACTCTTCTAAAGGAAAACATTTAATTGGGGCTGGCTTACAGTTTCAGAGGTCTAGTTCATTATCATTATGGCAGGACAAGGTGGTGTGCAGACAGACAGTGCTATAAAAGGAGCTGAGAGTTCCAATCTTGAACCACAGACAACAAAAGGATACTGTATACAATACTGGGCTATCTTGAATACATGAGACCTCAAAGCCTGCCCACACAGTAATATACTTCCTCCAAACTGCCAGACTTATTCCAACAAAACCATACCCCCAAATGGTGCTACTCCTTATGGGCTTAAACATATAAATCTATGGGGGCCACTGGAGACCATGCTGAGGCCTTGACATGTACTGATGCTAGAGACCATGTGGATGTCCATGGTCCATGATGTTGCCAGAAACCACATGTAGTACAAGATCTGAGTCCTTGCTGACTATACAGGACAATGCAGCTACCTTTGCCCCGACATTGATAGCAGACTCAGTGTTGAGAAAGAGGGAAATAGAAGACTTCTGTGACAACCACTACCTGTACCCCAATCACTCAAAAAAGTAACATCCTAGACAGAAAACCATTGAAATTGTAATAAGCATACTGAAATATAAATATCTCCACAAACGATGGGTTCTGATTGATGTACAGGTGGGGAAGGACAGAGTTTTCTTTTAGGTTCTGGTCACCAGGAGTTTGACCATGCTCCTGTGAGTATATGGGCAGCATAAATTGAACTTTTTTTGTTCTTGTTTATCTATTTTTGTGGCAGAGTTCCTCAGGGTGGGGATACTGAGCTGGGAGGACTGGGAAGTGAGGGTGCTGTGGGTTTATGATATGAAATTCTCAATAAAAATATGGGAACATTTATTATCCAAATTGAAAAAATAAAAACAAAGCATAAGAACAAGTGTGTGTATTTGATAATATTGTGTGACCTAATATGTAAGATTTAATAAATTAAGGTGTATTATTAATAGTCCCTATAATGTTTATATTAAATTTGTACTTGAAATGTCTTTCAATATTTAATTTTTAGATATGAAAGCAATTGAAAATCATTGAAATCCTGTCACAGAGAGGTAAGGATCAATGCCTTTTAGACATTTCTTGTTATCTACTATATATGAATTAAATTATATAAACATTTTGGGATTTCATTTTTCTTGCTCAGTACATTATACCAATCTTCCACATTATTATTGATTTTGTACATGTGAAAAAATTGTAGATATTTTGTGAGCATGTGAACGAAGGTTTAGTTAATCCTTTCATGTGCAGTTGGTATGAATGCATTCATAATTTCATATTTCTATTAGTTGTCAGATATAAGTTGGCTAACACCTCCATGAGTCTCATCCACCCTTGAGACTACCTGGTTTTGTTTCTTCTATTCACACCACATTCTTATTTTTTCCCAAGAAATTATTTTTTTATTAGTTCAAATTAGAAACAACCCTGCTTCACATGTCAATCCCTTCTCCCTCTCCCTCCTCTCCTCCCTCACCACTCACCAGCCCCTCACCTCATCTCCCCTCTACTCCCCAAGGAAGGTAAGGCCCTCCATGGGGGATCCCCAAAGTCTGTCATATCATCCTGGGCAGGACCTAGGCCCTTCCCCATGTATCCAGGCTGAAAGAGCATCCCTTCACGTGGTATGGGCTCCTAAAATCCTTTCTTACACCAGGGATAAATACTGATCTACTCCCAGAGGCCCCATGAGTGCCAAGGCCTCCTCATTGACATCCATGTTCAGGGGTCTGGATCAGTCCCATACTGGCCTCCCAGACAACAGTCTGGGTTCCATGAGCTCCCCCTTTGTTCAGGTCAGTTGATTCTGTGAGTTTCACCACCCCAGTCTTGACCTCTTTGCTCTTTACTCCTCCCTCTCTGCAACTGAGTTCCAGAGTTCAGTTCAATGTTTAGCTGTGGGTGTCTGTCTCTGCTTCCATCAGCCACTGGATGAAGACCCTAGGATGGCAGATAAGGTAATCATCAATCTCATCATAAGGAAAGGACAATTAGGGTAGCCTCTCCACTATTGCTTAGATAGTCAGTTGGGGTCATCCTTGTAGATCTCTGGAAATCTCCCTAGTTGCAGCTCTCTTCTCAAACCTCTAATGGCTTCCTCTGTTATGATATCTTTCATCCTATTCTCCTCTATTCTTCCCCCGATTCAACATTCCTGTTCCCCATCTCTTCCTCTCCCTCTTCTCCTCCTCTCATTCTCCCAGCTCCCTCTCCCCTACCCTCATTCTCCCAATTAGCTCAGGATATCCTGTCCCCTTCCCCTTCTCTGGGATCCATGCATTCTTCTCTTAGAGTCCTTCTTGTTTCCTAGTTCCTTGGGTGATGTGGATTGAAGGCTGGTTATCCTTTGCTCATGTCTAAAATTCATATATGAGTGAGTACATACCATGTTTGTCTTTTTGTGACTAGGTTACCTCACTCAGGATGGTTTCTTCTAGTTCCACCCATTTGCCTGCCAATTTCAAGATTCCATTTTTTTTCTGCTGAGTAGTACTCCATTGATAAATGTAACACATTTTCTATTTCCATTCTTCAGTTGATGGGCAGATGCCCATCATCTGATAGGTTGTTTCCATGTTCTGGCTATTACAAATAATGCTGCTATGAACATAGTTGAACATATGTCCTTATTGTATGAATGTGCATTATTTGGGTATATGCCCAAGAGAGGAATTGCTGGATCTTGAGGTAGTATGATTCCCATTTTCTTGAGCAATGACCATACTGATTTCCAAAGTGGTCTTACAAGTTTGCACTCCCACTAGCAGTGGAGGAGTGTTCCTTTTTTCTCCACATCCTCTCCAGCATAGACTGTCATTGGTGTTTTTGATTTTAGCCATTCTGGCTGGTGTAAAATGGTATCTCAGAGTTGTTTTGAGTTGCATTTCCCTGATGATTAAGGCTTTTGAGAACTTTCTTAAGTGTCTTTCAGCCATTTTATATTCTTCTGTTGAGAATTCTATATTTAGTTCTTCACTCCACTTTTTAATTTCATTGCTTTTACACCTCTTTCTTATGACCTCATAAATTGCTTCAATCTGCCTGTAAATTATTTTCTCACTTGCCCTAGTGAGTATTTTCTTAACTGTTGTCTCCTTTTCATACCAGTAAAATGTCTCTGTTCCTCTTGAATGAAACCAGTGTACATTCATCTGCATGCTCTGGGTAACTGTTTCTCAATCTGTCTCAGAATTTCAGTTTACATTTTCTGACATTATTTTGTAGATATGACTGTCTGGCTCTACAACTGTGCCTAGTTTTTGCTCAATATTTTCCTGTTATTTTTCTATTTCTTCCCCTTTTAAAAATTTATTTAAATTAGAAACAAGCTTATTTTACATGTCAATCCCAGTTCCTTCTCCCTCCCCTCCTCCCCTCTCCCCCCACTATCCCCCTATCACATCCCTTTTCTGCTCCCCAGGAAGGGTGAGGCCTTCCACAGGGGATCTTAAAAGTCTGTCATATCATTTGGCACAGGCCCTAGACCCTCCACAGTGTGTCTAGGCTGAAAGAGTAACCTTCTATGTGGAGTGGGCTCCCAAAATCCATTCATGTACTAGGGATAAATACAGACACCCCATAGATTGTCCAGACCTCCAAACTGACATCCATATTCAGGATTTTACCTTCAGTGTTGCATTGAACATAAGTAAGTGGTTCATCATATGTGCTCAAAATGCATTTATTGTTTCAAACTGTAGATAAACATTAGATAAATTCCACTGAAATGTGTCATGGAATAGTGGCTGGGAAACTGTTTTACAGATTGCTATCTTTTTTCTTATATAAGATTCTCTAAGATATTCTGTTTCCTCAATAACATCTATGAATAATTATTTAGGTGAATTAGAAGTGCAAAGACATCTTTGAAATTAGCCACAGAGCTATTTTATATAATGTAAACTTTTATATAATGCAATCTAATAGGAAATTGTGCTGTTCAAAAACGGGACACTGGACAGTGCCTGGGATGCTGCACATTCAGCATCACTCTGTATGTGTCAGGAAAGTATTAGCAGTAAGAGGTCTTTGACCTGGCTAGACCCACAAGTCATTGCATTTGTTGTTCATTTTTATTGCTTCCTACTTGAAAAGCTACAATCATTTAGTGGATAATCAGATCACATGGTGCCAAAGATATTTTCATTTTCAGTTCTGCTTAATGATTTGTTGTTTATTTAGAGAACATGAGCAACAGTAAACTAATGTTAAAGAAATACCAATGCCTTCTAGACCAGCCCTCCCCTTTACCAGCCCCCTTGCCACGGTATGGATACTTAAAATACCATTTACGAGTAAAACATTTTGTATTCAAGTCATCCGCTTCAGCTGGAAAACTCACAGAGAGGTAGTGGTGTCTGCAGTCTTTTTAGATTTGTTTGTGTTGTTCATCTGCATTCCCCCCTCACCCCCGAAGAGAGCTCTTAGTGATAGCATGTAATATGCTTCTGGAATGGCTGTCTAATGGAAATTGGCTTTGGAGAAATGCTCAGCTTTATTTCCTGCAAACCTCTGCATTTTAATAGTATCATATTACAATGATACTTTGGCATTATGGGGCACATTAGGAAGTATCTTCAAAGCTCTTGATGTTGGTGCCTGTCAAACCAACACGCAGCAGTAAACATCTATCTTATACAATGTATGTCATTGAATTTCATGTGCATTCTTACTTCAAAGAATTTAAGAGTTGTTTTCAAGTAACTCCAAGTGCCTGATCATTAGCTAGATTGTGAACTTTGCACTGTCTATATATAGTTATTTTTTAGGAAGGGGAGAAACTTAAAAGGCTATATATTTTGAATACAGGCAGTGATAAAAGACCACATGGAAGATTATGAATAAAATAGATTGAATCATTTTCATCATAATTCAATTTAAAACTTCATTTCTGTGACAACGTGAACTTTTATGTTTTTTGAAAAAAATAAATGAAAAGAAGAGATGAAAGCTACTTAGTATATCTTTTGAGCTCATTACAAAGCACAAATTTTGCTAGACACTGTAGTAAACCTACCCAATAGCCTGGAAGTTGTGGGCACAAATTTGAATATAGAAAATAGAAAAATGAATTTTTAGTTCTAAAATGTGTGTTCTCAAAACTCAGTTCAAGAGTATTATTTTTCATAATGTATCAATGTGAAGACCTATATTTTTACTCACAAGTTATTCTAATAATCTAGCCATAGACTGCAAGTTACTACATCTCATGAATTTTCAACCTTAATAATAAGAAGATGATACAGTTTTTCATTTAGATTGTCTTTTACTTTTGAGATTATAATAAAATGATATCACTTCTTCCTTCCCTTTCCTCCCAATAAATTGTCCCATTATCCCTGTGTCTCATTTTAAACTTATGGACTCTTTTTTCATTCACATATATATATTCCTAAATTTCTAAATCTGTCTGATATTACTTGTGTACATATTTTCAGGGCTGACAATTTGATATTGGATAACTAATTGGTGTGTTCTTCCCGGGGGAAGACTATTTCTTCTACTCTTAGCAATCCTTAGTTGCTTGTAGCTCTTTGTGTAGAGTTGCAGCTTTGTGAGCTTTGTCCTGTTTATTTGGCATGTATATGGGTATTGTCCTTTGTCAGCTCATGTTTAGGTAGTCATATTGGTGAGACTTTATGGATGCAGCTTTTCATATTAATAGGAGATACAGTATTATAGAAACTTCCTGATTCCATTGTTTTTATAATCTCTCCACCCCACCATTCTTTTGCAATTCATAGAGCCATAGGTGTGAGACTGTTTTGTGCATGTGTTCATTGGGACTGGGTTCCTTGTCTCTGTATTCTGGCTGTTTGTGGTTTTCTGTAATGATCTCCATCTGCTGCAAATAGAAGAGTGATGAGAATCACACTGATCTGTGGGTATAAGGACAAATATTTGGAATATAGTTATGGATTTTGCTGGCTTAGTAAAGTGGTAGTTCATACCTTCTCCTCCAAGATCTATGACTTCACTACCCTTGGGTAGTTGGCTAGATTTCTAGTATCAATCATGATTTCACTCATGCTGAGTGTGTATTCAGTTCTAATTAGAGAGCTGTTGGTTCCTGCCAAAGTATGTGTGTCACTACTTCACCCTAAGAATCATTGTGCCATTCTTGTCATTGCTGTGGTTCATAGGCATAATAGCTGGGTAGAACTGTAGATAGTTTCCCTTCTTTGGAGTTTTGCATCTCATCTACTGTTATTATGAAAGCTAGTATTTAGTGAGGGGGCATTCAGGTTAGCTCTAGCTCATAGGTCTCTGTGACCTGTGTCTGAAGTGAATGATGTATTTAGTAACAGGGAATTACCTTCCACCTTTGGTGTGTGTGTGTGTGTGTGTGTGTGTGTGTGTGTGTGTGTGTGTGTGTGTGCAAACAAGTAGTGGGGAGTCCCTTGAACAGGCCAGGCCAAAACTCAAATGAAAATTCATGACTGGTGTTGGGGTTTTATTAGGTAGTCTTTAGTTCTTGGATGAGGCATTGCTGACCCAGATAAGAAAATTTTATTTAAACTATATTTGTACACAGACTTACATTATAGATTTTACTCCATATGATCAAGTCATACACTCCTTTAAATGTGCCCAAAGAACCCAACATAAGCTTTGCAGTTAAATGGATGGAACTAGAAAGATCATATTGAGTCAGGTAATGTAGACTCAGAAAGAGAAATGCTACATTATTTCTCATTTGAAGGTCCTAGCTCCAAATCTTCATGTGTAAGTAAATATCCTACAGTAACCAGGAAACAAAAATGTGATCATTTATAGGGCAGGGGTTGTGAATGAGGGATACATAGGTAAATAGTAGGGAACAGGTAATTTGATGGGGGAATGGAAAAAAGGCAAGGCTCTAGAGGCACAGATTTGGAGGGAGGAGGAAGAAATATACAGAAGAGCAAGGGAGGAGGACAAATGTTGTTCACATATGTTTAAACTTGACTTCTTGGGATCAGAAAACCGACCACGAGTCTTATTCCTGGAGAATTGTGATTCTCCTTGTCTCAGCAACCATTAATTGCCTATAGGTTGTCTTCTACGGGTGAAGCCTGGTTTCTCCCCTGTCCATGTTGGCATGTCAAGTAGTGTCATTTTATGATTTTGATTAGACAGCCCCCTACTGTGGAGATCCTGGGGACTACTTTCTTGTGATACATAGAAGACATTTTCATGCAGCATTTGTCCTTGTCTTCTGCCTTTTGCAATCTTTCTTCCCCCTCTTCCTTGATTTTTTTTTATCTGAGCCTCAGGTTAGATGTTATGTTGTAGAAATATCAGTTGGGGCTAGACATCCCACATCTAGAAGTTTTCTGCATTTTGATCATTTGTAGCTTTTCTGTAATGGTCTTTGCCTGCTTGAAAAAAAAGAGCTTTTTTGATGAAGGGATAAATGCTACTGCCACTTTCCTAAACAAGAATAATTTCTAACTAAATTCTAAATATTCATCCTTGTACCCACAGGAGAATATACATGAGAAATCATGTATATTCTCCCTTCCCTTTGTTGTTTATTCTGAAAATATGTTTGTTTGATATTTGTAAAATAACACTGATAAAGTAGATAATCAAGGACAGGGAACTGGTTTTTAAAGGAATGACTATTGTTCTGGCACTGATCTGTTTGTGCCTGGCATAGAATTTGCTACAAAATTTGGATTATGATCTGAGATTACAAACCCCTTAAGATTGCATGAAATCTGATCTTTTCAAGTACTTATTGCTTATTTCATACTGATTCTGAAATTAGAATGAAATTGTTTTTCTGAGAAGTGTGATATCAGATCAATTGCTAGCTTGTTGATAAATTAAATAAATTGTCAAGGGTAAACATTAAGAGAAGCTTACTATGTCAGTCCTAATCTTTATTTTTATACCCATGAGTCATTATAATATTAGAGACTCATGATAAACTGTGATTAGCAGAAGTTTACATGTTCAATTTCCACTTTAATGCCCTACAATCATCATGATGCTGACTTTGTGGTATCAGGTGTAACAGCATGGTGCTTCCAGGTTGAATCCCATGCCTTGCTTGGAAATTATTAAAGGTGTTGCCACATGCTTGAGTGTTGTCAGACTATGTGGCTGTTGATGTCTATGGGAATTTATATGGTATTTACAGTTTTTCTTTTCCTTTTTTTCTCTCCTGCACTTTAATAATCTCATTCACTTGTCCTGCTTTGAGATGGAACATAGGTAGGATGAGTAAGCAGTCAAGACTTACTTTTCAGACGAGAAAACAGGAGCACAGTAAACCTTCAAGGGCAGAGAGCTGACTGAGCTGAGCCACAAAGACCAAGGGCTGCCTCAAGTGGCAGGACATAGTATTCTTGCTCTATGGTTTTTCCTTCCGTTGCTCACCCCAAGGCAGGCTGGAGTGATCCTTGGATACTTTCCCTTCTCCCACATTCAACTTAATTTTCAGTGCTTGGGATGAAATAGAAGGCATTGAACTATACCCTCCTTCACTATATTATTATTTGTTTTAAAAGTATGTTATATTCTGAAAAAATATAAAGAAAACATCATTTTTTAGAAAATACAGAGAAGTAAACACAGACAAAAATACAATTCTATCACCTGAGATATAAGGCAGATACTTGATGAAATATCATTGATTTACATTTTTTAAAAATAGTGTCTCAATTTGTAGCCCAGGCTAGTCTAGAACTCCCAACAATTCTCCTTCAGCCTCCTGAACGCCCACCATTACAGTAATGCATTACCATGCCCAGCTCAGATTTAGTATTTGCTTCTATTTATCTCTAAGTTATATAGCTATTTTCCAAATCACCAGTTTATAAAAATTACTCCTAACAATTATGAAATGTTATATTTCAAATGTACCTTACCTAATGATTTGAATATATTAGTTTTCTTATCTTTTTAATAATGTCATATTCTCTAAGTAATGCTCACCGCAAATCTTTTTTTTTTTCACTTCAGAGGGTATAATACCACCCAGGTGGAACATCAACATCACAAAGGATTTCCCAGGATGCTTGTGTCCTTATGGATTCTACTACCGGTATTGCTACAGCAATTGAAATAATAATTTAAAAAAGAAACCTGTTGTTTTGATGGGTAAATATACCATCTGTTTTGGTTCAGTTCCTATCGCTGTGATAAACATCATAACCAAAAGTAATTTGGGGAGGAAAAGGTTTATTTCAGTTTACAGTTGTAGTTCCTTCTCTGAGGGCTGAAACCCAAGGATAAGAATTTGAGTAGAGACCATGGAAGAGTGCTCCTTATTGTCTTGCTTCTTCTGGTTTACTAATCTAAATATTGTTATAGCACCAAGACCACTTGTATCATTCCTAGTTGGTTAGACCCTCCTTCATCAATCACTAATGAAGAAAATGCCCTACAGACTTGCCTACAGTAAATTTGATGAATGTGTTTTCTAAATTGAGGCCTCTCATCTCACATAACTGTAGATTTCTTCAAGATAAAAAAGAAACTAATCAGGATGCTACATTTTCTTGTGCTAATTTATGTGTCTTTGTTCAGTAATATGTGTGAGTTTTTCAACAAATATTCTTTTCATATGAACCCATTTGTCTCGTAAAGATATTTTTTCCCCTAGGAACCTCCTTGGGAAAAATATCTTTACGAGATAAAGAGAGACATACATGGTCCCCTGGAGAAGGGGAAATGGTCAAGATCTGAGCAGATTGGGAGCATGGGAAGAGGGGGGAGGGAGCTAGGAGAATGAGCAGGGGAGAAGAAGAGGGATGCCGAAGATATGAGGGAGCAGAAAGTATGAGTCAGGGGAAGAATACATGATAACAAGAATGGAGATATCACAACAGAGGGAGACATTTTTGGTTTACAGAGAAAGCAGGCACTAGGGAAATGTCTGGAGATCTACAAAGATGACACAAGCTAACTATCTCAACAACGGAGAAGAGGCTACCCTAAATGCCCTCCCCTGATTATGAGATTGACGACTGACTTATATGCCATCCTATAGCCTTCATCCAGCAGCCGGTGGAAGTAGAAGCAGACACCCATAACTTATCACCGATCTGAACTGGAACCCAGATGCAGAGAAGGACCAGTGAAGAGCACAGAGGTCCAGACCAGGTTGGTGAAACACACAGAAACAGCTGACCTGAGCATCCGGGAACTCTTGCTCCCCAGTCTGATAGCTGGAATACCAGCATGGGACTGATCCAGACCCCAGGAACATTGGTTTCTGTGAGGAAACATCACAAATCTATGGGACCTCTTGTAGAAGCCCTATATTTATCCCTAGCATAGGAGTGGAGTTTGGGAGCCCATTCCATATAGAGGAATACTCCCTGAGCCAAGAAATACGGGAGTGGGCCTCCGCCCTATGCCGAAGGATACAAAAAAATGTGATGACACCCTATGGAAGGCCTCACCATCCAGGGGGAGCAGAAAAGATACGTGATAGATAAGGTTTTAGTTGGGGTGGTAGGGGAGGACAGGTGGGAGAAGGGAACTGGGATTGTCATGTAAAACAATCCTGTTTCTAATTTAAATAAAAAAGCTGGAAAAAGATATTTTTCAATATTTTAATATTACTTTGTCGGAGTTCACGAAAGATTTACAAATATTTGTATGCAGCTACTTGTGAATAATGCCTTATGTTATCAAGCATAAATTGTCTGTAATAGAACTATGTCATTTGAGCTAAGAGCAAATTTTAACTGATAGTGTCTGAGTTACTTTTCTATTGCTGTGATATGATACCATGACCAATGAAACTTACAGAAGAATTAATTTATTTGGGTCTTACAATTTCAGAGAGGTAGAGTTCATGAGTTTTATGGTATGCAGCATGGGAGAAGACAGACAGGTAAAACATAAAGATGAAGCAGAGGTAGCTAACTGGGAATGGTGAGGGATTTTGATGCTTCAAAGCCCATCCTCAGTGACACCCCTTTCTAACAAGACCACACTTTATAATTCTTTCCGACGGGTTCCCCGACTGGTAGTCAAATACTCAGACCTATCAACTTAGGGGGAATTCTGATTCTAACCACCAAAGACAGAAACTAAATTTAGTAAGTTCTACTACTGTTTCTTTCATCCCATTTTTATTTATCTACCTTCCTGGCGTTTTTGCAGGGTACTTACAACTCATTATGCATTATTTCCATATTACCTCTAACAAGACTAATGTTTAAATCAATTTCTTTATACTTAGACATTTCTTGACATGCATGTCTTATCATATTCTTCCTGTTTGGCACCCCTGTTTCTCCAGGGTGACAGGTGTATTATATTTTAATCAGACCAGGATTATTATCAGGATTTCAAATCTACACGAAATGGTTGCATTTCAAGGAGTAGGCCTATCAGTGGGAAGTTCAGATATAGTATTGGAAAGTAGAAAACATATTTTTAGGTAGACAGTTGTTTTGGGTATTTTAATATGAGACTCAACTGTCACAGAAATTAGCAGCCAGCATAGTCATGGTGTGGCTCTTTTTTAATGTATAATTTTTAAAATATGATGTGATTTTCTATTATTTCTGAGTCTGTGGGAAATATATAAATGTTTAAATGTTAGTGTCTGAAACCCCAAATGTAGAAGTCACCTGGATTTCCTGACATCAAAAGGAAGAGAACTACCACAGTTAGAGAGCTAAGACATTTTGAATGAGGGGCAATTTGAGTGATAAAGGAGGCTGAGGCTGTTGAATTCCATAAAATGATGAAATAGAAATACTGAACTCCAATGAAAGATTCAGATGCTAATGAGAGAGAAAGGCTAAAGTTGACACATCATATAAAATGCCAGGGATTAGAAAGGAGGTTTCAAAACTGTATTTGAATTATGGGATACTTCCCTAATTCATAAAGTACAATTTTAAAGAATTATAATGGAAAAGATATAGCAAAGCATAATTTTATATATAAAATTATATAAAATATAAAATTTATATATAAAATATAAAATTATAAAAGAAAGCAAATCTAAAGATGAATCACACATAAAGGGCCAGACTTTCATTAATGATGGCTCCATGAGCAGTTTTCTCCTTCACTTGCTTTCCCTTGCAGTAGAATGACTTTGGGGATTATATCAGTCTGTTTAGGTTCAGTGTGATGCCTTTTAGGCTTTATGCTAAGTTTAGTTATCTTCACTTTCTGTGCTAATCATTGAATAATCACAAATGTCCACAAAATTTGACAGCTTACAATACTTTAGAAAACCATTAATTCTAAGTAAGAAGTGATTTTTACCCAATTTGAAAGTGTTTAGGCGGTTTTCTTAGAGCAGGAATAATAATAAAAAAGCTATCATCTCTTTGTGTAATTTTCTGCAATTTACCACTTAAACCAGGTGTAACTGGAAATGGCTTCTATATTCAGTAAGCTCTGAAGGAAATGGCATTTTCTGAGTAGTACTACAGGATAATGTAAAGGTCAATGTCATGTTTTAGATTTTTAACACCTTTCCTCTTGCTATAAATAACTATGACTATTGTTTTCATTTCGTGATAACCTAAGCTATATAAATTGGATTTTAAGAAGTAAAGTATGTGCAGGTGAATTTAATTGAAAACATGTGTACATAGCTTTTTGCTCCAGGTCTCTTTAATTGCAATCTTTTTTAGTTTTTTTCCCTTTTGTTAGAGCTGATGTTTCTTGGAGGCTCTCTAGTTATTGGAATATGGATTTGAGTTTAGTGTTTATGGGATAAGAAGAGCCTGTGGATTTCTCTGTGACATACCCTCCCCCCACTTATCCACAAAACCAATCTCTACTAGGGACCTCATAGCAGCTCCCCTTGGTTGGTACCCAGGTAGGCTACCTATGCCCCTATACCATTAACTACATGGTCTGTAAGGCTACTTTTAGACCTGTTGCTTTCCATAGGTTTGAAGCCCTCTTCACAGACACCTCTGTTCCCTAGAGTCCCCCAACAGTTTTCCTAGCCTTGGATCTCAGCTGCTCCACTTTTCTGGGACCCAGATTGTGGCAAGAGAAACTAAAGAACAATCACTCAACAAAGGCAAGACTACACCAAGAAACATGACAGAATTCATAAACTCCTGATGCCTAGGTCTGATGGTGAATATTCTTCTGTGTATATGTTTCTCTTATTGGTTAATGAATAAAGCACTGATTGGCTGATTGGTCAGAAAGGAGGTGATGTAGCTGGACAGAATCAGGATATAGCAGGGACAAACAGGATGTCACTCTATTTTCTGCAGAGATGCTAAGTAGTCATCATGCAGCAGGCAAAGGAGTTGCAAGTCCAACATTCTCCAGTATGATAAGACCACATGGAAATACATAGATTAGTAGTAATTGGTTAATAATTAAGACAGTGCTAGCCAGCCAATTTTAAGAAGCCCAAGCTAGCAGCCAACAGTTTTATAATTCATACAGCATCCATGTGTGTTCATTTGGGGCTCAAGAGCCTCAGGACCTGCTGGACAAGAAAGCTCTCATTACATAGGTCCTACCACAAAAAAATACAAATATGAATAATGAAGATAATATGCCTCCTCCATAAGCCAAACATTATAGTAATAGGCCCTGAGAAAAGTAGTTCAGCTAGAGGACAAGGCAAAGTATCAATTTGCAACTGATACCTTCTGAGAAAAGGAAAATCAATTGTCTTCAATGGGGTATCATTAGGTATATCAACCACATTCTACCATAGGCCTGGTGTCTCGAAGTGGTTGGCCAATTTACAAAATGAACTTCATGCATTTTGTGTACTTTTTATTTTTATGTGCCACCACTGCCTGGCTTATTTTATTTTGTTTTGTTTTGCTAAATTTTTAAAAATGATAATAGAAAGGAAAACCATATGGAACCATTTAGACATATCCAAACAACATATCTGTCTTGGATAATTTTCTAATACTGGAGAAATTTCTCTTATGAATAACTGTTTCATACTGTTCTATTTTTTAATAACACCCTAACATTTTAAAGGCATGTACACAGAGTGAAACTGTTGACAGTAGTAGCATCCTCTTGCTGATTGGCCCAGCTGGACTTTGATAATGTCACTAAAAAAGAACATAGTGTGACAGGGATAACAACCTTAAGATTGAATCAAACAAAACACCACTCCCCCAACCTCAAACAAACTAACCAGCCAACCCAAAAGCAACAGCTCAGCTAAGAAATGTAATAATGTATTATGGAAACTCATTTAGAATCTGTAGTGAAACTAGACTATCAAAAATTTTAAATTATATTTTGTTGTTGTTAATTGAGCCATCCATCACCTTAATAGATCAGTTCCCACCAATGTCAGTGGAGCCCACCAGCAGACAGTGGAGTCCACTTTACAGGGGTGTAAGGCTTGTCATCAGCTCCCACCTTGCTGCCATTCACCTTAAGAAGTTTCAGTTATGGAAGTGATGAGGCATGGTTCCTGGCTTTAAGGGACTTAGTATAGTAATACAGATAAGGACATACATAAAACACTCACACAATATATGTATTAGACCTCAGGCAAAAACAAAACCTCATTGTGTTCATTAATAATAAGGAATGATACATTATGTTTAAAATCAGGAAGAATTCAGACAATTGTTAAATGACCTCAAACACAGAGTTGGTGGCCATACAGATGTTCTTGAGAGATGAGAGGAAAAAAAGGAAAAGAGTTGTGAAAATATTAGTGAAGGTGAATGAGAACATGTAATTTCAGTTAGCTAAAGCATGTGTATGTAAGCAATCATTGCCTCATGTACCAAATACATACGAATGACTATTTTTGAAGTCATGTTCTACTAGGTGTTGAATGAACATTGATGAATACAATAGATTTGGATTAGATTTTTGTGAAAGGAAAATCAATATTTATGAATCAAGCCAGCAATATACTACGTCTACTTGTAATATGTGCTGCCCAGGTTTAAACTATGATGAAAGTGAAAAGTAAGTAACATCAAGGAGACCTAGTTCAGATGACCAAAAGTCTCTATAGAAGAGATGAAAACTACTCATCAAGGGAAAGAAGAAACTAAAAGGAAGAGTCTTCTAAACAGAGAAAAATAGCAAAAATGTGCAAAAATTCTGAAAGGGTGTAAGAATAAGGTTTATGAGACTGGAAGTCCGTTTCTTTTTATCAGGCACTTGAGGAGAGTGCAGGAAGAACATGGCATGCTCCTGGAGCAGAGAACCAGACTGGGACTCTGGTCACACAGGAGCTTCAGCTTCAGGAAGAGCTTTGGTTGCTTCTTGGATAGAAATGAAGTCATGAAGGAAGCAGAGATAAGGCATGATTTGATTCACCTTTCTGGATGCCTCGAAAGAACTTCATTTACATAAATAAATAAATAATGGGAAACTGGCAGGAGGCTGTTACAGTAGGGTAGGTAGGAAAAAATAATGCTTTTGAGTGTAATAGATGCTTATAGAGTTTAGATGTATTAAAAAAAAAAAAAACTAGTAGAGGAAGGAGGTAGGTTGGCTCCAAATTCCAGACTACAGCACATCACTGAAGGGAATCAGGGCAAGAAAACAAACATGAACTAAGCAGGTTTGTTCATTGGTTTATGCTTAGAAAGATTTCTTTTAAAAACATGCTTTTTTATTTATTTTTCTATTACTCCATTTTTAAAAATTTGAATTGGGTTGAGTTTTATTTCTGCTTCTGTAATAAAACACAAGACCATAAGAAAACTGGGAAAGAACAGTTTCATATCATCTTAGACCTTGCATTCTATCATTGAAGTGAGTCAGGCTAGGCACTGAAAGCCAAGGCCAGAACTGAGGCAGAGACCTGGAGAGATGTTGCTTACTGGCTTGAACTTTTGGCTTGCTTATCCTGCTTTCTTTCTTTCTTTAATTAATGCTCTTTTGATTTAAATTAGAAACAATCTTATTTTATATATCAATCCCAGTTCCCTTGCCCTACCAACCTCCCATGCCACCCACCTAACCCCTTCCTATCCCTCTTCTGGTCTATAGAAAGGGTGAGGCCTTCTATGAGGATCATCAAAGTCTGTTACATCCTTTGGGGCAGGCGTTCCTCCATGTGTCTAGGCTGAGAGACTATTGCTCTATGGGGAATGGGCTCCCAATGTCCATTCGTACACTAGGGATAAACATTGTTCCACTACCAGAGTCCCCATAGTCTGCCCAGACCTCCTAATTGGCACCCACATTCAGGGGGCCTGGTTCTGTCCTATTCTGGTTTCTGGACTGTCAGTCTGGGGTCCATGAGCTCCCCCTTCTTCAGGTCATCTATTTTTTGGTTTTCTCCAGCCTGGTCTTGACCCCTTTGCTCATCACTCCTCCCTCTCTGCAACTGGATTCCAGAAGTTTGGCTCAGTGTTAGATGTGGATGTCTGCTTCTTCTTCCATCAGCTACTGGATGAAGGCTCTAGGAGGGCATATAAGGCAGTCATCAATCTCATTATAGGGGAAGGGCATTTAAGATAGCCTCTCCACTATTGCTTAGAATGTTAGTTGGGGTCATCTTTGTAGATCTCTGGACATTTCCCTAGTGCCAGATTTCTCTTTAACCTATAGTGGCTCCTTAAAAATCTTTATTTTTATTCTATGCATTTAGAGGTTTTGCCTCTGTGTATGTCTGTGCAATATCAAAGAAGCAGAAGATTTTGTCAGGTCCTCTGGAACTGAAGTTACAGATAGTTGTTATCCACTATATGGATGCCAGAAACAAATCTCCGGTCCTTTGTAAGAGCAACAAGTGCTCTTAACCACAGCAACATATCTCTAGACCTCAGTTAGTTTTCTTATATAGTTTAGGACCATCTGCCTATGTATGGTACCACCCTTAGTAGGTGTGCCCTTCTACATCAATCAACTCACAAGAAAATGCTGTAAAGACATATCCACAGTTCTTTATCTGAAGTTCTCTCTGCTCAGATAACTCTTGATATGTCAGTTCGACAATAAAATCTAACCTGGACATCTATCTTTGGAAGATTATGTTCACAAATGCAATGCTTCAATATAAGGTGTGTTTCACATCATACTCTGTAAATTTTAGTGTAATTGTTTCCCTGACAGATAGTTAGTCCCTTGAAATGGAAGTACAGATTTATTACTGCCAGTTTCTGCTGATAGACCTATAGTCATTTGTTGAGAGACTGGATTAGAACTGAGCTTGATAAATTAGTTAACTTGTTAAGAATGATAGAGAGAAAAGAACCTCTGCAAAAAATGTGGTTCAAATAGTATCACTTGAAAAGGCATTTAAAATTATTTGGGCTTATAATGATTTTATTAGCAGGCAAAACAAAAGTATTCAGTTTTAGATGTATTCCAGAGTATTTTAATAGAATGATAAATTCTTGTTTTCTAATCTGATAACATCATATAAATTTATCCAGGCTCTATAAATTGAGGTTGTGTTATTGGAGTTATTGGAGTCAGAGCTTGTGCCTGGACAACCATAACAAGCAAGGCTTGGTCACATATACTTCATAGGACAATTAAACAGACAAATAGTAATGAGAAGAAAGAAAACTTTTTTGTGTGGCCACATTTGGAGCAAGAACTAATAAAAAGGTCCAGTGGCAACATTTACTCCATTTTCCAGTTCATATTTTAGGTTCTTATATGAGATTTAGGTTTAAACAGAAGCTCATCAGTATGTACAACTAAGTAATCCTGGTAAACACAAGGTCCTGCCCCTTATCAACTCACCACTGTCTAACTCCAATCTCTTCTGCAAGCTATGGCAATATGACAAGTTGTTAGAACTGGAGGAAATCTCTTTTGCAGAGACAAGATACCCACTAGGCTGTCATCAGACTTTGGATTTTACCCCTATATAAACAGGATATCCAGAGAAAGTTCCAATTTCTTGAGGGTACATTGATCTGTCATTGTCTGGGCTATAATCTTTTTGTAAGATGCTCTGACCAGTTGTTAAAATTTGGTGAAATCTCTTTTTGATAGACAACTCTTGGTAATCAGAAACAGGAGGATTCTAAGCTGGCAACCACCATCCGCTTCATGATGAGACCCTGCTTCCAAACAATGAGACAGGAGGCTTGTGCCAGACCTCCAAAAAGCCAAGAGGTTATAAAAAATGGTTCTTAGGCATGGCTGCCTGGCACTAACTGTGGTCTGAATTTGATCCCTACCTACATTCTGTTTATTATTTTTGTTTCAGACATAGACATAGTCAATATCAACATTGAGGTATGAAAACAGAAAGTGGGAGAGTGTAACAAGCTTGGAAGAAATGAAGATACTCTAAAGAGACACTTTTATTTCCCAGTCTGACTATCAGAATATTGAAACAATGAAACCTAAAGTAACCGGAATTTCTTCAGGAACCAGTTTTTTTTTGTTGTTGTTGTTGTTTCGTTTTGTTTTTTGTTTTTTTTGTTTCTTTTTCCATGGTTTTCTTTTTGGTTTATTACCATTGGATTACACCTTTCTGTCCAATCATATTTCTTTTTTTCCCATTTCTTTCTTTTTTTTATTTGAATTAGAAAGATTTTCTTACATGTCAATCACAGTTCCCTCTCCCTCCCCTCCTCCCATGCCACCCCCAAAGTTAACACCCTACCTATCCCATACCCTTTCTTCTCCCCAGGGAGGGTGAGGCCTTCCATAGGGGGTCTTAAGAATCTGTCATATCCTTTGGGATAGGTCCTAGGCCCACCCCCTTGTGTCTAGGCTCAGGGAGTATCCCTCCATGTGTAATGGGCTCCCAAAGTCCATTCCTATGCTAGGGATAAGTACTGATCCACTAAAAGGGGCCTTCATAGATTTCCGAGGTCTAAACACTGACACCCACATTCAGGGGGTCTGGATCAGTCCCATGCTGGCTTCCCAGATATCAATCTGGGGACCAAGAGCTCTCCCTTGTTCAGGTCAGCTGTTTCTGTGGGTTTCACCAGCCTGGTATGGACCCCTTTGCTCATCAGTCCTGCTCTGCAACTGGATCCCAGGTCAGTTCAAGGTTTTGCTGTGGGTGTCTGCTTCTACTTCCACCAGCTGTTGAATGAAGGCTACAGGATGGCATATAAGTTAGTCATCAATCTCATTATCAGAGAAGGACATTTAAGGTAGCCTCTCCTCTGTGGCTTAGATTGTTAGTTGGTGTCATCTTTGTAGCTCTTCAGACATTTCCTCAGTGCCTGATTTCTCTTTAAACCTATGTCTCCCTCTATTATAGCATCTCTTATCTTGCTCTCTTCTTTTCTTCCCCCAACTCAACCTCCCTGTCACATCATGTCCCCCTCACCCCTCCTCTACTCCCCTTCTCATTCTCCTAGTTCCCTCCCCCCTCCCCCCATCCTCCCAATGATTTCTTCAGGAATCTTAAGCGGGGAGAATGAAAAGCAACTAGAGGGGGAACTTACCTCTAGAATAAGTTTATACTTTTTATTCAGCAATTCCTCTAACTCTTTTTCCTTTCACATGTTAGATATCATTGGTTTCTTTGACAAATATGGCTAACTAATAAGCTAAGGGGGAAAGGATTTATTTTACTCCTTAGTTTCTTCAGTCTGGCTCCACGACTTCTTGCCCTATGGTTTGGGGCAAAACACACAAATGGAAGTGTCTGCTTTCTTTACTTAATTGAGGACAAAGAGCAGAGAGAATAGAACACAAGAATCAGCTAATATAAGGTATAACCTCAAGAGATACGTCCCTGAGTGACCTTTCCCCACCCCTGCTGTATGACTGACTGTATCCTACCTTCTAGATTGCACTGCTTCCCAGTAATGCAATCATATTGTGAGTCTAATGAAAGATTCAAAAGTTCATTAGGTCACAGTCTTCCTGATCTAGTCATCTCTTGGGAAACTATTACTGACACATACATGTTTACTAAGTTCCTTAGTGTTTCTTAATGCAGTACAACTGACAATCTTCAATAACCATCCAGCCTGTGTAACTGGTATTCTATTATGTACCTTTAGGAGCTCATCTATTTTAGATTGTATGTGTGAATGAGAACTTACACTATTTGCCTTTGCACATTTGGTTTTGTAACTTAAGCATGGTAATATCCAGATTCATCTGTGTGGTCACAAATGATAGCATATCTCTTTACTTGCCACATTTTCTTTATCCAGTTATCCATTTCCAGTACTTAGCTTGATTCTGTGTTTTGGACATTGTGAGTTTTGTTTCAGTGAACATGTAAGTGCATATGGCATATGTCTTCTTGGCATGTGGATTTTAGTTCCTTTGGATATACACACAGAAGTGAGATCATATACTAACAGACATTCCCACCAATACTGTCCAAGTTTCCTTGTCTCAAAATCCCTGCCAATAGCTCTCTCTTATCTTTTTGATAAAATTCTAACAAATATGAGGTGAAACCTCATTGTGGTTTTAATTTTCATTTCTATAATGAATAGTTATGGGAATTTTACTCACATACTTCTTGGCTATTGAACACCCAAACTTTTATGACTATTTTCTTTCCATCTCATTGTCCCAAGATCCTGTGTCCTTTTACAGAAAGTAGAGAAGGTAAAGAAAATAAAAGTATCCAGTGATTGAAATGCCTAAAGGTATTCTTTTTTTTTCTACCATTTCACCATGTTGAGAAATAGAAATATACCTAGGATAGAATGATATTAAATTAAAGGATTATATAGTTTGAAATCATGTGTTTTTAGCCTTCTGACTTGGTTATCTTTATTCCTTCCTTTTCCTAGGCAACTTGTAACAACCCATGTCACCCAGGCTTGCTTACACTGAGGGTTTTCAGCTCTAGGGCTTTTAGTACTAAAGAGGGACAGATACAGAGTAGACTGGGATGTGTGGTCCCTCTAGCCTTATCATAGGTGTTATATGACTGTATTTTCTTATGCTGAATAAAAGGATTAAGCTCATATTTTACAGAGAAATTGGAGGCTACCAGAGAGACCATTCTTATCCTCCTATCACCAACCTACAAGCTCTATCTGCCATATTGCCTGCCTCTTTGTACCCAGGCAGGCTTTCTTTTTATCTATTTATAGTATTTTTCCAAGGGACCAAGTCTGAGTATGCTAACAGGAAACTGCCTTATGTGACTTGTAGAGTCTTTTTGTACCTCCAACATTTTGTATTATGTAAAAGAGGATGATGTAATTTAAGGAAGGTTTTTAATAATGCTCTCATTTATTCTTCCTAATTCATAATAAATGCTTTTTTAACCCTTACCTATAATTGTATTTTCAACCACAGGATTCTCATGAAGACTCTTGTTTATGAGTACTATTGTTCTTCCTTGTGTGACAAATGGCTGCAGCTTTGCTTTCATACTTCAAATCATTTTATTCTTCAACAACATAAACATATTAAAGTATTTTCCAATTTCAACACAAACCCTACTCTTTAACCTCTCCCATTTCTCTTCTTATCTCTCTCCATTTTTCCTGTTTATTCAGATTTAAAAAGGAGTTCCCTTCCTCTCTTCATGCTTTCAGTAACTCACAGTGTTTGTCCTTCATTCATCAACACATCCAAGTACATGTGGATTTGTGTTACCTCTAATGATCATATCCTGACTAAATTTTATAGGAAGTTTAATTTTTAGGTTTAAATAAAACTAGGATTATCCCTTAAAATAAATCATAGCAATGTACAAAGAATAATATAAAATCAACAATAATTTTTCTAGGCAGCTTCTATGTAGATAATCTGTGAGTTTTGTTCTTTTCCAAGATTGCACTAATTAGTTACATTTCCACATTTATCTTTAAGACTATGCTGGTTAAATTCATGATTATGTGGAATGTCCTTCTCTTTTTATATTTTAAACACTCAGTTAATATTCAAAGCACCCCCGGTACTGATGGTCCCAGCTTTCCATAGCAATCTCATGGTCTCATTTGCTCCACAAATTCTCTCTGGCTGAATTATTTGTTAATGTTTTCTAGTACATTAGATGTAACTATAATCTCATTCTAAGACCTGCCAAATCTCTCCCCATAACAAGTTTCAGATGGTATTTCTATTATAACCACAATTCCTCCAGATGGATTCCATCATCTCCCAGGTTTTCCATCTCAAACGCCTTATGATGACAATACCACTAGCAACCCATACTTTCTCCTGCTCGTCACTCACATCCAGCCAGTTATCAAGTCTTTGTGGTTAGAACTCCTTCACATTTCTTAGATCTCCCCCTTTCTCTTTGCCTAGATGTCGGTTCTCAGGCTTTTGACACTAATTAGTGCAATAGTAGTCTAAATACAGTCTTTCCCTTGCCCTCTCGATCAATTCTCCATACTGTTGCCCAAGTGATTTTTCAAAATCATAAATCTGGACATGTTGTTAAGATGTGTAGGTTTTGTGTGATATAATCTTGGATTTATAATCAGTTTTAACTATTACTAGTTAAATCCTCAGGAATTGGAAGCCTCAATTCCCTCATTGGTAATTGAGATTGTAATTACTTGGAGCTTCGTTCTGAGCTCTGCATGAATAATCTATTTGCCAGAGTTCCTTGTCTATAAGTGTTCAGTGTGTGTGGTGACTGCCATTATTAGGGTAACTGTTGTTGTTGATATTTAATATACTTTTTCCTTTTTGAATTAGTCTGTGCTTCTCTATCAGGTTTAAGGCAAAGTCTTAACTTTGGATTTTGCAGAAGGCTTCTTTTGCCTCATTGGTTCTCCAATTTCATTTCTTACTATTGTTCTAGGGCTATTTTCTGCCTAGTGAATTATTTACATATTTCTCAACTTCAGACCTTCTTTTATTTTTCTTTCTCATCTTTTTTTTTAAACCTTATTCAATATTTCTTGACTTTTTTTTAAAGTACTTGTCTGGCTAATTTTATTACACTTTTTCAAAGTTCAGTTCCAGCTTAGTCTTTTTTTAATGAAATTCTTGTCTCACTACCATTATTGTAGTTTGGATCAATAACCATTCCATCATTTCTTTTTCTTCTTCTTCTTCTTCTTCTTCTTCTTCTTCTTCTTCTTCTTCTTCTTCTTCTTCTTCTTCTTCTTCTTCTTCTTCTCCTCCTCCTCCTGCTCCTCCTCCTCCTCCTCCTCCTCTTCCTCCTCCTCCTCCTCCTCTCTCTGTCTCCCTGTCTCTCTGTCTCTCTGTCTCTCTCTTTGTCTCTCAGCTTTTTGAAACAGGGTTTCTCTATGGATCCCTGGCTGTCCTAGAACTAGTTTTGTAGACCAGGCTGGCCTAGAACTCACAAAAATCTGCCTGACTCTGCCTCCCAAGTGCTGGGATTAAAGGCGTGTGCCACCACATCCAGGCCCTCCATTTGTGCTCTTAAGTCCTGTGCACATAGCACCACTGTACCATGTTGTTCAGTACATCCAGTCTTCCAAAGGCTGTGAATGCATCCAACTTACTAGTAAGTCTTATTAATCATTGTGGTGACAATTTCTAAGCTACTTGGCAAGTAGTGTTAACTGATATGTAAATTTTCTAAGTTAACAATGGAGAGTTGAAGTATAAAATAAAGAAGATAGAAATCAAATAATTAAATGTTTGAGATCTGTATATTATGAATTATATAATAGTTGACAATTTTATGTTGTCTAGGAATGTTAAAGGAAAGGACTATTCTACATGAATAGTGTTTTTATGGTAAAGAATGGATTAGGTTCAAATACTAGAGAATTTTGTATTCTCTAGGAGGAGGAGGAGGAGGAGGAGGAGGAGGAGGAGGAGGAGGAGGAGAAGAAGAAGAAGAAGAAGAAGAAGAAGAAGAAGAAGAAGAAGAAGAAGAAGAAGAAGAAGAAGAAGAAGAAGGAAAATTGTATGCAATTGTAGTAGGCACAAACATGTGTAGCATGTTACCTATATGGCACACAGTGCTGTTAGTTAATGTTAACTTTCAAAAAAAATTTTTTTGTGTACTTCATCATGTGGATATGTGACATGATATGCATGCGGTGCACGTGTGTATGTGTGTGTTTGTGTGTGTGTGTGTGTGTGTGTGTGTGTGTGTGTGTGTGTGTGTGTGTGTGATTTTTGCACACATGGTGTGTCTGAAGATCAGAGAACAGCTTTAGTATCAGGCCCTGACTTCTACCTTGTTTGAGACAGAGTCCTTGATTTCTACCCTGTCTTGATATTTAATATTATATACACTGAACTGCTTAACTCCTGAGGTTCTGGGGATTCTCTCGTCACTCTTCTCACCAGAGGAGGTTTGAAATTGCAGTTGTGTGTCACCATGTCTGACTTTTCATCAGTTCTTGGCATCTGAACTCAATCCTCATGTTTGTTCAGCAGGTTCTTTATTCATAGAGCCATTTTTAACTCACTTTTAACCATCTTATTTTTTCTTAATTTTTTTCTGTTTTTTTTTGGGGGGGGTTTCTATGTATTGCTTTGGAGCCTGTACTGGAACTCACTCTATAGACAAGGCTGAACTTGAGATCACAGAGATCTGCCTACCTTTGCCTCCCTAGTGCTGAGATTAAAGGCATGTGCCACCAATGCCTGGCCTCCACTTTTAACTTTCAAAAATGATTCTATGAAGGATTCAGTTGATTTCCCTGATACATAAAAAGATTAGTAAGTTCATAGTGTTCACAGATGTGTTCCAAGGAAAAAAAAACAACAAAACAAAACAAAAACCATATATGCAAATCAAGTTCTGTCAGAATGTGAAGTATAGCTGTCTTTACAATAATCTAATGCAGCTCAAGTTGATATGTGAGAATACTGATGAGTGTAATCTGTATCTAGACTATAGTTGACCTTCGAAGTAGAACAAAGGTGCCACCTGAACAGCCTTTATACATTCTTTCACTGTCTGTATGACATAATTGAAGAACCTGTGTCAAAAGCCAAGGATTGATAAAAGAATATTGAAAGCCTGCATCTGGCATTCTTTTCTGTGCCTGTAGGTATGTGATGAGAATAGAGACATTATTTTCCTCTGGACCTGGGTAAACCTTAAAAGCTTTGTTAATTGTAGATACCAGTTATAAGTTTTTGGTTGGTTTATGAGCATTTCTTCTTAGAATCTATGCTAATTTCCTCACTAGCATAGGAAGCAAGCTAGATTAATTCCATCTTCCAAAGTAGACATATTACCCTTTTCAATCTGCAAGATGGAGGCTTTCCTAGAGGCTGTGATAAGCTACTTTGCCAAAATGTCTTAGTAGGACCACCCATGAGCATGAACCCTCAAGTTGGCTTGACAAAGCTTTATTCTCAAAGAGTTAGAACCTTAAGCAAAGTTATGCCAGGTTGAAGAAAAGGATGCCTCATTTTTTTTCTCTTTCAAGACAGAAACTCCAGTGAGGGAGTGAAGGATCACTTTTTTATTTCTTTTATACTTCTATTACACATCTAACATCTCATTGGTGAATTTCTTAAAAATATTGTCCCAGTGATCCCTGCCACTAACACTATTCGAATCAATTTCTTTGGCTTATATTTAATATTTGTATAATCAATACCATTCTTATTCAGTCAGTGTTGGCATACAATTTAAAAAGAAGCAGGCCTATGGTTAAATAGTAATAGCACATGATATAAATCTAATAGGATTTAAATACGAAAAACATGCTGTGGTATTTTTATAGTATCTTAAGTTGGCTAAGCTGGATGTATATTTTCCATGATCCTTTCCCTTGTGGCTTTATGTCAGACTTTGCTAAAAGATAGAATGCTGTTAGATTTGGAAGGCAGAACTGCAGCAGAGCTGTTACAGAATGAAGATCTTTCTGGTCACTTGTGGTGAGAGATAGTTGTAGATGTATATTTAAAACCTTTGTGGATATCAAGACTTTAATAAATGGTATTTCTGAATGACTGGACTCACAAATAAACATATAATATTGGGTTTCTTATATTAATCCCTCAGCACTGACCTTTTATTTCCAGTTCTATCCCAGTAGTTATGTATACCTACTACTTTGCCCACTCTGTTCAGTGTTTCAGGAAGATTCTTTTCCTGATCTTCATTTTGGTCTACCTCTGCAACTTATCTAATAATTTGTCAGGCCTTATGCTGTAATACCCAGAGAAGTTCTCTTCCCATCATTGGACCTTTATTACTTCAGTTATGCGTAAGAGATTTGCTTTCTAGAAAAACAGAACACTAAAGATAATAATCTATAATAGGCTTACTGATCTAATAAAACCATTAAAGTTATTATGGGCAGCAATAAAGGGGCTACTGGTAAACCACAGAATGCAGAATCAAAATAGATTCTTATCATCTATAATTTACTCATACAAGTATTTGCTGCCATAGAATACTTTAACGGAAATGAGTAGAACAGTGTTAGTTGGTTGCATTGGAAAATATAAAGAAAGAAAACAAACTCAGGGTTTAATTCAGATTAAGGTTTCGATAATAGATGAGAAAATTTCTGTATCTTTTCTGAGAAAAACTCATTTCTTAGAAATTTTCTTAAAACCAATCCCAAAGTCTGTATAGATAAAGTGAGACTAAGCATAATTTAAACCAACCTTTTAGTGCCTCTTAGATTAGGAATGGGGCATTGATTGGCAGGCACAGGGCTATGGAAATTGGAATGGACACACATGACTGATACTGATCAGAGAAATGTGACAGCTTTTATTTTGTTGAGTCTTATTTACCAAAGAGAGCAGCCTTTCCTCCTAGGCATGAAGATGTTTCTCAGCTCCTTTCTGAATCGCTTAAGTCTCTTTGCCTGAGAACTTGACCTGTGGTGGGATTCGGAGACCTTCTATATACCCGCTATCTCCTTTTGCTTTGTTAACTGTAACTGACTCAGGTTATGTCATAGTCCTGGATATCTGATAAAATGTTTGATGTGAATGAATTATATATCCATACCCAAGTAATTACTTTCACATAATTTACATTTATATTCATAGGAACACATGGGCTATTCATAGAAATGTATTGAATGCTTATCAGAGTGGAAGAAAATATGTTGAATTATGTTGAATGGATTGAAATTGGTTCACCAAGCAGAGATTCTGTTTACAGTTGTTCACAGTGGCTGATAAATAGCTCTAACTGTTATCTTGTAGGGGTTGCTGACATTAAGCTACCAGAACTTCTTGTAATATGATAGATGAAGTATGATCAGAAAATAGATTTAGGTTGCAAAACCTTTTTACCTAACATATTTGTCCCATATGAAATTTTGAAGGATATGTAACCTACAAGGATTGGTATCACCAATAAAGAATTCTTCTGCTTGTCAGGGATGACAGTAGGATACCCTTCTGTCAATGTAAAAGCTTAGTGCAGCTACAGCTGCCTTCACATGATCAAGCCATGAAAACAGGAGGAAACAGGCTTGGGGGATCTGGGGAAGTTGGAGAGAGGTAGTGGAAAGTAATTATGATAAACATATATTGCATACATGTATGAAATTTTCAAAGAGTAAACAAATTATATATATATATATATATATATATATATATATATATATATATATAATCTAAGTTAAATAGGGATGCTAGAATCACAAATGGGGGAGACAAGATGATGACATTTAACCATAAGAGATAATCTGGGTAAAGTTTGTGGATTGTTAGCATATCTAAAGCAGTCATCAGAATTATTTCTTTCACATTTTGTTACTAGTTAGTTGACCATAATGCCCCAAGGGCTGATACACATGGACAGCTTATAAAATATTATTTCATTTTGAGAAATAGAAAAGTTCTCAGTCTGGTGAACAGAACTTTGACTATGATCATTACAATAGAGAATCAATTTCCTTTGTGTGCCAATTTACACTTCCAGGACATCATGGATGAAAGGGATTCCTTGAACAGAGGATTTTACTTTGACAAAACCATAAGCAGGATATCTTTCTCTAGCCTTCACCTGGAGAAACTATGTTCATTTACATGGGGGAATTATAAAAGGAGGATTTCCACACAAATCAGGATTTACTTTACTAATTCTTCATGAGAGAGATAAAAAGCCACACTCTACCGTTAACAGAGAAACTTTAGGTTGGTGTTGTAACAATGTTTTGCCTTGAGTTGATCTTGTAGTAAACTTTCTGGCAAACCCAGAAATAGTCATATTGAAAACTCATCAGAAACCTATATTGATTCCTTGATGTATGTGTTAGGGATTTCTGCTCTGGGAATGGCAGAGTTAAGTAACAGCTGGACCAAACTCTGTCTACAAAAGGTCAGCACATAAAGCCACTGCCTACTTTTCTGTGTGGGTTTCAAGATTAGTGACACCATCAAAAACTGGAAAATGTAGAAATGGTGTTCCCCTCCCTCATACACAAACATTTCTATTCAACTCTATTTTGTTTGTTCAGGAGAGAACAGTTATTAAAGAACCCTGTAATTAAGTGGTAAATTCAGTTGTAGCAGCTCATCTAGATAAGTTTTTTTGTCATAGAAAAGATGAAAGCATTCCATATCATTTTTCTAGCTCTTAATTTAATTAAGACTTATTTTCCCTTTGCTCATTACTATAAATTAGCAAAACTATCTAGTTTATTATATTGACTTTGGCTGCAGAATCTTAGAGATTCAACAATTTCCCCATAATGCCTATAATCTAGTGTGCAGATTATCTGTGATTCACAGAATATTCAGTTGTCCTCAAATATGTAACATATAAAGGTGTTACATATTTGCTTTTCATATTTGAAGAGTAAATAAATATTATGAGTATGAATTTTGTTTTCATGCCCCAAATATTTTTCTCAAAACTAGCATCCATGAACTTTCGTATTAGTTATTAAGTGCCATGGTAGTTTGCATAACACTGTTTTTTTTTTTTTACATGAGCACTATTTTTACAGTTAAAAAATGTGGCACATGAGCTAGCTTATTGGATTCCACTCCCCATGATGGGATGCCATGCTCATCCTTAGTGCATGAGAGAGGGGCCTGGCTCTGCTCCAACCTATAGTGCCCAACCATTTTGACTCCTCATAGGAGCCCTTACCCATGAGGAAGAGTGGACTGGGGTGAGCTAGGGGGGAAATGAGGGAGGTGGGAGGAAGCAGGAGAGCAGGAGGAGAGTGGTAAGGAGAACTGTGGTTGGAATGTAAAATAAAATAAAAAATTAGAAAAATGTGACATTGACCCATGCATGTGGAATTTAGCAATCTTACCATTGGTTACCGATACCCCAAAAGAGGTGAGCTTGATATGTGGGTTAAATAGTATCTGGAGTCAAACTTTAGCTTATCACCTGTATGATATATATTTCGTGGGCTGGCTAAATAATGTTATTTGCGGTATAGCTAACTCTCTGAATCAGTAACGAATGTATCATTCTGTTTTCCCTAGAATTAGGAGTTCCTGATTCATGAATAACAGGTTAAAAAATGGAATCATTTTCTTATTATTGTACTAGTCCAGTAGTAAAATATTTGCCTCTGTCTTAACTTTGTCTTGTCTAGGTTTTTTTTCTCTAGGTCTAGCTCTTCTTCTATAATATTCTATTTGAATTTTATTTGATAATTGTATGAATTTTATCTGGACATGTTTTTGGGAAACAGTAGGAATAATGCTATTTCATTTTAAAGTCTTCAAGTTCTGTGAAGAATTGTGCTGGAATTTTGATGGGGATTGCATTGAATCTGTAGATTGCTTTTCATATAGCCTTCATCCAGCAGCTGATGTAAGTAGAAGCAGACACCCACAGCTAAACCTTGAACTGAAATGGAATCCAGATGCAGAGGAGGGCAGATGAGCAAAGGGGTCCATACCAGGCTGGTTAAAAACACAGAAACAGCTGACATGAACAAGGGAAATCTCTTGGTCCCCAGACTGATAGCTGGGAAACCATCATGGGACTGATCCAGAACCCCTGAATGTGGGTGTCAGTGAGGAGACCTTGGAAATCTATGTGGCCTCTTGTAGTGGATCAATAATTATTGCTGCCATAGGAATAGACTTTAGGAACCCATCGCACATGGAGGGATACTCCCTGAGCCTAGACACAAGGGGGTTGGCCTAGGTCATATCCCAAAGAATATGACAGTCTTTGAAGACCCTCTATGTAAGGCCTCACACTTCCTGGGAGGCAGAAAGGGTATGGGATAGGTAGGGTGTTAGTTGGGGGAGCAGGGGAGGAGGGGAGGGAGAGGGACCTAGGATTGACATGTAAAATATTTTTTTTCTAAAAAAAAGACTTGTCTATTCACATCCTCACTTTTACTTTGCACAATGATCAAAAACATGAGTTTACCATGCCATGGATGACCCACAGCCATGTGCACACCAGCAGCACTATTGAACTCAGTGGGTTATTATTGGATTATTATTATTACTTTTTAAGGGGACATGAAGTAGGGAGGGAGATATGTTAGAGGAGCCAGAGGAGTCTACAGATCTCTCAACCTTTTGACATTTTTTCATAATATTGTCATCTACAGTGTTTACAACAGAGCTACAAAACTGGGTTATAAAAGAACAAAACACTTTAAAAAATCCCATAATGTTTTAGCTAAGTTAATGGAATCTGTGTTAGACCACATTCACAGCTGTTCTGGAACACATGTGACTTGTGCTTCATGGACTATATGCAGGACTATTCTGTGGTTATGATCTTTGTAAACTTTTTGTCTTCTAAGTCAAAGGTCATTTTTTCCTTCCATATATTTCAGTATTTTGAATTTAAGTTGATAAGTAATCTCAGTTAGTTTGTACTAGAATCTTCCTTTGCACACTGAGATAAATAAACACAAAGAACCAAAAACCAAGCCATCCCAAATCCCCTCCACTTAACCCCCCCCAAACAACAACCCCCACCAATAAAACTTTTAAAGAGACCTGGACGATTGCCCAGGCTTATTGGCAAGTCCCACTCCTAATTTGTTCAGAAGATGATAAAGTCTCATCCTTGATGATTTTTATTGCATAGATGCATATGGAATCTGAAAGTGCCAGACCCAGCTTTGCACTCCAGGAATGTGTGGGAAGGCTTACAAGCACTTACAGGGTGAAAAATGGAGACACAAGTAAAACTCATAAAGCGATGTAAGTTTTATTTAATTGCCTTTGCTTCTGGGTATTTTGGATATATTTCTGAAAAAAATATTGTATATATTGCTGGAAATAGATTAGACCTCAATTTCAAAGGATAGTTTTTTTGTTTGGAGAGATACTTTTATAAGCATATTTCAACAATCACATATACATACTCAAATTTCTAATTGACATTTTCCTTCTGTAATCAAAAGACATTGATGAACTGGAATGCAGTTGAAGGCTATTTAGTTCAGTGGGAGTTTTCATCTAATTTGCAAAATTAAATAAGGGTAGGACAAATTAAATGAAATTCTATATCCCACTTAAATACAATGTTAATAACTTAATACTTTAATTTTAGCACATTGAAATATATGCCACAGAGGAAGTTTCAGATTTCTCTGAACATATTTGCACATTTCATTCTCTTTTATTTGTTGTAGGCACTAATGTGTTCTTAGTGGACCCATTAACACTCATGCTCAGAACATCAACTCTCTCCATATTTGAAGTCAATGAGCATTCTAGTTAATGGTGCAGATCTATTCCCTGGAGGCTACACCTAGTATTTTCCTAGAAACAAATTGTAATATGTTGCCATCACTCCAAATATAAAACCAGTTTTGTTAAAATAAATTCCATATTCATTCAGGCAAACAAAAGCACTGAGCTTGAGTTAAAAAACAAAAATTTCCTCAATCAAATAGGGAAAGGCTGGAGAGATGGCTCAGTTTTAAGAGCACCAACTGCTCTTCTAGAGGTCCTGAGTTCAAATCCCAGCAACCACATGGTGTCTCACAACCATCCATTATGAGATCTGGTGCCCTCTTCTGGTGTGTAGATGTACATTGAAGCAGAATGTTGTATACATAATAAATAAATAAATAAAATCTTAAAAAAATATAGGGGAAATTGTTGGTCTCTGTGTTATTTTCTATTGCAAATACAAACTTCTCTGATGAATGTTGAGAGATCTGTGAATCTACAGGTTTAACAACAGGCTGTTTATTAGGGATCAGTTTAATACTATAGCCATTTAATAGAATCATATTAGTACGCTTTCTCCTAAAACTCCCGACCTTCTAGCCATGAGTTTTTAATGACACAATGTTGCCAGGTTTCATCTTGGATAGTGGGATGTAAAGCCATTCATAAAGCAGTTGGTTACTACCATGATGTTATTGTTGGTATTGTACTTGTGGGCATATCTTTCTAGTTCTGTCATTATTTTTTTCTGTCATTATCTAACTCTCAAGGTTCACAGCTGGGTAAGCTTGAAGATTACACAGAGACCTACAATAGGACAAAGTACAAAATAAAGACAATAAGAGACTGTGGAATGCTCAGCCCTAAATGGAACATTTATTTCAAACCTTCTTCCAAGACCCAGGGATCATTGTGGAAGAAGAAGCACATAGAATTTAACTTAGGACTAAGAGGTATTAAAAGACTACAAAGAAACGGTATCTTCTGGATACAGCTTATTAGTTGTATATATGAACACATGACAATTATGACAGCATGTACAAGTGCTGTGCAAGCTCAAGCTAGATGAAATCCCAGTATAGCAAGGGAGGTGGGCATGAAATCCCACCCCTAGTCAAGGAGCTATTGATACTTGGAATAGGGGTTTTTCTTTAAGAGTGATTCCTCTGGTAAATTGTCAACATTTCAGTGGGAGCACTTGTTGGGTGTAAAAAAAGACATTAAATTATGTGTGAGTAGGAAAGGGAGGGGATCTGAGAGAAGTTGGGGGAGGCAGTGAAGATCAGTGTATGAAACTATCAAAGAAGCAATTAAAATGGGGGGAAATATGAGAAATTTCTGGATCAAAATAATTGTTTTATTCTATTCATATATATCTTACGAAAAGTGATATGTTTGTATGTGTGTGTATGAAATTTACTTGTAAAACACAAAATACTATAGTTTCAAAGAAATTTAAGATTCATTATTGTTTATTCATTGTTGTAGAACTGTTATTGTTTGCCCATAACACAATTTTATCTTGCCTCATGACATTAGCAGGAAATACTTCTCTCCCAAGCCTTTGCTGTGGATGGCTTTTCAGCCAGGTTTAGAATAAAACAAATGATCCAGATGTCAGTTAATTAGCATTCCTATGGCATCTGTGATTGTTTTATGTGTAGTTACATGGCTCTTAAAGAACCAGTGAGGTACAATTACTGAGTTTTTCAATGTGTTCTGATAAAAAGCCCCTTATCTTTTCTATTGTTTGGGAGCTTTATAGGATTAAGGGACTATTCCTGCAATAGTCACTTTGCATTCATATTAAGAGTGGAGCCAAATTCAAGGGATCCAGAGAGGAGAAATAAAGATGACATAAAATATGCCATCCTAGAGCCTTCATCCAGAAGATGATGGAAGCAGATGCAGACACCCACAGCTAAGCACTGAGACACCTCCTGGAATCCAGTTGTAGAGAATGAGGAGTGATGAGCAAAGGGGTCAAGACCATGCTGGAGAAACCCACTGAAACAACTGACCTGAATAGGGAGAGCTCATAGACCCCAGTCTGACAGCTGGGGAACCAGCATAGGAAAGAACCAGGCCCCCTGAACATGGGTGTCAGTTTGGTAAACTGGGCAGCCTATGGGGCCTCTGATAGTAGAACAGAATTTATCCCTAGGGTATAAATGGACATTGGGAGCCCATTCCACATGGAGGGATACTCTCTCAGTGTAGGCACATGGGGGAGGGCCTAGGTTTTGCCCCCAAATGATGTGACAGACTTTGATGATCCCCATGGAAGACCTCACCCTTTCTATGGAGCAGAAGAGGGATGGGATGGGGGTCACTGGGGGGCATAGGAGAATGGGAGGGAGAGGGAACTGGGATTGATATGGAAAATAGGATTTTTTACTAATTTAAATAAAACGATGACAAAAGTAAATTTTCCTACCCTAATTTGAAGTTTGCATGGTCATCAGTCAAAGTATCTATCTGTTACACTGACTACTTGATATAATGAGTCCCTCCACCATTCTGATTTTGGCTTTAGTTGATATATGATAAATAATTCTCACTTGTGTCTTCATCAAAATAATGTAGTGGTGTTTTGTCTTGGGGTAGAGAAGATATGGAAAGAAAATACAGCTTTAAAGTTCAAGGAACTCAGGATCTTCAAGATAACATATAATTCATATAAATTATTCCAGTAAATGGGCATTATGCATGGAATTTGGGATGAGAGGAGACCAGAGAAAGCTTTCCAAAAAAGTGACATTCAAATTAAACCTTCAAACAAAAACATATTTAATGAAATAGGTGTGGTTTTCAAGTTTGTATTCCTTCAAAAACAAACCCGTAATTAGATTTGTATTCAAGTCATTTTTCTGGAACTTAGTGGCAGGAAGCTTACATGCAGGAATGCAAAAGTGACAAGAGTCACCAGTCAGACTTCTCACCTCTGTGACAGATACATGTGAGTAATGATGAGGGAAGGAAGGCAGCTTTCACTTTGTGTCACAACATGCTACATCATCTCACTGCTTTTAGCGCTACGTTGATTCAGAATCTTATAAGCAAATGGTGTAGTAGAAGAAAAGAACTACTCTAGGAAGAAAGAGAACAATGGGAAGAAGTAAAACACCACATCTGACAGAGGGCTGATTTCCAAAATATACAATGAACTCAAGAAGCTAGCTACCAAAACACCAAACAATGTAATTAAAAAGTGGAGTGCAGAACTAAATATAGAATTCTCAACAGAAGAATCTAAAATGACTGAAAGACACTTGAGAAAGTGCTCAACATACTTAGCCATTAGGGAAATGCAACTCAAAACAACTCTGAGATACCATCTTACTCCTGTCAGAATGGCTAAAATCAAAAACACCAATGACAGTCTATGCTGGAGAGGATGTGGAGAAAGAGAACACTCCTCCATTGTTGGTGAGAGTGCAAACTTGTACAACCACTTTGGAAATCAGTATGGCGGTTTCTCAGGAAAATGAAATCAGTCTACCTCAAGATCCAGCAATTCCTCTCTTGGGCATATACCCAAAGAATGCACACTCATACAATAAGGACATATATGCAACTATGTTCATAGCAGCATTATTTGTAATAGCCAGAACCTGGAAGCAACCTAGATGCCCCTCAACTGAAGACTGGATAGAGAAAATGAGATACATTTACACAATGAGTACTACTCATCGAAAAAAAAAAAAAACACAATAGAATCTTGAAATTCACAGGCAAATGGAAGGAATTAGAAGAAATCATCCCGAGTGAGGTATCTCAATCACAAAAAGATAAACTTGGTGTGTACTCATTTATTTTTGATTTTTAGACATAGAGCAAAGGATTACCAGTCTACAATCCACACTGTCAGAGGAGCTAGGAAACAACGAGAACCCCAAGAGAAGATGGCACAGTCCCTGGAAGAAGGGGAGAGGGACAAGGACCCCTGAACAAAATGGTAGCATGGGGCAGGAGTGGAAAGGAAGGATGTGGGAGGGGAGTAAGGGGAGGGGGAGGAGAACAAGAGGACTGAGTCAGGGAGGAATAGAGGAGGGCAAGAAAGGAGATGCTTTGATAGAGGGAGACAGTACAGGTATGGAGAGAGTTCTGGCACAGGGGAACTGTTAGGAGATCCACAGGGATGATCCAAACTAAGAATCCAAGCACTTGTGGAGAAAATGGCATTGATGCCTTTCCCCTATAATGAGATTGGTGTCTACCTTGGTTATCATTCCTAATGCCTTCATCTAGTAGTTGTTCGAAGCAGAAATAGGCACCCACAGCTAAGCACTGAATCATACTACTGGAATCCAGTTGTGGAGTGAGAGGAGGGATGAGCAAAGGAACCAAGATGGGGTTGGAGAGACCTGCAGAAACTGTGGACTTGACCTACTGATAGAATGGAGACCCTAGTCATAAATCTGCAGAGTTTGGGGATGGGTTGGGGGGTTGTTGGGGAACATGGGAGGATGGAAGGGTGAGGGAATGGGGGGATGGATATGTAAATATGTGCAGTAATTAAAGAATTAAAAAACATAAAAACAAAACAAATAAAAAAGACAGGTCCCTGGTGGAGGACCTCACTATTCTTGGGGAGGAAATGGGGGTGGCTTAGGGGGTATTGTTGGGGAACATAGGAGGATGGGATGGTGAGGGAAAGGTAGGATGGAAATGTAAATATGAGTGCCTCTAAAATAAAAAATGAAAAGAAAGAAATTCCGGTTTAATTTGAATAAAAAATATATCTCAAAAGCACATCCCCAATAACTTCCTCTATTTAGGTCCCAGCTTCTAATATTTCTGTCATCTTCCAACAGTGCCTTTAGGTCATAAATCCATCAATAGATCAATCCACTAATAAAATAATAGCTCTCATCATCCATGATGTGTTGTCTGCTAATTTTACAGGATCTAGAATTACCTTGGTGTTTGATTTCTGAGAGTGTATATGAGAGACTTTCTAGATTATACTAATTGAGGTGACTAAGTATAGAATGTGACCAGCTGGCTTTTGTTCCCTGATTATTCCCATCTCCTATAACATTTTTGTCATCATGATGAAATGATATCCTTCAAATAAAAGCAGGAATAAACCCTGGCTCTCTTGAATTGTTTCTTGTCATGTATTTGGTCAAAGTAGCAAGAAAAGGAGCTCACACAGTACCAAATCATGTTCTGAAAACCCTACTTCTGAACACTGCTGCATTGGAAACCAAGCCTTCAGCATCCAATACCCTTTGGACAATGCCTTATTTGTATTACAGCAATAGGACAGCACATAAAAGGTGCATTCATGAGTATATTAGCATTGGCAATTGAGAATTAGTCTCATTGCTGGTCCTTTGAAAATCCATTTGATCAGGGAATCACTGTGTTATTTGTGGCTCTAAAAGATACCATATTATGTGGCAACTATCAACTCTAAAATACAAAGGGGTGAAATAATTTCTTGTAATTTTATCAGGTAACTATAAAACAAAACTGAAGGTAAGTATCAAGGGAAACTATGGAGTTACATAACATTTGGAGATGAAACAATACAATTTAATGCAATCATGAATCACTAAAAATTAAGAAACTCATAAATTCATTGAACCAAATAAAAATACTGGACAAGATATCAGAGCTTTTGGGATATACTAGGGAATATCTAAAAAGGAAGTTTATGCCTGCAGTTTGCTTATGTTAAAACATGGATTTCAAATCAGAAATAGGTTGGTTATTCCCACAAGGTTTGTGCCATCATTGCCCTAGCATATTTTGAAGGTAGGACAGATTGTAGATCAGAGGTTTTATGATTAGGCTGGTATTTACTTTTCTCTTTTGATAGTCTGTCTATGTGAATATGAGGGTAAAGGTTCTATGTTTGCACCAGCTCAATATTTCCATGTTAAATGAGTTTTGTGGGTGTTGTTTTCCACAATAGGGTTTGCATATCAGTTTGTGGTGAGCTGCTTATAATCTTGGAAACAGATTGTTTGGGGATTTCCATGGGACCCTTTGGGCCAATATTTTAATTGGATGAATCCCAGACCCCACACTGGAAGCTTCATCTGATGACAAGAGATGGATAGTAGGGGTTCTATCTTTTCCATTTGAAGACTTATTCAGGATCACCTTGATATATTGTAGGAATTTTCCACTATGTTGGGTTTCCATGTACCCTCAAATGCCATTCAATTCTAGCCATCTCTCCTCTCATTCCCTCCCTTCATCACATCTCCCCTCCCACTTCCCACCTGATTTTCCCCCTCTCCAGTCAACCCTCAAAATCTATTCTATTTGCCCCTTCCAGTGAGATCCAAACCCATACCTGACACTGCTTGGGTGACCAATAAACAGTCTAAATAGCTCAGATACTTAGAGTCAAGAAAAAAGTAGCAATTAAATGGCTCCTAAAGATATTCTGTTATATTCATAGATTGGCATCATCAGAGAAGCCTCTTCCTGCTGCAGATAGGAGCAAATACAGAGACCCACAGCCAGACATTAGCAGAGATACTGAGAGATTTTGGAACATACATCTCTAAATGAGATATCTCCATTAAATCTTTCAAGGAACCTCACCGAAGAAAAGACAGAAGGAATTGTGGTAGAGAAAGGGGCACAGGACTCCAGGAGAATAAAGCCTTCTAAAGCATCTGAACAAAGCTCACATGAACCCATTGAGAATGAAGCAACATCCACAGTGCCTACAGGTCCTCTGCATATACTATAGCTTTCAGTTAGTACGTTTTGTGTAAATGAGTCAGTCTCTGATTCTTGTGCCATCTCCTGGGGGATCTTTTGTGTTTTTGGTTGACAAGGCCACCAAAAAAGTTCTTCAACTTTGATATGATCATTTTCATCTTGCTATATTTTATTTTGTTATTTCTTAGAAACCCGTTCTTTGTTTTTATTAAAATTTGTTTTCTTCTTTTTACATCCTTACTATAGCTTCTCCCCCACCTCCCAGGCCCATCCACTCCTCCTCCACTGTTTCAAGACCCAGGTATATCACTCCTAGTTATATTCCCAAAGGATGCTCCACCACACCACAATTATGTTCATAGCAGCTTTATTTGTGATAACCAGAACTTGGAAACAACTGATATGTCCCTCAACCAAAGAATGGATAAAGAAAATGTGGTATATTTACACAGTGGAGTGTTACTAAGCTGTTAAAAACAATGACATCAGGAAATTTGCTGACAAATGGATGGGACAAGAAAAGGTCATCCTGAGTGAGTTGATCCAGTCTCAGAAAGACAAATATTGTATTTACTCACTCATAAGAGAATATTACCCATGAAGTAAAGGAGGACTATGATACAACCCACAGACCCAGAGAAGCTAAGAAATAAAGAAGGCTGTGGGAGTGGTATATGAAGGTCATGGTGAAGGGGAAATACAAAGGGCATTGCTAGTGGATGAGGGACCTGGAAGGGGGAATGGGATAGGAACAGGAGGGATCAGGTGGAGGTAAGGTGGGGCATATGGGACATCTCTGGGATGGGGCAGAAACTTAGAGTAATAAAAATTCTCAGGAACATATGAGGATGACCCTACTTAAGACTACTGAAATAAGAAACATAGAGCCTGAACAGGTAATTTCCTGTAACCAGTCAAGACTTTCATTGTAGGGATTAGGACAACAACCCAGCCACAAACACTTTGACCTACAATTCATCCTGCCTACCAGATGTGCTGGGGTGAAAGATGGCATAGAGATAGTGGGAGTGACCAGCTGATGACTGACACAGCTGGAAACCCATACCCTGCATGGGAACTCACCCCTGAGGGCCAGTACTCAGTGACCTAGAATACAACCAAACACAACAACAAAAAAGTCAAAGAAATGACTCCTAATGATATTCTGCTATACTCTTAGATTGGTGCCTTGCCCTCTTGTTATCTGAGGAGCTTCATCTAGCAGCTGATGGAAAAAGATGCAAAGACTCACAGCCAGGCATTATGCGGAGCTGGGGAATCCTGCAGGAGACTGGAATGAAGGATTGCAAAACCCAGTAGTATCAAGACACTGAAAGAAAACCCACAGAACCAGCTAGCCTGGCTTTTTTCTAATCATAGACAGAAAGGGAGTGGATATAGATGGGAGAGGAGATGGGGAATAGTTTGGATGTGTAGAGGAAGGAAAACTGTATTTAGATTATCTTATAAGAGTAAAGACTCAATGGTTAACAAAAGGGGAAAATTAAAGGTAAAAGAGATCTCAAATAAATAGCTTAATGATTCAGTTCAATATCTAAGAAAAATAGCAAGAAAGACAAAATTCAAAAGCAGTAGATAGCAGGACTCAGTAGCACATGTTTCTAAGCATTTTTACTTACCAACCCATAGAAATCTGTTGTAATGAGACAAGTAACAACTTACAGGAATGGAAAGGGATGCTTAGGCTTTATCTATGAAGGAAGGTCTAGAATTGTCCTTACAGGTTCAGACAATTGTCATCTCTTAATGAAAGATCAAAACCTTTTGGTGAATGGATAAAATAAGTCCCCATATATTTTCTATTTAAACAAAGTTGAATTATTTGATTTTCACACAGATTTTAGAAACAAATCAAATTATAAATTAGAATACAGGCAAAATGTAAGGCAGAATGTCCAAAGTTACTGATAAATTGAGTTTATTCCATACTGTGGGATGCAATACTTGGCCTTGGTGCAGGAGGGTGGGGCTTGGTTCAGGGTCAACTTGATGGACCAGGCTTTGTCTATCTCCCATGGGAGCCCTTAATCTGTGGTGGGAGGAGTAGATGTGTGTGCAGGGGGTGGGCTGTGGATAGGTAAGGGTTGTCAGGAGGAGGGGTAGGAAGGAGAACTGTGGTTCAAATGCAAAATAAAATTAAAAGAAAAATAAACTAAAAAAATAAATTAGGCCTAATTTTTGAGGTCACCTCTAAGAGTCCTTACAATTCTGTGATAGTTGCTGTGTTGTGCTTTATGTAGTATCATGAATAACAAAAACAGATTAATATTTTAAAGTAGACATACATAAAGAAAGAAAAGTAAATTCTAGTTTATAAACAGACCACAAAAAATGAAACACACTTTTAATTGGATTGTTTGGTGTTTTGGAGACTAGCTTCTTGAATTCTTTGTATATTTTGGAGATCAGCCATCTGGCAGATGTAGGGTTGGTGAATATCTTTTCCCAGGCTGTGAGCTGCTGTTTTGTCTTGCTGACTGTCTCCTTTGCCTTACAGAAGCTTCTCAGTTTCAGGAGGTCCCATTTATCAATTGTTGAGCTCAGTGTCTGTGCTACTGGTGTAATGTTCAGGAAGAGGTCTAATGTACCAATTAGTTCAAGTTTATTTCCCACTTTGTCTTCTAATAGGTTCAGGTAGCTGGATTTATGTTGAGATCTTTGATCCATTTTGACTTAAGTTTTGTGCAAGGCAATAGGCTTGGATTTAACTGCAGTCTTCTACATGTCTGCAACCAGTTATGCCAGCACCATTTGTTGAAGATGTTCTCTATATTCCAGCATATAAATTTGGATTGTTTATAAAAAATCAGGTATTCATAGGAGTGGGGGTTAGTATAAGGATTTTCAACTCTATTCCATTGGTCTACCTGTCTATTTTTATGCCAATAACAAGCTGTTTTCAGGACTATAGCTCTGTAATAAAGATTGAAGTCAGGGATGGTGATGCCACCAGAAGTTCCTTTATTGTACAGGGTTGTTTGGCTATACTGGGTCTTTTGTTTCTCCATATAAAGTTGAGAATTGTTCTTTCAAGGTCTGTGAAGAATTGTGTTGGGATTTTGATGGGGATTGCATTGAATCTGTAGATTGCTTTTCGAAAGATTGCCATTTTTACTATGTTGATCCTACCTATCCAAGAGCATGGGAGATCTTTCCATTTTCTGGTATCTTCTTTAATTCTTTCTTTAGAGACTCAAAATTCTTATGTAACAGGTCTTTCATGTTTTTGGTTAGTGTTACCCCAAGGTAATTTTGTTGTTTGTGGCAATTGTAAAGGGTGATGTTTCTCTGATTTCTTTCTCCACAAATTTGTCATCAGTATATAGTAGGGCTACAGATTTTTTGAGTTAATCTTGTATCCTGCCACATTGCTGAAGGTGTTTATCATCTGTAGGAGTTCCTTGGTAGAGTTTTTCAGGTCACTTATGTAGACTATCATGTCATCTGCAAATAGTGAGAGTTTGACTTATTCCTTTCTGATTTGTATTCCGTTGATCTCCCTTTGTTGTCTTATTGCTCTAGCTAGAACTTCAAGGACAATATTGAAAAGTTATGGAGAAAGTGGACAGCCTTGTCTTGTCCCCGATTTTAGAGGAATTGCATTGTCAAAGACTTTTTCGGCATCTAGTGAGGTCATCATGTGTTTTTTTTTTTTTTTTTTTTTTCCTAGGTCTGTTTATATGGTGGATTACATTAATGGATTTTTGTATGTTGAACCATCCTTGCATCCCTGGGATGAAGCCTAGTTGATCATGTTGGATGATTTCCCTAATGTGTTCTTGGATTTGATTTGCCCGTATTTTATTGAAAATTTTTGCATCAATGTTCATGAGGGATATTGGTCTGTAGTTCTTTTCCTTATTTGTGTTTTTGTATGGCTTAGGTATCAAGGTTATTGTAGCCTTGTAAAAAGAGTTTGGCAATGTCCCTTCTGCTTCTATTGTGTGGAACAATTTGAGGATTATTGGTGTTAGCTCTTCTTTGAATTTCTGTTAGAAATCTGCATTGAATCCATCTGGCCCCAGGCTTTTTTTGGTTGGGAGACTTTTGATGACTGCTTCTATTTCCTTAGAGGTTATAGGTCTGTTCTTGATTCAATTTTGGTAAGTGATATCTGTTCAGAAAATTGTTCATTTCCTTTAAATTTTCAAATTTTGTGGAGTACAGGTTTTCAAAGTATGACTTGAAGACTCTCTGGATTTCCTCAGTGTCTGTTGTTATGTATCCCTTTTCATTTCTGATTTTGTTAATTTGCATGTTCTCTCTCTGCCTTTTGGTTAGTTTAGATAACAGTTTATCTTGTTGATTTTCTCAAAGAGCCAACTCTTTGTTATATTGATTCTTTGAATTCTTTTCTTTGTTTCGACTTCATTGATTTCTGCCCTCAGTTTGATTATTTCCTGGCATCTCCTCCTCTGGGGCGAATTTGCTTGCATTTGTTCTAGAGCTTTCAGCTGTGATGTCAACTCTCTGGTGTGGCTATTCTCTAGTTGCTTCATGTGAGCACTTAGAGCTATTAACTTTCCTCTTCGTACTGCTTTCAAAGTGTCCCATAAATTTTGGTATGTTGTGTATTCTTGGAAGTCCTTTTTTTTTTTTTTTTTTTTTCCGAGACAGGGTTTCTCTGTGTAGCTTTGGTGCCTATCCTGGCACTCACTCTGGAGACCAGGCTGGCCTTAAACTCACATCGATCCACCTGCCTCTGCCTCCTGAGTGCTGGGATTAAAGGCGTGCACCACCAACGCCCAGCTGGAATTCTTGGAAGTCTTTAATATCTTTCTTCTTCCTTGACCCAGGAATGGTGCAATTGTGTATTGTTCAATTTCCATGAGTTGGTAGGTTTTCTGGACTTTGTTTTGTTTTTGATTTCTAACTTCAAAGCATGGTGGTCTGATAAAACACAAGGGATTATTCCAATTTTTTTCTACCTGTTGAGGTTTGCTACATTGCTGAGTATGTGGTCAATTTTTGAGAAGGTTCCATGTGATGCTGAAAAGAAGGTATATTCTTTTGTATTTGGATAGAAGGTTCTATAGGTGTCTGTTAATCCCAATTGGGTCATAACTTCTGTTAGTTCCTTTGTCTCTTTTTGCAGTTTCTGTCTGGTGATCCTGTCCAGTGGTGAGAGTGGGGTATTGAAGTCTCCCATTATAACTGTGTGAGGTCTTATTTGTGATTTGATTTTTAATAATGTTTCTTTTTACAAATGTGGGAGTCTTTTATTTGGGGCATAGATGTTTAGAATTGAGACTTTTTCCTGATGGATTTTTCCTGTGATGAATATGAAATGACCTTCTTCATCTCTTTTGATTGATTTTAATTTGAAATCTAACTTGTTAGATACTAGGATAGCTACCCCAGCTCGTTTCTTGGGTCCATTTGATTGGAATATCTTATCCCAACCCTTTACTCTGAGGTAATGTCTGTCTTTTAATTAGAGGTGTGTTTCTTGTATGCAGCAGAAGGATTCATTCTGTCTTTGTATCCCATCTGTTAGCCTGTGTCTTTTTATAGGCTAGTTAAGACCACTGATATTGGGGGAAATTAAGCTCCATTGAGAGTTTATTCTTGTTTGTTTTTGATTTGTTGTTGGTACTGGTATTGTATGTGGATTTACCCTGCCTTTTATTTTGTGTTTTTGTAGACTGGGATTATCTATTTCCTATGTTTATGTGAGTGTAGTTAATTTCCTTAGGTTGGAGTTTTCCTTCCATTGCTTTATAGGGCTAGATTAGTGGTTACATACTGTTTAAATCTGGTTTTGTTGTGGAATATCTTGTTTTCTCCATTTATAGTGATTGAAAACTTTGCTGGATATAGTAGTCTGGGCTGGCATCTGTGTTCTCTCAGGGTTGGTACATTATCTATCCAGGTCTTCAGACTTTCAGAGTTTCCAGGGGAAGTCTGTTGTAATTCTGATAGGTTTGCTTTTATATGTTACTTGGCCTTTTTCACTTGCTGCTCTTAATATTCACCACACCCACATCTGCCAGAGGGCTGATCTCCAGAATATACAAAGAACTCAAGAAGCTAGTCTCCAAAACACCAAACAATCCATTTAAAAAGTGGGGTACAGAACTAAATAGACAATTCTCAATAGAGGAATCTAAAATGGCTTAAAGACACAAAAGAAAGTGTCAAATATCCTTAGCCATCAAGGAAATGCAAATCAAAACAACTCTGAGATACCATCTTACTCCTGAGAGGGGTATTTCTAACTATTATACCAATGCAAGATTATTTTGAGAATTTCCATCTTATACCTGTCAGAATGGCCAAAATCAAAAACACCAATGACAGTTCATGCTGGAGAGGATCTGAAGAAAGTGGATCATTCCTTCACTGCTGGTGCAAGTGCCAACTTGTACCGCCACTTTAGAAATCATTATGGCAAATCCTCAAGAAAATGGGAATCAAGTCTACCACAAGATCCAGCAATTCCACTCATAGGCATATACACAAAAGAAGCACATTCTTACAACAAGGACATCTGTTCAACGATGTTCATAGTAGCACTATTTGTAATAGCCAGAAACTGGAAGCAGCCTAGATGCCCCTCAACTGAACAATGGATAGAGAAAATGTGGTATATTTATACAATGGAGTACTACTCAGTGGAAAAAAAATGGAATCTTGAAATTTGCAGGAAAATGGATGGAATAGAAGAAACCATTCTGAGTAAGGTAAGCCAATCACAAAAAGACAAACATGGTATGTACTCACTCATATGCAGATTTTAGACACAGAGTAAAGGATTACCAGCTTATAATACACACTGCCAAAGAAGGTAATAAACAAGGAGGACTCTAAGAGAGATATACATGGTCCCCTGGAGAAGGGGAAAGGGTCAAGATCTCCTGGTTAAATTGGTAGCATGGGAAGAGGAGGGGAGGGAGCTATGAGAATGAGAAGGGGAGAAGAGGAGGGATGCAGAGGACATGAGAGAGCAGAAAGGTTGAGTCAGGGGAAGAATAGATGATAACAAGAATGGAGATATAATAGAGAGAGATGTTTTTGGTTTACAGAGAAATCAGGCACTGGGGAAATGTCTGGAGATCTACAGGGATGGCACCAGCTGGCAATCTGGGCAGCAGAGGAGAGGCCACCTTGGGTGCCCTCTCCTGATGGTGAGATTGATGACTGACATGTGTGCCATCCTATAGACTTCTTCCAGTGGCTGTTGGAGTTAGGGACAGACACCCACAACTAATCACCGATCTGAACTGGAGCCCAGGTGCAGAGAGGGATGAGTGGGGAGCACAGGGGTCCGAATCAGGCTAGTGGGGCCCACAGGGACAGCTGACCTGAACAATGGTGAACTCTTGCTCCCCAGACTGATGGCTGGGATACCACATGGGACCCATCCGGACCCTAGGAACATGGGTTTCTGTGAGGAGACTCAGAAATCTCTGGGACCTCCTGTGGGGTTTCAGTACTTGTCCCTGGGATAGGAGTGGACTTTGGGAGCCCATTCCATATAGGGGAATGTTCCCTGAGCTGGGGCGCTCAGGGGTGGGCCTCGGCCCTGTCCTGGAGGATACAATAGACTCTGGTGACACCCTATGGAGGGCTTCACCATCTAGGGGGAGCAGAAAGGATTTGTGATAGATAGGGTTTTATTTTGGGGGTGGTGGTAGGGGAGGATGGGTGGCAGAGGGCAGCTGGGATTGTCATGTGGAGCAATCCTGTTTCTAATTCAAATTAAAACAGTTAAAAAAATAAAATATGTGGTCCTAAAAAAAATAAAACACACAATTTGACAAATGAGCCTGAGTAGTATCAGAACAAGTTTATTTATTTTTTTTTATGGAAAACACTCTTTTTCTTTGACAGGGCAAATCACACCAAGAATGTTGGTCTACCCTCAAGTCTCAGTGTCATTTCTATCAATTTTATTGTTCTCCCTCTTTACTTGCTGTGCTCTCATTGGCTTACCCACCTAAAAGATAATTTGAACACATGCAGTGTGAGAATAAAGAACTTACTTAAGTTGCAATGAAGATGCATCCTTGGGGAAGACAAATCACAGTTGAGCTGATTAGATGTTCTAAGTAACTGGTTCTCCCAGTTGCAGAGATTGACAAGATTAACACAGGTTGTTTGCTGGTCTTTGAATACTCAGGTTACACACTCCATGTAGGCCAAGCAGGAGCAATGAAGCATTCAGTTACTCATTATTCTAACATCAGTGCATCTGTACTGGATATGATGGTGAAACATTATAGTTGAGGCTGTGGGAACCAGGAGTGTGTGATATTGTATTGGACAGATAGGAATTTGTAAACCTTCTTTTATTTATAATGTTCATGCCTCTAAGTTTAAGCATTTTCCACAGACTGAAGGATTAGAAGGTTTAGACAGTTTACTAAACATCTGCTCATCATAATCTTGGGATTGTCTAAAAATCATATATATATATATATATATATATATATATATATATATATATATATGACAGGATAGCAACTTCATTGAGAAAAAAAAAAACATTTCCTTTCTTTGTAGAGTTCTTGTTTACTAAAGACACCCCAAGTCTCAATGGATTTAATTCTCTGAGCAAGGATTAAGGGTTCTTTTCAGGTGGAGACACTGAAGCAGACAAGACAAGACAAGACTCTCCCAAAGAAGGAAAATCATGGGAATCATCTAATTCTAAAGTCCAGCTCTGCATGTGAGTGTCATCTCAAAATGGGCTTCTGTGTATTGTTTTATTTACTTTTGTTTTTGGTGAGATGACAGCATCAGAAAAATTATTTAAAGACCCAGACTTTAGGCCCCTAGGTGGAAACTCTCTGACTCATGCTCCTCCTTTGTTCAGTGTGCTTGCTTACCCATAGTCATGGCTTGTAACATCAGAAGACTTGCCTGCTTCTCCACTGGGGTCCCACCCTGAAAATGAAGGCTGCACCTTGGAGAAATGAGACATGACTTGACAGTAAGGGACACAAGGCTTCAGGAATGGTTTACTGTGATATTCTAGACAGGGACACTGAGGAGCTATTGCATTAGTATCTTAAAAGAAACTATTTGACATAAAGCCAAATAAAGTTAATATTTAAAAGTGGAATAAACTTGGTTATTAATCAGAAGCCATCTCTGACATATTTTACCACTAATATAAACATTACTCATGATTTACAAAATCTGCTTTAGAGGTTGGTTAAGCTGATGTATTTTAAAATAAACTAGGACAGGTAGTTTGGAAATAGCAGGCTATGTGTACCAGATGACCTTTCTTTCTTATTTCCTTCTTTCCCTCACTCCTTCCTCCCTCCCTCTCTCCTTCCCTCATTGATAATTTCCTGTGTCATTAATCTACGTGTCTTCTGTGGAGTAGAAAATAGCAGTGATTTAATATGCTTCTTTCCTATTGCATGGGCACCACCAGCCTGTAGATAAACACAAAGAAACAATAATTGGCACACTGCTATGTAATAGCTTGCTTCTAGGTTTAGAAAAAGGCAATTTTATTTGATCACATAAATATATTTTACTTCCAAATAGTTATAAATTGGATTTCTTATTTCCTAGTAAGAGCAATAACATATCTTTTGTGGGAAATTTGTTTTGGAAAGCACAATATATATAAATGATGTAGTCATAAAACAAAGCAGTGAAGGTTATCTTTTATTTGTAAAACTAGACAACATTTATAAATGTGTTCATATAAACACCCCTTTCCTAATTTTGTGGTAACAAATTATACTCATATAGTTTGAATAGTTATCTTCTATATATGTAGGAAATTTTCCCATAGAAATACCTTCTATTGAACATTCTACATGCCATGTCCTATATTACAAAGAAACCAAAGCCTGTCATTAAGGAGAACAGACAAAGAAATCATCAAAAAGGGAAGTGATATTTGAAAAGGATGATGTTGTAATTGGCAAGGCAAGAAACCATTGTGTACTTGGCAGTATTTGAGTCAGAATCTCCTTTCACTGATGGTCTTCTGAAGCCTCCTCAGGAAAGCTGCTCTTCATCAAATTTCTGCTTTTTCCATCTTCCCTTCATTTAAGTGTCCAGTGGCTGAATTGGTAGCCAAACTCACATCTATTTTAATCCCAAAGCTAATTAAATCATCTGGTGAGAGGGCTGTGAAGATGCTCAGGGTCTGGTCAGCCATGTGATACTGTGTTGGTATTCAAAGACCATGTTGTGACCAGGGCCATATTGATCTAGGTGGTCTGGACTGCACTGCCACCAGGGCCATGGTGATGTCTGGTCCTGAGCTGCTGGTGAGGGCTATGTCTAAGTTTGTGGTTCTGCTGCAGCTGGGGTCTGTGATGATGTCCGTGGTAGGTGGTAGCACAGGGCATCACAGGAACCACCTGTGGAAATCCAGGGCTGAGCTGAGTGACCACACCCTTCACTGGCCCTGGGATAGCTGGTCCTGTCCCACACTGGATACTGCAGCAGGAGAGTTGGTCCTGGCCCTCAAGGAATAGCTGTTCTCCCTACCCGCCCACTCTCACCCCTACATCCACACCTGCATTTGGGAAATGCATCCTTGTCCATGGGATTGCACACTAGAAAGGACCCTATTTTCAGGGCTACAGGTGAGCCTACTCTGAGGGGGCCAAAGCAGGGGAGCTGATCCTGCCCCACATCTTCCGCTAAATGGTGGCATGGGTCATGGAAAATGCTCTCCCCCTTCTGCCCCCTGCTGCTTTTGATAGGCAAGAGAGTTGGCCCCGAGTAACAAGAGAGAACCAGCCCATCCTCTTACCAGCTGCAGCACATAGAAGAGTGGGCCCTGCACCCCTCCTGGATAGCTCACTAGAGAAATGAACCTCTTATTGGTGGTGCAGGTAAACCAGCCCTGAGGAAATAAGAGCAGGAGATCTGGCTTTGCCTCCTCCTCTCTTGTATGCCCCTTACAGCAATTGGGAGAGAGGGCCCTGTACCTTGCTTAGGCGAAACAGGAGAGCTGGCCCTGGTGGTGAGAGTTAGGATGAACAGGATTCGACGATCTGATAACAGGAGAACTGACCCCACCCCTTGCTGTAGGCTGCATTGGATAGCCCAGCCAAGGCAGTGCTGTGTGTGCCCTGGTGCTAGTGGTGATGAGGGAAAGCTGGCAAGCTGACCAAGCTGGAGCAATTTTAGGGGATAAACCTACAGATCGAAAGCATCACGATCTCCATGACAGTAGACTACAACAGGACACCCTGAGAGAGTCCATTATTTGTGGTGTAACAGAAGCCAGAAGCCTTAATGAGTCATAGCAATGACACTGACAAGTAAAGATGAATGGATTAAAGGCTAAACTGTGTGACTCAAACTGTAGAACACTACATCATCTAGGAGAGATTCTTTCCCTTTTGCTTTATGTTGTTTTGTTTGTCTTTTTTATTTTGTTTTGTGTTTGGGGGGAAGAGTTGCAAGGACAGAGGGAGGATGTGAGGGGATGGGGGAAATAAGTGGGATCAGGATGCATCATGTGAAATTCACAAAGAATCAGTAAAAGTTAAACAGAAAAGTCATCTTGTGAATAAGACCAATATATCAAGGCAGACAATAATATTCAGCATTTTGAAACTTGATAAGCATGTAAAAATCCCATGACCTTTGATTGCCTTTCTGCCTTGACAGCTGGTGTAGCAATTCAGATATTATGAGAGCTATTCCTCTGTGAAGAGGCTTCCATGTCAGTTCCAGTTCACCTTTTCCAAGTTATGTGTCTGAAGTGTGTGTTGTCTCCAGAGAGATGGGCCCTACCTTCAGGTTATGGGAAGCAGCCAAGGATAATGGCCATAGCTACAATGTTTGGGGACTCTCTTAGATTGCCCTTGAATCGTGTTTTCCCTTGCTTGGGGCTCAAGATTTTGTTTGACTGTCTTCCTGTAGAGAGAGCAGTATCACTGCAAGTGGCACAACTTCACTTAAATTCTATGTATGCACACACACACACACACACACACACACACACACACAGAGAGAGAGAGAGAGAGAGAGAGAGAGAGAGAGAGAGGGACAGACAGACAGACAGACAGACAGACAGACAGACAGACACACACACACAGACACACAAACACACATGCACACATGCACGCATGTGTTTTAGCAAACATAAAATAATGTTTCAAACATTGTTAGCTTATCCATCTTCCCTTTCTCTCCCTCTATATTACCCTCCTTCCCCTTCCTCAGTTAAAGTCTCCCCACCCATTTTCCCATTTCTTCTTTCATAGCAGCTGTGTCCTACTGCATCCATGTCTAGGATGTCTTCTTGCTTTCCTCATGATCTATTTTTATTTTCCTGTTTTTTGTGGTTATTCTTGGCTATACACTCATATCTAAAGATTCAGACCAAGAATCAACAAATGATGAGAGAACTTGTGGTATTTGGTATTTGTCTTTTTGGTACTGGGTGAACATACTTTGTATAACATTTTCTACCTCACCCATTGACTTGCAAATTTCATTCTTGAGAGTTTAAGCAATTCCATTTTGGGCATATGTCACATTTTCCTTGTTCACTCAACTGGAGGAAGTTCATGCCTCATACTACAAACCCAGTCAACTGCCAGTGAGAGTGAGGTCATGGAGTTAGAGGAGAATCTCCTACTACCACTTCCTAGTATATAATTTTATTCCAAATAATGGTCCTAGGTTCATAGATAAGTGTAGCTCTCACTCTTAATGAAGAAGTTTCTTTTTGCAGAGAGGAGACAACACAAACCATGACTCAGGGAATATCACAGAAGAAGGTCCAGAACCTAGATGGGGATTGACTTATGTTGTTAAATATATCTTACAAGGCCGCTCTCCTAGAGGCAGAGCTTCAGGACATTAGTGACTGCTGAAAGAGGATCAGGCTTCTTCAGGACTGAGCCCATAGGTTATGCAAGCCTATATAGTCATCCCTAAACACATATACATAGGAGCCACACTGGAAGGTCTTAACAGACTGTATTTATGTATGTGTTTGTGTGCATATGTATGTGCATGTTTGCATGTGTGTATGAATGAACATGTGTATGTGTGTGTATGTGTCTGTGCATGCATGTGCAAGTAAAGAAGAGGCCATGAATTTGAGAAAGGGGATATGGGAGGAATTATAGAGGGAAGAGGGGCAGGTTGTAATTACATAAATACTATATTTATGTATTAAATGAACAAAACCAACCTTAAATTTAAAGTCAGTTCCTAAACAGACACATCACCATCTTTCCTTCCCCAGTGTCTTGGTTAAACTTCTTTATCATTTTCTGGTCTGCTGAGTTCTGTACATCAATATTAAAATTTTTGTCTACATTTGAACTTACATTTATTACCTGCTAAACATATGAGAAAAGGAAAGCAGTTTTATATGTTTATTCTAAATGACTTTATACTGTGAGGTTCAAATAGCTCAGATATTGAGATGATAAATCTCTTTCCTACCATATGACAACTTCATTAAACTTGAAAGTTTAGGTCATAACATATCCTATATCTTTATAGGATGTTTAGCCTGGGTGCAGCTTAGAGCATACTTCAACCAGGCACAAGTTCTTGCCAAAGGAAGCTCTTTGAGATATCTCAAAGGGGACATGAGGATTAAAACCTCAACTATCTTATTTATTATTAACATTTTGTTATTAACTTCAAAGCATCAATACAGATATTTGGGTTAAATTAAATAATACTTAAAATGACTCAAATAAAATAAAAAGTGATAAGGAAACACAAGAGTACTTTTAAAAAGCATTTTTTTCAGATTACACCTTAAACAGGTTCATGAAATAAACTTGTGCAGTTTCAAGACAAACAGTAGCCTACAGAATGGTAAAAGATCTTTAATAACCCCACAGTTGACAGAGGGCTGATCTCCAAAATATACAAAGAATTTGAGAAACTAGTCATCAAAACACCAAATAATCCATTAAAAAATGAGGTACAGAACTAAATGGAGAATTCTCAATAGAGAAATATAAAATGGCTGAAAGACACATAAGAAAGTGCTCAACATCCTTAGCCATCAGGGAAATACAAATCAAAACAACTTTGAGATACAATCTTACTCCTGCCGGAATGGCTAAAATCAAAAACACCAATGACATTTTATGCTGGAGAGGATGTGGAGAAAGGGGAACACTCCTCCACTGTTGTTGGGAGTGTCAACTCATACAGTCACTTTGAAAATAAGTATGACAGTTCTTCAGGAAAATGGTAATCAGTCTACCACAAGATCCAGCAATTCCACTCTTAGGCATATACCCAAATGATGAACATTCATACCACAAGATCATCTTTTAATCTGTGTTCATAGCAGCATTATTTCTAATAGCTAAAAACTGGAATCAACCTAGATGTCCCTCAACTGAAGAATGGATAAAGAAAATGTGGTACATTTATACAATGGAGTACTACTCAATGGTAAAAACACAGTGACATCTTGAAATTCGCAGGCAAATGGATGGAACTAGAAGAAACCATCCTGATGGTAACCCAGACACAGAAAGACAAACATGGTATGTACTCATTCATAAGTAGATATTAGACATAGAGCAAAGGATAACCAGCCTATAATCCATAACCCCAGAGAAGCTAGGAGATAAGGAGGGCCCTACAAGAGATATAAATGCCCCCTCAAGAAGGGGAAAGGAACAAGATCTCCTGAGCAAATTGGGAACACAGGGGAGGGAGAGGGAAGTAGGAGAAAGAGGAGGGGAGAAGGTGTGATGGGGGCCACTGAGAGGCATTGGAGCAGCTTCCATATGCTTGAGCTGCCCCGGGGCTCTTGGACATTGTACTCGGCACTTCTGAGATGATAAAGACAGATCCAGATAAAGAAAAACTTCTAAAGGTTTACAGTACATTTAAAAATATATGTGGGCTTGTGAGAGAAAAAGTAACAGGAGGAAATAGAGTAGCCAGTTGTGGTGGCACAGGCCAATAGGATTTGCTAAAGGAAGCAGAGGCAGGCAGATTTCCACAGAGAAACCCTGTCTCAAAAAAAAAGAAACTAAAGAAAGTAAAAATAAAGTAATACAAAAAACACATAAAGATAAAAAATACACAAAGAATCTGGATACTATATGCCATATTGTTGTCTTTAAATTGTTTGATTGCCGAGAAAAGAATTACTGCTAAAATACATTTGATTATAAATACTACTAAATTAATCCAACTTACACATTTTAAAAATGCTCTAACTTCAGGATTTGAGTTTAAGGACAGCCTACTTAGAAATAAAGGTTTTACTTGTATTTCCACAGAAAATCAAAAGCTGTGGATTCCTTCCAGACTAATATGGTTTGATCAAGCAAGACCCCCTAAAGCTGAGATGATACAGCCTTACAGACTACAAAAACAAGGACTTGGTCAGGTTTCTATGTTTTATCATGATCCCTATGGTATATGAACATCGTCCCCAATCAGCAGGAAGCAGTTTAGAAAGAATGACGCCCATATTCCCAAATATTGTTTATAAATATTTGTTTTCATTTAAATGGGGTTAGTTATAAATGATAATGAGCAGAGTCAATCTCCTTTTTTAAAGAAAGAAAAGGGGAATAGGATATAGGAATGAATACTTTGCATTGGTATAGATTTCATTTATTGATACAACTTTAAGGTCAATTTTGTGTTATGTATATGTCTCCTCTTGTTTAGGTATTGTGTTTATACAGATCTTTTACCTATAATAGTCAGAACTTATAATTAGATTAGTTAGGTTTTCTAGATATATAGGTGTATTTGAAATGGTTAGGTATTCTTCAAACCTTTCAAAGACTTACAGAAATGTGGCATTTAAATGGTTTAGGGTTTTTCTTGGCAGTGAGACACAACTGCTCCTGGCACACCAATTACGTCAGAAAGGAGGATGGGCATCGAAAAAACTCGTTATGGAGTTTGCTTTCAACATGGCAAGACTAGCCATTTGGGCAAGAAACTGCTCTTGCCTGGACTGTTTGTTGCTGTATAAACTAGACATACAGGACCCACAAGAAAATGACTGCTAAACTTACAAAACTAAAGGGTTCCTGTTAAAATGGAGGAGTGTGCTAGACACACTGTGGCCTATAGGCTAAAGATGGATGCCCCAACGTTACAGAGGAACTTTGGGTGACTGTCCAGGTAGCAAGATGTCCTGTCAAATTCTAGAGTTTATATATTATCCTTCTGTGGTCTTTGATAAAGTTAAAGACAGATAATTATGGTTATAGTTTTCTTCAGTTATTATAAAAGATGTTACCCTTTTTATTTAGACAGAAAAGAGGAGATGATGGGGGAAATACTTCTGTGTATGTTTATAAATAAAGTACTTGATTGGCCAATGAGACAGCAGGTTAGGCTGGACTAGGATTCTGGGAAATGTAGTAGAGAAGTGGTGTTCCAGACAGGAAGTAACATAGCAAGGAAACTCATATTTAAGAAGAGGAAAAAGGAACTGTCGCTCTCTCTTTTCCCCTCAGCTCCTGCTCCAGTGGCACGATGTGATTCACCAGCAAGGAGGGACGCCAATAAGGTATCCGATAAGATAAGTCCCATAAAATATATAGATGTATGGTAATTAAGACTGAGCTAACAAATGAGAATCCTAGTCATTGGCCAAGCAGCTTTGTAACTAATACAAGTCTCTCTGTGTATTAATTTGGGCCTAACTCGGGCGGGCGGCTGGCGTAAAGCTCTGCACATGGCGGTGGGGCTCAGGCTGCTTTTGGCAAAAAGATTTATCATAACAGAGGTGAGTTGGGAGGAGAACATGAGGGATCAGGATGGTCCAGTTGGGGGAAGAACAGAGGAGAGCAAGGAAAGTGATACCTTAATAGAAGGAGACATTATGGGTTTAATGAGAATCTGGCATTATGGAAATCTCCAGGAATCCACAAGGATGACCCCAACTAAGAATCTAAGCAATAGTGGAGAGGCTACCTTAAATGGCCTTCCCATATAGTGAGATTGATGCCTACCTTTAAATGCCATCTTAGATGCTTCATCCAGTAGTTCTGAGGGAAAGGGAAGCAGAGATCCACAGTTAATCCCTGAGCTGAACACCTGGAATCCAGTTGTAGAGAGGGAAGTGTAATGAGCAAAGAGGTCAAGACCATGCTGGGGAAACCTGCAGAAACAGCTGACCCAAGCAAGTGGAAGCTCACATCCCAGACTGACAGCTAGGGACTGTACAAGGCCCCTTGAATGTGGGTGTCAGTTGCGGGGGGTGGGGGGGCTGTGTAGTCTATTGGGCCTCTGGCAGGGAAACTAGTATTTATCCCTAGTGCATGAATAGGCTTTGGGAGCCTATGGTGGAATACTGTCTCAGCCTAGATACACAGGGGAGGGCCTAGGTCGTGCACCAAATGATGTGACTTTGATGATCTCCCATGGGAGGCCATGGGAGGCCATTGTTTGGTTGGTGAGGGGAATGGGAGAACTGGAGGGAGAGGGAACTAGGATTGGTATGTAAAATAAGATTGTTTTAAATTTAAATAAAAATTAATTAAAAAGAATTAACAATAAAAAGTCTGTGCAGTTTGTAAGTGTATTTTCATACTTATGAATATAATGATTTTAAACATAGGAAGTAGAAGGAAAATGGAGGATATCTGCCCCTCTCTCTCTCTTCAGACATTGTCTTGGCTGAGGCATCTCTACAGTATTCACACATAAACCCAAATGCTTAAAAGCTTAGAATATGATAGCTTTCAGAGAAAAATCATATTATCTATCTATCTATCTATCTGTCTGTCTGTCTGTCTGTCTGTCTATCTATCTATCTATCTATCTATCTATCTATCTATCTATCTATCTATCTATCATCTATCTATTTATTATTTTCTATTTTGCTCTTAATACCCTATTTGTTTATTATTTTTTTATTTTGCTATTCGGAGATATGTTCTGTCTCTCTAGCCCAGTCTAGCCTTGTGTTCATATGTCAACTCCTAATGCTGGGATTACAGATATTTACCACTGTGCCTGTTTGACATAGAGTCCTTCTCTAAAGGTATAATAGGTGCCAGCTATCCATAAGTCATGCATTCAAGAAAGCTCCAGGATCCTGGTAAAATGTGTCTAATATTGGGGCTCTATACATAATATTTTTCTTACATGTATATACTTAAGAGAGTGGTTAATTTTAAAATTTGGTGTGTTAAAAGTGTAGTAATAATAATGGTAAAAAAGAGACATACATGAATATACTGTACTGGAAAATATGAATGTTTTTTCTGTATGTCTGTCTGTCTCTCAAAAATCTTATTATAACTACCTTCCTTTTTTGTTATGGTGCAAAAGTTTCTAGAATGCCTAAGTGATGGGAAGAAGCAAAGTGAATGAGACAAATGATGCAATGTTAGGATGTCGTATAATGTTCATTGTTACAAAAACACAGTGATATCTTATCAACTGATCTCCAAACTAAGATGGCTACTGAGATATTAATAGACAAGTAATATATACTCCATGGATACACCTGACAAAGAAACCTTTATATCCTGCTTAGATGAATTAACTTGGTGTGGGTGTGAGATTTCCTGGTGCTACTCAGATTGACATGCAGTTTAAAACCTAAGAACTGGCCAGGCAGTTGTGGCGGTTCATGCCTTTAATCCTAGAACTTGGGAGAAAGAGACAGGTAGATCCCTGAGAGTTCAAAGACAGCCTCGTCTACAGAGTTAATTCCAGGACAGCCAGAGAAACCCTGTCTTGTAAAAAAAAATGAAAAAACTGTAAGAACTGTTTATATTTTTCCTCTAAACATTTTTATTAATCATAACAAACTTAAGTACCAAGACAGCATAGTTATCTAAACCATCCAATTCTAGTTGTCCCCCTTGTCAGCTTGATTAAAGTATAATTATTTTATAATAAATTTCATATATTTAAATTGTACAATAAAACTATTTTCTTGGTAGAGGGTCTCCTATAGCCTAGGCTGGTTTTGAATTCACTATGTAGCTCAAGATAACCTCCAACTCCACATCTTCTTGCCTCCACTCCTAAATGCTGAGATTATAGACATGCACCACTGCACCTGAAAAACTCAATGGGGTCTTTGCTTTGCATTTCTCTTGGCAGAAGCTAATATTTTCTGCATTTGGTTTTCCCTGAAGATACAGAGGCTCATTCTTTAGCAGCAGCTCCATGCTCTGTGCTTGAGTTTACTTAGTTTACTTGAAGATAATTAAATCTAAAATATATTGATCTTGCCATGAGGATTCTGCCTTTTCTAAAGATGTTCATATGATCACACACAGTTGTCTACCATGGCAAACAGTTATGTAAAGACTGCATTAGTTACCTTCCTGATGCTATCATAAAAAATATCCTAAAAAAAGCAACTTACAGGAGAAAGGATAATTTCGGTTCCCAGTTCAAGGAAACAGTCCATCATGGCAGAGAAGCCCTGGATGGCCACATTGCATCTTCAAAAGCACAATAAACCTATGCTTAGCTATCTTCCTCCATTCTATGCAATCCAGAACCCAAGCCTATGATGCCCATGGTGGAGGTGGTTTTCTCCACCTCAGTTAACCTAATCAAGGTAATCCTTCACAAGCCTGCCCAGATGCTAACAGAAACATCACTCACAAGGTGTGCTCAGAGTCATGTCTCCTGCAGATTCTGTGACGTTAATGATCAATATTATCCATCACAGTACCCAATACCAATTCCTTAAGCAACAACAAGAACTTGTTGAGGTATATAATTGATATGGAATAAAATCCAAATATTTAAACTATGTAACTGAATAAGCTTTCACCTATGGATAATTTATGATATCATTATTAAGTCAAAACAACAGATAGATCTCACAAAGCCAGTAATTGTCTCTTTATAATTTTAAAATTTTTCTCCTATTCTTCCTGCCCATTTCCACCATAGGATATACTTTTTTTTCTATTGATAAGAACAGTTTTGGAGTATAGTTGACTATAGATAAAAACAATTTACAGAGAAAAGTATAGACCAGAGTGGATTAATGTATCATTTCAATGGACTATATACCAATATGGATGATGTCTTCACAAGGTGAGTTGACTATGACACAGAAAGCTGGCCATAATTAGACAGTAAAGGATTACCTCATTCTATAAGCTGAGAGAAACTGTTGACAAGAAACCTTCTTGCTGACACTGACATCTTTGATTTCTAGTTCAATATGACTCTAGAAGTAATTTTCTACTGTATATTCCTCCCAATTTGTTGTCCTTGGCTATGAAAGTCTTAGAAATCTCATATACTTGCTAGCATAATTATAGTAGTTCATGATGATTTTTTGTATGCCTTGCTATATAAAGCAACATATATTTTATGCTACATAATCTACAGCATCTGAATCATTACTTTTGTCTATTCAGAGAGTGTCATTAAAATGACATCCCTTTGTTTAACTGCTAACTGCCTTATATTCTTTTTAATATGCCTGAAATGATATTTTGTTTTGATTTCCTATCCTTTATAATTAGGTATAGTGATTAGATTTTGCTGTAAGCTAGAATAATCTACTTAAATAGTGCCATATTGTGGCTTTTTCTTCTCTTTTAAATTGTCATGACTAGTGCTAGACTGAAAGTATAATGTTAGCATTTGAACAAATATGATGACCCTTTATTCTCGCTATTATGCAGATTTCATTTTATAAAATGGTTCCCAGATTGCTACTGAATGGCTTTTCAGCCACTTTTCTTGCTTAGTATACAATGGAAAAGGACCTGAGACCTTATAACAGTATTTACCTTGTGTGTGTGTGTGTGTGTGTGTGTGTGTTTGTGTGTGTGGTGTTGGGCATTGAACCCAAGGCAGTATGAATGCTAGGTAAGCATTCTACCATGGAGCTACTTCCCCAGACACATTTTTCTTTATAAGGTGATTTCCTATAATTATCTACTGGTTTCTTTCCATACAAATCAGGCGATTAAGAATTTATTGCTTTTCTTCTCTTTTTTAAGGAGGCAGTGTACAGGCCTGATCTTCAGGACTTTGTCTTTACCAATTTTATATGCAACAGAAAAAAAAAAGAAATATGCTAGCCAGCTGTTCGCAGAATTTTCCTAGTGTATGACTTGAAACATGTTGGCAGGATAAGGTGTGAATATTCAAATGAACTTTCCTAGAAAGGATTTAAAATCTAAACTAATCTAAATTCTAATACTTTTTTTCCTGCTACAAAGTACCAATGCATCATGTAGGAACAAATCTCCATTGTAATAACTTCTTAGGAGTATTCACCAATGTTCACACAATTTCTCTTTCATTTGTACATTAAACATCATTTCTTCTGTCTCAAAAGTGTAAGCATTGCCATATCAACTGGACACAGTTGATGATAAATGCCCACAGATGTCAGGATTATGAGCAGCCTGCAATTTAATAAAGAGACAGATGTTGATGAAGAAATGAAAAATAATCACTGTGTATAAATGGTAATTATTAGTTTGATGTGGTTACAAAGGAGAACAAGTTGATTGTTAGAGTTTGAAGTAATGAGATTTATCTACACATCTGGCCTGTGTTTCTCAGTACTAATGTGGAAGAAAGAGCCTAAATCATGTAGCAACAAAAGATTTTTATCTTTTATTACCAGAAAGATGGGGAACCCTAAATAGGCTTTGAGTAATGAAGCATTATGACTAGGAAAGGGATTTATGGAGATGCCTTTTATATCATTCTATGTTAAGAAAGTTGGTAAGTTCAAGGGAGGTGTTGTCAGTAGAGTTCTAACAAAGAAGACTCTGCACTAATAAGTATAATTGATAGGCTTAGGATGACATAGAAAGTAGAGAGGAAACAAACAAACATCCCTAATTCCTAGGTGTTAGTGGCTACAACCAAAGAGTATGTCAGTTTACTGACACTATATATATATATATATATATATATATATATATATATATATATGAATGGCATAAGCCACATCACTCTGAGAATACAAATAAAGGATATATTAACATCAATATGCAAATATCTATATCTTTAAGCCTTGCCTACTCATTTAGAAATCCATTCTTGTGTCTAAAGGGATTGTGATGTATGTTTTTGTCACCCATTCAACAATCCAGGGCATGATTCTTTCAGGTTGTCATTTCAATTGTTCCACACCAAATGAAATTGGTCAAGCTCTCTTCTTCCTATGTCCTTTGCTTCTGGGATGGTCTAGTATTCTTTGTACTGGACACTCAGTCATATATTTGTCAAGTGATTTGAAACATTGGCTGGTAGGTTGGGCTATTATGAATGATAGTCTGAATTTTTGATTCCTGTCGATGACTTTTAGGGTCAGAGATTGTCCATAAATTAAGAAATAGAAACCTTATTTCCTTCTGATACTGTTTATGGCAGTAATCTTCTAGCAGTATTCCCAAGAGCCCCAAGCATTCCATAGTTCCTTCACTTCAGACATCCAGCCTGTGATGTGCAATTTTCTGTATCATGGTTCATTGTTTTATGTTCCAACAATATCTATCTGTGATACATTTATTTTTCTAGAATGACAAGTTCTATTTCCTCTTTGCTTAGGGCTTATGGTCTTCCCCAAGACTCTTGGATCAATTGCATGTGAATACATTCAATTAGGTACCTGTGTTTTTTCCTAGTTATTTAGACTATGAATGACTAACTCAGCTTATATTACTTACACATATATCTACATTGATATAGTTTAGTACAATATTTTACTTTTTGTACCCTTAAACATGATATTTTAAAATGATACAAGGCTTACAAATATCAGATAAACATAATTATGATCTTAGAGCAATCATTTTCAGCCAAGTGTTGAGTTTGTAGATGGAATACCTACTTCCTGGTTTAGGTCAGGGAAGTTGTGTATAAGGATATATTCAGTACTAATAGGTTAAGTCCTTTTCTTCTTCCTCTTTTCTTTTATTGAAAATAGATATTTTAGAAGACAAAGTGGGAAATACACTTGAATTAATTGGTACAGAAGCCCACTTCCTGAACATTATACCAGTAGCACAGACACTCAGGTCAACAATTGATAAATGGGACCTTCTGAAACTGAGAAGCTTCAGTAAGGCAAAGGACACAGTCAGCAAGACAAAACAACAGCCCACAGACTGGGGAAAGATATTCATTAACCCCAATAAATCTCTAAAATATACAAAGAATTCAAGAAGTTAGTCTCCAAAATAACAAACAATCCAATTAAAAAGTGGGGTACAGAACTAAATAGACAATTCTCAATAGAGGAATCTAAAATGGCTAAAAGACACATAAGAAAGTGTTCAACATCCTTAGCCATCAGGGAAATGCAAATCAATACAACTCTTGAGATACCATCTTACTCCTGTCGGAATGGACAAAATCAAAAACATCAATGACAGTTCATGCTAGAGAGGATATGGAGAAAGGGGAACAATTCTCCACTGCTAGTGGGAGTGCCAACTTGTACAGCCACTTTGGAAATCAGTATGGTGACTCCTCAAGAAAATGTGAATCAGTCTACCACAAGATCCAGCAATTCCACTCTTAGGCATATACCCAAAAGAAGCACATTCATACAACAAGGACATATGTTCTACAGTGTTCATAGCAGCACTATTTGTAATAGCCAGAAACTGGAAGCAGCCTAGATGCCTCTCAACCAAAGAATGGATAGAGAAAATGTGGTACATTTACACATTGGAGTACTACTCAGCAGAAAAAAAAATGGAATCTTGAAATTTGCAGGAAAATGGGTGGAACTAGAAGAAACCATTCTGAGCGAGGTAACCCAAACACAAAAAGAAAAACATGATGTGTACTCACTCATATATGGATTTTAGACATAGAGTAAAGGATTACCAGCCTACAATCCACACTACCAGAGAAACTAGTAAACAAGGAGGACCCTAAGAGAGACATACATGGTCCCCTGGAAAAGGGGAAAGGGTCAAGATCTCCTGAGCAAATTGGGAGCATGGGGAGAGGGGGAGGGAGCTAGGAGAAAGAGAAGGGGAGAAGAGGAGGGATGCAGAGGACCTGAGGGAGCAGAAAGGTTGAGTCATGGTAAGAATAGATGATAACAAGAATGGAGATATAATAGAGAGAGACATGTTTGGTTTACAGAGAAATCAGACACTGGGGAAATATCTGGAGATCTACAAAGATGACACCAGCTAACAATCTAAGCAATGGAGGAGAGGCTACCTTAAATGCCCTCCCCTGATAATGAGATTGATGACTAACTTATATGCCATCCTATTGCCTTCATCCAGCAGCTGATGGAAGTAGAAGCAGACACGCACAACTAATCACCGAACTGAACTGGAACCCAGATGCAGAGAAGGACGAGGGAAAAGCACAGGTGTCCAGACCAGGCTGTTGAAACCCACAGGAACAGCTGACCTGAACATCAGGGCACTATTGCTCCCCAGACTGATAGCTGGAATACCAGCATGGGACTGATCCAGACCCCAGGGACATGGGTTCCTGTGAGGAAACCTTGGAAATCTACGGGACCTCCTGTAGAAGTTTAGTGGAACTAGTATAGGTGTGGACTTCGGGAGCCCATTCCATATAGAGGAATTCTCCCTGAGCCAAGACACACGGGGGTGGGCCTGGGCCCTATCCCAAAGGATACAATAGACTCCGATGACACCCTATGGAAGGCCTCACTCTCCATGAGGGCGGGCTGGTAGGGGAGGACAGGTGGGAGAAGGGAACTGGGATTGTCATATAAAACAATACTGTTTCTAGTGGAAATAAAAAATTTAACCCCCCAAAAAACAGAAACAAAAATAAGAAAATAAATATTTTTACACAATATATTATGGTTTTCTCTCCCCCAACTCCCCTCAGTTTCTACCTACCTCCATTTCAGATCCATAAGCTTTCTGATTCTTGTTAGAAACAAAAAAAAATCATCTAAGGAGTAACAACAAAATGATATAATAATGAAAATCAAAAACAAATAAAATTGGAATAGCACTACACAAACTACCCAAAGAAAATGAGACAAATAGAAAGCATGATAAACACATATAGACACACAGAACACACTTTCCCATACACCGAGTCCCATGAAAACATAAAACCAGAACCCATTTTATATATATATATATGTGTGTATATATATATATATATATATATATATATATATATATGTGTGTGTGTGTGTGTGTGTGTGTTTAAATACACACACACACACACACACACACACACACACACACACACACACACACACACACACCTTACAGGTAAAAATAAAAGTCCTGACCTAACAATATGAGACAAAGAACCTCCAAAGATGCCATTGAGTTGCTTTTCTTTGGGGCGGCTACTTCTGTTCACTGGGTCTATTCTTTATAATGGTTTGTTTCCCCAGTGAGATTCCCTTGGAGAAAATGAAATTTTCATTTGCAAGTGGTCATCAATTGGAGACAACTTCTGAGTTAGGGATGGGGTCATGAGTCCATTCCTCCTTTCAGTCTTCACCAGATGGGGTTCACAGGGTGTTTTCAGGAACTCCCAATGTCTGTCCCTCTCCTCAGATCATGTTGATCAGAATACTATTTTAAGTGACTTACCAGGAAGCTTGAGAAATTCAAAGCATATATTTTTTTCCTTGTCACACGTATTCCACTGTAATAATACTTGGCTTTTTAAAGCCAGTACTATTAGATGTTAGTTCCTTTTGTATAATTTAGATTGGGTGTAATTTTGAAAATTTGTTTTCATTTCTTAAAATCTAATTGATGCCTTTGAACTATTTAACTGTTTGTTTGTGATCACTAATCTTGTATTAAAAAATAATTCATATCTAGAACTGAAGTTGACCCATTAAGAATAATTGTAAAGCATTAATATATAAATATTTAGTTTATAAGAACCATAAAAAATAGTTACCATGCAAAGTAATTTTTGTAATGTTTGGTTTTATAAATTTTGAGTATATAAGTATTATATTTCCTGTACATTACTATTTTATATGTGTAATATATATATTATTGTGCATTCACAAAATTACAATTACAAAATTTATCTAATGCTGTTACAGAAATCTGTATATAAATGATCTCACTGTCATTATAGTAATATTCTTTGCAGTAAAGAAGACAATATTTTTCTCTTTTAAATTTTTATAGTTTGTAATTCTGCTAATATAACTTTTGGATACAGAGAATCTTATAGGAGTGTTAGATAAGTTGTTTAAATCTGCATGCTTTGTTTATGAATATTGTGGAGGATGGGCATTTGTGATGATTTGTCAAAATAATTTTAATATAACATAAATATATACTTAGAACCAAAGATTCATTCTAATTATTCAAGGAAAAATGTTCAAGTATGGCATCATGTATAATTTTTCTATATAAGTTGAAATTAAAATATACACTGCAATCTCATTTTTTGAATATTCAATATTCTTATGGCATTAGTAATAGAGCTGTCCTATTTTAAAAGGACACTCAAAGTTATGTGTAAAGTTATATATTTATTTAGCAAATGATGTAGCCTAACTAGAAATCATAGTTCTTGTTAAAAAAGTTGATTTTTTTCAAGCTTTCCTTAGTTGTTTGAGTTTGCCAAGTTTACAATTCTGAGGATTAGAAAACCTGAAAGTCTCTTTCAGAAGAAGACAGACTTTAAATATGTATCAGTACTACTTGATTCCAGTGAGTCTTCTCAGCATCAGCTTGAGAGACACTGTCTTCCATTTATTAGCATTGGTGACCTGGCCATTCTACCCTTCATATTTCTAGACATGATTATTTTATCTTATGCAAGTGATGACCCAAATTACATTCTCCATTGTTAGTGGAAGAAGAAATTAAACTTCTAGTGTCAATTGTTACATTCAATGACATTATTGATATTAAAATGGTAGAACTAGAAACATCATGTAGAGGTGGCATTTGAGTCATTATGATATGATACTTAATACTGGTAAATTAATAAATAATATAAATTGTTTCTCACAGTTTCAGGATTTGAGGAGTTTAAGATCATGGTGCCAGCAACTTCAGGGCTGTTTGAGGGGTTTTTCTGTACTTTAGTAATGGGCCTTCGGCTGTGCTCACCGGTGAAGGATTAGGCTACTCCTTTATGTGTGGTAGGAGGTGCCAGGGAGCTATGCTGACATTTTCATAATGTTTTGTTCATGGATGAGAGGCTTCATTTGCTAATCACCTCCCCATAGTGTTCCCTCTTACCTGTGTCACCTTGAGGGTTTAGTTTCAACACAGGACTTCTGAGCAAAAAACATAAATCTTGATGTTATATCAGGAGAGGGGGTGAGTTGCCTGAAATAAATCCTCATTGAACATGGCTTAAAATCAATACAAATTATCTATTGTGATAACTTGAGGAGTAGCTGAATAAGCATCATAATTGGGAGCATGAACACAGCCTACAGAGGTGCTGAATACAGACATGCTAAAAAAAGATCTTAGTTTTTGCTGATATAATAATTTTTAATTAAGTTTTCTTTATTCTGGCAAATTTTGTATATGTATACAATAACATATAAGCAAACTAACTCTCTATATTCTCATTTCCTCCTGCAATCCCTTCCATAATCCCTCAAATACACCCCCATCCTAAATTCATGCTTCTTTTGTTGCTACTTGTTTTGTCTTCCTCCTCCTCTTCTATTTTCATTTCCACCTCTTACTCCTTTTCATTTTCTTCTTCCTCTTCATTTTATTTTTATTCTTCCTCCTCTTCCTCTCCTCCTACTCCTCCATTTCCTTTTTCTTATAAGTCTAATTATAGCCATCTATGTGTACATGGCTGTGGGGCCATTCCCAATAGCATGGGGAGCCTATCAGTGGCTTACACTAAAAAAGAATGATCCTTTCCCCATTATTTATCAACTGCAGATGGCTCTCCAGTTATGGATGGGCCCCAGAGAATACCTTACATGTTCATCCTGGGATTTTGTATGACTCAACCCTGGGCAGAACTTGTTCCCCAGTAGTATAGTGATGTTGTGTTCAAAAGATGGCATTCCATAGCACACCTCTCCATCTCAGGCTTCTACATCCTTTTCTCCTCCTTTTTCCCAATGATTCCTGAGCCATGCAGTGTGTTTATTTGTAATAAGCATGTTCCATTTAGGAATGAATACTAAGAGTCACTTATCAGCATTTAGATTCCATCTGTGATTTCTGCACACAGCAAAAAAGAAAAGTTTCTATGACCAAGGTTGAGAGTATTCCAGTCTAAGAGTATAAAACTAAATATTTAGAAGACAATTTTATAACATGGCCTTTAACCAGAATAGCAATAATAGGTTCTAACCTAGGATCTATAACCACCACAGTCATGGGCTTTTGACTGAGATTGTAGTACCTGGTGTGAACTTTCCTCTGTGTAACAAATCTCAAATCCAGTCAGAAAGTGGTTAGTTATCCCTTTGTGTTTGTGCCACTGTTGCAACAGTGGGCACATTGTGTCTGTCATGTCGCATTGTAGCATGTGGAGGGTCCTGCTTTTGGTAAAACCATTGATATCTTTTTCTCCCTAGCAGCCTGCATAGCACATTCCAGCACCAGGAAAGCTGGTTTACAAACATAATTTTGAAAAATATGACTGTCCATTATCTTTCCAACTAGTTTATAATATCCCCAAAAAGCTGATTTTAAATTTGGCCGTTTAATAAAAGACATGTCGGAACATTTAAGTGCCAAAGCTACCAGTATAGTAAGATACGATAACATTTTAATACTTCCTTGTCAATATGATGACTATTTCTACAGCTTTTAAGAGAGATCTTAGTGAATCAAGTCCTGTGCTATATATCACAACTATTGAAGAATTCATTAACATTCTGAAACAGGGTATTTTTGTGTTTCTTATAAATTTTGGAAATTGGTTCTCACTAATCAATAATGAAATGCAGAAAACTCCAGTCTATTTGTTCTTAACATCTTGAGTTCTGAGAATGGTAGTTAATGTGGAGATTTGAATTGTTTCTGCTCTTACATGTGAGGCAGAAGTTGGGGAAGAAAAGATGGTAAGTAAAGCTTCGACTGACATATTTTTATCCAGAAGCAAAACTAAGTCATCCTGTCAGAGATGACTCTGTGCTCTCCATATATCTTCTCTCTACTGTCTCTTCTTTCTATATCTATCTTTCTCTCCATCCATTTCTTTCCAGTGCATACACCTTTATCCACTGAGGTACTAAAAAAATGTCCTCACACACTCTGTGCAGAACCACATTTTAAAAGGCAATGGTAATGCATTTTGTGATTTCTTCTTCTTTTTAAATGCAAACTTTCAAGCAGTTTATCAATGTCATATGGCATCAGACACACTGTTTAACAAATGTATCACACAGAAAGCTTGTCTGTCCCAGTCAGTCTTCTACCAAATCACAGAGAATGGAGCTAATCATATTCTGGAGATTGTACTTGGTTTGACTATGTGTCCTTGTACTCCTAAACCAGTGCTATAAAAATCCAAACATCTACTTTCATCCTATTTCCTGTTATTTAAATGTTAGCTGGCTATATTTTTCAGCACTGCTAACTTTGAACAGGATTTAATTAATGTAATAGACATAATAAGCAACCATGGGAAGATAGTGCTTTTGTTATCACTGTGGTGAATAGTAGTAGGTACCTTTAATTTTTGGCTTCAAGTCAATTTTACTACTTAGGTCATAAGGCAAATTGCTATAATGTATATGATGATGCAGTTTTAGAATAAAAGGAATAATGTAGTATGAATTGGTGAATTTAGGTTGAGTATAGGGATATATAAGCTGGCTTGAGGGAAAAGAAGGTACTTGACAGAGCGTTTCTGAGTACAGATGGGGACTGAGGTGGGAGACTTCACAGACAGGATTATTTTGCCAATAAAGGTAAAGAGACAGTTGGTAAAGTGTGTGGAAATGAGCTCCCAGACTTGGCTAGTATATGAAATACAGGCCTAAGTTCATGAAAGGCCAGCCCAGGTGAGCATGTGCAAGAGACTCTGCATGTGCTTTTGTTTAATGCCTTCACAATTCTGAAGAGCAGAGTAGGGAGGATGAACAGAATGGCACCGTGAAGCTCTGTGGAAAATAAGAGGATATATGATGTATTTGACATTTAAAATTGTTCCTGTTGCTTTTTTTTATGCTTACTCCAAGACAGCAAAGCATTTAGAGCTATGTGGAGTTGTTCTGTGCTTGTGTGGTTTTGCTTTCCAGACTTGATTAGTAGATCCAAGTAAAGGTAACTTATTTTTCTGTCTGCGTATGCCCTGTATCCTAGTTTTCCAAGGGTTAGGCCTGGAACCAATGTCTGGCCAGCATATGCTGGGTCTACAATCCTTGCTTCCTTAGCAGTTTCACAAAATCCAAATCATTTCAGCTTCCTGGAGTTGACTGCCACACTACATTGTTTAGTCAGTCTCCAAAGATTACCCACAGTACAAACAATGTGATTGCTAGTCAGTCACACAGGACTCAGAATCGTTCTTCATTTTGTATAGCTAGGAAATCAAACTATGCAGTTGAGTTGAATTTTGAAAGAAGTGCCTAAAAAGAGAATTGATTTTTACCCACTAATTTTCCTACTAAATTTTAGGAACAATTGCAATAATGATCTATTATTTATTACTTTACTTTTTTCTTCATTGTAACATTCTTTGCAAAGAACATGAGAAAGATGATCTGAAATTGTAGTTTATTATAACTGCTCATAATTGCAGAGGGGATTTGACTGATATTTTGATTAATGATCTGTCAGCATTCTAGTGTCAGGAGTGAGTGGTATTGACTCTTGAAAGTCATGCTGCAATAAACTTGATTGCACCTGTAATTCTAGTACTTGAAAGGCTGAGATGGAGTTGCTGCAAGTTAAAGCCAACCTGGGCTACATAGTGAGTTCCAGATCAGCCTGAACTACACAGTAAGATACTGTCTCATAAAAGAGGAAAGAAAGAAAAAAAGAAACCAACCTAAACCAACAGCAATAAGGCTTAACACCATAAGAGATTTCATAGAAAAATAGAATATTTTGTTCTTTTATTCAGTTTAAATGATTTTGTGTGAATTTTCAAGTAATGACTATGATAGGTTTATTGAGCATAGCACTTAGTATCTTTTATATTTTTCAAGGTCTACTGAGAGTTTTGTTTTCCTGGGTGATTTTTTTCCTGTGTATCTGACTTAATGCTTTTCATGAAAATATTCAGTGGCTGAGCATTTGTTCTCTGTGTTATTAATAAACTTCAAGAGTTTGTTAAGAAAGAAATCTATGTTTCCTTGGAAGATAGAACTGATTTTTTTTTTATTTTCTCTCAAAAGGACTTGGAGTTATGTGAAGGATTAATTATAACAATTTCACTTCTTAAAATATCTTTAAAGACCACAAGCATGATCATTTTCCTTTGCAGATATTCATGAGCACATATTCATCACTCAAAAGGCATTTTTGTTGTATGTTATTATTGTTTTGGGTTGTCCTTTTGTCTTGTAAAGTCCAGGTAGCTGAGCTAATCCAAGGCTTTGGATAGTCTAGATCCCTTATTTTGCCATTGATCTAAAAACCCATCCTATCTTTTCTTATTTATTTATTTGGATACGTTTTTACTTACTTTCTTCTTATTTGGCTTTAACTGCTTCCTGGGAATACAGTAATATCTCAAAGACAGCAAGACTAAAGAGATAATGTTAGTATGACAATTCTTGAAACAGTTTTGTGGACTGAACCCAGATGGGTTTTAACTCAGTCTCTTTTATTCCTAGAATCTTTCAGGGTCTCAGCCTTCAAAAACTGTGCTAGCCTCACTGTTGTCCATAATGGGGGAATTCAAGAGGAGAACAAATATCAAGTTCAAGTGGAGAAGTTCCTGACAGATGCATGTGACTCTAAGGACTTGTGCTCTGAGTGTTGATTGCATGCTCCTGTTCCAGTGAGTGATTTGCTGACTCCCTTTTAGCTCTCCCATTGCTATTTTCAATAATATAAATTTCCTGAGAAATACCTCAGAAATGGCTTGACAATTGTCAGTTTGGAATCTACCAATTTTTTATTACCAATATTATATCCTATTCTTTATTTCTGTAGCTATTCCTTTTGCACAAAACTTCAATTCCCCCTCTCTCATTCTTCTCTCTTGTTTTTTATTAGTTTAAGTAGCAAGTCCTTTTGTCTTTTTTTAATGGATATTTAGTTTAGTTTAATTGACCCTCCTACCCCCTCTTCTTCATCTCCCTGAACATACACACTCTTAAAATTTACTTCCTTTTCCTTTCATGGGCCCTTGTCTAGTCTCCTGCCCTCTATACAATTCACTAAAACATACACACACACACACACACACACACACACACACACACACACACACACACACCAGATAATAACAAAACAACAACAACAACAACAAAAACCAGTAGGATAACTTCAATTCAGAAAATTCTGAAATCAATGTTTGATGATTATATGAAACATGAGAGTTTTCAGATAGCAAAGTCTCAGGTTTCAGGGTATCAATGATGTGAGTGATACATATTTGTAAATTTCAATAAGACAAATTATTAGCATGGGGGTTCAGTTGATGCTGTAATTGTGAGTGTGTTTCCATCTGTCATAATCAATATGTTTTGATTTAGCTTGCCCTAGGTGAATAGTGAGTTGTGTTGGGTAAAGAGAGCATTTATTTTCCCACACCTGTACAGGTCTTTATCATTATTCAGATTTCTAAACAGCTATCTGTAAAAACAGTTTTGTTACTAAACCTTTAGCCACAGTGGAAAGGGCTTTTTGGTCTCCTTTGCCTCCTAATTTTTAAATGTGTGTTTATATTTTGCCTGCATATATGCTGTATGCTCTGTGTAGACCTTGTGCTCAAGCTCAGAATAGGGCATTGGATCTCCTGAAACTGGAGTTATAGACATTTGGGAGCCACCATGTAGCTGCTGGGAATCAAACCCCACTCCTTTGCAAGAGTAGCAAAAATTAGTAATCACCAAGCCATTGCTCGAGCTCCCTCTTCTTCCTCTTAAAATTTTTACATGAGTTCTTTTAATAATTAATTTATTATGCATCAAATAGGAGAATTTGGGTACCTTAGCCTACAAAAGACCTTTGAATTGTTTGCTTTAGCATTTAGTCACAGGAAATAAAAAGTTGAGTTGATAACCATCTCCTTTGGCAGTTTACCTCAGGTAGATATGGTCAGCAATTTTTCCCTAGTGGGTGCTAAATAGTGCTGTGACCCATTATTTAGAGTGAGTTAATGTTTAGTATTCTTCACTACTTGATATTCATATTCTGAGAGAGTTCCAGTACCACCCAGACATGCACATAAAGCATTACAGTCCCAAATGTTCATTCTTCACGGAGTGTGCATTCGTTCCATTACTTGCAATAAAGAAGTAGAAAATGTGCAAATCTCTTATATAAAGTTCTTAGAAACAATTCTATCTCCTTGGAGTTTCATAAATCTTTCCAATTTGTAAGTGAGAAGTCTACAACACTCTAGTAATATTTCCAAATAACTTCTTTCTCTTTTTGGAAAGATTTTTGTTCTCTGTGATTTAAAATATTTCCAGCAAACTTAATGTTCCAAATCTCTAGTCTTATATAAATTACAGGTTAAGTTTAAAATACAATGCATTTCATATTATTTTAAATGTTTACTCATGTTATTATAAGAACAGAGGGAAAATAAGGTCATACTCAGTCTGACTGTCTCCTTCTAACTTGAGTAGCCGTTTAGTACTCTCCTCAGTTGTCAAGGGAAAGTGTCTTCTCTACCTCTCTCATTAGGTATCCATTTTGGCTCAGGGCCTAGTCTAACAAATCTTCCTATTAAAAACAAAAGTTAAACAGCTGATTGAATGGTATGTGGACTTTACAAGGGTCAAATGCACAATGAACACTCAATAAATGTTTAAAGGAAGGCAAAGCCAATGGAAAACGCAAATGCGGGGCTGGAGGGATGGCTCAGTGTGTGCTTGTCACACAAGCTGAAGGTCTGTATTTGGATTCCTACCGCCTGCACAAAACTTGATGTAGTAATCCCAGTGTTCCTCTGCCAAGACCAGAAGCAAGGACAGGAGAGTCCCTGGAGGCACATGGAGCAGCTAGCCTTGAATACACAGTGCTGAAAGAGATCTTAAGATAGAAGAAGACTGGAACCCAAGGCTGTCCTCTGACCACTACAAGTGTGCTGTAGCAAGTGTGTACCTTCACTCACACTTATAACCCATAGCCCTTCACACCTTTGCACCTGTGCACACAAAGATTTTAAAATTGCAACTGTGTCATCTTAACTTTCTTTTCATGGCAACATTCTTGAACATTGCCTCAACTTTGTCATAATTAAATTTTTCCCTAACATTTTAGATTTCTTTTGTTAGCCATAAATGTTATTTAGGTTGTAAATCAAACATGTATTTGTGCTTTCAAGCTTGTATTTATTGCTTTAAGTACAACACAAGTATTTAATTACCTCTTTCAAACACAGTAAAATTCTCATGCTTTTATTCATAGTGGTGTCAGTTTTCATGACAGGTAAATTTCAAGTGTTAATTCTACTGGTGGTTTTGATATTAGTATAGATGGAAAATTGTATGCTATTGATTATTTATTTGAACTGAAAATCAAAGGCAGACGGAATAACTTATATAAACCATATAATTTATTTTTATGTTAGTTATAGGGGAGAACAGATTCAGAATTCTGCTGAAATGCATGATGGGTAAAACTTCAGTGCACTCATTCAACCTTTGTGAATGAATCCTAGAGCCCAATATGTTAAACATTTGCTCCCATGATGGTGCTGTTGTGGGGATGTGGGCTCTTTCATGTCTAGCCTTTAGTTTATCAATGGCAATCCCTGGAAGGGGACCTGGGGACTCCAGCTTCCTTTGATTTCTGCCCATAAAGTCAGTAATTTTGTTCTGTAATAGATTTCTGCCACCACATTCTATCTTACCACAGGCTCAAAACAATGGAACTAAGAGATAATGAACTACTACTTCATAACTGTGAGGCAAAATACCCTCTTTGTTTTTGTAAATTAATCCCCCTAGCGGTTTCATTACTGTGACTAGTACTACTATTAATACACAGTGAAGCTGAACCCATAGTGCAAACTTTTACTACTGAAGCATTTAAAAAATGAGGAAGACCACTTCATGTTGTTGAAGTGCTGAACACACATAAAACCTTTGAAGTAGGAATAAGCTCCAGAGGAGATATTAACTACAGAAAGCAATGTTTTAGAATTAATTTTTATGTAAATTAAACACAATGTATTTTACATACCAAACCCAGTACCCTCTCTCTCCTGTCCTCCCATTGTCCCCATCCCCTCCCATATCCCATCAACTCCTCAGGGAGATTGAAGCCTCCCATGTGGGATCTTCAAAGTCTGTCACATCATTTGGGGCAAGACCTAGGTTCTCCCCCATGTATCTAGACTGAGAGAGTATCCATCCATAGGGAATTGGCTCCCAAAGCCCATTTGTGCTCTAGGGATAAATACTGGTTCCACTGCCAGAGGCCTCCTAGACTGCCCTGGTCTCCCAACTGACACCAACATTCAGGGGGCCTGGTTCGGTCCTGTGATGGTTCCCCAGCTCTCAGACTGGGGTCCCTGAGCTCCCACTTGCTCAGGTCAGCTGTTTCTGTGGGTTTCCCCAGCGTGGTCTTGACCCCTTTGCTCATCACACCTCCCTCTCTGCAACTGGATTCTAGGAGATTTGCTCTGTGTTTAGAAGATCTCTACTTCTGCTTCCGTCAGTTACAGGGAGAAGGCTCTAGGATAGCATTTAAGGTAGCCATCAATCTCATTACAGAGGAAGGACATTTAAGGTAGTCTCTCCATTATTTCTTAGATTCATAGTTGAGGTCACCTTGTGGATCCATGGACATTTCCTTAGGGCCAAATTTCTCTTTAAACCTGCAATGGCTCCCTCTATTATGGTATCTCTTTTCTTGCTCTCTTTCTCTATTCTTCACTGGCCTCGATATTCCTGATCCCTCAGGTTCTCCTACCCCCTCTCCTTTCTCCTACTTCCCTCGCCCTCCCCTATTGCTCCTAATTTGCTCTTGTCCCTTTCCCCTTCTCCAGGTGTTGATATATGTCTCTGTTAGGGTCCTCCTTGCTTCCTAGCTTCTCTGGCTGGTAATCTTTTGCTCTCTATATAATATCTACCTGTGAGTGAGTACATCCCATGTTTTTCTTTCTGGGTCTGGGTTACCTCACTCAGTATGGTTTCTTCTACTTCCATCCATTTACCTGAGAATTTCAAGATTGCATTGTTTTTTTTTTTCCACTGAATAATACACCATTGTATAAATGTACCACATTTTCTTTATCCATTCTTAGGTTGAGGGGCAGCTAGGTGTTTTTCAGGTTCTCACTATTACAAATAATGCTGCTATGAACATAGTTGAACAGATGTCCTTGTGGTATGAATGTGCATCCTTTGGGTATATGCCTAAGAGTAGAATTGCTGGATCTTGTGGTAGACTGATTCCCATTTTTCTGAGAAACCATCTTACTCATTTCCAAAGTGGCTGTAAGTTTGCACTCCCAAAAGCAATGAAGGAGTGTTCCTCTTCTCCACATCCTCTCCAGCATAAACTGTCCATGATGTTTTTGATTTTAGCCATTTTGACAGGAGCAATATGGTATCTCAGAGTTGTTTTTATTTCCACTTTCCTCATGGCTAAGGATATTGAGCAATTTCTTAAGTGCCTTTCAGCCATTTTAAATTCCTGTATTGAGAATTCTCTATTTAGTTCTGTACCCCACTTTTAAACTGGATTATTTGTTGTTTTGGTGACTAGCTTCTTGAGTTCTTTATATATTTTGAAAATCAGCCCTCTGTCAGATGTGGCGTTGGTAAAGCCCAATTCCATGGTCTGCCATTTTGTCTTTTTGACTGTGTGCTTTGCCTTACAGAAACTTTTCAGTTTCAGGATGTCCCATTTGTTAATTGTTGATCATAGTGACTGTGCTACAAGAGTTATGTTCAAGAAGTGGTCTTCTGTACCAGTTCATTCAAGGGTACTTCCAAATTTCTCTTCTAAGTGGTTCAGTGTGACTATATTTATGATGAGGTCTTTGATGTATTTTGGACTTAAGTTTTGTGTATGGTGATAGATATGGATCTATCTGCAATCTTCTACATGTCAGCATCTGGTTATTCCAGAACTTTTGTTGAAGATGCATGTTTCCATTGCAAATTTTTGCTACTTTGTCAAAAATCAGGTATTCATAGGTGTGTGGATTAATGTCAAGGTCTTCAATTTGATTCCATTGCTCTACCTGTCTGTTTTTATGCTAATACCAAGCTGTTTTCATTACTTGAAGTTAGGGGTGGTGACGCCTCCAGAAGTTCCTTTATTGTACAGGGTTGTTTTGGCTATCCTGTTTTTTCCATATAAAGTTGCTTATTATTCTTTCATGGTCTGTGAAGAATTTTGGTGGGATTTTTATGGGGATTTTTAGCATAAGAGTGTAGTCATCTTATAAGCAAATTCAGTGAGCTCTCAGGAATGGAGAACATGCTTTGTAGCTACAGAGAGTTGAATCTTATGCAAATTCTTTCTGTTACCAGAATAAACAAAAAGAGGTCTTGGGGAGTAGTAACTGTAGAAATATTCAAAGTGCAGCATGGTTGACCTATGCTAAGTTGTATGGTGCACTGAGAATCAATTTCATAAGTTGTTCCATGTCTTTGTGTGGCATTCTGTCAAGAGTTTAAAATGAGTTATCATATATTTTTAATATTTTATGCTTAAAAATACTAGTGCCTTAAATATATTCATTTTGTATAGGTTTGCCTATCTTCTGAATGCTCATTAGCCATGGCACTTAAGTTCTATATGGTTGCCACTGATGCTCGAGTAGTAAATATGGAACCACTTGTGTCCTGAGTCTCATAATGTTTCTCCTTGTAGTTTCTTCATGTAGTAAAACAACTTTGTTTTATATGTGGTTCTGTTCAGATACCATACTTTACATAGATTGTTTTATAATTGGCACTGAATTCATGGTACTTATTTAAACCAACTTCTCTAACATGCAAATTTTCTTTATTAGGGACTCCATGCTTTTCTTGTATTTTCTTGTTGTTAGGTTTATGGTGCAAAACTTAATCAGTGAAACTGCCAATAAGACCCATAAATTTGAAGAACCGGATGCTAAATATACTATAAAATGACATTTGCTTATGGTATGTGTGTTGAAACAAGAAGGTAAAAGTTGCCTTATGCCTTGTCATTGTGATGGTAGATGGCAGATGACTTCAAATTAATGTTTCCACTTGTAGCTGCATAACCTCATAATTGACACAAGTACTGATAAGGCAGCATGGGTACTGCCATCCAGAGTACTGATAAAATTTTCTACAAATTATTTCATAAATCAGAACCTGGGAAAGCCAAGGATGGACTCATTTCTGCCACTGTGTGTATGGATTAGCTTAAGGTATTGCTAAAACAAGTACCTAAAAGTACTTTTCTATTGCTAGGAAGACACTGTGACTAGTATAACTTAAGAAGATTTTATTGGGATCTTACAGTTTTGGGGGTTAAATCCATGACCACCATGGTAGGGAGCATAGCAAGCATGTCTCTGGAGCAGTAGGTGAGAACATAGATCCATATCTGTAACTATGAGGCAGGGGGAGAGAGGAGAGTGAGAATAGCAGGAAGTTTTTGAAACCCCCAGTGAACCTTTTTATAACAATTCCATATGATGAGTCTATGGAGAGCCATTATCAAAATATTATAAAAATGTAGAAAACATGATTTGATGACATACTGGATGCCAGGGAAAAGTATTTAAAGATGATCTCAGGGGTATTGAACTAAGGTATTGGTAGAAGAAAAGATCAGTCTAGGAGGGCAGTGGTATGGGGACCACCCCATTCAACCCCCACAGGATTTTTCCCTTCAGTAGAAATGCTTATATAAAAATTGTTTTGTTAGAAAGTGATAAAAAAAACTTAAACACATTTTCCTATAGATTTTGGAAATGTCATAGTATTCTCTGTTATCCTATGTCCATTTTCATGATTCTATTTTTTTTTAATTTATTAGTTCAAGTTAGGGAACAAGCTTGTTTCACATGTAAGTACCTTCTCCCTCTCCCTCTCCCTCTCCCTCTCCCTCCCCTCACCCCATCCCTCCTTCCCCACCCCCAACCTACCCCCACTCCCCAGGCAGGGCAGGGCCCTCAACAGGGGCTCTGCAAAGTCCACCAAATCTTCCTGTGCTGGGCCTGGGCCCTTCACCATGTAGCCAGGGCCAGAGTGTATCCCTTCATGTGGGATGGGCTCTCAAAGTCCCTTCTTGCACCAGGGAAAAATACTAATCCACTACCAGAGGTTCCCTGGAGTGCAGAGGCCTCCTTATTGACATCCATTTGCATACCTAGATGATCCCTGTCATCTCCAGGCAACCTCTTAACAATTGCAGATCTGTTTTTCTTTTAATGGTTCATCTTTGCAGCATATCATCTCAATGGGGTCACATATCACATGCTTTTTGAGTGTGGCTTGCTCACTTAAAATAGGGTATACATATTCATCAGTATTCTATCACATACTTCAAAGGGTGTTTTCTTGTTTTTGTAGACAATTATTTTGTTACACTATAACAACACAATTTATTTATATGTTTATTTGATAATACATGGGTTCCCTCCAGGGATTGGATATTGTGAGTAAAGTTCCTATAGGAAGGCTTACATGACTTTGTCACTGTGTTCAAACTCATTTGTACATGTCTAGAAGTGGAGTGTTCTTGTAGTTTTGCATCCCTGCCAGTATTTACCAGTTTCATTTGTGGTAGGCCATCATAAATGTGTGCTGTTACTTGCTTTACTTTATCATTACATTTTAAGACATTTTGGTCATTTTATTGAGCTTTAGGTGTTGTTCATTGTGGTTTTAATTTCAATAGAGAATTTGGTCCTCTTTTGAAAGACTTGTTATACCGCTGTAATTTCTTTATTAAAGTGACTTTTCAATACTTAGCCCATTTAAAGTCGGACAGTGGTGGCACATGCCTTTAATCCAGGCACTCGAGAGGCAGAGACAGGTGGATGTCTGTGAGTTTGAGACTAGCCTGGTCTACAAGAGCTAGTTCCAGGACAGCCTCCAAAGCCACAGAGAAACACTGTCTTGAAAACCAAATATATATATATATATATATAATATATATATATATATATATATTTCCTTCCAGGAATTTTATAATTTTGTATTTTGTATTTAATTGAAAACTCACATTCAGCTTATGTTTTTAATTATCTGTGAGATAAACTATATTCATTTGTTGATATGAAAGGAATTAAAAACCATCAACACTACATATTGAAAAGCCTTTCATTTCTTCAACAATTTGTCTGTATATCTTTGTCAGAATTTGGCTATCATCCACATGTGTGTCTAAATCTGACACATGTGTATTGTCATACCAATCTTTTTGCCTATACCTTTGTAGTACATCTGGACTGCAAGAGAGGGCTACTCTCTCTAGTACAAGTATTTTAATTCTATAAAATGTTTCCTATAACAGCTTTATCTTCTGAAATTTTTACCTTTTAATTTTTTCTTTAGTTCAAAATTAGTTTAGTTAATATTTCCTGAAATTCTCTTTATACCATGAATTATTTAGATGTGTAATATTTTATTATAAATTACTTGGGGTTTTTCTCCTTATTTTTCTATTGTTGGTTTCTAGTTTAAAGATGTTATTTGCATTTTATTTCTGCAATTAGCAATGCTGATTTGTTTTCTCAAAAATACAATTAATGTTTCACATACACTTGAAGAGGCTATATCCTGCTATTGTAGAGGAGAATGATCTGTGACTCTTAAATGTTTAAAGTTGAATGGTGGGACATCTAATACCTTTACTTATTTATTTTTCACATATTTTTATATCAGTGATTTACAAGGGAATAGTGAAACTTTAGGGCATGTGTCTATTTCTTTATACAGTTTTATCATGTGATGGTTAGTTTTTGTCTACTTGACACAAGTATGGTCATGTGGGAAGAGGAAACCTCAACTGAGACAATGTCTCCATTACAATGATCTATAGACAGAATAATTTTGACAGTGACTGACATGGAAGGGCCTCACTCATTGTGAATAGTCCCCACCCTGGTCAAGTGATACTGGGTTGAAGAAGAAAAGTAAGCGGAAAAAAATGTGATTAAGCCAGGAAACAGTATTCCTGCATGGTTCTCCTTCAGTTTCTGCCTCAAGGTGATGGATTCTAGTTCTTGTATTGGTTTTCTTTAATGGCAGATTGTTACCTGTACATGAAACAAATCCAAACCTTCCTGTGTTGTTTTGTTCATGGTGTTTATCTCAGCAGCATAAAGCAAGTTAATATGTATTGGATTGCTGCTTTTAAGAGCTTTGTTGTGTAACACAATTAGGATATTTTCTCTTCCTAGGCAATTGATTTGTAACTATCATTCAGTAACACCTTTAATCCTTTGTAATGTCTTTTATTCTAGAAAATATTTTCTGCTGATATCAATAAAGTTGCATTAGATAACATTTTGAAGTTTGTTCTTACTAATTTTTTGCCATGTAATTTCATTGTTCTTAAAATGCATTTATTGTTATAATTTTTGCAGGCAGTGTATACTTGAATTTAGCCCTTCTGAAAATCTCTGCTTTTACACATAAGCCATTTATTAAATATAATTATTACTACAATTGGATTTATAAGTGCAATTTAAATCTCTTGCTAGTTTTTTGCCATCTCTCTTTTTTTCTGTTTTCCATTATGGCAGAAAACATGGACTCAGAGATGTTAGCTGACAGGCAGGTGATGGGAACACATTTTCAGTCCTCTCAAAGAGAAGAAGGAGCTCTTCATTGTTTACATTTAAATACAGGCAAAACATTTATACACATAAATTAAAAATTTATTGGAATTTTCTGAGAAAATTCTCAGATGTATAGGGAGCCTAGAAACAAGTTCTTATAGAGCTGATTTAGTGTTTTTAGTCATAATCATTAGGAAAAAGGTTTTGAATGAGTGTCTTCTGGTTTTCCTGGCACCAGTCCTTGTAGCCAATACCCATATTGTATATTTATTTTTAAAAGAATATTTTCCTTTCAGTTTTCTATCTGAAAGTATTTCCTTTTTAAAGATATAGGAAATAAACAGCTTCCTTCAAAGCAGAGCAAAGTTCCTAGAATCAGAAAATCATATTTAATATTTATAAATTATTTAATTCTGAATGAAAACATTGACTTTGCTGTGCTGTACTTTGCTTCATTTTGAAACAAAGATTACATATTTTGGCACCAGGATGTCACAGGCAAAAGTCAGTGTTGTTCAGATGATGACCAAACATAGTAACCATAACATGAGGAATTGTTAAAGCCAAGATCTGTGTCTTCCAATGTCCTTTCAATGCTATGAATTTGACTAGTTTTTGTATAGTTATAAATATAATTTCATAAAACACTTAACTATTCTTGTGTAGAAAATATTAAATAAATGATTATGATTATTTAATTACATTTTATTTCATTATTCTTTTTGGTGATTAGGACAATGGTAAAAAGACAAGATAGTTTCTATACATGGGTATTTGGTGAGTATGGGCAGGTGAGTGGTAGTAACATTGTGGGTCCAAAGGTATTTACTTTTTGCATTTTTTTATTTGCTAGCTCAGTCTTAATTATCAACTATAACTACTAATTATATATTTTTATAAGGACTTGTATTACAGATGACGCCAGCCTTATGCATCCTCTCTTCTTGGGATCACATGGTGACTTCTCTTTACTAAATTTCCCAGAATCTTCCTTCTCTTTTAGTCCCTCCTATCTTGTTTCCCTATTGGCCAACAGTGCTTTATTTATCAACTAATGAGACAAACATATACACAGAAAGACTTCCCACATCAATCAAGGAAATAAATTAGCAAGTTTAAAGATGGATTATAGATCCATAGAATTCTCAGAGAGGAAAAATAACCAAGGAATAGTCAAAGAAGTGTACAGCATTCTTAGTTATCAGGGAAATGCAAATCAAACTACTTTGAAATTTCATTTGACACCAGTCAGAAAGGCTAAGATCAATAAAACAAATGACAGCTCACATTGGAAAGGATGTGGAGCAAGGGTAACATTCCATTACTGATGGAAGTATAACTTGTAGAGCAACTATGGGAATAGTGTGGTGGTTCCTCAGAAACCTGGGATTGATTTATTGAGTAAAGAAAATTTGGTAAATTTACAAAATAGAATATTACACAGCTCTTAAAAATAAAATGATGAAATCTACTGGTAAATGTATGGAGCTAGAAAGAAATTATCCACCCAGTGAAACCTCCAGTCTAGGGAAATTTTTGTATCTAATCAAGTTGTTGGCCTGGGGTGTGCTGTGGGAACCTCCAAATAACCCAGGATATTTCAAGGCTATTTGTTGTGCACCATAAACTGATGGGTATGAGCTATTGCTGAAGACAACACCTATACAATTCAAAAAGCAAGTTGAAGTTGAGCTGGTGCCTGCATAGAGATTTCACCCCTACTGACTAATTTTCATTATAATAGAAAGTATTCTACTCACTACAAATGGACAATGGTCAACCCTAAGACAGTTAAAAACCTTATAATTTATACGGTGCCTTGCTTTGAAAAATGGATTAGTGTAATATGGCACAGGGCTTGTGGGAGTAACCAACTAATATTTTATTTGATTTAAGGCCTAATCAATAAAATGGACCCATCCTCAACATTGCTTGGGTGCTTAAGAACCCGAGAATAAATGGTCCAGTGACCCAGAAGAAAATCAAATACTATGATTCTGTTAAAAGAATATTAAAAAAGACTTCTAATTATATTCTGCTGTACTTGTAGATCTGTTTCTTGGTCAACCATGATCAGATAAGCTTTTTCTTGAAGTTGACAGGAGCAAATACAGAGACCAGCAACTGGATAATGTTCAGTTCTCAATGGGATGTCTTCATCAAACTCCTACTCTGAGGGCACAGGGAATCCTATGTAAGAGGAAGCAGAAAGATTGTAAGAGTCACAAGGAATAGAGGACATAAAAAAAACACAAAAAGACAAAAACAAAACAGAAACAAAAATACAACCCCACCAAACCAAAAACCAACCTAGCAAAAATCAACACATACAACAACAACAAGAACACCCCAAACAAACAAGAAACCTTATAAACACAGAAGGGCTGAAGCAGGACTGATACACATATGAATCCATAAACACCGTAGTAGCATGTACAGTGCCTGCACAGGTCTCCTCCAGATGGAGTCCCTTGCTGAGAGGGGAAGTGGACACCAGCCCCTATTCCTAACCCAAGAGCTATCTCCAACTGAGAACCACTCAAAAATGAAAAATTTATTTTCTCCAATGGAGTCTTCCTAGGTATACAAATCATTCCAAAGGTTTGGCAGTATGCCCAGCAGTAGATATTCCAACACAAAAGGAATCTTTTTTCTTTTGTTGTTGTTTTTGCTGTTTTTTAACCTTACGGGTCCTTTGCATATATATTATATTTTCCAGTTTTGTGTTTTTATGTGTGTGTGTGTGTGTTAACCTGTGTGTCTCTGCATTTATATTTTTTCGAGTTTTTTTTCTTTGGTTCTTTTTCTTCCATTTGTTTGTTTTGTCTTAACCTGGTTTCTTTGTTTTTATCTTACTTTATTATATATAATTATTATTTTAGATGCACGCTTGTCTTGTAATGAGGGAAAGAGTTTGGATTGAGTGGTTGGGGAAGTGGGGAAGATCTTGTAGGAGTTGGAGGAGGGGAACCATAATCAGAATATATTACATTTTTAAAAAATCAACAGAAAATACATTGAAAATTAATTACAAATGTGTATAAAATAAACTTAGAAGTCAAAGTAAGAAAAGGCGAGATGCATAGAAGTTGAAGATTGTCCTTGCTGGAAGATCATGAGCCCCAAATGGTTACCCCTGTTGGCTTAAAACTGCAAGGAAACTGACTTTTTGTTACGTCTACTCAGAATGATATTCTGACAACCCATACTGGATGTTTCCTCCACAACTGACACATAGCTCATTTGTATATTAAGACCTCAGTTTGCAGTGATTTGTGACAACACCCAAAGGAAAGTTGTGTAGTTGTTAAGTGTGTGGCTATTGTGCTATGGAGTGGAAATGACAAGAGGAAGGATGTAAATGTAACTAACCACTGAATGAAGATTCAAAACATTCTGGGAGAAGATTCATTCTACAGAGTAGAAAAGACAAGAGGATCCAGCTCATCAGATTTAACTTAATCTTCTCACATACCTGGAAAAAAGGGAGTTCAAGGAGATAGTAGGTGAGGGTGTGAAGCATATTTACTGAATGTTAGATATCAACTTATATGAGCTTATTAAAATACCTCTTTACATAGCAAGCTGTATATAGTGGATTTGCAAATTGCATATAGTAAGCAAGTAGGTACTAACTTAAGAGCAGGATTAGTGAGACTCCTCAAAATCAGGACCACCTTCCAGGGCATGTGAAGTTTTGATGTGAGTGTCCCTTTTACTTTATAGAGAAATGACCCTGGAAAGCAGTGTACTTGGGGTTTTATATACTGGAAAAATATAGCACCTTGGGTCAAAGAATGAATTGACTTCCTGTTCTAAGTGGTATAAAGTACAAGATGGTCCAGTCAGCTACCCCTTATCTTATGATACTGAATTCCCAAGTTATTCCTAAGAACTACAAATGAGTGGGAAATAGAATAGATTTTATGGATGGACTAGGGATAGATGAGGAACAGGAAGTACAGGTGGATGAGGGATAGCATACTGGGAGAGATGACTGGAACTAGGAAGTACTTGGGGGGTGTGATGTGGAAACTAATGCAGTGGAAACTGTAATCTATGAAGATGACCCTTGTGAAGTCTCATAGCCTCGGGAGATAATGAGCCTGAATCAGGCAATCTTTGGTAACCAGTAAAAACTTCCAGTGGTAGGACTGGGGCAACAATTTAGCCACAAAGCCTTTGACCTACAATTTGTCCTGCCTGCAAGATGTGTTGGGTCAATTCTGACACAAAACTTGTGTGAGTGTCAACCAATTACTGAGATTGCCTGAATGATCAGAAACCAGAAGCTTGATAGTCCAGAGACCTTGGATAAAAGTAAACCCAACTGCCCCCCTCAAAAGTCAATAAAATGATTCCTAATGATATTCTGCTATACTCATAGGTCAGAGCCTAGCCCAATTATCATCAGAGAAGCTGTAAATGATGGGAGCAGATTCAAAGACCTATAGCCATACAGCAGATAGAGCTCAGGGAACCCTCTGGAAGAGTGCAGAAAAGGATTGTAGGTGCCAGAGGGGTCAAGCACACCATGAGAACATGGCCCGTAGAATCAATTAAGCAGGATTCAGGGGCTCACCAAGACTGAAGGGGCTATACCAAGCCTACATTGGTCTGAGTCAGGTCCTTGCCATATATATTATGATTGTTTGTCTTGGTGATCATGTGGGGCTCATTACGGAGGGAGTGAGTGTAAGGGGGGATGTATTTCTTACTCTTTTACCTGATACCAGGACCCTTTCCTCATACTGGGTTGCATCGTCCAGCCTTGCTGTAACTGTTTGTGCCTAGCCTCATGGTAACTTGTTATTCCATGTTTGTTTGATATCCTTGGAGGCCTGTTTTTTTCCCAAGGGGAAACAAAGGGAGAGGAGATCTGGGGAAGAGAAGAGGTTGAGGGAACTGGGAGGAGTGGAGGCAGGGAAAACTGTATGAGACAATAATAATTTTTTTAAAAGGAACTACAAATGAGAAGTAGAATCGTGTTAGTGCAATGCTACCAGAGAATGATGTACCACATTGTTACCCAGAATAGTTTCCAGTTTTAAAAAATGTGTTATTTAAAATCACGTCCTTCTAAAATAGATTACACTGCAACCATATGTGTGTGTGTGTGTGTGTGTGTGTGTGTGTGTGTGTGTGTGTGTGTGTGTGTGTGTGTGTCTACTCTGGAAATATTTATGCATAGATAAACATATGCACAAACATACACTGAAAGGTTTGTAGTGTCACTTTTCTTGAGATCTCAAATTTGTTGTTATTTGTTAGAACTACACTCATGATATCTTTCAGAAATATAAAATATTAAAATTGATCTTAATTTTCTTGATTTCTTTAACAGTGCTTAAATCCACTATCCATTTGCTTAAATATTTATTTTCAGTTTTTGTTTGCTCATCCTGTCAAAGAAACTTCTTTTAGCATCACTTCTGTGCTAGCATGAGCTAGATACTAAGATAAGAAACCAAGGCAGAGCTCCCTGCCAACACATTTTACTCTGTACTGAGAGAGATCCAGATGTTAACAAATAGCCTTAGCATCAGGGGAGAATTGAATCAATACCACATAAAAGTATATGTGAGGGGCTGTGGGAGTGTTAAAGGAGTGATTAATTGTGCTTGGAAAGAGAGAAAGAAAAGAAAACACTTAAGCTGGAGTCCCTTAATGTAAAGCATTCAAAGATTGGGAAATAGAAAGATAAGCCATTTAAATTTTGTTATTTCATTATAGTTCACCAGGTTGTTCAATTTCTTTCCCATCTTTAAAACATAATATCATTGCTATAATTCTGAAGAGCTTAATATTTACAAATACAAAATAAACTATCACAAAACTACTTTTTACTTTTTCATGCCTTGTTGGGTTTGATCCCACACTTTCAACTGAATGGCAAAGGGTAGACTTATGTCTGTGTACACATAATATATGGAACTGTGATTACTTGTGCTCAGGCTCTGTGTTTGTTTTTATCACCTTGATATGAACTAGAATTACCTAATTGGAGGAAAACTCGATTAAGAAAATTCTGACATCAGTTAGCCTGTAGGCAAGCAGGTGACACACTTTCTTAAAGACAGAGTTTCTGTTCCACTGGTCCCACAAATTTTTTAGTCCCAAGTAAACACACTGAGGCTTCTATTAATTAGAAACCATTTGGGTGATGGCTAGCTCTCTCTTAATTACTAATCCATAACTATTAATCTATGTATTTCCACATGGCCTTATTTTACCAGACAATGCCTGCCATGTCCTATCTTCCCCTTAGGTACATGGTGTCTGCTTGTGGCTCCTCTGTGTGTCATCTTCCCCAAATTCTCCTCCTCTCTGTAGCCCTGCCACTACTTCCTGGCTACTAGAAAATGAGTGTTTTATTCATCAACCAATAAAAGAAACATATATACAGAGGAGCATCCTCCATCACTTTCTTTATTGATTGATGTGGGATTCCCTATCCTACTGTGGGCAGCACTTTGTCTTATTAGGTGGTCCTGGGGTTGTATACAGAAGCAAATTTAGTAATTCTGGAGGCCCAAGCCTGTAAGCAACATTCTTCTATGGTCTCTACTTCAGTTCCCTCCTCCACCATGTTCGTGCTTTGGGTTCATGCCCTGACTTCCTTTCATGGTGGACTGTGACTGGAACACATAATCTAAAATGAACATTTCCTCCCCCCTGCCAAGTTGCTCCTGGTCATGATCTTTATCACAGCAACAGAAAGAAAACTAACCCAGGCTCCTATACAAAATATACTGTATACTCTGTGACTATAACAAAACATTTTGCTTTGTGGTAGGTTTGGAGGATGAAAAGTCCAAGTTCAAGAACTTAATTGGGTTTGTTTTTTTTTATATTTTCTGTGAGATATGAGAGTGTAAGGAGGGACAACCTTTACCCTTGTTACAGAAACACCTGTTCTATCAGATCAGGGGCCCACACAGAGCATCATCTATTCTTAGCTATTTCCTGAAAGCATGGTTTAAAATACAGTCATAATGAATGAAGCTATTCACATTGGAATTTTGTAAGAATACAATTCCATAGGCAGCCATCGCCCACAGGCTAAATGAAATGAACAAATATATAACATATATAGCATGTAATTACACCGTGCCAAGCATCACTTTTGTTTTTTAGAGATAACAGTGGGGCACCCATAGTTACATTAGGTTAATATTTCATTTGAAGGAAGAACTGGGGTTAAAATATGATAAGTAAGTAGACAGAAATATTTGTGGCTGAAAACAAGTTCTGTGAAGTATATAAATACAGTGATTAACTGGGATAGGAAAGGCATACACTTTAAAATAACTTAAAACTTCATAGTCTCTCTCAGGAGGTAATATTTGAGAGAAGATAAAATGAATGAAAGCTCTAGTCATGTGAAGATAAGAGGAAATAATTTTCTAGGCAGCAGCAGCAGCAGCAACAGCAGCAAGAAGGGCATAAACCTTGAACAAGAAAGGAACTTCATGTTCTAGGAAATGAAGAGTAGGCATCCTGGCTGGACAGTGATGATTTGCAGGGCAGGTTTGAAAGAAATTGTCTAAATAGGTCAGGGTCAGGTTTTATAAGTTCTGAGAAGCAATGGCAGGCAACTAGAAATTTACTCACAAGTAATAGGAAATCACAGAAAGGTTTTATGCAGATTAATAAACTACTACATCTGTTTTTATAAGATTGTTTTGGGTTACTGTGTATAGTGAGGACAAGAGAGGTGGAAATAAAAATGTCATAATGGTTTAGGCTAGATTAGGAGATGATATCCATTCCTTAAAAAATCCTTCCACCTGTCAGAAAATTGTACTGTACATAATCTACTGGAACAAGCCAGCTTACTTCTATCTTATTAAAAAAAAAAACTAGGTCAATTTTGGGAATGATGCACCTTGGTTTGTATGCAAATAATAAATAGAGATGTTTAGGAAATCAGGGAATCCTATGAGAGCCCTTTCTTTATCCAGGAAAAACAGTGGGGATGGTTGGTATTCCATGTCCCAGTCTCTAATGGAGATGGAGAAAAGAGAAGGATTACAAATATTATTGATAAAATTATTTTTAGTGATTGCATATAAAATATTATAAATTATGTTAGTTTATAGATTAGAGTCATTGGGCTAGAAAAGTAAAGAAATTTTGGTTTTATTTTATTGGTGCCATTTATTTTTGTATTTATTTTTGATGACAATTGAGGAGAGAGTGAATAATTGTGAGGGTTCTACAATTACTTCAGGTTAGGTGTTTTCCACAGCAAGCAAGATATCTGCCTGAAAGCTGGTGCCACTGAATGTTGAAAGATATCAAATGAAGTCAGAATGATTAAGAATTTGGGGTTCCATGAATCTCCCACCTCTTCCTTCTATGAGGAACGTCAACACTCAACAATCCAAGCTGGGACGATCTTTTCCAAGACGGTATGGCTGAACTCATGAAGATGGCGGCAATTTGGCTTTGAGGCTAGTCTTATATAACACAAGTCCATCTCCAAAATTTGGTATTTTTTCCTCTGTACCATATTCTAAAGCAGCAGTTCTCATCCTGTACATCTCAAGCTGTGAGGTTGCATATCAGATAGATATCCTGCATATCAGTTATTTACATTATGATTCATAACAATAGTAAATTTACAGTTATGAAGTAGGAATAAAATAATTTTATGGTTGGGGTCACCACAACATAAGAAACTGTATTAAAGGGTAAAGCATTAGGAAGTTTGAGAACCACTGTTCTAAAGTAACCAACCTGAAAATAAAACAGAGAAATTAGAAAAAAAAAAAAGAATTTCTCTTGACAACCAAGGAGTTCGGCCATCAAAGCTCATTCACTGTATCCTGAGATGACTATAAAACAAGAATGGAAGATATTCTTCTTGCTATGAAATTTTTGAGAGTTTCATATCATGCATATTGATCATAATTATCCCTACTTCTCCTTCCTCCTTACCTTGGAGATTCAACTCACACCCAATCTTCTTTTTAAATTATATAATCTATCCACATTCAATTTGTGCTTCCCATATATTCATGAGTTGGAGCCATTCACTGGAGCATGGTTGTTGTGGATGGTTTCTTGTCCCACCAGGTTCTGCTGCTTCCACCCCAAATGAAAACATGGAGATGTTATATTAAATATAAAGTGTTGGCTAGTGGGTAGGACTCTGTCTTAATTATTAAACCATAACTACTAATCTATGTATTTCTACATGGCCTTATCTTACCAGAGAATGCCTGGTGCATCCTCCCTTCCTGGCCTCTACATGGCATCCTTTCAGGTTTTTCTCTGCCTCCCTTTCCCAGAATTCTCCTTGTCTTCTCAATCCACCTATCTTCCTGCCTCTATCAGCCAAACAGTGCTTTATTCATCAACCAATAAGAGAAACATATATAAACAGAAGGACATCCCCCATCACATGGCTGTCCTGCCAGAGGTTATACACTCAAGTGTTGACTGGCTTGATTTTACATAGGTCTTATGTATATCACACGGCCACAATGTGTTATTGAGTGAAGGGCTCTGTCATTTCAGATGACACTCCTTCACTTACATCCTCCCCAAGTTCAACATCTTACAATCTTCCCACCCCCTCTTCTGTGGTTGTACCTGAGTCTGCTGTGGAGAGCTAAGTATTATAGACCAGCTCCACAAGAAGAATACAGATATCTATTATCAAAAATCTGCAAGAACATATGGTTGAGGCTCATAGGCCCAAAAGGTAACCCTGTTACTATTATTTTGATAAATGAATATAGTATAAATCTCTAAATTCAAAACTCTATGCCCATAGAGTAGTGCAGCTCTTAGGCCTCATCATGGAAATGTCTCTCTGCAGTGAACAGCTGTTAACTTAAGGCTCTCACAACTGATCAATGTACAAAGAATAAATGAAGTGAAATGCTCAACCATAAATGAAAGCTATTTTATTCACTTATTTAAAATTCTGAATTGTGCCTATCTGTAATCAGGCAAATGCGTTTCAATTTGATTGAAGAAAAAATTAACATATGTGCTGTGGGGTGGTGCATAGATATATGTCCATAGGGTTTCTTCAAGAGTCTGTGTTACTTTTTTCTGTACCTTTAACTATCAACTCTGTTTTTTTTTTTTTTTTCTGTATCAAACCGGGACCAGGTGATATGCTCTGAGTAACTGTGAGAAGTTATTTTCATTATTTCTCTTTAGCAGTAAAGGAAAGAATCTTTACATATTGGGATGTTAGTCACCAACTCAGATCATAGGTGATCCTTGGACCTTCTAATTACAAGGCTCTCCTTCTAAGGTTTAGCCCATCTGAAAAATTAAGTGGCTTAATATAAGTACTCTGAGAAGAAGAGTGCATGGAGTTTGGATGGAAAATTCCAGTTTTCATGCACAGTAGTTTGAGTATATCGTAATAAATAATACAACAATCCATCAGGAGTCCACTAAGGTCATATTTCTGAAACATAAGGCACTCAACAAACCCTAGGGCTGCTAAGGCCTGGTTTTGTTTAGTATATGATGGACTTTAATATGTAGCTGGGAAATGTTTCACCCAGAGAGGAAGAATTGATATGATCATATAATCAGGTTATGGAGGACACATATTTAGAGATTGTCAAAACAAATTATATGTTTAATATAGATGAAGTCACTCTCACCTGGGATTTTGCAGGAGGTAAATACTATAAATTTGTAATAAGATGTTATAGTTGCAGGCAAAATGAAAGAATAATGAATGGTTGGTAAATTTTAGGCTGTATATAAGAGTATAAATATTCTCATTTGTACTAAAAAATCTAAAAACGGTTTAGGCCTTATTGAGGGTAATAGGAACTACAGATTAAAATGTACTTTCTGCTTTTTATTGTCATGAATTATATGGATGTGCATTCTGAAGATATCAAAACAGTTTCATATGTATCATATCAAAACAGGAGTTTGAGTTTGGGCTCTACAATAGGTTTAATAATATAATTTAAATATATAACAGATTTAAAATGTGAGTAATGCCAAATACTTTGATCAAAAACTATAAATGCATATATAATGAGATTCGGTAAACATTAAGATTACATAAGTAAGTTGTGTCTCAGTTTCACTTTCAAAACAGAAAAAAATAAGAAATTCAAGCCTATTCTAAAGGTATGTATCTCTTGAAAACATTCATTTACTTCAGATATAAACACAGTGGTAGTATTGCTGGATCATGTGGTAGTTTTTAATTTTTGGAGAAACCTCCACATTGTTTTCTATACTGTCTGTGTTAATTTATATTTCTACAAATAGTATAAAGAATTTATTCTTCAGACCATTGTTAACACTAACCTTTTCATCTTTTTGTAATAATTATCCTTTGAGTTAAAATTTTTCATGATACAATATGCTGATCACCCTTTCATAAACCCATTGGTTTTGTTTTATCTTCTTTTAATAAATATCTACTGATTCCTTTCTTCTTATAACAAAATTGATTTTACTTGCTATGAAATTGCATTCCTTACATACTCTTTGAGCAGTAACCTATTGATAAACATTTCCTCTTATATGTTCTCTATTCCTATTATTTATTTCTTCTTAGTAGAGAACCTCTTAAGTTTGATGTATTCCCCAGAAAGAATGTCCAGAAATAAACCCAAGTACAACCAACTGATCTTTGACTATACAATTGTAGGAAATAGTGATTATCTATATGCAAAACATGTCCCTGTATCTCTTCCATACACAAAAACACTACAAGGAACAAGGCTATATCTCAAATAATTAATGACAACAATAGTACAGCTAATAATGTAATCTTGAATATTTGTAGTATGGTGGAACCTGGATGATTTTTTGCTGAGTTAAATAAACCATATACTGATGGACAAATGATACATGACAAATCACACATGAATAGAAACATTTAAGGGCATAGAAGGAATGTAGAATAGAATGGTCGCTGCTAGAGGTTGGAAGAAAAGATAGTTATCAAAGGTTGGGGGAATTATCCATCAAAGGTGCAAAGTTCCAATTGTAGATAGTAAATAAATTTTGTCTACTCTAGTACAATAAATTTGATGTATATCCATTTTTATATTTTGCTTTTGGGGTTCTTTTTATGAGACAGGGTTTCGCTCTATAGCTCTGTCTGTCCTAGAACTCACTCTGTAGACCAGGCTAACCTCAAATTTACCAAGGTCCACCTGCCTCTGCCTCCTGAGTGCTGGGAGTAAGGGGTTCATTTCTGATAGTTCAGGGTTCAATGGAATATTTTTTTTCACCATGATGAGGAAAACATAGTCACATGAAGAACTAGTAGATGTAGGTGAAAGTTATGAGTTAGCTGGTAACATTGAGTAGTAAAACAGATAGTAGAGCAATTGCTAAAACTGTTAGATCTGGTCCCAGTGATTCATTTCTCCAATAAAACTCCACCTTCTAAAGAAATTACCGTTTCCTCCAAAAGCACCACCAGCTAGGGATCTAGTGTAGTTGCATGCAACTGTGTGGAACTGTTTACATCTAAATAATTACATTCTACCCTTGGTCACCATAGGCTCATAGCTATCTCATAATATAAAATTTATGTAGTCCAACTTCAAAATTTCCCATAATCTTACAGAGGCCATATTATATTTAAATCTACACATGAAAACTTTCCTGAAAATTTTTTTTTAAAACATCACACAATTTTAATGTACAATGTCACAAAAACAAGAAATGGTAGCATAACAAGGCCAGAAAAGTGTATGCCAATTCTGAAATACAGGACAACATCAAATCCCACAAACATGCAGCACCTAGGGCTTGTAGTAGTGTCATGTGGGCTCAAACAGGCATGGACATCTCTTACAGCTCTACTGCATGCAACACCCATGGCTCTCCCTTGGTTGGTTTCACTTATCAACTTCAGCTTTCCTGAACAGTATGTTTTCCTAGCATTCCTAACACCCTGGGTTCACTGTTTTAAGTTAGGCTTCAGATGTAGGGTTTCTCATATAACTTATTCATGAGCATCATAAAAGAATTCAGACCCTGCTGCATTGCCTTTCCTTCATGTGCTTCCTGGAACATTCGGATGAGCTAATATAGACCTATAACTGCTGTATCTCGAGTAGGAGAAAACTTAGGACTAGTTGGATAATGACAGCACTACCCACTCAAGATATATTCTAGCAGCTTTGAATTTCAGTTGCAGCAATTCAAAGTTAATTCTTGAGAAACATTTCCCCAGGCTGCCATTCCCTGGCAAAATAATCTAGAAGATATATCTTTTCAAGCATTCTGTATTTATTTGTTTGTTCATATAGGACATCACAGAGTCCCAGGACATCTTAAACTCACTGTTTCATTAAGGATGACTTTGATCTTTTGATTCACCTACCTCTGTCTCCCAAGAGATGGGGTTGCAAGCACAGACTACTGTACTGTGCACAAACTTTTCTTTCAAATGAGTGTTTTTGAGCTTTATGTCTTGGAGCCACTGATGGCCTTGAAGTCCCTCATGATAGCTTGCCTACAGTCCAGGGCAAATTGCATTGTTTCTGTTTGACAATAGTATTCTGTTTAGCAGTTGTATCCACCTTCTCCACATTTTCCCTATACTCTGTTTTAACAGAGTTCACACTGCTTTCTCAACAAATAGGTTTATATCTTTCTTCTCTACCATGGATTCCCCTATGAATTTGGCTGGGAACAATGAGCAATATACATACTTTGGCCAGATAGCCTTGTTGTCTTAAATTATTCTCTGTGAAACAGATTAGTCAATTTCTATTAAATTCTTCCTCATTCAAATTTTAAGGACATGAGAAGAATGTAGCTGGATGCTTGGCCAGAATGTAACATGAATGGTCTGGAACTCAGGTCCTGATAGCATCCTTGTTCTTCTATGACTCATCAGGAGCCTCGCCTTAATTATTGAATTTTCTCCCAGCATTAAGATATTCCTTATTCTTTCTGAATGTCTGAGCAATTTCTGATTATAGCATTTTAGGGCGTCTTTTGTTTACAGGCATAAACTCTTTAGATTCCTAGCACAAATGAATTCCAAATACCTATAAGGCATTTCAAGTTGATTGAATCAATGACCCATACATTCAAAACCAATCTTCCATGTGTTTATGCATCTACAAGTTTGTGTGTGTGTGTGTGTGTGTGTGTGTGTGTGTGTGTGTGTGTGTGTTCAGCTGTAAGTGTATATGTATATATACACACAAATATGTGGATGAAAGAAGCAGCATTGAGTATCACTACTCAGGATCTGTCCACATTGTTTTTTGAGACAATGGCTCGATAATTGCCTTGGAATTCAAGTAAACTAGGCTGGCTGGTCTCGGACTTCAGAGTTATCGTTTTTCATTTAACAGGAACACATTCCTAGGCTAAGCAGTAAAGGCAGAGCCATTGTCATGGCAACACAAGCTCCCACAGCCATAGGAACAAAACTGTGACCAAACAGGGAGGGTATAGTGCCTGACCACTTTAAGATATATATCTATTTAATAGTAGATTAGCAAGTGAATAATTGGCATACTTTTCTTAGTAATCTTGGTTGGACATTGTGGCTCTGAAATTGCACATAGCTATAAGGTTTCAAACTTATGATCTATTTATAAAAGTCCTTTTGTCTAGTTTGAACTTTCTCTGAGGTAAAAGTGAACTAATTTTGTGTAGTTGTCTGAGCCAGAGAACAAGGCAGGCTATTAAGACTTCACAGACCTTGTGGGACAAATAGATCCAGTTATGAAGCATGGCCCAATATATAATCTATATATCAAAATTGCATAGCTAAATGAAAACTCATCTTCCATAGATATATGCACCTACTAAACAACACACTGTAGTGGTGTGGTAAAGATTTCCAAGATGTAATGTGAGGGAATGAGCTCTTCAGACAAGATGTCTGCAATGAGGACAGCTAGCACATTCAGAAGGCAGTATTCCTGATCACCCTGCTAAATAAGTTGTCTCCATCTTATGTGCATCTCTGGTGACAATATTCCCCATAGCCTTGCTAAATAAGGTCTTTATGTCCATGGGATATGCATCTCCAATGAACTGACCCCTGAAGTATGATCTGAATTCTCACTGCATAATTCTGTGTTCTGTGGCAAATTATTGCTTGAACAAGTGAAACTATATAATTAGTTATATACAATCAGATCATCTGCATTAATCCACTGGTGTGTATAAACAATGAAGGGATTTATTCACTCATTTTGATATTCTAAAGTTACCAAATCTCTTCTATGATAGTCTATTTCAGGGTTAATAGGAGTGTAGTTGTACATGAACACCAAGCCTAAGGAATTTTGGGGCGAACATAAGTTCTCACCCATGTCTCAGAGAAAAAGACAACAGTGATGTTAAAACCATAAAACAGGGCTGGTAAGGCTCTCATCCTACAGAAATGTTAATGACTCACTAAGAATATACAGGGTTATATGGACACAAATCACTATTTAATACTTTTCAGGAATTAATGAACGAAAAAGTAATCCTAATACAATTGTGCATTAAACTTTTAGTTTTAAGATATAAATAGTAGTGCGTTTGGTGTTTGTTTGTTGCATTTATCCTTTCAATAAATACTTATTGATCACCTAGGAAACACTTAAGATACCAAGCATTGGTTCACTTCCTGTGGAATTATTAGCTATTATTATGCTTCTGAGAACACCATTTCCCATTTTTAAATTAAACCATTGTATTGGTTATTTTATGTTTATTCTAAATAATAAGAAATAAAAATCAGAACCCCCAGCCCTTTATCAAAGTGATAGAGTGTATGTGCTTTCCTGTAGTTACCATTTTCATAACTATAATTGCTTCCAAAACTGTAATAGCATTTCTGTAGCTCAAAATATAATTTAATAACACTTCTGTGTGATAGATTTGAGAAAAGGGATATTTAAAACTTACATCCCTTCTGCTTCTTATAGTGGGAAATAACCTATACGGAGTCAGGTAGAAATATAAGGGTATTTAATAGGGAAAAGCCTTACTTACAGAGCGACCTAGCCAGCCAGCGTGGCAGCAGTCTGTATGCAAGCCCAAAAAAGAGAAACTGAAAGCGAAAACGCAGTCACCCTATGTCTCCTGATCACGCCCTTGCAAGCTTGTGAGGGTGTGGTCAGGCACACCTGTAGCCAGCCCCTAAGTAGGCATGGCTACAGCTTCCCCTACAATTCCCCTTTTAGTCTAAAAGAGGATTAAAACTTAACAATTTAAAGTATAAGAAGATACAACAATCTGCTTATGTCACATCCTAACTATCTATTTTAACTAAACCCTAAAGTCATCTGAAAGAGGTGTCCAAGCCTGAACACCTCCTTCCAATGCCAACCATAAACAATAGGAAGCTATCCCTAACTAGGTATATACACTATCCTAAGTGACAACAATGGGGAAAGGGGGTGTAGCATTCTCCAAGTTACTTCCTGCTGAAATGGGAGGATGATAGCATGTGGGGTGCTGTAGGAAGAAAATGTTAGTATCCAGTCCATGTTAGATGGGATTCACTTGATTGAAGATCTCACTTGAAATCCTCAACTTGATTGAAGTCAGAACCCGAACCTCTGGCCGGAGTGTCAGTTGAAATGGAGCAAGTTGGATCCAGTGCAGTCGAGGAGGTGTGGCCCATTTTCTTTCCAGGGTGTCCAGGGATTGCTGCCAGGCAGGTCTTCATTTGCTGTGTGGGACTCAAACATAAACAGTTAGCAGAGAAATGTTTGCTTGTGTATGTACACATGCTGGAGAATGCAACCATGAGAGCATAACAATTAAGAGAGGGTGTAAACCTTGAGAGAAAGATCCAAGAAAAGACAGTCCCCAAATTCATCTTTTATTCTGTATTACATCAATTGGCTTCATACAACACAGAAACACTAAAGTTTAGTTAAATAACATGCTTGGATTTTAAAGGAGGAAAGCCAAATCCACCTCTAAACCCAGCATTGGTTTAATTGAATAGGGACTAGGAAATAAAGAGAAATAGTTCTCTGAGAGACAGCTGTAAAGTTTACCATATGGCACGTTCCTTTTGTTTGATGGTTATAGCTACCTTTTCTTCCCAAGTATCTACCCATGCAGTGTCCTTTGCCTTCTGGAGATGAGTTTTCCTGTGAAGATAAAAGCAAAACACTTCCCTTTCCTTTGGGGAGTTTCTATTTAGTTTATAAGATATACCTTAGTAGAATACCTGTCATTTGTCCTCGAGAGGTTTTTCCTTTTCCACTGGAATCTTGATCAACTTTGATGGCATCCAAAGTTTTTCTTCTCCTGTAAAAACCAATGCAAAACCCCTACCCCAACATAACACATGTCCTGGTTTCCATACAGAGGTTAGTACATCTTTGAAGTATACCGGCTGATTGAGTTCAGCAGTTTTTTTCCGTAGTCCAGTGTCTTTCTGCAGCCGTTTGTCCTTTTTCATTGGCATTAAGAAAGTTTAGTGTTAATAAAGCATTATGCAACCTATGTTTGGGGGGTTTAGTCTTCCAAGCTTGTTTGTTGAGCATCTCCTTAAGTGTTCTATTAGATCTCTCAACCACTGCTTGTCCTGTAGGATTGTGTGGTATACCAGTAACATGCTTTATGTTATAATATTTGAAAAATTGTTCCAATTTTGTAGAGACATATGCTGGAGCATTGTCAGTTTTTATTTGTGCAGGTATACCCATAACTGCCATCACCTCTAGAAGGTGTGTAATAACAGAATCAGCTATTTCAGAGTTAAGAGCAGTAGTCCATTGGAACCCTGAGAATGTGTCTATAGTATGATGCACATATTTCAAGTTTCCAAACTCTGCAAAGTGAAAGACATCCATCTGCCAAACCTCACTTCTCTGAATGCCCTTAGGATTACAACCTGCTGGCAATGGAGTTTGACTATAAAAGGAACAAGTAGGACAGTTTGTCATTATCTCCTTGGCTTGTTTCCAAGTGATGGAGAAGTCCTTTTTATTTACTATTTACTATTTAGTAATATAATACTTTGATATTTACATGATTCTATTATGAAATTCTGAGGCTTCTAGCACACTTCCAATCAATAAAAGATCAATCTCATCATTGCCTTGTGCTAGTGGGCCAGGCAGACCCATATGGGATCTGATATCCTGCTTGATTCTTTCAAATATCAAGTAATTTATATTAAGCCATTTATTATGATTGAACTTTGAAAACCCTTTGATTTCCCATAAATTTTTAAAATTATGGAAATTTGTATAAAGGTGATATCATAAAGTAATATCATGTTGATAAAGCTGAGCAGCATCTGCCTTTCCATTTCCTTTTTATAAATTTTTTTATTAGTTCAAATTAGGAACAAACTTGTTTCACATGTCAATCCCTTCTCCCTCTCCCTCCCCTCATCCCCACCCCTCCTTCCTGACCCCTGACCTACCTCCCAACCATCCACCCTCCACTCCCCAGCAGGGTAGAACCCTCAACAGGGCTTCCATAAAGTCACAAAATCATTCTGGGCTGGGCCTAGGCCCTTCCCCATGTGTGCAGGGTAAGAGTGCCCTTCAAGAGGCATGGGCTCTCAAAGTCCCTTCTTGCACCAGGGAAAAATACTAATCCACTACCTGGGCCTCCGAGAGTGCAGAGGCTTCCTCATTGACATCTATGTTCAGGGGTCTGGATCAGTCCCGTACTGGCCTCCCAGACAGCATCTGGGGTCAATGTGTTCCCCCTTGTTCAGGCCAGCTGTTTCTGTGGGTTTCTCCAACCTGGTACAGACCCCTTCGATCTTCATTCCTCCCTCTCTGCAGCTAAGTTCCAGATTTCAGCTCAGCGTATATCTGTGGATGTCTGTCTCTGCTTCCATCAGCCACTGGATGACGGCTCTAGAATGGCTTAAAGAGTAGTCATCAATCTCATTTTAAGGGAAGGGCTTTTAGGTTATCCTCTCCACCATTGCCTGGATTATCAGATTGTGTCAACCTTGTAGGTCTCTGGAAATCTCCCTAGTGTCAGATCTCCCCTTGGACCTATCGTGGCTCCCTCTAATATGGTATCTCTCATCCTGCTCTCTCTCCTCTATTCTTCCCCCAACTCAATATTTTTGCTGCTCCATTTCCTCCTCTCCTCTTCTCCTGCTCTCATTCCGGCAGCTACCTCTCCCCTACCCTTATGCTCCCAATTAACTCAGGAGTTCCTGCCCCTTCCCATTCCTGGGATCCATATTTATCCCCTAGAGTACTTCATGTTTCCTAATTTCTTTGGTGAAGAGGATTATAGGATGCTAATCCTTCATGTTTAAAATTTATATATGAGTGAGTACATACCATGTTTGTCTTTTTGTGACTTGGTTACCTCACTAAGGATGTTTTTTCTAGTTCCATCCATTTGCCTGTGGATTTCAAGATTCCATTGCTTTTTTTTCTGCTGAGTAGTACTCCATCGTGTAAATGTACTACATTTTCTCTATCCATTCTTCAGTTGAGGGACATCAAGGTTTCTTCCGGTTCTGGCTATTACAAACAATGCTGCTATGAATATGGTTGAACATATATTCTATGAACATGCATTATTTGGGTATATACCCAAGAGAGGAATTGCTGGATCTTGAGGTAGACTGATTTACCTTTTTCTGAGCAACCACCATTCTGATTTCCAGAGTGGTTTTACAGGTTCACACTCCCAGCAGTAATGGAGGAGTTTATCTTTTTCTCCACATCATATCCAGCATAGATTGTCATTGGTATTTTTGATTTTAGCCATTCTGACAGGTGTGAGGTAGTATCTCAGAGTTGTTTTGAGTTGCATTTCTCTGATGGCCAAGGAAATTGAGCAGTTTCTTAAGTGTCTTTCAGCCGTTTCAGATTCCTTTGTTGAGAATTCTCTAGTTCTGCACCCCACTTTTTAATTTCATTGTTTGGTGTTTTGGTGGCTAGCTTAAGTTCATTGTATATTTTGAAAACAAGCCCTCTGTCAGATTTTGGAATGGTGAAGATCTTTTCCCATTCTGTGAGCTGTCGTTTTGTCCTACTTACTGTGTCCTTTTACAAAAGCTTCTCAGTTTCAGGACCTCCCATTTATTAATTGAAGATCTCAATATCTGTGCTATTGGTGTAATCTTCAGGAAGCAATCTCCTGTGCCAATTCGTTCAAGGGTATCTCCCACTTTCTCTTCTAGAAGATTCAGTGTGGCTGGATTTATGTTGAGATCTTTGATCCATTTGCACTTAAGTGAATGGTGACAGATATGGATCTAACTGCAATCTTCTGCATGTCTGAATCCAGTTGTGCTGGCACCATTTATTGAAGATGCTATCTTTCTTCTATTGTATAGATTTAGCATCTTTGTCAAAAATAAGGTGTGGTCATAGGTGTGTGGGTTACTATCATGATTTTCAACTCAATTCCATTGGTCTACCTACCTATTTTATATACAATACCAAGCTGTTTTCAGAACTATGGCTCTGTAATAGAGCTTGAATTCAGGGATGGTGATGCCACCAGAAAATCCTTTATTTGCACAGCGTTGTTTTGGCTATCCTGGGTTTTTTGTTTTTCCATATAAAGTTTAGTATTGTTCTTTCAAGGTTTGTGAAGAACTGTGTTGGGATTTTGATAGGGATTGCATTGACTCTGTAGATTACTTTTGGCAAGATTGCCATTTTTACTATGTTGATTCTACCTATTCAAGAGCATGGGAGATCTTTCCATTTTTTGGTATCTTCTTTAATTTCTTTCTTTAAAGACTCGAAGTTCTTACTGTACAGATCTTTCACTTTTTTGGTTAGTGTTACCCCAAGATATTTTATGTTGCCTGCAGATATTGTGAAGGGTGATGTTTCTCTGATTTCTTTCTCATAGCATTTGTCATCTGTATATAGTAGGGCTACTTATTTTTTTTTGAGTTAATTTTGTATCCTGCTACTTTGCTGAAGGTGTTTATCAGCTGTATGTAGACTATTATATCATCTGCAAATAGTGAGAGTATGACATATTCCTTCCAATTTATATACCTTTGATCTCATTTTCTTGTCTTATTGCTTGAAGTCTAGCTAGGACTTCAAGTACAATATTGAAGACATATGGAGAGAGTGGACAGCCTTGTCTTATTACTGATTTTAGAGGAATCGCTTTGAGCTTTTCTCCATTTAGTTTGATGTTGGCTGTTGGTGTGGTGTATATTGCTTTTATCATGTTTAGATGTGTTCCTGTTATTCCTGTTCTCTCCAAGGTCTTTATCATGAAGGGATGCTGGATTTTGTCAAAGGCTTTTTCAGCATCTAGTGAGATGATCATGTGATTTTTCTTTTTCAGTTTATTTATATGGTGGATTACACTGATGAATTTTCCTATGTTGAACCATCTTTGTATCCCTAGGATGAAGCCCACTTGATCATAGTGGATGATTTTCATGATGTGTTCTTGGATTCGATTTGTCAATAGTTTATTGAGTATTATTGTATCAATGTTCATGAGGGGTATTGGTCTCCAGTTCTCTTTTTTACTTGTATCTTTGTGTGGCTTGGGTATCAAAGTGATTGTAGCCTTTAAAAAGAGTTCGGCAGTATTCTTTCTTCTTCTACTCCTCTATGGTGAGTTTGCTTCTTTTTGCTCTAAATCTTTCAGTTGTTCTATCAATTCTCTCATGTGACTATTCTCCAGTTTCTTCATGTGGGCACTTAGTGCTATGAACTTTCCTCTTAACACTGCTTTCAAAGTGTCCCATAAGTTTGGGTATGTTGTGTCTACATTCTCGTTAAATTCTAGGAAGTTTTTAATTTCTTTTTTTATTTCTTCCTCTACTGGGAATGGTGTGATTGGGTGTTATTCAATTTCCACAAGTTTGTAGGTTTTCTGCAATTTTTATTTCTGTTGAATTCTAGCTTTAAAGCATGGCGATGTGATAAGATACAGGGGGTTATTTCAATTCTTTTGTATCTGTGGAAGTTTGCTATGTGGTCAATTTTAGTGAAGGTGCCATATGGTGCTGAGAAGACGGTATATTCTTTTGTATTTGGATGGAATGTTCTATAGATATTTGTTAAACCCACTTGGGTCATAACTTCTGTGAGATGCTTTGTTTCTTTGTTAATTTTCTGTCTGGTGTTCCTGTCTGGTGGTGAATGGGGGGGTGTTGAAGTCTCCTACTGTAAGTGTGTGTGGTTTTAAGTGTGGTTTGAGCTTTAGTAATGTTTCTTTTTCATATGTGGGTGCCTTCATTTTGGGGGCATAGATGTTTAGGATTGAGACTTCATCTTGATAGACTTTTCCTGTGACAAGTATGAAATGTTCTTCTTCATCACTTTTGAGTGATTTTAGTTTGAAGTCTAATTTGTTAGATATTAGGTTTGCTACACCTGCTTGATTTTTGGGCCCATTTGATTGGAAAATCTTTTCCTAACCCATTACTCTGAGGTAATGCCTGTCTTTGAAGTTGAGGTGTGTTTCTTCTATACAGCAGAAGGATGGATTCTGTCTTTGTATCCATTCTGTTAGCTTGTGTCTTTCTATGTGCAGGTTAAGACCATTGATATTGAAGGATATTAATGTCCATTGCTTGTTTGTTCTTGTTTGTTTTGGATTTATTGTTGGTGGTTTCACTGTGTATGGATTTCACCCTCCTGTTTTCTTTTTGTGTTTGGTAAAATTGGATTATCTATTGCCTATATTTAGTTATCTTCGTTTAGTTATCTTCGTTGGGTTGGAGTTTTCCTTCTGGAACTTTCTGTATTGCTGGATTTGTGGATATGTATTGTTGGACTAAAGAACTTTGGATTTGTTGGCAGGTATTGGTTACTAGGGTAGGTTTGGAGGTTTTTAGCATGGCTTCTGGTTCTAGACACTCTTCTTCCCCATTCATTCATTTGATATGAATAGCTGCTTGTGTGGCTCCTGCTGTATCAGCTGAGTTTCTTTGCCATGCCTTTCCCACCATTGTGGACTGAATCCTCTGAAACCATTAGAAAAGTTATCTTTCTTTCAGAACTACAGGCAACTGCGGAAGACTGAAGGAGGAGGGGTAGCCATTCCCAGGAAGCACACACCAATTGATTGTCTGGTACCAAGCAGTCAGCCCTGAACACATACATATTAGTAACATTGTATAGACTGAAAAGTTGTATTTAGTAATATATGTGTAAATAAAGATACATATATCCAGCACTCTCCATTAAAAAAAAAAATAAAAAACAAAATCCCAGAAAAAAAGCACAGTTCTGTTACTCTTGTGGTACCTGGCACCATTTTTGTTTAAATTAGCTTCTCTCTACAATTTTGTTCAAATGACTGCAGAACCTTGAAAAGCTGTTGCTGCTATTGATGCATAACATACTGCCATTAGTGATATATATATATATATAATATATTGAATATATATATATATATTGAATTTTTGGAAACTTTATCTGTGCTGTCAACTTTGGAAAAATATCCCAGTTTACCGTGTTGTGTTGGCATTGTACAAAAATTAACAGCAATATTGGTCCAGAAATGTTGAACTTAATTTTTTTCTATTTGAACACAGTTAACACACTGTATTATTTATGTAAGGTCTTAAAAAAAGGGAAGGGATTTTGAGAGCCCATCCCTAGTGAAGGGATATTCTCTTGACCTCGACACATGGCATAGGGCCTAGGCCTGGCCCAGGATGATGTGGTAGACTTTGGAAGCCCCTTTTGAGGGCCTTACCCTGCCTGGGGAGTGGAGGGAGGATGGCAAGGGGCAGGTGGGATGTTGGGGGAGGGAGAGGGAGAAAGGATTGACATCTGAAGCAAGCTTGTTTGTAATTTGAACTAATAAAATAAAATAAAATAAATACTTATATCCATACAATAAGAATTAGTGATATAAAATACCACAAGGTACTTTTTGTATATTTTTTTAGTATATTCTGTTATGGATGGTTAGTTATATGAAGGTGAGTGGGGAGGAATATGGGGGAGGGGATTAAGAGAGGGGAAAGAGAAAGGGTAATGTAAATATATTCAAATTTCAAAAAGGAAAGTAAAGAAATGTCAGGAAGCAGCCTGATTTTGAATTCTTGTTTTGTTCCTTAAATGGGACTCTTAGTGAATTTGTTGTCCTCTATGATCACTTGTTATGCAAATATAATGATAATAATAATAATAATAATGATTTGATTAGCTTTTATGATAAAATAACAAATTCTTGTGGAATTGATGTCCACATATCACTTAGAACCATGTTCACAGTAGAAGAAGAACCATGGAAATGCCAGCAATGGGTTACTTTTTCATTTAAAATCTTCATTTGCCATTTTTGAAAATTAAATCATCTGGGGAATTTTTAGTATATTCTGTTATGGATGGTTAGTTATAATCTTCTTGTTGATAACTATTTTTCTTAACAACATATATTAACAAGTTTTTTTAAAACAACCTAATTTTGAATTTTACTCAGTTCTAAATTCTTATGTATGCATGGGCATGTTTTGCTTTCTGATTTTTTTCTAGGAATTTATTAATCTATCTTTAGCATTATCATTTTGCTGAAACTACTGAAATATTATAATATGCTTGATGTTTAATGGAGCAATTTTGTTTAAATGAAATTTATTTTATTTCTCAAGGATACTGTTTTTTCATATGTGGTTATTTGTATACACATTTACATTTAGGTATTGTTTTGTTTTGTTTTGTTTGTTCTTTGTTTTCTCTATTATTATTATTATTATTATTATTATTATTATTATTAATTCAAGTTAGGGAACAGGCTTGTTTCACATGTAATTCCCCTCTCCCTCTCCCTCCCCTCACCCCCATTCCTTCTCCCCCACCTCCAACCTACCCCCCACCCCATCCACCCTCCATTCCCCAGGCAGGGTAGGGCCCCCAACCGGGGCTCCACCAAGTCCATCAAATCTTCCTGTGCTGGGCCTAGGCCCTTCCCCATGTGACCAGAGACAGAGCGCATCCCTTCAAGTGGGATGGGCTCTCAAAGTCCCCCCCCACACACCAGGGCAAAAGCCAGTCCACCTGATATGCTTTCCCTTTTTCAGGCCAACTGTTTCTGTGGGTTTCTCCAACCTGGTACAGACCCTTTCGTTCTTCATTCCTCCCTCTCTTCAACTAGATTCCAGATTTCAGCTCAGTGTATTTCTGTGGATGTCTGTCTCTGCTTCCATCAGCCACAGGATGAGGACTCTAGGATAGCATAGAAAGTAGTCATCAATCTCATTCTAGGGGAAGGGCTTCTAGGCCATTCTCTCCTCCACTGCCCGGACTGTCAGATCGTGTCATCCTTCTAGGTCTCTGGAGATCTCCCTAGTTCCAGATCTCTTCTAGGACCTATAGTGGCTCCCTCTGGTATGATATCTCTCATCCTGCTCTCTCTCCTTTATTCTTCCCCCAACTCAATATATCTGCTCCTCCATTTCTTCTCCTCTACTCTTCTTCTTGTGCTCTTATTGTGGCTGCACCCATTCCCCTACCCTCACACTCTCAATTAGCTTGGGAGTTCATGCCACTTCCCATTCCTGGGGTCCATTTATCCCTTAGAGTCATTCATGATTTCTAGTTTCTTTAGGGAAGAGGATTATAGGCTGGTAATCCTTTGATCTATGTCTAAAAATCATATATGAGTGAGTACATACCATGTTTGTCTTTTTGTGATTGGGTTACCTCACTCAGGATGGTTTCTTCTAGTTCCATCCATTTGCCTGTGAATTTCAAGATTCCATTGCATTTTTCTGCTAGTAGTATAAATGTACCACATTTTCTCTTTCCATTCTTCAGTTGAGGGGCATCTAGGTTGCTTCCAGGTTCTGGCTATTACAAACAATGCTGCTATGAACATGGTTGAACATATGTCCTTGTTGTATGGACATGCAGTATTTGGGTATATACCCAAGAGAGGAATTGCTGGATCTTGAGGTAGATTGATTCCCATTTTTCTGAGCATCCGCCATACTGATTTCCAAAGTGGTCTTATGAGTTCACACTCCCACCAGCAATGGAGGAGTGTTCCTTCTTCTCCGCATCCTCTCCAGCAAAGGTTGTCATTGGTATCTTTTATTTTAGCCATTCTGACAGGTGTGAGGTGGTATCTCAGAGTTGTTTTGAGTTGCATTTCTGTGATGGCCAAGGATTTTGAGCACTTTCTTAAGTGTCTTTCAGCCATTTCAGATTCCTCTGTTGAAAAATCTCTGTTTAGTTCTGCACCCCACTTTTTAATTTCATTGTATGGTGTTTTGGTGGCTAGCTTCTTGAGCTCTTTGTATTTTTTGGAAATCAGTCCTCTGTCAGATGTGGGGCTGGTGAAAATCTTTTCCCATTCTGTGTGTGGTCGTTTTGTCTTACTGACTGTGTCCTTTGCCTTACAGAAGCTTCTCAGTTTCAGGAGGTCCCATTTATTGATTGCAGACCTCAGTGTCTGTGCTTCTGGCGTGATGTTCAGGAATCGTTCTCCTGTGCCAAATTGTTCAAGGATTATTCCCACTTTCTCTTCTAGAAGATTCAGTGTGGCTGGATTTATGCTGAGATATTTGATCCTTTTGCACTTAAGTTTCGTGCATGGTGACAGGTATGGATCAATCTGCAATTTTCTGCATGTCCGAATCCAATTGCGCCAGCACCATTTGTTGAAGATGCTATCTATTTTCCATTGTATGGATTTAGCATCTTTGTCAAAAATAAGGTGTTCCTAGGTGCGTGGGATAGTATCTGGGTCTTCAATTCAATTCCATTGGTCTATCTGTCTATTCTTGTGCCAATTCCAAGCTGTTTTCAGAACTATGGCTCTAGAGTCGAGCTTAAAGTCTGGGATGGTGATGCCTCCAGAAGATCTTTTATTGTAAAGAGTTGTTTTGGCTATCCTGGGTTTTTTATTTTTCCATGTAAAGTTGAGTATTGTTCTTTCAATGTCTGTGAAAAACTGTTTTGGGATTTTAATGGGGATTGTGTTGAATCTGTAGATTGCTTTTGGTAGGATTGCCATTTTTACTATGTTAATTCTGCCTATCCAAGAGCATGGGAGATCTTTCCACTTCTTTAATTTCTTTCTTTAAAGTCTCAAAGTTCTTATTGTACAGGTCTTTCACTTTTTTGGTTAGTGTTACCCCCAGATATTTTGTGTTGCTTGTGGATATTGTGAAAGGTTTCCATGATTTCTTTCTCATTGAGTTTATCATCTGTATACAGTAGGGCTACAGATTTTTTTGAGTTAATTTTGTATCCTGCTACCTTGCTGAAGGTGTTTATCAGCTGTAAGAGTTTCCTGGTAGAGTATTTAGGGTCACTTATGTAGACTATCATGTCATCTGCAAATAGTGAAAGGACTTCATCCTTTGCAATTTGTATCCCTTTGATCCCCTGTTCTTGTCTTATTGCGCTAGCTAGAACTTCAAGTACAATATTGAAGAGGTATGGAGAGAGTGGACAGCCTTGTTTTGTTCCTGATTTTAGAGGAAACGCTTTGAGTTTTTCTCCATTTACTTTGATGTTGGCTATTGGTTTGGTGTATATTGTGCTTACCATGTTTAGATATGTTCCTGTTATTCCTGTTCTCTCCAAGGTCTTTATCATGAAGGGATGTTGGATTTTGTCAAAGGCTTTTTCAGCATCTAGTGAGATGATCATGTGGTTTTTCTTTTTCAGTTTGTTTATATGGTGGATTACATTGATGGTTTTTCCTATATTGAACCATCCTTGCATCCCTGGGATGAAGCCTACTTGATCGTGGTGGATGATTTTTCTGATATGTTCTTGGATTCGATTAACCAATATTTTATTGAGTATTTTAGCTTCAATGTTCATGAGGGATATAGGTCTGTAGTTCTCTTTCTTGGTCTTATCTTTGTGTGGCTTGGGTATCAAAGTGATTGTAGCCTTGTAGAAAGAGTTTGCCAATATCCAAACTGCTTCTATTGTGCAGAACAGTTTGAGGAGTACTGGTATCAGCTCTTTGAATTTCTGGTAGAATTCTGCAGTGAAGCCATTTGGCCCTGGGCTTTTTTTGTTTGGGAGGCTTTTGATGACTGCTTCTATTTCCTTAGGGGTTATGGGTCGATTTAAACTGTTTATCTGATCTTGATTTAATTTTGGTAAGTGATATTTATCCAGGAAACTGTCCATTTCCATTAGATTTTCGAATTTTGTGGAGTACAGATTTTCAAAGTATGACCTAAAGATTTTCTGGATTTCCACAGTGTCCATTGTAATATCCCCCTTTTTGTTTCTGATTTTGTTAATTAGTGTGCTCTCTCTCTGCCTTTTGGTTAGTTTGGCTAGAGGTTTGTCTATCTTGTTGATCTTTTCAAAGAACCAACTCTTTGTTTCATTGATTCTTTGTAATGTTTTCCTAGTTTCTACTTTATTGATTTCAGCTCTCAGGTTGATTATTTCCTGGCGTCTACTCCTCCTTGGTGAGTTTGCTTCTTTTTGCTCTAGTGTTTTCAGTTGTTCTGTCAGTTCTCTAATGTGACTTTTCTCTAGTTTCTTCATGTGGGCACTTAGTGCTATGAACTTCCCTCTTAGCACTGCTTTCAGAGTGTCCCATAAGTTTGGGTATGTTGTGTCTGCATTCTCATTAGATTCTAGGAAGTCTTTAATTTGTTTTTTTATTTCTTCCTCAACCCAGGAATGGTGCAATTGGGTGTTATTCATTTTCCAAAAGTTTGCAGGTTTTCTGCCATTTGTATTGTTGCTGAATTCTAGCTTTAATGCATGGTGGTCTGATAAGATACAGGGGGTTATTTCAATTCTTTTGTAACTATGGATGTTTGCTTTGTTGCCTACTATGTGGTCAATTTTAGAGAAGGTTCCATGTGGTGCTGAGAAGAAGGTATATTGTTTGAGTTTGGATGGAATGCTCTATAGATATCCGTTTACCCCAGTTGGGTCATAACTTCTTTCAGATCCTTTGTTTCTTTGTTAAGTTTCTGTCTGGTGGTCCTGTCTAGTGGCATAAGGGGGATGTTGACGTCTCCTACTGTAAGTGTGTGTGGTTTTATGTGTGGTTTGAGCTTTCATAATGCTTCTTTCACAAATGTGGGTGCCTTCGTATTTGGAGCATAGATGTTGAGGATTGAGATTTCATCTTGATGGACTTTTCCTGTTATGAGTAAGAAATGCCCTTCTTCATCTCTTTTGATTGATTTTAGTTTAAAGTCCAATTTGTTAGATATTAGGATTGCTACACTGGCTTGTTTCTTGAGGCCATTTGATTGGAAAATCTTTTCCCATGCTTTTACTCTGAGATATCGCCTGTCTTTGAAGTTGAGGTGTGTTTCTTGTAAACAGCAGAAGGTTGGATTCTGTCTTCATATCCATTCTGTTAGCCTATATCTTTTCATGGGTAAGTTAAGACCATTGACATTTAGGGATATTAATGTCCATTGTTCGTTGGTTCTTGTTTGTTTTGGATTTATTGTTGGTGGTGTCATTGTGTGTGGATTTTGCCCTCCTGCTTCTTTATGTGTTTGGCAAAATTAGATTATCTATTGCCTGTGTTTTTGTGCATGTGGTTATGTTCCTTGGGTTGGAGTTTTCCTTCCAGAACCTTCTGAGTGCTGGATTTGTGGATATGTATTGTTTAAATCTGTTTTTGTCATGGAATATCTTGTTTTCTCCATCCATAATGATTGAAAGTTTTGCTGGGTACAGTAGTCTGGGTTGACATCCATGCTCCCTTAGTGCTTGTAGGGTATCTATCCAAGACCTTCTGGCTTTCAGAGTTTCCATTGAGAAGTCAGGTGTGATTCTAATTGGTTTGTCTTTATATGTTACTTGGCCTTTTTCCTTACAGCTCTTAGTATTTTCTCTTTATTCTGTAGATTTGGAGTTTTGATTATTATGTGTTGGGGGGTGCGGCGTCCACCCTTGACCAGCAAGAAAGACGCCACACCGAGGAATCTTCTTCAAACATAGTTTAATCGGGAACCTCTTTGCTTTGTACAATGTATAATGGCGGCGGCCCCGGGCCGAGGGAGACGGGGCTTGATATAGTCTACATCTACCAATCACCTAACCCTACGTGGCGCGCCAGGATAGGTTGTCTCCAAGCAGAATTAAGAGGATACATGACCTTTGCCTTATTTGGAGTTGTTTACCACAGAGAGCGCTCGCCGTCGGGCTGGCGGAAGGCGGAAACCGGCGCCATCTTTTGGGTGCGGTTTTCTGCAGCTCCCTACAGTTCCCCCTTTTTGTTTTAATATTATAGGAGTAGCAGTATCTATCTGTTGTCAGATTTCAGTCATCTCTGTCTTAGGTTCAACCCCAGTGTCCCTATCTTACCCGTCAAAGAGTCACTGTGTCGCCCTCACAGGCTCATGTCTTAGGTTGAAGGGAACACATGTATGCTTATTCGCTCAGCATGAGGGTAGGTGCCCGTCATTGAGCATGACTGATTCAGATACGCATCACTCACTCAGCAAGGGCGAGACAGACATCTATTTGTCTGTCAGCATGGATAACCATGCTTGAGGGGACTGTCCTGCTTCCACAGCAGCAAAGGCCTGTACCAACATAGCAGCTTGGGATTTTTGTGACTTCCTGATCCTGCATAGGCACCACAAGCAAACAAAAATGGCTAACAGCATCATGGAAAACATAACCCCTACTCCAGCCCATTCCTTAACTAAACTAAAGGCTTGTGCAATCATGGTATTACTTCTCTGCTGTGTGACCCTCATCCTGCAGATACACCATAAGGCTATGAAACTAACTAGGATAAGCATTCCTCCCAGGGCACCCATTCCCGCCCACTCTTTCAGATGATTCATGGCTTGAGTGATCCACGCAGACAGTCCTTCCGCAACCAAGATGTCGACCCTGGTGGAATTCACATGTACTATGGAGAGTCTCAGCTCCTGCATCAGCTTGTCAAAATCCCCAGACCAGTTGCCTAGAAGATACTATGAAGGTTGTTTAGACATGTTTGCTGCTAAAGAATAATTCTGATAGGAAACAGCTGTTATACACAAACCAGGCATTCTCCATTCACATCCCAACTGTGCCAGTTGTCATAAAGTATCCAATTGTTCCTGCAATAGATCAATGTGTTGATTCAAAACCATAATGCCACCTTTCAATTGAGCATTAAGGGTAGTTTGGATATCCAATGCAATCTCCATATGCTAAGTGCAACAATTTCAACTCCTTACTAGTTAAGAGAATGTCATCCATATAGTGAACACATCTCACAGCAGGGTATTTCTCTCTAATAGGAGCAATAGCATGACACACAAAAAGCTGACACATAGTGGGGCTATTGGCCATACCCTGGGGTAAAACCACCCACTCATATAATGGTATGGAGAATAGAAGGTAAAGTAAAAGCAAACCTAACACTATCCTGCACACATCACAAATCAGGTTCTTCATGATTGGGTAGGGCTGACAGCAATGGTAAACCACGCTGCACAGGCCCCATGACTTGCATCTATTTATTTCCTTCAGCTGTTCTAACGTCTCCTGCCCCTCTTCTACAGCCTTGCGGCATCTTTGATCCTCTAGACAGCTGCGAACCATCTTCCAAATAGGCCTCATCCCTGGCTTCAGCGTTCCCTGTGCCCAGACAAAATCTAGATCTTTTCCAAGCTTATCCCAACTATCCACAGTGAGGTTGCCCAAAGACCACGTTGTACAGGGCCCATAATTTGCATCTGCTGATTAATAGCTCTAAGATCGTGAAGCAATCTCCAATTACCAGATTTTTTCTTAATGACAAAAATAGGAGTATTCCATGGAGATACAGAGGCTTTTATATGCCCCAGATCCAGCTGCTCCTGCACTAGAGTCTTAGCAGCTTCCAGTTTTTCAGAGGAAAGTGGCCACTGAGGAACCCATACCGGCTCCTCTGTTTTCCAGGTAATAGGAATACCTCCCTCAGTGGCCCCTAGGAAAAACCCAGACCTAGATTCTTTGGTCTTGGTTGTGGGATAATAGGACTGGCACGACCCTACAGATGTTTCCCGAGGCCTCGGCCTGGGACGTATCCCATTCGTTTCATGATACCTTGAGATGTTTCTGAGTATTCATTTGTGAGTTTAAAACCCATATCCTTTAACAAATCTCTTCCCCATAATGAAATTGGTAAGTCTAACACATAAGGTTGCATGGTCCCTGAATGCCCTTCCTGATCTTTCCAAGGCAATTGTCTAGCACTCATATCAGGAGCCTTAGCATAGCCTAAACCTTGTAAACTTTGAGAAGAAACCTGTATAGGCCAGCCAGAGGGCCAATCTTTAGTGGCTATGATGCTCTTATCAGCTCCAGAATCTAGTAAGCCTAAGATTTTCTTACCATTCACTATTAACTCAAGGGTTGGACGTTGATCAAGGTCTAAAGCTAGGAAAGTTAAGTTTGATCCAGTGGAGCCAAAGTTTCCCTCTCCTCTCTCTCTGGCTTGTGCTGGAAACTTGTCATGCAAGCTTGGCAAAAGCAGTAACTGTGCTATCCTGTCTCCAGGAGAAATGGCTGTAATCCCTCTAGGAGATTCTACCATGATCTTTACTACACCCATGTAATCAGGATCTATAACTCCAGGATGTACTCGTAAACCTTTCAATGCTGCAGATGATCTTCCTATAAGCAAACCTACTGTGCCAGGCTCAAGGGGTCCCTTAAAATCGGTGTCAACAAGCTGGACCCCCATTCTGGGAGTTAATACGAGTCTGGTGGTGGAGCGTAAGTCCAGCCCCGCGGAGCCTGTAGTGGCTCTCCTCGGTCCCTCGGATGACGAAGAGAGGGCCAGGTTTCGGGACTCTGCTCCTGGTTCTGATCCTCCATGGCCCCATATATTTGTGGGCCCTGGGGTCATGGGCCCCGTCGTCCGTTTTTTGGACAGGCTCCTCCATACCCCTGAACAAGAGGCTGTCCACTGATGTCTTTTACTGATCTACAATCCTTAGCCCAATGATTTCCTTTTCTACATCTAGGACATAAGCCAGGTTGCTTAGGGCGCGGAGCAAAGTTATTGACTTTAGTGTTTCCTCCCTCGGGGCATTGCTTTTTCAAATGCCCTTGCTTGCCGCATTTAAAGCAAGCTCCTGAACCTCCACCTTTCTTAGTTAATTGCATCACAGCAGCTGCTAGTCCAGCATTAGTCAGCGGACCCCCTAACTCCCTACAGACTTTCATCCAGACTTCAAGGCCTTTACCCTTATATGGAGTTATTGCAGCTCTGCACTCTTTTGTACACTGTTCATAAATCAGCTGTTTGATCAAAGGCATAGCAGTATCTGGATCCCCAAACACTCTTCCTGCAGCTTCTACCATTCTTGCCACAAAGTCTGAAAAGGGTTCCATAGGACCCTGTAATATCTTTGTAAGATTTCCACTGACCTCACCTTTGTTAGGCAGAGACCTCCAAGCCCTAATGGCTATTTGATTAATCTGATCATACACTTGAGGAGGATATCCTGTTTGTTGCTGTGCAAAACGTCCTTGACCAAGAAGCATGTCCACATCCCAATATTGATCACCAGCTGCACGATTAATCGCACCTTGATCATTGGCAAACTCAATTTGAAAAGCTCTCCAATCTAAATATTGTCCTGGTGATAAGCAAGCTCTTACCAAATTTGTCCAATCACTGGGTGTCATACAGTAGCGACCGAGCACTTCTACCTGAGCAATTGTAAAAGCTGCTGTCACCCCATAGGTGCGTACCGATTCTGCCAGAGCTTTGACAATTTTAAAGTCAATTGGTTCATGATATCTCTGTTGGTTACCGTCTGTAAAAACTGGATAAGCCAGTGGTTGAGTAACCTGAAGCTCAGTGCGAACCGTACGCCACACTTCCGGACAGAAGGTGGAGCAACCAGGACCTCCTACTTCCTCTTTCGAGCAGTAGGGGGGAGGAGCGGTAGGGCGGTGCCCTTGTTTTACAGTCGCCATTTTAGGACGCTGTTTTTCTGATACTTTTAATGAATGTTTTTCCATGAGCTCAATAATCTCTTCCTCCTCTTCCTCCATGATGTCCTCATCCTCACATATATCCTGCTCTGATTCTGAATCCTCTCCTGGTTCTTTTAACTCCTTTCTCAACCTTCCTAGAGAAGGATAAACTCGCTTCTTATCCCTTTTCTGTTTCTCCTTTGTTTTCTCACTGCAAGTCGGATAACACCACCAGAAAACAAAAGCCCACACTGCGATGTTAAAAGGCAGCCAAATCACCACTATAATAGCGGGGTCCATTAACTTACTCTCACTCTGCAAATTAAAGCAGAAGCGAGGTTTTTTACTTTCGGTTCGCTTTTGTCGCGAACAGTGTTGCTCCTTTCCGGAGACTTTACCGCCTCCTTCCCGAGGGCTTTGGTGCTCCTTTACCAGAGACTTTCTCGCCTCTTTCCCGAGGACCTTGGTGCTCCTTTACCGGAGACCTATCTCCTCTTTCCCGAGGACCTTGGTGCTCCTTTACCGGAGACCTATCTCCGCATTCACCGCGGACTTTACAGTTCCACTTACCTTGGGAACTTACCCCCGACTGTGAGAAGTTCTGATTCCCTGTACGTACGGGCCACCACTCACGGCGGTGGCGGCTTCCCCGTACGGGCCACCACTTGCGGCGTCCACCCTTGACCAGCAAGAAAGACGCCACACCGAGGAATCTTCTTCAAACACAGTTTAATCGGGAACCTCTTTGCTTTGTACAATGTATAATGGCGGCGGCCCCGGGCCGAGGGAGACGGGGCTTGATATAGTCTACATCTACCAATCACCTAACCCTACGTGGCGCGCCAGGATAGGTTGTCTCCAAGCAGAATTAAGAGGATACATGACCTTTGCCTTATTTGGAGTTGTTTACCACAGAGAGCGCTCGCCGTTGGGCTGGCGGAAGGCGGAAACCGGCGCCATCTTTTGGGTGCGGTTTTCTGCAGCTCCCTACAGGGGGGACTTCTTTTTGTGGTCCAGTCTGTTTGGTGTACTATAAGCTTCTTGTACTTTCAAAGGCATATCTTTCTGTAGGTTGAGGAAGTTTTCTTCTATGATTTTGTTGAATATGTTTTCTGTACCTTTGAGCAGTGTTTCTTCACCTTCTTCTACACCTATTATTCTTAGGTTTGGTCTTTTCACGGTGTCCCATATTTCCTGGATATTTTGTGTTAGGGATTTGTTGGACTTGAGGTTTTCTTTGGTTGATGAATGTATATCCTCTAGCGAGTCTTCAATAGCTGAGATTCTCTTCTGTCTCTTGGATTCCATTAGTTATACTCACGTCTTTAGATCCTGATCATTTATCCAGTCTTTCTATTTCCAGCATCGCCTCATTCTGTGTTTTCTTTATTGTGTCTAATTCAGCTTTCGTGCTTTGAACTGTTTCAAGAGCTTCCTTCACTTGTTTGGTTGTTTTATCTTGGGTTTCTTTAGCTTCTTTAAGAGATTTGTTTATTTCTTGAATTTTTTGGTTTGTCTTTTCCTCTATTTCGTGTAATTTTTTGCTTGCTTTTTCTTCTATTTCTTTAAGGGATTTTCTGGTTGCCTCTTTGAAGGTCTCTATCATCTTGCTGAAATAATTTTTGAGGTCCATCTCTTCCTCATGCACTATGTTGGGCTTTTCAGGTCTTTCTGGAGTGGAGTCCTTAGATTCTGGTGGTGTCATATTGGTCTTTCTGTTGTTGAGCAAGTTCTTATTCTGTCTTCTTCCCATATCTTTTTCCAGTGAGTGCCGGTAGGATCTCTCTATCTCCTCTTATTACTCTGTAGTGTGTGTGGGCCAGGAATTCAATGTCCTCAGCTCTGGATGGTCTTGCCTCTCCTGGTAGTATCCTCACTCTGAAGGAGTGAGGCCTCCATAGGGATCCGGTGTGTGGGGGCAGGACAGGAAGTAAGAGTGGGGTGTTTCCAGGTTCTGGGGGTTCCTCACTGCCTGGGCAGGTCTACCCCAAGCAGGAGCAGGCCCAGGGAGATTGGGATGGATGGGACTTTGATAGGGAGTTGGGTAAGAGTGGTGGATCACTCACCTCCTGGTGGATCGGTTGCCAGGAACAGAAGGAAGAGTGGCCTATACCCAGATTCAGGGAGCTCCTCCCTGCCTGGGCGTGTCTATTTCAAGCAGGGACAAGCCTGGAGGGATCTGGGTGAATGGCGCTTAGGACAGGAGTTGGTAAAAGCAGGGGGTCACTCACCTGGTCTGTGATGAGTGGGCGGAAAGGGAAGGAAGAGTGGCCTGTAGCCAGATTCAGGGAGCTCCTCCCTGCCTGGGCGTGTCTGTTTCAAGCATTTAGGTATTCATATATGTTAATTTTCACATAAATCTTGAATTCTACATAACTTTATAGTGACTTTTCTGAAAGATAAAGTCATCATGGGATTTGTTAAATGCATGGATTATTTTGGCAATAATATTTATGATAGTGAATCTTCCATAATTGAATATGATTTTGTTATAAAACTTAAAATTATTTTTATATAGACCTTGTTTTCAATCACAATTATATATTTCAGAACAAAAGTGCTGAGGAAAGTCTAAGAAGATACTAGCCCAAGTTCTTCTTTTGACAACGAAAACTAAGATTCAGCAAAGCCTAAAAGTGATTTTTCTGGATGAAGGTATTTAGTGACAGACATGTTTACAGGAGAGAAGGAACTGTATGCAGAGGGTACATTGAGAGGGTAATTCTTTTTCTACACTTGTAGCAGCAATTGAGAAAAATGTGTTTTAGTATGAAAAGACTATGCTAATGATGGAGTGTCTATGTAGGAAGATGGGATTTTATAACAGAGGATAGTTATTATAATTTAGGGATAATACTAAGATATATTCAAATAGGAATGAAGAAGACAATGAGAGTCATTAAATACAGGTATTATGATGTGCCTCTCAGTGTTCTAGATCTGTGTTTCAAGAATAATCTAGGATGCTCACATGGAGACTCTTCACATAAAGCTGGGCTTGAAATCAAGGGTGTGATTGGAAGTCTCAGTGAGATGGGTTAGATCAGCAAGGAAAGTGACCAGAAAATGAAATCCCAAAAATATAGCCAATGTGTAAGCTCTCCATAGAGGAAGAGTAGATGCTAAAAGTCCAATCAGCGAATAGTAGTGCTAAGAAGGGACTTATTGTAGAGGCTAAGTAGGCAAGGGTAGTGGTATATAATTACCTTTTAAAAAAAGGTTCAGGGTAGCCTCTGTGGTGCACATCTTTAAATTCTAGCACTTGAGAGGGATAGCAGGTGGATCTTTGTGGTTGTGAGTCTATCTTCATCAACAAAGCAGATTTGAGGACAGCCAAGGCCACATAGTTATACCCTGTTTAAAAAAATAAAATAGCTAGCTAGTGAGAGAGACAGATATAGATTATAGATAGATATTCATCCTTTATGTAATTGATATATGTAGGACTATGAATTTGTGGTCCCATACTACTTATTCAGTGGTTTCTTTTACATACAGTTTCATGAATTTTGGAACATTTTAATTCTAGGATTATTCATAAATGACAATAATTAATTGTTTCAATCCCTTTCATTTGCTGCATTGGAATGTTTTATTTCCTCTCTCTTACAATTTCATCCTTAGCCCAAGTTACTCAGTAGCATATATTTTTCCTATTCAATCCTTTTCAGAATCTATTTGATATAATCACAAATGGACACACACACACACACACACACACACACACACACACAGAGAGAGAGAGAGAGAGAGAGAGAGAGAGAGAGAGAGAGAGAGAGAGGAGAGAGAGTGCTGGCATCCCTATTGTCATTGTGTTAACAAGAGTTTATGTGTTTAAGTTCTCCTATAGATAGGAAAATCCTGATTCAGCCCAGTAATTTTCTCTTATAGGAAGTGAAAGAGGTAGAGTTTTGTGGATTTTTAATTCAACTGAGTGCATTATCACTTTGGCTCTTTTCTTAGCCATTGTGTGTGTGGAGCCATTACATGAAGTACTTCACTCTTTAAACATGCAATTAGAAGCCCGACGCTAATGGACACACAAACTATTGGAACTCAGCAGTGCTTAATTTTTCCTCCAGGAGCTCACCCGCAGTGCAGTAATAAGCCAGTAGTAGACAAGGATGAGATTGCTGAGCATTTCTGTCTTATTCTCTCCAACAAACATGGACTTCTGAACATTCAGAAGTACATACTCTGTTTCTTCAGGTGAACACTGAAAACACATTCCCCACACATGTGTGGACCAACTCAGAAGCAAAGCTCAAAGTCTTGGGAGATAAATAGCCCTTTCTCCATGGCTTTCTGGAAAGAAGAAATTCAATAAAGAGATAATTCAGAAATAACAAGCTGGATGATTTTCTAGAAATCATACTTTAGTACTTTGTTTAGAAACAACTTTGTCTTTTCTCTCCTGCTATTGTAATTGATTAAGCCAGCTTATGACAAGATGGTTGCCTGAACTGTAAACTGATTTTGGATCAATTCTTTGCTTTAATTTCACTTCGTTGCTTAAACTGTTGGTAGCTTCACTTGTGTTAGTTACTACTACTTAGTCATTTCAAAAGCTCCCATTCCTTACATATAATGAGATCTCTGAAATTTATATACTATGAGCATTTGATGTAAAAAGTGACGCGGTAACTGGTCAAATACAGGCACAGTAAAGATAATATGTTGAAGGGGCTTCTGCTGATCTCGGCCAGGTCATCTGCAATACACAGCTGCTACTCATGCCTTTATAACATCCATTCTAAATTAGAAGCTATCTGGCTCGTCTTTATGGATAAACTTGCCCATAATTGCCAAGGACCACCCAGCCTGGTATGTGAGTCCCTGGAATGAGGGTCCTCGAAGAATAGGTGGGTAAGGATTCGGCCATGACAAACAGAAAAAAAACACAGATTCACAAACGCAGTTTTAATCTGAGTGTATTTTGCAATTCTCAAACAAGGTTTTATATAGAGATATTTTTCTCAGGGGATGTTTTTGTTAAACAAACACAAACATATGACATTGTTGTTTCTTGACACGGTGATGCAGAAATCCAAAACATAGAGTCATCCAGGGTTAATCAAAACATAAAATTGTCCTTGATTAGTCAAAACATAGGACTCTACTTGACTAACATAGTATCATCCAAGGCTAAGAACATATTTGTTAAATCAAATTACTATGTTTTTATGGTCAGTTATTGTCTAACATCTATTACCTAGTTCCTGTGAGTTTTTGAAGTATTGAGCTATTTTAACTCTTTCTTTTTTTAAGACCTTACGTATTTAATACAGTGCATTACCCCTGTACAAATGGAAAAAATTAACTTCAACATTTCTAGACCAATATGGCTGTTAATTTTTGTACAATGCCAACTCAACACAATAAACTGGGATACATTTTCCAAAGTTGACAGCACAGTTAAAGTTTCCAAAAATTTAAATTATATATGAATACATATGTTTATATAAAGACCAATAATGGCAGTATGTTATGCATCAATAGCAGCAGCAGCTTTTCCAGGTTCTGCAGTCATTTGAACAAAATTGTAGAGACATCCAGAACTCTCCATTTAAAAAAAACAAAATCCCAGAAAAAGAGCACAGTTCTGTTACTCTTGTGGTACCTGGCACCGCTTTTTTAAAATTAGCTTCTCAATCATCATCTGGAAGGAAACCATTCTGAGCAACATCATTAAAAACAATTCTGATAAAGCATGGTCACTACTATGTATCATAAGGCAGGTCCACATATGATTGAGTACATATCATGTTTGTCTTTTTGTGATTGGGTTACCTGGCTCAGAATAGTTTCTTTGAGTTCAATCCATTTTCCTGCAAATTTTAACTCTTTCTTATAAAAGCGTTTGTTACCAGACACTTAAGTCCACTTTGAATGACACATGTGCAGCCATATGAAATATTATTCTTTGGAAAGTGTTTACTATTTGTACTTACATGAATGACGTGAATGATTTGGAAATGCTGGTTGCTCCTGAGATGAGGTCATGGCTACTGACCCTATCTCAGGGGATGGTTTCTTATCTATTTTTTGTTTAAAATGTCAGCATAGGCTTTTAGGAACATTTTTGTTAATGGAAAAAAAAGGAATGAAGAGCAAATAGAAATTGCCACAAGAATCACAGCCAAATATTTTTCTCTGGCCTAGAGTTCCACAACTATTTCCAGAGACCTCATTCTTTTGAAGTTATCACCCCAGTCTATGGAACTTGTCACACAGAATCTACTGGATTTGGTGTGGCACTTAGTGTATATGATTGAGTGTAATTGTGTACACAGGACTAGCTACAAGTAACAATTCATTGGACTGACATAAGAATGGCAACTAAATATATGACAATTTCATTATATGTGGGATTAAAAGTTTACTTACATTAATCCGAGTTACACTTCTGAGAAGATAGTGAATGAATCTGAGACATTTGAAATCCTCTCTTGTTTCTGAAAGAAAAAATGAACATGTGAGTCAATTTAGACTTTGTTAAATTGAACAGACACGTTCAAGTTTCTTGATCAAATTTAAAAGCATAGGATCAGAGTACCTAGCTTAAGGAGCACAAAAATGGAATGAAGTAAGATGCAAATTCCAGAGAAAAGCAAGAAAAGAAATGCAGTGCAAACAGTTCCAAAATAGCTGATAAAATTTAAGATAGTAGAATCACAATAATTATCAATAGACTAACACTTCAAAGTACATTCTCTGGAATTATGTATTTCAAGAGGTTTATATGTTATAAATTTATAATAATCATGCTGATGTGGTAGTTCTAAATTTAATGACCTTAGTAAAATATCTGTATTTAAAATCTTTATTTTTTCATTATTATGTAACCTATGCTCATAATTTTCTAAGTTGTTACCAATTTAAAATTTGATATTTATTATTTTCAAACACGTACACTTAAGGCTCATTATCTATACCACAGTTTAGCTGCACATTTTGCTTTAATACTAGTGTTCTATAATTATTTTTCATTTCAAAATATTTTCTAACACTCAACAAGATTCTACAAAAGAGATAAGTCTTTTCCAAAGAGTGTATATCCAGGACAAACACAGACAGAAATGAAGAAGGATCTGATATTATACTGTACCATTATCTGACAGAATGGAAGAAAAAGACAAAAGATTTTTCCTAAAAGTTCTGACAAGGGAATAAGGAGGAAAACATGTTTCTGAGGCATAGTCAGAGTACCCTTTTGTTTCTGTATATGCTGGAGTCTTCTGGACTCATTTTAGGACACACTTTGGCATTTTGGTCTCTATTTTCATCTCTGTGTATGTTTCCTTTCTCTTCTACCTACTGCCTTCATGAGCATTCAGCTTATAATGTAAATTCATGTTTTCAAGGCTGTTCTGTTACTTATAGACCATATGTGGCTCTAAGGACCATTGGTATAGTATTTTAATCATGTCTCTATTTATTTGAAAGCTCTTTGTAAGTAATAAGAATGCTTTATTCAGGAGAAAAAAATATTTGTTGGGCCAAGCCTATATATAAATATATATATATATATATATATATATATATATATAGAGAGAGAGAGAGAGAGAGAGAGAGAGATCAAATAGGTAAAATCAGCAGATAAATGCAAATGATAGGATTTAGGAATTTGAGAAGAATTTGACCTGCTGATGCATTCATTTAGATGAAAATTTGTGAATTATATTACCAATTTTTAAAATTATTTATGTTAGATTTTAGAAAGGACCTCTCTATTTGTCTTTTGTACCCAATCACCTTGTCTGGTTTCTTCTAAACCTTGTCTGTATTTCAGCTCCTTTTATCCATATAAAATAAGATGGTTGAGATAAGTAGAACAGAAAGATTCTTACATCTCTCTGCTGTACTTTATACCCCACTTCTATATCTTACTTCTATGACTTAGATATGGTTTGAGTGTGTCACCAAAATCTAATGTGTCATAACTTTGGTCCTTACTCTAAGGGTTTTGACCTAGTGGAACTTTTTATCTATTTGTACATGATGGAAGATAGCTCCATTAGTGGGGACATTGCCAAGAGAGAGATGAATGTAATTCTCATGGAATCCTAGTTAGTTCCATGCTGGCATAGAGAATGAATATCATGAAGAAACAAGTCTAGTTGCTGAGTCCTTTGGCTTCCTGTTTCCATCCAATCTCACCTTCTCTCACATACTATTATCATGCCATCTGAGGTACTTACCTTAATAGATGATGAGCTATCTAATCTTGAATTTTAATGATGAATTACTTCATGTTAAAATTTTAATTACATTCATTTTATATAATAAAACTGAATAAATAAAGCAAATGTTGAGCTACATATAGTGAAAGCTACAGAATAACCTCAGGTACAGCCCTCAGGAACTTGAGATAGCATACCTCACTGGCTCAGAGCTCACAAAATAGACTAAATTGGGAAGTAAGACATAGGTCAACTTCTAGCTAACTTCACCAGTGTTGTGAATACAAATCTGAAACACCATGTCTGGAAATTTTACCTGGATTCTGAAGGTCAGATTTAGGTCATCATGATTGTAGACAAATACTTCACTGATCATCCATCATCAGGAGAGGGGATTTAAGGTAGCCTCTTCGCTGTTGCTTAGTTAGTTGGCATCATCTTTTTAGATCTCCAGACCTTTCCCTAGTGCCTGATTTCTCTATAAACCTAAATGTCTCCATCTATTATAATATCTCCATTCTTGTTTTCTTCTATTCTTCCCCTGACTCAACCTTTTTGCTCTCCCATGTCCTCCTCACCCCTCCTCTTCTACCCTTCTCATTCTCCTAGTTCTTTCCCCCTCCTCCCTTGCTCCCAACTTGCTCAGGAGGTCTTGTCCTTTCCCCTTCTCCAGGAGATCATGTATGTCTCCCTTAGGGTTCTCCTTGTTTACTAGCTTCTCTGGCAGTGTGGATTGTAGACCAGTTCCATCTAACATTCACTGATATTTAGCAAAACTAGATTATTTTCTTTAACTTAATGAGATGTTTTGTTCCTCAAATTCTAAACAGACAACTTCTGATAAGAACCAGAAACAGAAGCAACTCCAGACATAGTTGCTATTCAATAATTCAATATTGAGTATATAGTAAGTTTTTTCAAATGATTATGGTTTTATTCAATCATAAGTTCCAAGCCTGTCTTTCCTGTACTTGTAAGTCCTCCAAATTACATTTCATCCAAATTTTAAATTTGAAAATATATATGACATTCAATGCTTTGAATACTAGAAAACTTTAGAGACAGATACAAGTGAAAGTAACTTGAAACTATTGTTACATATATTAATATTCCAATATAAACATATGTCCAAATATCTCATGACCAAATGTGTCTTAAAATTTAAATGCCTTTGAACTTCAGAAAGGTAATATCATACATATGGTGTCACTATGTAGTGCCAACAGCAAGGAAGGTTGACATTTGAGAATCAAAGTAAAAGTTTCTTTGCAAGAAATTTCGTAAAATATCATATTGGAAATAGAAATGTTTTATCAGAAATTTCACATGGATGTGAATATGACTCAATTAATTTAGATTGCCTGTGTATTGCCTCTAGTTCTTTCTTCCATTCTGTTGAGATTTTGGTATTACAACAGCAAACATGATTGTTAGACTGAATTTAGAAGCAAAGAGGTAAACCCAGGGAGAATCTCCAATGGCCATTCATAAAACATTATCTCTAAATATTGAATGAAGACAGAATTGGATATTTTGGACTACTAGTAATGATTATTATAGCATGCTTTTCCAAGAAATCACCTGAAAAACTTATTTTCCTTCTTGTACAAAGTCCATTTCCTTTTTCACAGACTTTAAAAACACCGGAAACTGAACATTTTTAAATCATTGTCCTAAATATTTAAACAGTGGAAAATGATGTATGATTAGGGTTAGGTTAAGGTGATATCTTGTTTCTATGATTGTTTGCTATGATGGTTGTTGCTACCCAGGTTCTTGGAACAGGGATGGAAGAAATTTTATTTATTATTGAATAATGCTATGGTGCTATAGTTGGAAATGTAGTCTCTAATCCCTTTCATAATTACTTTGGTATATCTTTGTAAATAAAAGGAACACTGAAAATTTTTCACTTGAAGCTTCATATACAAATGTTTCATTTACTGTTTAAATTCATTCAGTAATTCAATTCAGGTATGGCAGAGTGTGAATATTTCAAAACTAAGAGAAAAGTATACAAACATACAGGGCAAGCAAAGTTAAGGGGTAAAATGAAAAATGTGTAAAAGTTAGTCAATAAATTACAAATTAAGAAATATAGTACAAAGAAGAGATAATAAAATGTAAAATTTTTTAGTTAACAGCATTGTCTAACCCTAGTAAATGCACTTAATTAAGTAATATAACTGTTCTCTCTGGAATTAACATCTAATGTAAAGTGGGTATAAACCCAAAATATCAGTCTGTAGGACGGATGTGGAGAAACCATGGACCAAATGAAGACATACCAGAATTGAGAAGCATAAATCTTTTGGGTATTTGCAAGATTTTGTCTTGAAGCATAGTGAAATAATTCCTTAGTGGAGAAAAGAAATGTATGTAAGGACTTGATATCATTATGTTACTGGGTAACTGTCTGTGAATATAATACCAATAGTGATAATTAGTATGGGAAGAGATAGTTTCAAGAAATACAGTTTTCTTTAGTTGTGAAAAAGAACAGTTCCCATAAGTGCATGTGTTTGAATAGTTGGTCCCTAGTTGTTGCAACTCTTTGTGGAGAAGGGTCAGGATTGAAAAGTCCTCATTGGATGTGTGCCACTAGGATGAGCATTCAAGTTTCAAAACAACTATACAATTCCTTGTGTGCTCCTTTTCTCTTCTTTGCTTATAGGGGAAGATATGATCTTACAGTTATTCCTGCAGCCATCCATTTCCTCTGCCATTATTAAACTATAATTCACACTAAATGCTTTATAAATTGCCATTGTCATGGTAATTTGTCACAGCATCAGAAAAATAATGAAGACATATTTATTATGCAAGTTCACTATTTGGAACTCAAAACATCTGTGATTGAGAGTTTCTACTCACTCCTATGTGATGGGGGTCACCTTATCTCCTGACCTGTCTTCTGTAAATTAAAGAAGATTGTGTGGAAGCAACACTGGATACTGTTTAACTAAAATGCTTGTGTAAAACACTGATGGGGTTGTCCTTCTGTGTATGTTTATCTTATTTGTTGATGAATAAAACACTGTTGGCCAATAGGGCATAAAGATAGGCATCTAGGAGATGAGAGGGAGTTCTGGGAGGTGTAGGCAGAGAGGAGTCATCATGTGAGCCTGGCAAGGACATGAGTCAGGCATTCTCTGGTAAAATAAAACCATGCAGAAATACATAGATTATTATTGATGGGTCAGTAATTAAGACAGAGCTAGCCAAATAAGAAGTCCTAGTCATCAGCCAACAGATTTATAACTTATATAGCATTTGTGTGAAAATTTGGGGTTGATGCAGCTGTGGGACCAGGATGGTGGAAAAGTGTGCTCAAAACAAAACACAGTTTGGAAAACTCTGAAATTCTATAGAAATAGATGTTAGCAGGGGAAGTAGACTTCTCTTGTGGTTGGAATTTGTACTCAGAGGATGCAGGAACAGGAAACATTTCATTTTCATAATGCTAGTGTCAAAATAAGGAGGGACAATGATTATGTGGATCTTCAACTCTTGGAGGAATGTTTACCTCAAATGGAATATTCTTATTTCTTCTCAGCTCACCCAAATCTTATTAATTCTATGGTCTCATTCCTGCTCTAATTCTTCCACTAAGCCTTTCATGATCCTATGCTGTGCATTTTCATTTCTTGGTGAATTTTTACTGCTACATCATTTTCCATGATCAAATGATCAAATTTATGCTCTCTCCAATTTGGTTGGAGAGTATTTGCCTAGAGGACTATTGATGTTAGAATCATGTTATAATAAAACAGGTTATAATATAGACTGTTCACTTTGACATCAAGACTCTAGACAATAAGTACAGCTAAGAGCCTACATCTATCTATCATTTATCTATCTATCTATCTATCTATCTATCTATCTATCTATCTATCTATCTATCTAGTAAGACACAGCTTCTCAGAGAAACCTTCCTTATGGGTTAGGATGATTTCATCTTCCTCTGACTCCTATGAGAATGTGGACTTGTACAATTCCAAATGCCTAAAAGATGTGACTTGAAAATGAGTCCTACAATCAGATTGTAGTTAGTCTGAAGGCCTTCTTTGAAAAGTAGGTCTGGGTCATCTTTGACTCTTGGAACCTAATGAAACTGGGAGTATTTCTCTTTTCTGCATACTCACAGTAAAGATCTTTATAACAAACATGGAACTGTTTTTTTTTTCTTACTGTAGCAGTCTAAGTAAGCTCTTTCAATTTACTGACCAACATTCATGGAGAAGTGAGCCTTTGGATATGATGCTATTTGCTTTCTCCATCCACTAGTACAGATTGAATTTGAAGGAAACTTCCAGGAAAGTTAATTTGCCTCTAGTTGCAATGATCAGTAGCATGGCACCACTTTTCAAATTCAAAGCATTTCAACAATCAAATCTAATTTCCACATACAGATGATATAGCTATTTTCTCTCTGGGCTAGTATTCATTCACCCTTTATGTTTATTTATTTATTTGTCTTGTGCATTAAACCTTGGCCTTGTAAAGTAAGTATTGATTTTTTTTCATTCCAAGTTGTTTCTTTTAGGCTTTCTTATAGGTTAGAAAACCCTTTAAAGCTGTCTTGGTTTAGCAGGAGAAGCAATACACTTTGCTGTTTGTGGCCTCCCTTATGTGGTGAGTGTAATAGCAAAGCTTTTTTCTCATTATTCCCATCAAAAGGAAACAAAAATTTCAAGGTTATGAGATAGTTCTGTAGAGGCAGCATATAAGAGCCAAAGGCTACAGGTATGCACCAGCTGATAAAGCATGCATGTGGGTCACAGGAAATACACCACAAAACTGGAATAAAAAGCATCTCTAAGTCTGAATAAAATAGCAATAAGTAAGCTAGACTCATTCATTTGGCCCACTCTTTTCTGATAAATGACTAGTTCTTTAACCCTGATTTTTGTTCCATTAATTAACTCTTTCTTCTTTAAAATTCTGCTTCTTATATCTAGCCTTATGGAACACTGTGGTCATGTGTCAGTGCCATCCCTTCCACTGTCTTCATTGCTCTCAATGCATTTAAGCAATATATTAATACATACACAGGAAGAAAATCCCTCAGAGATTTTAAATTTCACGTTGAATATTTTGGCCATTCTTTCTGAAGATATATGGGTGTAAGATGATTCTCACTTGTGTATCATTTTTAATTAAAATTTTTATATAACATATTTTGGTAGATCAGTTTTGAAACCATGTACCTGGAAAGTATCCCATGATACAAAATAGCCTGTTTTGTGTAATATTTCAAACGGATAGTCTAGAAAATTTATATAATTGTGTTACTTCCTTTATGAGTATAAATAAAAGATAGAAACTCATTTTTATACAATAGTTCTTAAAAGTGATAGTGTTTAGTGTGAAGAACACAGCAAATGATTCAATGTTTGTTGTGTTCTTTCTAGAAATCATTTATTACAATATATTAGTAACTTTTTTGATTGTAAAATATTTTAATGGACTTACAATGCACTTATATATAATATGCATATTAATAACATACAAGTTTGTATGGGTAATAAATATATATTAGAAAAACTATTTGTATACAGCTTTGTCTCAGCCTTTATGGGAAATAGATTTCAGTACTCACAAAGGAGAGCAAAACATTCATAGAAAATCCATGAACACCATGAACCTTATATAACATGCCATAGCATTTACATGTAATATATGTGTCTTCTCATATACTTTACACTGTTGATTATTAAACTAATATATTAATTACTTCATGTATTATAAAATACTTTTTTCAGTTGAAATAAAATATACTAAACTAATTATTTTATTTTTATAACATATTCAATGTATCTAATTAACTAAAGAATAAAGGAACATTTGTTTAATTAATATTATTAATCCCTTGCTGGATTCAGATGTATAACAATCCTTTAATGCATTAGTTTAGTATTGTTGTAATTATTATTTAGAGGCATGGAAAATAAGCAAGCAAAAACAGAACCAAATCCTAAGAATTCACTAGGGACTCCGAGTTTTAAAATGCTAACTAAATCTTCTCTATCTTGGACATCACTAAATGTTGCCAAGCTCAGTATCTTGTCAAGTATAATAAATAACAGCTGATTTATTTTTTATTAAAAAATCACAGCTCATTTTTCAAAGATGAAAACCCATCTTGATATTAATTCATTGCTAAGTGTATGACATGGTGATTCCCAAGTAGCGTGGAAGCACAACATTCTCTTTGCAGCCAGAAAGAAAATGTACTTGATGTTAGCAGTAAGTTGAAAGAAGCAAGTTAATTATGTATACATTTTTAATACATAATATGTAAAATCAACAATTACAATACATTAAAATCTTCAGAGGTTTGTTGTAAAGTATGACAAAAGTTTCAGTAAAAATAAAATTACATTGACATACTTCAGGTTTAATGCTTTGTGTATTCCTCTGGCATTACTTATTTTACTTAATAAAATTTAAATAAAACATCATGACATTTGCAGAAAAATGGATGTGACTGGAAGCCATTAACATTAGGCCAAATATGCCAGACTCAGAAACTTAAGTACCTCATGTTTTTCAGTCATATTTAAAATGTGATGTATTTAAAATGTTCGTTAAACCCAAAAGGAAGTCATAAGGAAGAAGGAAGAGGACATATATGACGAGAGAAATAAGGAAAATAATGGAATTCATGTGATAGGAATGTGAGGGTGATTACTAATTGGCTGGTGAAATGAAGAGCACCAGTTGAAGAAGGAAGAGCTGTGGAGGAGGGTAGTGGCGAGAGACAACAAGAAAGCCAAATATATGACTTATAAATATGAAGTTTCCATGATGAATTAGTTTATATATTTGTATGCTGTTAAAAATTAATAAAAATAAAACTTTCATAATGGTTAAAATCAAGTTCTATATATTGCAAAAAACCGTAAAAAGAATAAAATGGGTACATTAAGAAATAATTCTGAGAAGCAAATTTTATGTGGAAAGTATTCTTTTATTTTATTGTCTTACATTTTCACCATTATATTACAAATACTATCTCTATAAATATTTTAAAATTCTAGTAACAAAAAGACAAACATGGTATTTACTCACTCATATATGGATTTTACACATAGAGCAAAGGATTACCAGCCTATACTCCACACCACCAGAGAAGCTAGGCAACAAGGAGGATTCTAAAAAAGACATGTATGTTCTCCTGGAGAAGAGGAAAGGGACAAGATCTTCTGAACAAATTGGGAGCATGGGGGGAGGAGGGAGCTAGGAGAATGAGAAGGGGAGAAGAAGAGAGATATAGAGGACATAAGGGAGCAGGAAGTTTGTGTAGGGGAAAGAATAGTGGAGGGCAAAATTAGAGATACCATCAAAGAGGGAGCCAGAGTGCCTTTCATATAACTAATGTCCAGTGTTTGGTGACTGCCATTATCTTAGTCATTGTTACTATTGTTGATATGTAATATAGTTCTCCATTTCAATTATTCTACTCTTCCATATCAAGTTTAAAATGAAGTCGTAGAGATTTGACTGTTGCAGAGGTTTTTTTTCTTATGCATTCATTTCTGCAAAATTCCCTGAACCTTAGATGCTGGAGTGTTTTGTAGATGTATCCATTGGGACTGGGCTCCACAAGTCTATACTTTGATTCATTGTTTTCTGTAATGGTCTTACTTTATTAATTTTCCATTCTCTTGTGTGTGTGTGTGTGTGTGTGTGTGTGTGTGTGTGTGTGTGTGTGTGTGTGTGTGAATACTTGTGTGTACATTTATATGTGTATGTCTAAGGTATTGTTGGGTATCATCATCCCTCACTCTACTGTTTTTACATTATTCACTGAATAATGATCTTTCAACCAACCCAGATCTTTAATCTCTGAGCAATCTTCCTTTCTTCCTCTTCATTAAACACATTTAACATCATACACCCAATGATAAATAATTAAAATGTTATATTAACATTCAGTAATTCTCTGAAGAGCATTATATTTCAGATCATGATTTTTTAAAAAAAGACATTTTCATATTTTTGTTTTGTTTACAAAAGTACATATTTACTTGATTCATTAGTAGGTTATTTTGGTGATATATTATTTATAATTTATTAAAGCTTGCCTGAGGGCTAGGAGAAGGTGGCTAACGCCTTTAATACCAGCATTTGGGCGGCAGAGGCAGGTGGATCTCTGTGAGTTCAAGGCCAGCCTAGTCTACAGAATGAGTTCCAGGCCAGGCTCCCAAGCAATACAGAGAAACCCTGTCTCAGAAAAACAACAACAACAAAAACAAAACAAAACAAAACAAAAAGCTTGCCTGAGGATACAGAAAGTAATGTCAGCCACAGGCAATTAGAAACCAGGTGATGTTACACACCTTCAGCCCCACAACTTGGGAGGCAGAGGCAGGCAGATCTCAGTGAGTTTGAGTCCAGTTTGATCTACAAAGTGATTTTCAGGACAGCCAGGGTTGCTAAAACATGGAAAACCTGTCTTGAAAAACTGACAAACAAACAAACAAGAAAAAGAAAACGAATAAAGGAGTAAATTAAACTATTATATATCACATTTTCAACCAGGATAAAATTTCATAAATCTCTTCAAATGTTTGTTTCTGCTTTTCTCTACAGACATAATGCAAATGATTCTTTTGTAGTTCCAGTCCAGTTAAAGATTAAAGCTGGCTTTGGAGTTGGAGACTTCTCTAAACCCAAGCATGCTCATTAAAGAAAAGAAAAGAAAAAACTTTCCTTTTCTTTTTCTTTCTTTTTTTCTTTTTTGAGACAGGGTTTCTTGTTAGGTTTTGGCAACTGAACTTGAGCTCTCTTTGAAAACCAGGCTGGCCTCGAATTCACAGAGATCCACCTGCCTCTGCCTCCTGAGTACTGGGATTAAAGACAAGCAAAACCACTGCATTATAAGTTTTTGTCATTATATTATTTGTCATATAGAGTACTAACTAATTTTTTAAAAAGTAGCTTTTTTTGTCCTTCCTATACACAATTTTGTTTTGCGTTTCTACCATTCTTCTACATTGAAACATGACCACTCACTCTTTTTTTCATTTTTTTACTTGAATTAGAAACAAGATTGATTTACATGACAATCCCAGTTCCCTTCTCCCTCCCTTCCTCCCCTACCCGCCCAACTAAAACCCTACCTATCACATATCATTTCTTCTATTCTTCAACTGACTCAACCATTCTGCTCCCTCATGACCTCTGCATCCTTCCTCTTCTTCCCTTCTCATTCTCGTAGCTCCCTCCCCCCACTTCCCATGTTCTCAATTTGCTCAGGGGATCATGACCCTTTCCCCTTCTCTAGAGGACAAAGTTTGTCTCTTTTAGGGTTCTCCTTGTTTACTAGTTTCTCTGGCAGTGTGGATTGTAGGCTGGTAATCCTTTACTCTATGTCTAAAATCCATATATGAGTGAGTACATATCATGTTTGTCTTTTTGTGATTGGGTTACCTCGCTCAGAATGGTTTCTTTGAGTTCCATCCATTTTCCTGCAAATTTCAAGATTTCATTGTTTGTTTGTTTTTTTCCTACTGAGTAGTACTTAATTGTGTAAATGTACCACATTTTCTCTAATCATTCTTCAGTAGAGGGGCATCTAAGCTGCTTCCAGTTACTGTCTATTACAAATAGTGCTGCTGTGAACATTTGTTGAACAGATGACTTTGTTGTATGATATATGTCTAGGAGTGGAATTGCTGGATCTTGTTGGAAACTGATTCCCATTTTCTTGAGCAGTCACCATACTGATTTCCAAAGTGGCTGTACAAGTTGGCACTCCCACCAGCAGTGGAGAATTGTTTCCCATTCTCCACATTGGTGGAGAAAGAAATCAGAGAAACATCACCCTTTGCAATTGCCACAAACAATGTAAATTACTTGGGGTAACCCGAACCAAAAAAGTGAAAGACTTGTACCATAAGAATTTTGAGTCTCTAAAGAAAGAAATTAAAGAAGATACCAGAAAATGGAAAGATCTCCCATGCTCTTGTATAGGTAGGATCAACATAGTAAAAATGGCAATCTTGCCAAAATCAATCTACAGATTCAAAATGCAGTTCCCATCAAAATCCCAAAACAATTCTTCACAGACCTTGAAAGAACAATTCTCAACTTTATATGGAGAAACAAAAGACCCAGGATAGCCAAAACAACCCTGTACAATAGAGGCACTTCTGGATGCATCACCATTCTTGACTTCAAGGTCTATTACAGATCTATAGTCCTGAAAACAGCTTGGTATTGGCACAAAAATAGACCAGGAAGACCAATGGAATAGAATTGAAAACCCTGATATCAACTGACACACCTACGAACACCTGATTTTTGACAAACAATCCAAATTTATATGCTGGAACATCTTCAACAAATGGTGCTGGCATAACTGGATGTGGACATGTAGAAGACTACAGATAGACCCATGCCTTTTGCTCTGCACAAAACTTAAGTCAAAATGGATCAAAGACCTCAACATAAAACCAGGCACACTAAACCTATTAGAAGATTAAATGGGAAATACCCTTGAATTAATTGGTACAGGAACCCGATTTCTGAACAGAACACCAGTAGCCCAGACACTGAGTTCAACAATTGATAAATGGGACCTCCTGAAACTGAGAAGCTTCTGTAAGGGAAAGGATACAGTCAGCAAGACAAACGGCAGCCCGCAGAGTGGGAAAAGATATTCACCAACCCCATATCTGACAGAGGGCTGATCTCAAAAATATAAAAGGAAGTCAAGAAGCTAGTCTCCAAAACACCCCCCAAAAAAAAACAATTAAAAAGTGGGGTACAACCTAAGAAATGCCTCACCCTCCCTGGGGAGCAGAAAGCACATGGGATGTGTAGGGTGCTAGTGGGGGGGAGGGGGGGAAGGGAGGAAGAGGGACCTGGGATTGACATATAAAATAATTTTCTTTCTAATAAAAAAGGGGGGGAAGAAATTGGACCTGGTTCTCCAGCCTGTCATAATGACTTAAAGATAAAAGAGACTGCCTTTTTAAATTGAACTATATCTAAGAGATACAACAGAGAGAAATTTATTTTGTATTGATTTGAATAGTTGTGTCAGAAAATAAAGATATGCTTGTAAATTCTAGGGACAGGTCACAAGGGTGTATATGTTAGCTTAAGAGTCTGACTGCATGTGAAATCTGAGACACTTAAAGCATCCAAGCATGTAAGGGAAACGATTAGAAAAACTCAATGAAAGTTAATCCATGATTCTGCACTACAAGGAGATGTAAATAAATAACAGGAGAAGGAAGGCAGGGAAATTAGGTTTTGAATAAAGGCCCAACAGATTTTAAAAAAAAAGTGGGGTACAGAACTAAATAGACAATTCTCAATAGAGGAATCTAAAATGGCTGAAAGACACCTAAGAAATTGTACAACCTCCTTAGCCATCAGGGAAATGCAACTCAAACATCTCTGAGCTACCATCTTATTCCTGTCATAATGGCTAAAATCAAAAACACCAATGACCACTCACTCTTAACCATGACCTTTCAAGTCTCCAAAATGAAGATGGGGCCCCACAGTGAAAATTACATCAGGACTGTAATATCACCAATAAGCTGAACAATACCAACTATAGATTGACTTTGGACTGCAAACTGCTCAGAACAATTTCAAGTTGGCCAGTGGACATGATCCAGTCTCACAGACATTGCTCAGAACAATTTTTAGGTGTCCAGTGGAGATTGTTCAGTCTTACAGTCACTGCTCAGAGCAATTTTGAAAAGGCTAGCTGAGATGATCTAGCCTCACAACTACTCTAGCCAGGACTTCTGCGTTATGCAGACCCTGGGCAAAATTTAATACAGCTTGATAGCTAACCCCCACAAAATTTTCTTTTCAGGATCCCCTAAAGGTGCTATCTTCCTCAGGCAACAGGATGTAACTAACTTTAAGTTCATGATGCCCATATTCCCAAGAAGGGGCTTACGTCACTCCTTGGGTTATGGATATTTGTCACGGTTTAGGAGACTACAACAATATGTTGTAGGTTATGATCAGGAAGAATGTTGAAAAGGGATTAGATTCAAGATTTTTGTTTTAAAAAAGGGATACAGATATGTTAGGATAAAAGGGTAGATTGTTGAACCTACTCTTGAAAAGATAAAAGATATGATAAGATAAAAATAGTGGATTATTGAATCTATTCCTCTCTCTCTCTTTTTTTTTTGAGACAGGTTTTTTTGTGGCCATGGTGGCTGTCCTGGTACTAGCTCTTGTAGGCCAGGCTGGTCTCTAACTCACAGAGATCTGCCAGCTGGGATTAAAGGTTTCACCACCACAGCCAAGCTTATTGAATCTACTTCAAATAGTGTAGATATGATGAGACAAAAAGGTAGATTTCTGAATCTACTTTTAAAAGTCAGCTATTAGTTTTAAATATTTTATATTGGATTACACTTCTGTATATTATATACAAATTTTGTATATTGATACAAATTTGAGATTAATTTGTTAATACATGTTGTACATACTTTTCTAATCTTGTTCAAGGTATTTTACTTAGACAGCTCATTTATTAATGTAATGCAAATTTCTAGTTCTTAAAAGTTATTATTACCAAATGTATATGACAATAAGGAAATGTGAGTAATTAGCCACCTGTTGTATTTGAACTTGTAATCATATTAGGTATGTTTTCAAACTCACATATGTATTATTTTAGAATGACAAGTCATCTTCAAACACTTTAGATTTATACAGAATACAGTTTTAAAATGTTTTAATAACATAGATATATTTTTTGACAATGAGACATGTCTGCTCCTGGCAGCACCAGTGTACATTAGAGAAGATGTTGGGCATCAAAGAAGCTCACATAATGATTCTTTGCAGAAAAATTAAGCCACTGGGCAAGAATGTGCCCTTTCCTTGACTGCTGACATTACCTTTTCCAAAACGGACAAACAGAACACCAAAGAGAGTGACTGCAAAACATTGCCAAGACAATGAGGGTCAGTCTTTCAAATTTCTTCTCCACAGAAAAGTCTGTCAGAGATGGTAATCCTATAGGCCGAAAATGAATGCTCCAACCTTATAGTGGAAACTTGAATAACTGTCCAGGCAGCCAGCTGTTTCTGTCATTTCGCATACTTTTTTGGAAGTGGCTCGCTTGTACTTCCTGCTTACCAAGTTAATGTTATTCCCTTTTTGGATATAGGGACTAGATAGTTATAGTTTTAATTGTTTGCTAGACTCAGAATGGAAACCCACTAAAGAAATGTAAATTGTAAAAGGTGACAAACATTAAAAGATAATTTGGTAATGCAAACTAGAATAGAAAGTAAATCAGGTACAAGATTTTGGACTTACCAAAATAGAATCAATAATGAAGTACTTTTTCTGAATTTGACAAATGCAAATGGGCTAGACATTCTTGATGAACTTTTTGCTGTATATACCGTATATACTTATTGTATATAGTTTTATTTTAATAGTTGTAGCCATCTTTTTGTATTAGACATAAAAGTGAAATTGGTGTGGTTTATTATTTATGATTTATTAAAGCTTGCCTGAGGATTCAGAAAGCAAAGTCAGTCACAAGCTATAGAAGCCAGGCATTGGTGGCAAACACCTTTAACCCCATTACTTAGGAGGTAGAGGTAGATGGATCTCTGTTAGTTCAAGAAAATATTGAGCTACAAGAAATATATCCAGTACTAAAGAGAAACAGCTCACACAAAGATGATCTCAGCACTTGGGATCATACATCTTTGATCCCAGAACTCATCAGAGGTATTAAAGATCGGAACAGGGTCTCAGAGCTGACATTCATTCTTCAGCCTCATTGAGGGTAGGAAGACATTGAAGTCTTAGGTTCTCCAGTCACAATGATGAGAGCATAGTTGTCTGGGATTATAGTCAGAGGTTTGGTGGAGCCAGAATTGCCTTTTGTCTGAGATAGAGGTGAGAGCTAGTGGCTGGATGCTTTGTTTTCTCATCATTAGTTTGAAGCTTAACCCCAATATCAGTCTCTCGGTCTTTATTAATCATGTTATAGGTTATAGAACAGAGTATCTATAATTCTAGATTTTAGAGATTAGGGATGAGAGCCAAACTTATCTGTGAGTATAAAGATAAGTATCTAGAACATGGTTAGACTTTCTATTGGTTTAGGAAATTTGTAGTATAGGTTTTCCTTTAGGGCTGTGACCTCTCCAGCCACAGATAGTTGCCTTGGTTTATAATACCAGGCATGTATTTCTTTCTATTGAGTGTGGTTCAAGTTTAATTAAAAGCAGTTGGGTACTCCTATCATAATAGTGTCCCTATTGTATCATTAAAAATGCTGATTATTTTATAAAATGCAAATCTCTATTTTTCTTTTATAGATATGCCAAGGGCAATAGTTTAGTATCACTAACACAATATTTATAGGCTTAAGACAAATAAGCGTGCTTGTGGGTGATTACATATAATTGTTGTTACAGACTTGGCAAAATCATAGTGGTTCTTAGGCAATGATAGAGAAAGAATTCTGATTTTAAAGCCCTGTCATAAAGGAAACCCAGAGTCATTCAAGATGCTGTGTCCTTACTCCTCTTCTTTGCCTCCTGGCTTTCTGCTTTTAATCTCCTTCATAGATGGATTTATTTTTTATTCATTTTTAAATTTAAAATACTTTATTTTTTAAAAAAATTCTATATGACACTGGCGGAGACAACACCTTTATTGCTCACCCAGAATGTTGAAAGGGTGTCAAGCTCAGTGTCGAGTTATTTACACATATTTTTTAGTGTAGGTTTAGCTCTGGGCCCCAGTTTCCAACATATGTAGAGATTCCAATGCTTAAAGATCTTTTCTTTGGAGGGGGTATAAGGAGGAATAAAGGTGCTATTCTTTTTTGAAAAAAAAATGCTGGGTATTATTGTGATCTCTATAGCTGAATAAGAATATTTATTATTTTTCTCTTTTTGCAGCTTGCATAGCACTTTGCTCTTCTTCCATAGGTAGACTTCAGGGATGAGTGGTCTTCAGATCAGTTTCACTGTATTTCTCTGAGTTCTGTGTCTGAAATAAATGTTTTCTTCAGCAAAAGGGTTTTACCTTTAAGTTTCAGGAGGCCACCAAGGTCTAGGCCAACAATCTATGTATTTTTGAAAGTCTCATTGCTGTCATCCTGCTCTAAGTCACAATTAGAAGGGAGAGACTTTGTTATTAGTGAGTCTTTGGCTCTTTGTGGGAGTCTTTGTGGGAGCTATCTGAAGTTATATATGACATAACTTCATTTAAACTCTGTATAGATGTAAACACACATGCACACACACACATTATGTATATTGTTTATAAAATAATGTTTCTTGTGGCCTTTTCAAATGCCCTTAGTGCTATTTATCTTTCCTTCCATCTTGGCATTTTCTCCCACATTTCCTTCCTTCTCACGATATAGCCCCTGTTATAACTACTGTCTACCCCTCTCCAGCTCCATATTCCCTTTGTTTATCATAGGTCCTTTCTACTTTCCTGGCTTCTGTGATTATTTCAGGTTAAATACTCAAGACTAAAGAGTACAAACTTGGGTCCACAAACAAAAGAGAACATGCAGCATTTGCCTTTCTGGTCCTACTTATTATATTTTCCAATTCCTTGCCTTTACCTACAAATTCTGTAATTTTGGCCTTACAGCTGAATAGAATATTCACTCCTGGAATTTTTGCACCTAATTATGCAAAAGCACCATTATAAAGTTCTTAAAAATATATTAGATACATTAATTATATGATCTACTAATCCACTAACTTGACACATAACCAAAGGAAATGGGATCAATATGTCAAAGGAAGACATATGTATACTCTGAGAATTTATGAAGCGTGATTCACAATAACTAAGTTGTGTCATCAGACTTACTGTATTTCAAAGGGTCGATAGTTTTTAAAAAGTGGCCTATATTCACAATGAAATGCAATTCATCTTTAAAATAAAAGTAAATACTCTTTTTCAAAAATGACAAAATTGCATGAATCTGGAGGACATTCAATTAAATGAAATAATTTTAGCATAGAAAAACAAATACTCTACATTTATACAATGGACTACTACTCAGCAGAAAAAAAAATGGAATATTGAAATTCACAGGCAAATGGATGGAACTAGAAGAAACCATCCTGACTGAGGTAACCCAGTCACAAAAAGACAAACGTTATGTACTCACTCATATATGAATTTTAGACATAGAGCAAAGGATTACCAGTCTATAATCCTCTTCACCAAAGAAACTAGGAAACATGAAGGACTCTAAGGGATAAATGGACCCCAGGAATGGGAAATGGCATGAACTCCTGAGCTAATTGGGAGCATGAAGGTAGGGGAGAGGGAGTTGCCACAATAAGAGTAGGAGAAGAGAAGTAGAGGAGAGGAAATGGAGGAGAAGAAATATTTAGTTGGGGGAAGAATAGAGGAGAGAGAGCAGGATGAGAGATACCATATTAGAGGGAGCCATTATAGGACCAAGAAGAGATCTGGAACTAGGGAGATCTCCAGAGACCTACAAGGATAACGCGATCTGACAATCCAGGCAATGGTGGAGAGGATAATCTAAAAGCCCTTTCCCTAAAATGAGACTGATGACTACTCTTTATGCCATCCTAGAGCCCTCATCCAGTGGCTGATGAAAGCAGAGACAGACATCCACAGATATACACTGAGCTGAAATCTGGAATTTAGTTGAAGAGAGGGAGGAATGAAGATCAAAGGGATCTGTACCAGGTTGGAGAAACCCACAGAAACAGTTGGCCTGAGCAAGGGAGAGTACATCCACCCCAGATGCTGTCTGGGAGGCCAGTACAAGACTGTTCCAGCCCCCTGAACATGGATGTCAATAAGGACACCTCTGCACTCCAGGGAGCCTCTGGTAGTGGATTAGTATTTTTCCCTGGTGTAAGAAGCGACTTTGAGTGCCCATCCCACATGAAGGGATGCACTCTGGCCCTGGACACATGGGGAAGGGCCCAGGCCCCGCACAGGAAGATTTGGTGGACTTTGCAGAGCCCCTGTTGAGGGCTCTACCCTGCCTGGGGAGTGGTGGATGGATGGGGTGAGGGGTAGTTTGTGGGGTGGGGGAGGAGGGATGGTGGTGAGGGGACAGAGAGGGAGAAGGGACTTTCATGTGAAACAAGCTTGTTCCCTAACTTGAACTAATAAAATAATTTTAAAAAAGAAAAACAAATACTCCATTGTCTTACTTTTTTGACTTATTTTGTTTTATGTGCTCAGAGTATTTTGTATGCATGTATTTCTTTTTTTATTTTTCAAGACAGGGTTTCTCTGTATTGCTTTGGAGCCTGTTCTGGAACTTGTTCTGTAGACCAGGCTGACCTCAAACTCACAGAGATCTTCCTGCCTCTGCCTCCCAAGTGCTGTGATTAAAGGTGTGTGCCACCACTGCCTGGCAGATGCATGCATTTCTATGTACCACATGTGTGCAGTGTCTTCATATTAGAAGGCAGAATCAGATTTCCTGGGCCTGAATTCACAGACATATGCCACCCACCATGTGGGTGCTTAATGGGGAATGTACTGTGTATGTTTATCTTATAGATTGTCAAATAAAATACTGTTTGGCCAATGAGACAATAAGTTAGACTGGACTAGGAGTCAAAGAGGATTCTGGGAAATATAGTAGAGAAGTGGTGATCCAGGCAGGAAGTGACATAGCAAGGAGACTCATATTTAAGTGAAGGAGAAACAGAAAGTGTCCCCTTTCCCCTCTGCTCCTGCTCCAGTGGCAGGATGTGATCCACTGACAAGGAGGGATGCCAATAAGGCATCCTATAAGATAAGTCTTATAAAATATATAGCTTTATGACAATTAAGACAGAGCTAGAAGAAGAGAAGTCCTAGTCATTGGCCAAGCAGCATTGTACCCATTACAAGTTTCTGTGTATTCATTTGGGCCTAATTCGGGCGGGCAGCTGGCATAAAGCTCACACGTGGCAGTGGGGCTCAGGCGGCTTTTGGCAGAAAGATGTATCGTAACAGGTGCTGGGAAAGGAATCTAAGTCTTGTTCCAAAGCAACAATGCTCTTATCTACTGAGCCATTCTTCCAGCCCTATTGTTTCACTTTGCAGATTTTAAAACTGACATTTCACAAATGCAGGATAAAGTAGTGTTCCTGAAAGCCTGGAAATAAATGGGATTGGAGAGAGGTTAGTTCAGTATAATGCAATATCAAGTAAGTAGGAAGAGAAGGTTCAAGAACTCTGTTCTGTTTTTGTTTGTATTGCATATATGTTGGAATCATGGTTGATAGCAATGAACCACATACTTGAACTTAGACTTTAAATGTTCTCACCACAATAAGATGATAAATATTCCAGGTAGTCGATGCTATGCTATGATAATTTTATTGATTTTGTTATCCTATACTTCACATAGAAATCAAGCAATGTTTTGTCTAATATAAGTACATACAAATTTACCTGTATTAAAAAAGTTCATGTTTACTTTATTTGTTATTACTTTGTGCATCAGTCCTCTAATATCCTAGTTTAATTTTCTACAAATAATCAATAAGTCTCTTTATTCATTCATCAGTTGATGGACATCTAGTCTGTTTCCAATATCTGGCTATTATGAATAATTTTGCTATTAACAAGTTGAGTAAATGTCTTTATGTTGTGAATGTGCCTCCTTTGGGAAGAATGGATAAATAAAATGTGGTATATTGGAGTGTTACTTAGCTGTAAGAAACAATGACATCCTAAAATTCACAGACAAATGGACAGAACTGGAAAAAAACCACATCCTGAGTGAGGTAACCCAAAACCAGAAAGACAAATATAGTATGTACTCAATCGTAAGTGGATACCAGACATATATCAAAGATACCCTGCCTACAATCCACAATCCCAGAGAAGCTAGAACCTTTGTCGACAAACAGATGGACACAGATGCAGTAATCCACAACTAATCAGTGGGCTAAACTCCTGGAGTACAACCAAATTGAGGGAGGAGCAATGATATGAACAAAGGAATTAAGTCCATGATGGGAAACCCACAGAATCAGTGGACCCAAGCTAGTGAGAGATCATTGAATCATGTCCTACAAACAGGAAATCTTAATTCAGAAAGTAGACTGAACTCTACTCCCTTAATATAGCTGACAATGGTGTGACTGGAACAATATATGAGGCTACTGGCAGTGGTTCCAAGATCTAACACTAATGCACAAACTGAATTAGTGGAGCCCATTCCATATGGATACCTTACTCAGCCTAGACACAGGGGTGTGGGTGTCCACAGAGGTGGACACGTATATTGGTCCTGCCTTGATGAGATAATGGGACAGATTTAGTAGATTTCCTAGAGGAGACCATACCCTCTCTGAGGGGCAGATGGAAGATAGGTGGGTGTGGGAGGAGAGGGGGGAGAGGAGGGAGGGGGAACTGTGATTGGAATGTAAAAAATAAAAAAGAAAACACCACAAAGAGAATTCATGCCATGAAAAAAATAATCAAGATTTTTTTTGTAAAAGATGCATGTAATTGTATAAATTATAACTCTTGAAGGAGTAAGGAACTTAGAAGTGGATAAATACCACAGAATTAATTTTTTTTGGAATATAGTAAAAAATGATTAGAATAGATATTAGTGAACACAGTAAGTTCTCAAAAGGTGGTAAGAGTATTAATCTATTCTCAACATGTGTATCTTAACAAATTGTTACAGTGGTAAATGGTAATATTTTAAGTTTTCCTGATCCAGATAAAGGAGAAGAGTTCTAAACACTCCCTATTTATTTTGCAAGCCCTTTCTGTTTTGTTTTGCACTATTTTTTCCTTTCTTAGATAATTCCTATTGTATCATCAAGATTCGTGGCACACATATTCTCTAGGAAGTTGGGGGGGAAGAGTCTTCATTAAGTTTTAAGTAACTTTATACAATGTCTTGAGAAACAAGAATTTGGGTCAACATGATGCTGATTTCAAGACATATATGACTATAACTTTGTTGTTAAGAAAGAAGGGCTGACATCAGTACCACCAATAGATTCTCTACACCCCTAAACACTGAAATATAGGCAGGCATACAGTGGTGTCTGCGTGGTTCACAATTACAACATCTTAAAAGAGTCTCAATTTCCTTGAATTTTTCCAAGTTTGGTAAGCATTAATATCATTCAAAGACCCCAAATTACATGGACAAGACACATAAAAAACGAGTTTGATGAAACAGTTTTGATGCTCTAAATCGTATAATAATTAGGGATAGTGCCAACAAAACATTGTAAATCTGTATTCTATGTGCAAACTGACAGTTACTAGCATTTGAAACATCCCTACAGTATCCATAAAATGCCTAAATTAAGTGTACAGACAAAGCTCTTGTTAAATGCTATGATGCAGGTGAATTCACTCATAGTGAGCAATTTGGAAAACAGATAGTATCATATAATGTTAATCATCCACTTAGCAAGAAACCTGAGCATTTCATTTACCTGTGTTTACTCCAGACATTTAATTTTACACTGAAGTTCTAGTATTATTGTCCCAAACAGGAAAATCATACCAGATCTCTATTATCAAGTGAAAGTATAAACACATTGTAGAATATCAAGTAACTCTGATAGTTAACACTTAAAAGGAATAGATTACTGCTGTGAGAAATAAGATGGTGGGGGTCTCAATTCATACCATGTACCAAATTGCTAGTGTGCTGTTGTAATCTGGAATATGAACAAACCTAGGGAGATACCCCTTGGCCTTTTCTACTCAGAAATGTTTCAAGGGTGGATGGCATCTCCAACATTAATATCTTTCAGTTTCTCTCATACTCAAAACAATTCTGAATTTGCCTGGAAATTCATTTACTCAGAAGACTTGCATGAAATTTTCACAAATATTCCTGGTTAGTGGTTTTATAACATAAAGTTTATTTAAGAATACGTAACTGATTGATCTGAATTATCATATTCTCATTGCAGTCTCCCCAGCCCATATCTACAACTTAACTACATCAAATTGACTTCATGCCAGATGTTTGTGCTTCATATTCAGGCTGTTCACATTCCCTGATTATGCTTCCAAGTATTTAGAAATGAACTATTCATCACTTTATACAAAGTTAGATTATTAAAAATTTTGCATGTTTTTGGATCTGTTACTAATTTTGGAAAAAATCCTGTATTTAGTTTACAGTGTAATTGTTTCCAGGATGCTAAAATATCTCATTATGGATTAATATGGGATAATATTTCTTCACTTTCTCTTGTTGCCTTTTATGCAGAAAGTTATGCCTTCCATAAGGCAGCATCAATAAACATCAGAAAACACTGCACCATTATTTGTCCTTAGCCTTTTTATTTAGTGTTTCTCCCAGCTGGTATTCATTCAAAAATGCCTATCTACCTACATAGTTTTTTTTTTGTTTTGTTTTGTTTTTTGCCCCTAGGCTGAGACTTGAGTGTCCAATCACCAAGCACTCTCTAGTTACTCGTCTCAATTTACACTGAAACAGCATAGGTTGAATATAATATAATGTGTCTGAAGAAGCAGAATGCAAGTGATATAAGGTTCAGAACTGTGAGGGAAAAAGTCACAAATACCAAATCTATGAATAAAGGGCAATGTCATAATTAACCAAAGGGGGAATGAACACAAGTCAATGACAAGTATTGGATCTTACTTGTAAGACCCTTTGTATGTAGGCCTCAGTATCCAAATAGTGACAATTTCAGGAAGAGCTCTAAGAATAAAAAATGAAATGGGACTATATAGTATAGTATGAAATGGGACTATATCATCTTGGAAAACCCTCATCCTGAAGAACTAGAGTTAGATGTACCCACTTGGCAGAGTGGCTGTAGCCACCAGCTAGGCCATATGCCCCTTTATAGTCACAGTGTCTGAATGAGTGCATCATCTCAGCTCATTGATTATTTCTAAATATGTATGAATTTTCTTCTAGATGTAAAGGTGATTTATTTGTTTAAAAGTAAAGGGTAGCAGACATTAATATTACCCAGGAGAATCCAAGAGAAAGAAGAGGTTTTAACCATGTAGAGAAATTATCAACATACCTAGGAAGAAAGAGCAACATAGTAGGTCTATAATACAACAGTGACTTTATATATGCACAGACAATTGACACACAGGGGCAGAGACATAGACTCATATGTTAATTAAATTTCCAATAGTGGATTTGATATTAATAAGAGGACTGTAATAATAATGAAATGAGAACAAATAATACATTTTTCCATCAAATTGAGACAATTAATTTAAGGAATTATAATCAATGAATAAGAGCAACAAAGTCTACTACATAAATACTTTAATTTAGAAAATTAATACTCAAATTATTTTGTTTGATTAACAGATATGTTGGAATTTTCTATCGCAGAATTTCATTGCATGTTCAACACTGTAAAACCATAAGTGATGATAGTTTCAACCATTTTAGACATCTTTTGTGTCCAAGCTCTGGTGGACACACAGAGTAAAGATCTGGAGACATTCTTCTTCCATACATCATATGGCAACATTCCTAAATTACTTACTAACAATCAGTTCACAGTATAATTTAGCACAAGAAATCAGTTGGCATGATCAGTGTTAACTATGGGATTCTTTATTGCTTCTTTTAAAAATACTGTTTCCAGGGTGGAGTTAGACTGGCTTAGTTTGAGGAGTCCTACAAGTAAACTGAGAAAATCACTTGAACAAGTGAAAGTAGATACTTTGGCATTCCATTATCTTAAAGTCCCTGAGTTGTAATTAGGAATGACAGGTGATTCTATTTATTGTTAAACAATCTTCACTCTGCGGATTAGATTTGAGACCTTCTGGCTACTGTATATGACTGATTGATTTATCTCTTACTGATAATCACATTAATTAGCCCCTAAGTCTCAATTACTGGACATTCCATCAGCTATAAACTCAGATAAAGAATGACAGTGTCCAAAATTAGACATGTTTTCTTACCACCTACCAACTCAGAGATAGACCTCAGTCATTTAAAATAATCAAGTTAATAATAAATGCTTTGTGCATTATTTAGCCTGCAGTCATATTGCCCTCTAGTTAAGTTATATGATTTCTAGAAAGTACATTTATTGGGAGGTGTAAATGAATATCTTGTCTGTTTCCATGACAGTGCATCATTCTTCTGTGTAATGAATTTCAACACTTTGGCTGAAGAGACTGTCTCCTTTGTCCTGATGTATCAGAGATTATGGGGACACTCTTACTTCTCATTCTTTTTCAGTCGCATCACCCATCTCCCATTAGTTTTATGCTTCTTTTGCCACTTATCCTTAGTTTGGGAAAGTTCAAGACAATGTGATTTTCTGCTTTTAAAATTCAATTTGAGCCCAGCAGTGGTGGAGCACGCTTTTAATCCCAGTACTCTGGATGCAGAGGCAGAGGCAGGCAGATCTCTGTGAGTTTGAGGCCAGCCTAATCTACAAAGCTACACAGAGAAACCCTGTCTTGAAAAAACAAAAAAATCAGTTTGAATAACAGAAGAAATAAATAGATAGCAAATGGAGCAATTCTATGGTAAAAGTACATGTAATTGAAGCCAAGGGAAGATATGTTTTAACTGTGAATATGTGTGGCTGTTGCACATGTATATAGAATGACATATAATTTGATAATATGTCACTCACATTTTTAGAACATATAATCTGAACATAAAACTTGGTTGGAAAAAGATATGGCATACATGCTTTGTGGATACCCATGGAAGGCCTGCCTCTTTTAGAGCAGATACTGTGGAAGAATGGATTGAGGGGGAGTGGATGAGGGGTGAGCAGGAGAGAGGAAATTCTGTTGGCATGTAAAACAATAAATTAAAAAAGAAAGGAGATGGCATAGCAAAAAGTAAAAGAAAAAAAGAGGAACACTAGACTGCTTAATTGTTACAGTTGGTCCCAAAGGTAGGAGTTTGGTTGTGGTAATATAAGTTTCTAATAAAAATGTAATCAAATCATTCCAGATGAAATATGAAGTTGCCAATTAGGAGCAGGTCTCCCTTTCATGAAGACCTTACTACATACTACACAGGATTTAAAATATTAATATCTAGTAAGTCATATTTATATAACAGCCCCAAGGAGAAAAATCTCTCTCTCTCTCTCTCTCTCTCTCTCTCTCTCTTCTCTCTCTCTCTCTCTCTCTCTCTCTCTCTCCCCCTTTATCTCCCTCCCCGAGAAGACAGGGTTTCTCTGTGTAGCTTTGACAACTCTCCTGGAACTGGCTATGTAGAGCAGGATGGTCTCAGCTCACAGAGTTCTGACTGCCTCTGCCTCCCTAGTGCTGGAATTAAAGGTGTGAGATACCACCGCCCAGTTTGAAAATCATTCTTATTTGAAATTTATGATACATAATAGTGACCGTGCTTTATCAGAGGTGTTTATAATGATGTTGCTCAGAATGGTTTCCTTTCAGATGATGATTGAGACGCTAATTAAAAAAATGGTGCCAGGTACCACAAGGGTAATAGAACTGTAGAACTGTGCTGTTTTTCTGGGATTTTGTTTTTTACTTTTTTTTTTTTTAATGTAGAGCGCTGGATGTCTCTACAATTTTTTTTTTTTAAATGACCGAAGAACCTGGAAAAGCTGTTTCTGCTATTGATGAATAACATACTGCCATTATTGGTATATATATATATATATATATAATTTGAATTTGAATTTTTGGAAACTTTAGCTGTGCTGTCAACTTTGGAAAAAAGTATCCCAGTTTACCGCATTCAGTTGGCAATGTACAAAAATTAATAGCCATATTGTTCTAGAAATGTTGAACTTAATATTTTTTCCATTTGTACAGGGGTAACGCACTGTATTAAATATGTAAGGTCTTAAAAAATAAATTCATAATATAAATTTACTAATGTTCTGACTGGAAGATATTGCAAAAAAAAAAAAAAAGAAATTAGTCAGGTTAATAAAAAGGAGTGAACTACACTTGCTTTCCAGTGGAGAATGCCTATCTGGATACAAGTGTTCCCATATTGCCATTCGTCTGTGTATAAGACCAGAGTGATCAAACAGGGAATCTATAACTTGTTTAGTTACAGATTTCTTTGATTTTTCTTTTACTAGAGTGACTTGCAAAGTTCCTGTGAATCCAGCACATGCAAAAAATACTGTCTGTATGTTAATTCTGCAGCTGTTCATACAAAACTATTTATGATTTGTTGGGTTTCTCATTACATACACTCTTAAAAGACAATTATAAATAAAAGTAATGACTAGGCTTTTGTAATTTTCATACCAAAGCACCCAATTCAAAGTGAATTGGGTAGTATTTATAATTACATTGAATTTTCTCATGTAAATTGATAAACATGTTCATTATGAAATGGATTTAGAAAGCTCTCCCCCTGTACCTATTATATAATGTAAGTTTAACTTTCACAACAGTACTTGGAGGCTTTCTTGCATATTCCAAGACAATTAAATATGAATTAGTAAGAGTTAAGGGTTTATGCTTAATTTTATCTAACAAACCTAACTAGATTTGAGTTTTAACTATTTGGCTGTATTCCTGTTGGCTAAATAGCTTGAAACAAGCAGAAAGGCCAAAAGCCTGTTAGGAAAAATGTTGGCAATGATAGAAATCCTGGTACTTTGCAAAAATCAATGAAGCCTGGTAGGAAAAAGCAACCCCTGTTATATTTGCTATATAAGGTAAAATAAGGAAAGTTAGGAACAAAGAGGACTGATGTGGAAAACATTATAGTGAAAAAGTTGTATACTGGTATACAGCATATGAATTTTAGAGGGGTGTCATCTGTAAATTCAGTAGGATCATAACTAATTATATTTTATAGCTTTTAATTAAAACTCATCTCTCAATCAAATAATGTAACTATTATTGTTTTGATGGTGATAAAAATAGCAGGTTAAAAATTTGTACCCAGGAATCTATGTACACATTCTATTGCATTAAGCATAGCTGGAAATAATTCCAAACTGAAATTGTGTTAGTAGTAGGAAAATACATTTTAAAATGGATTTTTGGCTGAATCCCTTTTTAACTTTTTGATAATTACATGCATAAATATACTATGTTTTGTTCAAATCTATTCCCCGTTCTTCTGTTCTTCCTCTCAAATTTCTCCTTTACATCCCCACTAACATGGTTCCTCTCTACTTCATGTACTCATGGTTTTTGTTTGTTTAAAGAACACCAACAATACATTTTTAATCACAAATAACGGGTAAGATTGTCCACAATTCGGAGAACAAAGAAAACACAGTCATGTCAAAATGGATTGTTTTCCAAGAAATAATAAAACACACCAAATACTCTTAACAATGATCTTTAGAGTTGGTAGGTTCCAAACTTCATTAACAACAAACTTCACAACAAACTTCATTAACAACAAACTTGCGTGGTTTGACAGTAATTAGTCTCAGCTGCTACTTGAGGGGAATTCCTCCAGAAGTCAAATTTAGAGAAAGCCGGTGTTTCAAACACTTTTTAGTCTAGCATATGTAGCCACTGTGATGACTTGAAAGACATGCTCCCCAAAGTGAGGAAGGGATCAACAAAGAACAGCATGCACAATTTTACACACAGCAATCTGAGCAATGGAGTGAGCATTAGAATTCAGAGCCCACAGTGTTTGGTAACTGAGTAATTGAACTGTATTTTCTTCTAATGGTTTTGAATTAGTGTTTTTGTTTAATTTATGTTTTGTTTTCTTTCTTAACAATGTTTTATTAAATTGTTGAGTATGTCACCAAGTGCAATTTGAATATATTTTCCCCCAACTACTCCCATGATCACCCTTCCTATCCTCCCATCCCTTCCAATCCAATTTTAAGGTTTATTCTTTCTTTCTTTTATTTTTTTCCCAATGAGTTCAATTTCTTGAAATAGTTTTTAGAATGGGGCCTGTCCTGGTATGTTGTCAGCCCATCTGGATTCACATTAATAAAGACAGCTGGCTCTTCCTTTCCCTGTAGCTACCAGATGCCAATAAATTCTCAGCCTAGTGGTGGAATTTTCTGCCAACTTACCCATCTCTATGATGGTTTTTTGTTTGGCAAGAGCTTGCAGAAGTCTTTGCCATGGTGTCACAATCAAAAGTTCATATCTTCTTAGACCCACTTATTCTACTTACAGCTGTGAGTATATACATAACATAGAGTCATCTATTGAAACATGAGCAGACTATCAGGGTTGCCATTGAGAGAAAACTGACTCTAATTCTCCTGGCAGTCATCAATTGCCAATAGCTCCAGATCTATGGGTGGAATTTCATGAGTCCCTCCCCAAACATGCTGGCATTTTGTTGACTTGATCTTTTACATTAGTCATAGCCTTTTTGAGTTTGTATGCAACAGAATCTGTTGTGTATATTACTTTTGGTAGTGGAGTATGTTTTCAGGATGTTTTGATCAAGGACACAAGCTCAACTCTTTCTAGTTAGACACTGGGACAATTAAATAAACTAATGCTGACTCTTCTCAACTTTGGGGATTCCTCAAACAGATACATATTTCTTGGGTTTCTCATTGGACTGTTTGAGTATTTCTCAGATGTGATTAGAAACTTTAGTTATTAGTATTTGCCTGCCATTAAGCAAATGTGTCATCTATTGTCACTAGTATGCTCTAGAAAGCATGGTAATGACAGTAGATGAATAGTTATTTTCTTCCTTTATATATTTGCATTTAACTTCTCAAAAATTTTCCCATAATTTCTTCTAAACAATTTAAGACCTTTCTTCTTTTTCCATTGAACCTAAATTTAATAGACTTACATATTAAACTCTTATTATCTTATAAAGCCTACATAATAAAGTTTCATTTCTGATACTAATTATTAATAATTAAATTAAAATATTTGAGGTTTCCATGTAGAGCTTTGTAGAGTTTCTATTGTGTGTGTGTTTGTTTGTGTGTGTGTGTGTGTGTGTGTGTGTGTGTGTGTGTGTGTGTGGGTGTATTGATCATTTGCCTACTCACTCATTTCATTTATTCCTTCAAATTACTGGAGTTATTTAGATTAGGCTATTTGTGTCTTCTTTCCAGTGGAATTCTAACACCTATACATCTTGCTCTCTGTTTTGCTGACAATTTCTAAAATCAAATATCTCCATTCCTTTCTACGACCAGATAATTTTCTCCTTTAAGTTTAACATAGGCTATACAACATTTTTGAGCATCTCCGTATTCTTGTCCATTGTGATACTGAGCATCTGTGTTCCCAGTTAATTAGTTATTTTAGGTTTGTTTCATTTATTCTTTGCATTTAACATCACAAAATCCACCCCCCCCATTTTCCTTCTGAAAATTTAAGGCCTCTTCTCCATTTCACATATATTTTCTTTTTTAATTTAATTACTCATATTTTCTTAAGCATATATTATGAGACAGAAATTTAAATTTATATCTGGGTAAAAACTAATTTTCTTATCCATGTTTTCTGTGTTACAGATTAAAACTCAAACTAAAGACTATGTATGAGAAGATATTTGACCTGCTTAGAAGCACACAATTTACTTAATAAATATGGCTTCAGAGTAAAAGAGATTAGAGTAGGACAATGTGCAAAAGTTGAGTCAGTAATGATGTAGTAAGATGATGAATTGCTTAAATAATGAAAACACCCCAACTTCCCCAGCTACTGGGAAAAGAGGAATAAACACAGGAATGAGGTAGCTGTATACATTGATTCATTGGTATGTGTCTTTGCAATACCATGACCAGCAGAGTAATGATCCATGTGAGTCAGAAGGAATTCTGGTTCAACATGTGTCAGTAGCCAGTGTTTGTTCTACCTTCTAGTTTCTGACACCAGGAAGTTTGTTTTAGCTATACATAAGCACAATACAATATGGGAAATAATTTTCCTGATGGTAATTTAACTCAATTCTATTTATACAATAATGCTTAGGAAATGATTACATTGAAATTATTTTCAAAATACTTGTGACCTCTTTCTTAATATGGGTTTCATTGACAAGATAAGGGTCTATCTAGAGGGAACAAGCAAGAGAAACATAAGAGTCTCGGGGAGCCTAATGTGGCCTGGCCATAAAAATAATGCAGAAGTCATCAGGCTATTAACCAAATCCATTCTCAGCCTCCTGGCCAGAAAACAGGTTATACATCTCTTCTTTTGAAGAGTGAATCCTGAGTGTTTAACATTCCTGATTCCACTAGTGCTTATCTGTGAGCACAAGAACCTCTGTGCCCACAACTGCTGTTTATTATAAAGTGTTAGAATACTAAATGCTGTTGAGAATGAAGAAAAGTTGTTGATGTTGGGATATATTACAAAAAATTGAAAAATAAATTGTCTTTGTAGTAAACTTAGAAATATAAAAATATTATAACTGAATAATTACTTTTCAAGAATTATTTCAGAATAAAAAATGTTGGATAAAGGTAAATAACCATAAATGATTTTAGCCTATAAATCAATATAGAATAAGATAATAGTAAGAATAAATGTATTAGGATATATATTTGTAATTCAGAAAACAAGGTTGCTATGGAATTCTGAAAATTCTTGTGTATTAAATATGTCTATATGCATGTGTGAATATTTTAAATGGAAAGCATATGTTTTTCTAAGTATATAATGTAGCAAAAGTACAAAATTATACCAAGGCAAGATAAAAACTAAATGAGACTAGTGCTCATTTCTAGAGAAGTGTAAGGAAAGGACCCATGGCCTAGTAGTGGTGTGTTACAGCTTTGATTTTTATCCTGTTTAGAAAAATAATAATTGAGAAAAATGCTGCTGTAATTTCTTGGTTGTTAGTAGATAGTAAGTAATCTTATTTCCTTTACATTTGAAACACTTCATAAAATGTAGTGAAAAATAAACAAAAATTCTCCCCATTTGAGGGAATTATTTTTGGTAGCATGTTTTCTTTTCTAATGCACCTGCAATTACTAAGATCCAAAATCTAGGGTGAAATCAAGCTTGGTTAAAATGGACCATTACGTGATACTTTTGGGTTACTTGAAAGACTTGTCTGTTTCAAAAGTCTGAGAATGTCACTTTTTATTTTTATTTTTCAGAAATATTTGATTTTTCATTGTTTCAATCATAAAAATGTTTATTTTTGAGGAATTCATACATGTATATATTTTTATAATCTAGCCCATTACTTTCCTTCTAATTCCCCGTACTCTACCCTATACCCCTACTGTTTATCTCTCCCAATTTCATTCTCATTCTGTTTTAAAATCTGCTACATCTAGTTAGTGTTGCCTAAATATTAATGGTTATAAAACCATCTTCTGAATCTATAGCCTTTCAGGGACCATATCCCACAAGATTGACTCTCTCTCTCTCTCTTTCTCTCAGGAAACTTCAGGTTTCAGTAGCTTCACAAACTTGGGTCACAGAACATGAAAAAATAAAGTTCATAGTGACTTGGAAGCTTCATTCCTACTGGATAGCTATCATAATGATGGAGTATTCTATTTATACTACTGTGAGGAAAATATTGAACATTATTACCCAACTGTGAACACTGAGAGCTACAGTAATGGTTGCCTGGCATGATATACATCCGACTGCATGCATTAGTGACGTTAATACATGCAAGTAACCAATCATTTTCTGATGGAATTGAAAATTCCCTCCACCAGACAGAACCCATGCCTATACCTGGACCAAAAATCTGTGACTAGTGACAAGGTTATAGGCCCTCAGTGACAACCTAAAATTATTATTCTGCTGAATGAATGTTGCATCATACTCCTCCCTAAGTTATTTTCATTATACTCATCATTATTACATCTCTCAGACCTCATCAGGGAAGCTTATTTTTGAAGAAGATAGTAATTAGCACTGCTAATTAGCTAATCAACCAGCAGAGGAAAACAGCCCATAAATGTTGTTTTACATGGGATATTTATACCATATTCCCTCCCCACAAGGCTGAACAATCATATAAGAAGAGAGAATGACAAGATTAAGATCCAGAATTTGTACTTAAATATTTGCTGGACATGACAGGACTGTTGAACACATAAACTCACAGGAGCAGTAGCTATGAGTAAAACCCCAAGATATGTATGTACATGATAAAGCTAGTCAAAGTTCAAGAATGGACAAGGGAGTAGCTCATGCAGTCCAACCGATTTCCAATATTTGAAAATCTATCAGTAATTGTTGAATTCAATGATTTCTTGATAGGCTTTAAGAGAGGATAGGCTTTAAGAGGGACTGTTAATGATGCTCAGCACAAATTAGTTTATAAAATTAAAGAGATCACTCAGGCAGTTAAGTGCTTACCTTGCAAGTGCAAGGACCTGAGTTCATGTTCATCTGTAGGGGTGTGCTTTAATAATGATAGTTCTAAGGAGGAGAAGACAGGCAGATACCAGAACTTCAGTGGCTAACCAATTTAGTCTAATTTGTGGACTCCAGACCAAGAACAGATCTGGTTTCAAAGAGAAAAAGTGTAAAGTGTCTATGGAATGACACCTCAGCTACATTCTACAGTGAAATATTACAAAATATATAACAAATTATTATTATGGTGTGCCTTATTAATAGTTTGGATAATGCATAGTTTCACCTGCCCTTCCTCATATGTACAATGATAATTCAAACATGATTCTTAAAGCTTAAACAATTGTATACTTGAGCCATCTAAGATCATGAAAGCTTATAATTAGCATTTTCTCTCCCTTTCTTCTAATGACTCAACCTTTCTGCTTCCTCATGACCTCTGCATCCTTCCTTTTCTTCCCTTCTCACTCTCGTAGCTTCCTCCCCCCTCTTCCCATGTTCTCAATTTGCTCAGGGAATGGTGACCCTTTCCCCTTCTCCAGGGGACAAAGTTTGTTTCATTTAGGGTCTTCCTTGTTTACTAGTTTCTCTGGCAGTGTGGATTGTAGGATGGCAATCCCTTACTCTATGTCTAAAATCCACATATGAGTGAGCACATATCATGTTTGTCTTTTTGTGATTGGGTTACCTCGATGAAAGAGGTTTCCTCGAGTTCCAGCCATTTTCCTGCAAATTTCAAGATTCCATTGTTTTTTTTTTTTTTCTGCTGAGTAGTACTCCATTGTGTAAATGTACTACTTTTTCTCCATCCATTCTTCGACTGAGGGGCATCTAGGCTGTTCCAGTTTCTGGCTATTACAGATAGTGCTGCTATGAACATTGTTGAACAGATGTCTTTGTTGTATGAATGTGCTCATTTTGGGTATTTGCCTAGGGGTGAAATTGCTGCATCTTGTGGTAGACTCATTCCCATTTTCTTGAGGAGTTGCCATACCGATTTCCAAAGTGGCTGTACAAGTTGGCACTCCCACCAGCAGTGGAGGAGTGTTCCTCTTTCTCCACATCCTCTCCAGCATAAACTGTCATTTTTTTTTTATTTTAGCCATTCTGACAGGAGTAAAATGGTATCTCAGAGTTGTTTTGATTTGCATTTACCTGATGGCTAAGGATGTTGAACACTTTCTTATGTGTCTTTCAGCCATTTTAGATTCCTCTATTGGGAAGGGAACTGGGATCCTCATGTAATTCAATCTCGTTTGTAATTTAAATATATAAAAAATAAAAAACTAAAAAAAATAATTAGCATTTTTTACTGACTCCATATATAAACTTACATTTAAAAATCCCCAAACCATGAAACACTGCAACTTCAGACTTCCCAGTTTCCTCAAGATGATGCCTATTACTCACGATTGCTCTGTTCATATTTTTCATTGTGTTTTCATCTCAATTTTCAAAGATCATCGTGAATTGCCTTTTGTCAAGTGGTTTCTTCAAAAATGTCACAACAAATAAAACCATATAACTCTGAAATTAGAGATCAAGTGTCACCTTTAGACCTCCCATCACCTTTGTTTTTCTTTCTTTTAAGAACACCATATTATAAAATAACCTTTGCTTGTTTCAGGTAGTTCTGAGCACACAATGAGATTTTGTTTTTGCATGAGGTCTAATACATATATTGTGTGAGTGTTTTATGTACATCCTTAACTGAAGCTTATTAAGGTGAATGTCAGCAAGGTGGGCACTGAAGACAAGCCTTATACCCTGGTAAGGTGGGCTCCATTGTCTGCTTGAGGGCTCCACTGCCATTGATGAGGACTGATGTATTAAGGTGATGGATGGCTCAATTAATAACAACAAAATATAATTTAAAATTTTGATAGTCTAATTTCACTACAGGGTCTAAATAAGTTTCCATAATACTTTATTACATTTCTTAGCTGAGCTGTTGTTTTTTGGTTGGTTGCTTAGTTGGTTTGAGGTTGGGGGGAGGGGTGTTTTGTTCATTCTTAATGTTGTTATCCCTGTCACACTATGTTCTTTTTGAGTGACATTTTCAAAGTCCAGCTGGGCCAACAACAGTATAGTAATACAGATAAGGACATACATAAAACACTCACACAATATAAATTAGACCTCAGGCAAAAACAAAACCTCATTGAGTTCATTAATAAGTAGGAATTCATGAAGGGAAAGAATTGTTAAATGACCTCAAACACAGAGAGAGTTGGTGGTCTAAATGATTCCACGTGGTTTTCCTTTCTATTATCATTTTTAAAAATTTACCAAAACAAAACAAAATAAAATAAGCCAGGCAGTAGTGGCACACAAAAATAAAAAGCACACAAATTACATGGAGTTCATTTTGTATTGGTCAATCACTCTGAGGCACCAGGCCTATGGTGGAATGTGGGTGATATACCAAGTGATACCCTAGTGGAGAAAATTGATTTTCCTCTTCTCAGAAGCTTTAAGTTGGAAGTTGATACTTTGTCTTGTACTTTAGCAAAATTACTTTTCTCAGGGCCTATTACTATGATGTTTGGCTAATGGAGGAGGCATATTATCTTTGTTATTCATATTTGTAATTTTTTGTGCTGGGACATATGTAATGAGCACTTTCTGGTCCAGCAGTTCCCTAGGCTCTTGAGCCCCAAATGAACACACACATGCTATCTGAATTTCAAAACTGTTGGCTGCTAGCTTGGGCTTCTTATTGGCTAGGGCTGTCTTTTGTTTGTTTTGTTTTTATATCTTTTAAATTCTATCATTACTACTCATATTTACAAATCCTTCCCTCATTCCCTCAACCTCCTATCCTCCCATGTTACCCAACAACCTTCCTAACCAATCCCCCAACTCCTTCCCAGGGATAGTGAGTCCCTCCACCAGGGACCATCAAAGTCTGTCATATCATTTGGGGGAGGGCCTAGGCCTTCCTTGCTGTATCTGGGCTGCAAAAGTATCCCTCCATAGGGAATGGGCTCCCAAAGACCATTTGTGCTCTAGGGTTAAAGACTAGCTCCACTGTTAGAGGTCCCATAGACTGCCCTGACATCATAGCTGGCACCCACATTCAGAGGGCTTGGTTCAGTCCAATGCTGTTTTCTTAGCTTTATGACTAGGGTCTCCATGCTCTCACTAGGTCAGGTCAACTGTTTCTGCGGGTTTCTGCAGCACCTTCTTAGCTCCTTTGCTCATCCCTCCTTCCTCTCCACAACTGGATTCCAGTTATGCCAGCACCATTTGTTGAAGATGCTTTCTTTTTTTCCATTGTATAACTTTATCTCCTTTGTCAAAAATCAGGTGTTCAAAAGTGTGTGGTTTAATATCAGGGTTTTCGGTTCAATTCCATTGGACAACTTGTCTATTTTTGTGCCAATTCCAAGATGTTTTGAAGACTATGGCTCTATAATAGATTTTGACATCAGGGATGGTGATACTTCTGGAAGTTCCTTTATTGTACAGGATAGTTGTTTTGACTATCTTGGGTTTTTTGTTTTTCCATATGAAGTTGAGTACTTTTATTTCAAAGTCTGTGAAGAATTGTGTTGGGATTTTGGTGGGAATTGCATTGAATCTGTAGAATGCTTTTGACAAGATTGCCATTTTTACTATGCTGATCCTACCTATCCAAGAGCACAGGAGATTTTCCATTTTCTGGTATATTCTTTAATTTCTTTAAAGACTCAAAGTTCTTAGTATACATGTCTTTCTCATTTTTTGGGTAGTGGTACCCCCAATATATTTTATGTTGTTAGTTGCTATTTTAAAGGGTGATGTTTCTCTCACTTGTTTCTCAGCACATTATCATCTGTATATAGCAGATCTACTGATTTTTTGAGTTAATCTTGTATCCTGCCACTTTGCTGAAGGTGTTTATCAGTTGTAGTAGTTCCCTGGTAGAGTTGTTTGGGTCACTTATGTAAACTATCATGTCACCTGCAAATAGTGAAAGTTTGACTTCTTCCTTTGTGATTTGTATTCCCTTGATCTCCTTTTGTTGTCTTATTGCTATAGCTAGAACTTCAAGTACAATATTGAAGAGCTATGGAGAGAGTGGAAAGCCTTGTCTTTTTCCTGATTTTGGAGGAATTACTTTGAGTTTCTCTCCATTTAGTTTGATGTTGGCCTATTGGTTTGCTGTATATTACTTTTACCATGTTTAGGTTTGTTCCTGTTATTCCTGATCTCTCTAAGACCTTTATCATGAAGGGATGTTGGATTTTGTCAAAGGCTTTTTCAGCATCGATTGAGACTATGATGTGGTTTTTCTTTTCCAGTTTGTATATATGGAGGATTACCTTGATGGATTTTCATATGTTGAATTATCCTTGCATTCCTGGGATAAAGCCAACTTGATTATGGTGAATTATTTCTCTGATGTGTTTTTGGATTCAATTTGCCAGTATTTTGTTGAATAATTTTGCATCAATATTCATGAGGGATACTGGTCTGTAATTCTCTTTTTTTGTTGTGTCTTTGTGTGGCTTAGGTAGCATGATAATTGTAGCCTCATAGAAGGAGCTTGGCAATGTCCCCTCTGTTGCTATTGTGTGGAACAATTTGAGGAGTAGTGGTATCAGCTCTCCTTTGAATTTATGGTCAAATTCTTCAGTGAAGCCATTTGGTCTTGGGATTGTTTTTTTTGGGGGGGTTGGTAGAATTTTGATGACTGCTTCTATTACATTAGGGGCTATAGGTTGATTTAAATTGGGTATCTGTTCTTGATTTAATTTTGGTAAGTCATATCTATCCAGAAAATTGTCCATTTCCTTTAGATTTTTAAATTTTGTGGAGTACTGGTTTTCAAAGTATGACCTGATGGTTCTCTGGATTTCCCCAATGTCCATTATTAGGTCGCCCTTTTCATTTCTGATTTTGTTAATTAGCATGCTCTCTCTCTCTGTTTCTCTCTGTCCCTCTCTGTCTCTCTGTCTCTCTCTCTTTCTCTGTCTCTCTGTTCCCTCTCTCTCTCTTTCTCTGTCTCTCTCTCTTTCTCTGTCTCTCTCTTTCTCTGACATTTGGTTAGTTTGGATAAAGTTTTGTCTATCTTGTTGACTTTCTCGAAGAATCACCTCTTTGTTTCATTGATTCTTTGTAGTGTTTTCCTACTTTCTACTTTATTGATTTCAGCCCTCAGTTTGATTATTCCATAGCATCTATTCCTCTGGGGAGAGTTTGCTTCCTTTTGATCTAGAGCTTTCAGTTGCTCTGTTAATTCTCTAGTGTGACTATTCTTCAGTTTCTTCATGTGGGCACTTAGTGCTATGAACTTTCCTCTTAGCACTGCTTTCAAAGTGCCCCATAAATTTGGGTATGTTGTGTCTTCATTACCATTAAATTCTATGAAGTCTTTAATATCTTTTTTTATTTCTTCCTTGACCCTGGAATTTTGCAGTTTTGCATTATTCAATCTCCATGAGTTTCTATGGTTTCTGCAATTTGTGTTGTTGTTGCATCTAACTTTAAAGCATGGTGGTCCGCTAAGATACAGGGGTTATTCGAATTTTTTCTATCTGTATAAATTTGCTCTGTTGCCAATTATGTTGTCGATTTTAGAGAATGTTCCATGTGGCGCTGAGAAGAAGGTATATTCTCTTGTGTTTGGATGGAATTTTCTATAGATATCTGGTAAGCACAGTTGTGTTATAACTTCTGTTAGTCTTTTATTTCTTTGTTTAGTTTCTGTCTGGTGGTCCTATCTAGTGGTGAGAGCAGGGTGTTGAAGTCTCCTACTATAAATGTGTGGGGTTTTATATGTGGTTTGAGGTTAATAATGTTTCTTTTGCAAATGTGGGTGCCTTGGTATTTGGGGCATATATGTTCAGGATTGAGACTTCATCTTGATGGACTTTTCCTGTGATAAATATGAAATGCCCTTCTTCATCTCTTTTGATTGATTTTAGTTTGAAGTCTAATTTGTTAGATATTAGGATTGCTACACCAGTTTGTTTCTTGGGTCCATTTGATTGGAAAGTCTTTTCCAACCCTTTACTCTGAGGGAATGTCTGTCTTTGACATTGAGATGTGTTTCTCATATGCAGCAGAATGATGGATTCTGTCATTGTATCCATTCTTTTAGCCTGAATCATTTTCTAGGTGGGTTAAGACTATTGACATCGAGGGATATTAATGATCATTGATTGTTGATTCTTGTTTTTTTTTTCGGATTTGTTGGTGGTGGTGTTATTATGTGTTAATTCCCCCATTTTTTTCTTTCGGTGTTTGGTAAAGTGGGATTATCTATTGCCTGTGGTCTTTTAAGTGTAGTTATCTTCGTTGGGTTGGAGTTTTCCTTCTAGTATTTTCTGTAAGTCTGGATTTGTGGATAGGTACTGCTTATATCTGGTTTTGTCGTGGAATATCTTGTTTTTTCCATCTATATTGATTGAAACCTTTGCTGGATACAGTAGTCTGTGCTCCCATCTATGTTCCCTTAGCATTTGTAGAACATCTATCCAAGATTTTCTGGCTTTCAAAGTTCCCATTGAGAAATCGGTGTAATTTGCATAGGTCTGCCTTCATATGTTACTTTGCTGTTTCTTTTGCTGCTTTTAATATTTTTTCTTTATTTGTAAGTTTGGTGTTTTGATTATTATGTGACAAGGTGAGTTCTTTTTGTGGTCTAGTCTATTTGATGTTCTGTAAGCTTTTTGTACTTTTATAGGCATATCCTTCTTTAAGTTGGGGAAGTTTTCTTCTATTATTTTGTTGAATATGTTTTCTGTACCTTTGAGCAGTGTTTCTTCACCTTCTTCTATACCTATTATTGTTAGGTTTGGTCTTTCCTCAGTGTCCCATATTTCCTGGATATTTTGTGTTAGGGATTTGTTGGACTTGAGATTTTCTTTGGCCGATGGCTCTATATCCTCTAATGAGTATTCAACACCTGAAATTCTCTCTTCTATCTCTTGTAATCTATTGGTTATGCATACATCAGTAGTTCCTGATCTTTTACCCAGCTTTTCTTTTTCCAGCATGTCCTCATTCTGTGTTTTCCTTATTGTTTCTAATTCTGATTTCAATCTGTGAACTGTTTGAATTGTTTCCTTCACTTGTTTGGTTGTTTTTTTTCTTGGCTTTCCTTAGATTCTTTAAGAGATTTGTTTATTTCTTGAATTTTTTGGTTTGGCTTTTCTTCAATTTCATGTAATTTTTTGTTTTGTTCTTCTATTTGTTTAAGGGATTTTCTTGTTTCCTCTTTAATGTTCTCTAACATTTTCATAAGTTTTAAGGTTCTTCATACTCTGCATTGGGCTTTTTAGTTCTTGCTGGTGTGGAGTCCCTAGATGCTGGTGGTGGCATATTGGTCTTTCTGTCATTGAGTATGTTCTTATTCTGTTGTCTTCCCATCCCTCAAGCAGCAGGCTGAGGTCAGATAGCAGAGAGGCAACCAAGAGTGAGGTGCAGCCAGACTCATGGGGGGCCTTCTGGGCAGGTCCACTCTTGCCCAGGGGTAGGTTCAGGAAGAAGTGAGCAGGAGGTGATGGAGAAGTTGTGGGTAGAGCAGCACCCAGACTCACCGCAGGAAGCAGGTGGAGGGAGGACAAGGGTGAAGTGACACTATTTGATTCAATTATGCTTTGAAACAAAAAACAAAAGAAGTTCTAAGAGTACTGCTTGATTCTTGGTAGATATTCATATTAAGAATGTTCAGTGTTAAAAAATGTAGATTTTTCAATTTTTAAAAATTATTACGAGCCTGGCATTGGTGGCACAGGTCTTTTATCCCCGCACTTCGGAAGCAGAGGCAGGCAGATCTCTGTGAGTTCCAGGCCAGCTTGGTCTCCAGAGCGAGTGCCAGGATAGGCTCCAAAGCTACACAGAGAAACCCTGTCTCAAAAAGCAAAAAATATTACAAAAGTATATTTTTAACAGACAAATACTATTCATATGATTTTAATCAATTGAACCTATAGATGTGAATAGTGAGGTTACAAAAGAAATAAAAATATCCAAGAAATAAAAAAAAGTGCTCAATATTTTTGGCAATCATTGAACTACAGATAAAAGTATTTTGAGACTTTATGTCATCCCTGTCTAAATGACTAAGATTCAGAAACAATGCACACATATTCTGGCAAGCATTTGGGGAAAGCGGCAATTCTTATGTGCAGCTGGTAAAATTGAACACTTGTGTAGCCACTATGGAAATAAGTGGGGGAAAATCCTCAAAAATCTGAAAATACATATACTGTATTACTCGGTTATACCACTCCTTGGCATATGCCTGAAGGACTTGATATCCTACTGAAGATATACCAGCTCAAACATGCTCCTTGCCCCTCTGTTCACAATAGCGAGGAAATGGAAATAGTCTAGAGTTCTGTTGACTGCTGAATGGATAATGAAAACAAAGCACATATACACGATTCTAATCAGGTGAAAAGAAAGGCAGAGTGAAGGAACCCCATCCAGAAAACAATGAACCTGTGCATACACATACACACCTACTAGTACTACTATTACTACTACTACTACTAATAATATTCTGAAGCAAATTCTCCTGGTAGTTGTATTGTAACCAGCTCTTATAACTTAACCCATTTAGTTCTGTCATGTGGCTTGATGACCTCTTTTAGTCCTGTACATCCTAATTGCCATAGTGGCACATCAAGATTCCTCCTCCCAGTTTCTTTCTCTCTCTACCCAGAAGTTCCACCTTTTCTCTCCTGCCTAGCTTTGACCATTTAGCTCTTAAACCAATCAAAAGGTACCTAAGGCAGAGACACATCTTTACAGTGTAAACAAATATTCCACATCAGATACTCTTTCATCACATCCTTTCTGCAGTGATGTGCTGAAACAGATAAAGCTGGGGCCCAATTGGATACTTCCTGCTTGTGTGTTATACAGGTCAGACACTTGTCACAGCTAGGAGAAAAGCCAGAAGATCACTGAACGAGAGAACTCCCCCTCCAATTATTAATTACTTCTACTATCTTTGCATATATGTACTGAGGATTTTTTTCTCTGTGTCCACTAAATGTTTTGTCCATGACAGCAAGCACCTTGTTAACTTCATTTGTATTGTATTCTCAGTACTTAGAACATAGCAGTTGTAGAAAAGAAGTTCTTGTCAGCTCTTTTTGGAAACTTGTGTGGTACTGCATTCAGCTCTAGAGCTCCTGCCTTATAAAAGTTGGAGATATTATTAAAGAAAACTTTTAGAATAATCTGATTAGTCTTACTAAGTAAGCACTGAGAATTGCAGAAGTTTGTCTGAGTTGATTCAGGCTGGGGTCTGAATCATCCTGGAGGAAGGAACTGGAGTTGATTGCATAATACCCAAAGGTACTGTCATAAGCAAGCTACATGTAACTTGTAGTTTTTGTTTGCTCTTGAATAAAATTGAGATGACACTGGGAGAACCGTGGTAAGAGCATACTATATAGCATATGCTGCACTGCTGATCATTCCCCCATGTCTTGTGTAGTACCTGTGAATAGCAAGTATGCAAATATTTTTGTGCAAGTAAATAACAATTGTTTGGGTAGTTTATTTTTAATGAATTTTAGACTTTTTTTCTAAGAACTGGTAAAGAAATTTGTTTTCTTTCAGGTTTGTTGAGAAAGTCAGTGATTTTTTATTTTTGACATTTTGTTTTTTGAGATAGCCTCTCTGATAGCCCAGGCTAGCTTCAAACAAATGTGGCTGAGGTTGACCTTGAAGCTGTGATTCTTTTGCCCTTACCACTAAAGCTGGAATATAGGCATTTGACACTTCAGCATGCTGGATCTTTAGTGTTCTAAATTGAACAAAGATGCTAAAAAAGTTAGAGAACAAAGTAAAAGGAAAGTCAGTGATAGCATTGACAAAGTTGAGTGAGCTTATAGAATAATCTCAAATCCAGCAAGAATAGTAACTGTAAGATTCCAGGCAGCTACAGGAAAAATGCTACACAGTGAAGAAAACCCTTTCTGGAAAAGCAAACATGGAAAGAATCAGAAAGAACTTTGGAAACAGCATTCACGAGGATGTGTCGAGACAGGATAAAGGGGATGGGACAGATAGACCACCCAGACTGCATCTCCTCAAGTACATTTCTTGTAAATGGGAAGCTCCTTTTTGACTTGTGTCTAAAGTCCCAGGTAGTGAGGCACTTTTCCTTCGCTAAGGGGAGAGGGTGATTAAACTGCAAGTATTACATAAGGAGGAAGAAATCCAAGCTGAGACAGCTGCCAAGGACCCGGTGCACACTTCCTGTTCCTAAAGCAAAAGACATTTCTAGACAAACAGCTGCAGTGAACCAGACAGGATGTAGCTAGGAGGTAGTAGAAGAAGGAACTGAAGAGTAAGGCACAGACCTTGGATGCGACAGCCAGGCAGGCTCATCTTGAATTCTGCCTGGTGTCAACTGACAGATGCAGGCAGGAACTACAGGACAGAGGGAGTTTCTTCAGCTAACGCCGGAGTACCGAGCTGGAGCCTACAGGAAACCAGGGAAGAAAAGCAGAAGCAGCAGCTGAAAGAGGGATGGAGAAACTTTGAGAAGGACTGATTGTTGAGTTTGTTCTTAACCATGTTGTGTCCGCAGAGATCATACTGAGCCACAATGAGCACTGAGCATCTAAGTAAACTTACCGAATTACATTAAGCACTTAGGTTTCGGTATGATAATTTTTCCTTAATGTCATGTTCTGAGTTTTCATAGACCTTTACTTAGGAACATGTACTTTCCCCAAATATGACAGACTGTGGCTACACCAATCATTTGTTAAACTGTGGATCGTTGGAAGAGTGTGTGATCCCAGGTGTAGGTCATGCTCATAAATGTTTTGAGCCAGCTTTCTTCTAGGAATTGCTGCTCATGAAAAATTTCAAAATATTTTTTTCATTTTACTTATATGTAAAATACATTAAGAAAAGATTCTCCTTCAATGTGCCTTTAACTTCTATTTCTAACTTTTTTGTGTGAAATATATACTTTGTGTGAAATTTAACAATGTTGTTAATAAAAATAAAGACTGATCAGTGGTTAAGTAGGTGTATGCTGATGGTTTGCTGGTCTCTTGGGGCCGTGGTTATCAGCTACATTTGACTTTTCAGAGTTTGGGCAATGTTTTATTCATGTAACTACATTTGGATAAGACTCTAAGTATAGTTTAAAGGTAATACTTTTTCTCCCAGGGTTTTTCATTGCCTTTGGGGAATTAAGCCATCTCTGACTCTCTTACAGACTCCATAAACTCCTGCCACAAAAACTTAGATTTGTTGCCTCCAAACTCACAAGCCTTTCTCTTTAATACTTTATTGTTTTTGACATTAATAATTTGACTTATGTTTATAGAGAGAAATTGATTTTATAAATTTGGATATAATGGCTGAAATATTGAACATCAGATACTGAGACAAGTGCTCTAAAATGGGCCAAAACAAGCCCTCACCTTTTACTTCTCATTCTGTCTCCTACTCTGCAATATGAAAAGCAAGTAAATAAATTCTGAATTCTTAGGAAATTACAAATGAAGAGAAAATCTAGCAAGAACTCAAATTAAGAAAAAATTCTGGGGCTGGAGATATGACTCAGTAGTTAAGAGCACATACTGCTCTTGCAGAAGCCGCTCTTTAGGTTCCCAGAACCCCTATCTGGCAGCTTACATACTATTGTAATTCTAGCTCCAGGGATGTGTAGATGTGTGATGCTGTAATGCTGTATTCTGACCTGTAGAGGCATCTATACAACACACACACACACACACACACACACACACACACACACACACACACACACACACTTAAAATTTAAAAGTAAATTCTTAAAAACAAAGAAAAGCCTACATTCTATAACTGCATTATTGTAAAACTGAAAAGCAGGTTCAAAGTGAATCTTAGGTCAGGCATGAGAGTGTTTGAGCTTCAGAATGCTCAAAGTTCAAGTGATCGCTTCGGTTTGGTTCCCAGGAATGCAATCCTGGGTGCATGGTAGCATGCTAAAGAGAGTTAGAAAATACTCTCTGTCAGAAGGTGAGAAAGGCAGTTCTTTCAGAAGGCAGAGCTGAGAAGCAGGCCATCAGAATGAGGGCTCTGTTGACCTTATTCAATCTTCTGGAGCTAACATGTCTTTTCCAAGATGTATAGAAGCAAGGCCATGTGCAAGGTGCTTCCTCTTAATAAAGAACAACTCTAGTGAGTGAACCAGCTGCCAAGTCATCAGAAAGGTTATATCTAGTAGTTGGTGTGGGTAACTTTGGCCATGAACAGAGAGGGGACTAAGGAAAGCACTGTATTTGACTAAAACAATTTTCATGCTCACAAACTTATCTTTGATCTTCCTTCAAGAAGTTAAAAGTTCGTTTCCTAAGAGACCAATGAAAGGTCCAGAGATGAGGCAAGCACACCCATTTCCTGTATTCCTGGGAAATAAGACAGCTGCCATGTCAAAAGAGATTTTAGGACTTCACAAGGTTTTCTCACTGACACCAATGCATTTATGCAACATGGTGGAAACTTTTAAAATGTCCATATATATATATATATATGTATATATATACATATATATATATATATGTATATGTATAATTTCATTAAGGATACTGTGCAAGCTGAGTGGTGCACAGAGTAAGTATGCATCTTAGTACATTTCCTTCCCTGACACAAATGATTTTATATTGAACTTTATGAATATTTTTGTAATAATATCTATCATTTAATTACAGATGTACATTTTTAAAAAATGGATATAAGTAAGTTATTCAGCTTTATTTCTTTTTGAAATATGCAATATATTTATGCAGTGAGTGAAGGAAGAGTTTTCACTGGTTACAAGACCAGGAATTTAGATTTATTTGAATTTTAAAAATCACAGTGCTGGTCAGGTACTGACATTCTACCTCTGAAACTTTTGATGGACTCAGAAGGTAGTCACATTAGATAAATACATACAACTTTTTGATGAACTGGTATAATTTTCAGGAAAAGTAACATTATTTTGTTAGCTTACTTAAATTAATAGAACTATAATTTTAAAGCAATTATGAACAAACATTCATTCTGAAGACAGGTTTGGGTTTACTTCAACTGTAGTGTTTTTGGATTCATGACATTGGGTAAGTCATTGAGCCTACCTAAACCATAACTTTCTCAATTGTAGAGTGCAGAAATTGCAGAAATGTAGGAACTCTCTAATTTATTATTATTATTATTATTATTATTATTATTATTATCATTATTATTATTATATTATTACTGTTCAGTAAAAGGGTAAATGAATATAATTATATCTCCCTTTTTAAAACATTTGGCTAGAAGTCAAAAGGAACTGCCCCATCAGCTTGCACATGGTACTAGTTATTCAGGTAGTATACAAACTCAATAAAGGCATATGGATATTACTGAACAAAAAGCCAAGCTGGTAAGGGAGACTATTCAAAGTTACTACATGGGCATCAATGTAACAAGCAAACATGTTGATTCTTTGGAGTAAATGTCAGGAAAGTGGTGAAAGCTATCTAAGTAGTATGAATGAATGAGGCACTGACATGTCTAATGTATTGACTTGCATCAATCATGAATAGCCTAAAGAAATTTCTTTTGATCATAATTCAGTAAACTTTTCTTGTATTGCTTGATATATATTTTTTTAGATTTTTACCATTGGATATTTTCAGGGGCTAGTCAATTGCACAAATTTCTCTTCATTTTATAGAATTAGATTATGTGAACTAAAATGGGAAACCCTGTTTTTGAAAAGACATTTTGTCCATGCCATCCTAGTATTTCTTTCCATATTAGATTTCAATTTTTTTTCGAGACAGGGTTTCTCTGTGTAGCTTTGGAGCCTATCCTGGCACTCACTCTGGAGACATAGATCCACCTGCCTCTGCCTCCCAAGTGCTGGGATTAAAGGCGTGTGCCACCAACGCCTGGCAGGTTTCAATTCTTATAGAAGTGTCTTTATGCTTCTATTGATGTGCTCAAAAAATTATTTTGAGTGTCCAGAGGCCATGTTTCTATGTAGCCCAAAATGTTACAACCATTGTAGGCCTGTGCAATGATCAAACCTCCACAACTTCCTTCTTCTTCACCTTGGATCCTGTACAATGTGAGTCATGCCAGGTTTATTATTCAGAAAGTCTGTGAGGTGGATATGCTTAGAAATGTCTTCCTTGGGGAAGTGACTCACTTTTTCACCATGTTCCCTGATGCACTTTTGAGACAATAATTCCTAGGGCTCATGCCTTCAAGCAAAAAAAAAAGTACTGTTAGATACTACACAGCCAGTGCTGTTGTTAGAATTCTAATACTGTTGAACTAGTAACAACAGATGTTATGTTTGATGGTAGGCAGAGAAATCATCTTGTCTTCAGTATTGAACTGAGTCTACTAACCAATAACATGAATTATAGACCACCAAATAAACGGAATGGAAAATTGGTTTATTTTCTTTGTTATTCTATTTCAATATTCAAATAAATATGAATTATCATCAGATTTCCTTATAAGCATCACCTTGAATTAAAGTAGGAAATTGTGTTGCAGATAGATGAAATATTCCTTAATATGGTTACACTGATAAAGTTTAAAATAAGTGAGAAAACAAAGCTTTGGGCATTGCATGCAGTGTAATATGCACAATAAGATGTGGGCAGATTAAATTATTTCCTTGAAGCAAAATAAACTAGTGTATTTTAGTCTGTTAGGAAGAGACCATTTATCACTGTTGAAAAAGTAAATGGCAATTTCCCCATGTCAGTCTGGGCTACTAGAAACATAAATTGCAGCATGGGTTTAGAGTTGGTGCTTCAAGCATTTCTTCAAAGTGCATGTATTTGCAATTTCCTTCATAATTTTAGGATTTAATAAGAAAATATCTGTGTCTCTACAGATGGTGTGAGGCCATTTTACAGTGGTCAACTTTCTGGTCTTTGTGAACATTTGAGAAGGTGCCAATAAGAAAGAAATCTTTATTGGTAAGAAGAATGAGAAGTGCTTTGAGGTACTGAGCTGGCATAAAAAAGAACTTCAGATGTTCTTCTCAAATAGGCTTCTAAGACACAGCCACTGAGAAGCGATGACAGCACCGGCAGGAGGGCTTCCTTACACTCCACATTCCTGCCAACACTCACACTGCCAAGTACTGCTTCTAGAGCCTACTTTTCTCACATTTAATTTTTAGACAATGATTTTTTGATTTCAGAGATATCATGTATATAGGATCCACTAGTTAGAACTTAAATATTCTCCTCTGAGGAACACAGTGCTCTAATGGATTGAAATGATGATAACTTTCCACCCAGTGTTTTGCCTATGGCAATCTATACATCAGGTGCTTTGGGTATTCTAACTCACTAAATCCTTGTTACTAACTAACTGAAAGCTTATCATCAATTATATTGTACTCTTAAATATCTCATTGTAAGAGGTTATTGACATTGATAGTGCTTCCTGTTACTCCTTGGTATTTTTGAGGTAAAGAATGGGATTATATTTTTTACAGTCTTGATATCAGGCATGGCCATAAGATTTACTTTAACTAGTTAAACATAATGAGATGATGTGACAGTTCTGAAAAGAAGCCTGTACGAGCTGAAGTTTGTTCTCTTTTGTCTCTAATAATAACTGAGCTCAAACATAATAAAGACTGTGTGTCCATGAAAACAGCCTTTTACCCCATATGGCTGTGATTTATGTAAATGTGGAGCACAATCTCCTACATTGCTCTAATGGAAGGTAACATGACAGGATAATGAACATCTTTGTTTGTTTGGTTTTTTTGCTTTAAGCCAATGGTCTTCTCCTAACTGGGTCAGAATTATAATTGACAGTACAAGAGACCCATGTTCTGTGTTCAGTGGATATGACTTTTATTTCCAAGCATACTTCATGGAACAAGATGTATCTGCTGGTCCAACCCATGAAGTCTTCATTCCAGAGATGAAGTAGGGAAAGATTGGTTAAGGTTTTGTTCTCTTTGTAAGACAATACTTCTTGACAATGTCATGAGTCACTTCCTCTGTGTCTCACTTGGTGAAATTTACTGGCATAATACACATAAGAAAGGGATTGATGGTGTTTTGATCTAGAAATGTTCCTATAGTTGGTTAGTTTGTACTATTGCTTTGAGAAAGGATAACTGGTAAGAGAAACCAAGTCATCCCTATGAAGATGGTTCTTACAAGATAAATGAGAATGATTCAACTTAATCAATATTATTGAACTGATGATTGGTGCTATCTCAGTTCCAATACAAGTAATATGACTACAAAGCTATGTGTTATTTATAGTGCTATACATTCCTAATGTTCCTTCACACAATGGAAATTCTATTTTGGTATTAGAGAAAGTTCTATGGAATCATATTGACTTGACATTTTTTACTTTTTCTCTTTATCTTCAAACTTGGAGATAGGATCTGGCTGAGGTCTGTAAATAACAAGATGCTCAAAAGTACTGCAAATAATTTAACTAGAATATGACTAATACTAATAATTCTTTATAATAATCTCCCAGCATTCCTTATGCAATTATAATTTGTTTTTAGGTTTATTTATGTTATCAATGTTTTAGATATAGTAAAAACTCAGTGTTGAGTGAAATCAGGGGAACTTTAGTGGGAGTAAATTAAAATATATTAAAAGCTTTTAATTTATAATTTCTACATATTATCCATTTCCTAATGATTGAGAATCCTGTTGTTGAGCTTAAACTTTGAGTATAATACATATGTTTAAATATAAAATTTTATAGATCATTAACACTATATAAACATTTCTTGCTGTATATTCTGTTACTCTTAGATTGTTAGCCATAAAATGTAAGTGTACCAGACTACAGAGAAAAACAGGAAATACATGCATAGAACAAATAACCATTTTTCTTAGCTTCTGAAAAATGCCTCATGCTGTCATAGCAATCATTTACACTGACATGAAAATATTTTTTGATTCCATGAATAATGTGGAATTCAGCAGAAATTCTCCATTTTTGTATCTTTTCCTTGGTTAATTTTTCTCTTCTGGCAGAAGAAGTAGTGTTAATAGTTAGTAGTCAGTGATTGTACAGTGTGGTGTGATTTATACCATTAGAAGTTACATGAATGGCTTAGCTTAGCCAATTGCAAAGCAATTTCTTTCAACTTTCACTTACATGAATTTTTTGGAGGTATGAGCTAATATTTATGACACTTTTCATAGTATGGCAACTATCAAAGTGATGTCTTCTGAGTGCATCATTCACTGCTCATTCAGATCTGGGAAAGGGTGAGGTGTGTTAACAAACAAAAGAAGTATGTAATTCATTTATAATTTTATTCTGAATTTAAAAAATTTCATGTACATGTATTGTGTCTCCTCCAGCCACTGCTGTGCTCTCCTTTCTCAAACTCATTGCCTCTTTCTCTATAATTATTGTTGTTACAGACTGACACACACATATTAATAAACATGGAAGTAAAACCTGATGAGTCCATTTAGTGTTGCTCTTATGTACATGATTTTGGGCTTGATTATTTGATATTGGATAATTAGTTAAGTGGTTCACTTTATTTTGTGTTGTATAATTCCAAAGAATTTCCCCAGAGTCATGCTATTGAAATACTGTGATAAAAAATATTGGAGTCATTCTTGTAGATCTCTTGAAATCTCCCTAGTGCCCGATCTCTCCTTGGCCCTATAATGGCTCCCTCTGTTATGGTATCTCTCATACTGCTCTCCTCTATTATTCCCCTGACTCAACCGTTCTGCTCCTCCATCTTCTCCTCTCCCCTCCTCTTCTCCTCCTCTCATTCTGCCAGCTCCCTCTGACCTACCTTCTTCATGCTCCCAGTTATCACAGGAGATCTTGTCCCTTCCCATTCTCTGGGGTCCATGAATTTTTCTCTTAGAGTCCTTATTTCCTAGTTCCTTTGATGAAGAGGATTATAGGCTGGTAATCCTTTGCTCTGTGCCTGAAATTCATATATAACTGAGTAATCCCATGTTTGTTTTTTTGTGACTGGGTTACCTCACTCAGGATGGTTTCTTCTAGTTCCATCCATTTGCCTGAGAATTTAAAGATTCCGTTGCTTTTTTGTGCTGAATAGTACTCCATTATGTAAATGTACCACATTTTCTCTATTCATTATTCATTTGAGTGGCATCTAAGTTGCTTCCAGGTTCTGGCTATTACAACCAAAGCTACTATGAACATAGTTGAACATATATCTTTGATGTATGAATGTGAATTTTTGGGTATATGCCTAGGAGTGGAATTGCTGGATCCTGTGGTAGACTCACAATCTAGGCAATGGTGGAAAGGCTACCCTAAATGTCCTTCCCCTATAATGAGATTGAAGACTCTCTTATATGCCACTATAGAGCTCTCATCCAGTGGCTGATGGAAGCAGAGGCAGATACCCACAGCTACACACTGAACTGTACTCTGGAACCCAGTTGCAGAGAGGGAGGAATGAAGAACAGAGGGGTCAGTACCAGGCTGGTGAAACCAACAGAAACAGCTGACCTGAACAAAGGGGAGCACATGGACCCCAGACTGATATCTGGAAGGCCAGCTCGGGAATGATCCAGACCCCTAAACATGGATGTCAATGAGGAGGCCTCAGCACTCTATGGGGCCCCTGGTAGTGGATCAGTATTTATCCCTGGTGTGGGAAGGGACTTTGGGAGCCCATCCCACATGGAGGGATGCTCTTTCAGCCTGGACACATGGGGAAGGGCCTAGGCCCTGCCCAGGATGATATGACAGACTTTGGGGAACCCCCCATGGAGGGCCTTTCCCTGCTTGGGGAGCAGAGGGGGGATGAGGTGGGGAACTGTTGGGGAGTTGGGGGGAGGGGAGGGAGAATGGATTGACATGTGAAGCAAGCTTGTTTCTAATTCGAACTAATAAAAAACAAAAATAATAACAAAAAAGTGTTGGAGTCTTTTAATTCAAGGTGACATTAATTCACACCAAGCATTAAGTATAATTTATTAAAGAACATTATGTCTTTAAAATTATCATATTATTCAGAAGTCACAAGGTTAAAACACATGCTATCCAGATAGGAAGCAAGTATATTTTGGTAGCCTATTTAATTATTTTATAGAATGTTCACAAAGCAATGATTTTATGAAACATGTATATTGTTTTTGCTCATATTTTCTCCTTCCAAACTCTACATTGCCACCATTCCCATCATTGTGTTAATCTTCTTCTTTGCAAATATTACACTATTGTGTTCTCTTTATGTTTCTTCTTTTTTGTGGTAGGTGCTTTCTTCTCAGGGCTGTAATCATTCCAATTTCATCATTCCTTACATCTCTTTTCTATCTTCATTTGTAAACTTGCTTATCTTACACAATTATATAGCTTTAAATGTTCTCTGTATTTGAATGATTGCTTTAGTAATTTAGAACATTTCATAAACATACTATGGGATAAGAATTCAAATTTAAGAAATTATTTGGAAGGTGACCCAAAAGAACCTTATTTGCAGCTCAGAAAGTGAAAAAAAAAGTAATAGAAGGCAATAATAAGGGGACCAGGGTGTGAGTTAGCTACAATTGTAGGTCAGTGGATCTTCATTTCAGCAGAGGATTCTAGAAACAAGCATGTGGTACTTCACCCCAGTTTTGATAAAATAAAATTCCATAGCACTTCTAAAGCATCATGTATGCTGACAGTATGTATCCAGTGGCCACAGACAACCCTTATGCTGTGGCCACAGCACGGAAATTATATGTTGTAGTAAACTCCTCTCTTATATCAGATTTACTACATTTAGTTTTTGTGTAACTTTTATACTAGATGGTCTCCTCTTTGTGACTTTTGGGCACAAAACTGCTCTTTCCTGGACTGCTTGACTGTAGGCTGTATAAACGGGACATTCAGGACCCACAGGAAAGGGAATTCTGAACTTGCCAAAACTAGATGTGCCAGCCCTTCAGAGTTCCTGCTTCATGAAATAGTCGCCAGAGAGTCTGCAGGACACAGAAGAAAATGAGTGACAAACTGCCAATATAGGTGGGGTAGTTGCAAATTTCTGCTTCACTGGGAAGTCACCCAGATACTCTAGGCCTATAAGCTGAAGACAGATTTCCCAATGTTACAGAAGAACTTTGGTTGACTATTCAGGCATCTGTCATCTCTAGAGTTTTGGAAGTTGATTACAATGTACTTCCTATTTACTTAGGTAATATTATATTCTTCTGGGGTCTTTGATGGAGTTGAAAACTGGATGGTTATAGTTTCCCTTCATTGGCATAAAATATAAATTAAATAAAAATCTTTAGATTCACAAACATAGGAGAGATGATAGAATATTTTCTTTCATTTTGTCAAATTCAAGTAGACTAAATATTATAACTGTAATTCTTTCTTGATATCTATTTTGTTATGTGTAATTTTACAATATTACAGTTAAAATCTTCCTTTTTAATTAGACAGAGCAAGGAAATGATATGGGATCCCCTTCTGTACTCTGTGAATATATGTTGCTTTTATTAGTTGATAAATAAAGCTTCTTTGGCCTATTGCAGTGCAGAATATAGCAAGGTGGGAAATCCAAGCAGAAATACAAGAAAAGAGAAGGCAGAGTCAGTGGTGGTAGTGGTGGTGGGGCATGATGCCAGTAAGCAGCTCAGAAAGCAAGACATGTAGAAAATAAGGAAACAAGCCATGAACGATGTGGTAAGGAATAGGTAAGAAACATGGGGTGATTTAAGTATAAGAGCTAGTTAGCAATAAACCTGATCTCCTGGCTAGCATTTATAAGCAATATTAAGTGTCCAAGTCAATTATGTGGGAAGTGGTTGCTGGGTATTTGAGAGTTGCTAGTTGGAGAGAAACATCACCTACATTGTTTACCTTTTCTTTATAATATATTCATTGAAATAAAATATTTCTGTGAAAGGAAAATAACATTTATATTGAAATATTACTCTGGTAAAAAATCATAAAAGATATGGATATTTTATAATACCTCTGCTGGCATTTAAACACAGATATGTAATTAAGTCATTTATTGAAAACAAAGATACAAATAAGAGAGATTATTAAAAAAGAGAATTGTGTTAAGTCACTCTCCCCAATATATATGTTATTCATAAAATGTTTACAAGGTATCAGGGAATAAATGAATTTAAATTTTGGTGAGAGTGATACATTACAATTTCAATGACCAGAATCACTCTACTGGGATGTATCCAATTATGTTTTTTCTTACATTTTAGCTTAGTGTATGATTTCTAGAACAATTTCCCTGATATTTTAAAGATGCCAGTTTGGAATCTTCTATAGGAAAACAACCAACCAAAAAAGCAATTTACTCATGCTCTTGTACTAAATACTGCTTTGTAATGAAGAATGAAGGAACTAGTCTTATATGGGCAGTTGGTTAAACATACAGTTACGAGCAGCAAGTTTAATGTGTATGTTAATAAAATCTTAATGGGAGACATGCTCCTTGGGATGAGTTTTGGAGGTGAAATAGGCATCTTACACAGGGTCAGAGTTACAGTACATTATAAAAGAGCCAATAAGAAAAACCTGCAAGGCTCATGTTAGGAAATTGTACATTTCAATTTGTCTAGAACCAAGAATACATAAAGAGGAACCATCAAGAAGACCACCAAAGTGATTATGAAGTGCTTTTATGTATGCCGAAATGCTTTCTTTTCATACTGAAACACTTTGGGATTTCTCCAAGACAATAATATATTTTCATACTAGAAATATGTTTACAGGGACAGTTTGTAGAGTATATTAGATGAGAGAGTATGCTGAAGAATAGGACAACTTTTTATGATTAAGGGTAATATTGGTACATATTAAAGGTAAGGCTTTTTATTAGTGCATTAGTCTCAGTAGTTGCATACATTTTATATGGATGGACTACTCAAAGCTTGCTATCATTTGGGAATAAGGTTCAGTCTTTCTACAGATTTTTGAAAAGTAATGATAGCTACTTTGAAAAGTGATTCTAAATGAGGAAACTTTGAAAGGGTGTGTGGATCATATGGTGTGATGTGATATTCAACTGTGGAAATGTACAGTTTAATGTACCATGAATCATGTGAGTACATACTCAGTAGGAAGTTAGTTATCCATTTCTGGATCTTATTGTGAATGGGTGTATTGGCTAAATATATTTTTGTATGTCCTTAGAAAGTTACTAGCTGCTGTAGGCTTAGGATTGGAGAAATTCACCTTTATGGGTCAGAGCATGGGACACAAATGTTATAAGATATTCATCTCACAAAGACTATTAAATATGTCAAAGGTACATAGAATATCACCAGGAGGGAATAGGAGGAATATTCAATGCATATGTGTATAAAAATGCTTAAAGTGTTTGACTTTTGGTTTTTGTGTTGTTTAGAGTTCTACAGAAAAATGAAACTAATCAGAAGCTCTATGTACAATTCCAAAGGCCGGGGTGTATTATATTCTGCCACCTACAGTTTGGAGAAATAATAAAGTAAGTGATGTAATTGACTTAGAATCTGAAGGTTTGAGAATATCAGGGAGGCATGGATGATATTGTAAATCTTGTTTTGATATTGAAGCCTGAGAAATATGAATTCCAGTGTCAAATACAGGAGAAAAGATGAACAGCCACAGCTAAAGCAGATGAAATGACTCAATCTTCCTGTGTGTCTTCATTCTAATCAGGCCCTTGGTAGATGGTACTGTGAGTCCACAATGGTGATAATAGATAATCTTTGGCTTTAATATGGATCTTTCTTTGAACTACTATCAGAAGTATATACAGAAATATTATTCTGACAAGCTGTCTGTGATATCTTAGCTTAGTCAGCCTTCCACATAAAATCAGGCATCAGACATTTATTTTGGCTGATGCTGTTGAGAATATCAACAATCCTCTAAGAATTCAGTGACAACACCATGAAAATATTTCAATTGTTTAAGAATGATGTGGGTTTTTTTAATATTTAGAGGGATTTTGCAATTTGAGATGTGATTTTTTTCAACAGGGAAACTACATATTAATTGTGTCTAACAGAATTTTTGGCTCAGCTTTTTGGAGAATGCATTTTTTTCCTCACATTTCCCCCTAACTTCAATATATGTATTGATAATTTTGGTTAAGGATTGTGCTATACCCAGTGCTTGCTGTTATATAATAAAGTACTTGGCATATTGAGAAATTCCCAATAATACTATGTTGCAAACAGATGAAAGAAGCAACAGATACATTTGAGCCTATATGCTGCAACAGGAGTGATTTTAATTTTGTTGAACTTCATGGGCTGTCAGGGTTCTATTAATCTGCTACATGCTGAGATATCACTTCCAATGCAAAATATAAATGATTTCATCCCTTAATTTATATTACCAAGAAAGAAATATGGTCACTTTTTGGTTAAGATTGCATTTGAGGGGCATGACTGAATATTTGAAAATGCTTTAACTATATTACTAAGTAACAGGGAAAGCTGGATAATTAAATGAGGCTAACAGAAGAAAGATTTAAAATAAGTCTAGGTTGTGATAATCTCCCCTGGCATTATGCTGTACCTTGGTCAACCTTGTCTATTATGCTTTAGGTCATGAGAAACTCTGCTTGGAGAACTAAAACATAAATACCTAAATTTCTAGCACATAGTCCCTGTCTTTACTGCAAGCAGTAATTCACAAATTGACTAGCATTATGTTATAATTGGGTAATAATATATGACTACAAGACAACAAATGTATTCATTGCTAGAATTTTTATCATGAACAAATTACCTCACACTTAAAATTTCAAAAATCACTGGTGGATGTAAGCATGGAATGGTGATTAATAAGGTGGAAGTAGTATATGTAGGATTCATATTAGATATGAAAGAAACACAGAGAAGTTAAAATGAGCACATGAATATGGGATTCAACATATTCAACAAAATCATAGAAGAAAAATTTCCCAACCTACAGAAGGATATGCCTATGAAAGTACAAGAAGCTTAAAGAACACCAAAGAGACTGGACCACGAAAGAAGTCCCCTTGCCACATAATAATCAAAAAACAAAACTTACAAATTAAAGAGAAAATATTAAGAGCAGCAAAGGAAAAAAGGCCAAGTAACATATAAAGGCAGACCTATCAGAATTACACCTGATTTCTCAATGAAAAATTGAAAGCCAGAAGGCCCTGCATAGATATCCTACAAACACTAAGGGAACATGGATGCCAACCCAGACTACTGTACCCAGCAAAGTGTTCAATCACTATTAATGGAGAAAACAGGATATTCCATGACAAAACCAGACTTAAGCAATACATATCTACAAATGTACTAAGAAAGTACTGGAAGGAAAACTTCAACCCAATGAAGATAACTACACTCATTAAAACATAGGCAATAGCTAATCCAACTTTACCAAACATGAAAAGAAACAGGGGGCAAAATTCACACACAATGACACCACCACAAATAAATCCAAACAAACAAGAACCAACAATCAATAGACATTAATATCACTCAATATCAATGGTCTTAACCTTTCTATAAAAATATGCAGGCTAACAGAATGGATATGAAGACAGAATCCATCCTTCTGTTGTATACAAGAAACACACCTCAACTTCAAAGACAGGCTTTACCTCAGAATAAAGGTTTGGAAAAAGATTTTCCAATCATATGGACTGAAGAAACAAGTTGGTGTAGCAATCCTATCACCTAACAAATTAGATTTCAAACATAATCAATTAAAGAGATGAAAAAGGGCATTTCATACTCATCACAGGAAAAGTCGATCAAGATGAAGTTTCAATTCTGAACATCTATTCCCCAAGTACCAAGGCACCCACATTTGCAAAAGAAACCTTACTAAGGCTCAAACCACATATAAAATCCCACACGCTTATAGTAGGAGATTTCATCACCCCACTTCCACCACTAGACAGGAGCACCAGACAGAAACTTAACAAAGAAACAAAGGATCTAACAGAAGTTATGACAGAATTGGGACTAACATACATCTATTGAACATTCTATAAAAAATATACTTTCTTCTCAGGGCTACATGGAACCTTCTCTATAACTGACCACATACTTTGCAAAATAGCAAACCTATACAGATACAAAATATTGAAATAAACCCCTGTATCTCATCAGACCTCTGTGCTTTAAAGTTAGAATTCAACACCAATACAAATGGTAGAAAACCTATCAATTCATGGAAATTGAAAAACACCCAATTGCGCCATTCCTGGGTAGAGGGACAATTAAAAAAAGAAATTAAAGACTTCCTAGAATGTACTGAGAATGAAGACTCAACATATCCAAACTTATGAGAGACTTTGAAAGCAGTGCTAAGGGGAAAGTTCATAGCACAAAGTGCCCACATGAAGAAACTGGAGAATAGTCACAATAGAGAATTGAAGGAACACCTGAAAGTTTTAGAACAAAAAGAAGCAAACTCATCACAGAGGAGCAGACACCAGGAAATAATCAAACTAAGGGCTGAAATCAATAAAGTAGAAACTAGGAAAACATTACAAAGAAGCAATGAAACAAAGAGTTGGTTATTTGAAAAGATCAACAAGATAGACAAACCTCTATCCAAACTAACCAAAAGGCAGAGAGAGAACACACTAATTAACAACATCATAAATGAAACGGGGAATATAACAAGAAACACTGAAGAAATCCAGAGAATCATGATATAATATTTTGACAACCTCTTCTCCAAAAATTTGAAAATCTAAAGGAAATGGACAATTGTCTGGATAGATATCAATTACCAAAATTAAATCAACAACAGATAAGGAGTTCAAATAAACCTATAACCCCCAATGAAATAGAATCAGTCATCAAAATTCTTTCAACCAAAAAAAAAAAAAAATCCCAGGGCCAATAGGCTTCACTGCAGAATTCTACCAGAAATTCAAACAAGATATAATACCAGTGCTCCTCAAATTGCTCCACACAATAGAAGCAGAAGGGACATTGCCAAACTCTTTCTCTGAAGCTACAATTACTTTGATACCTAAGCCACACAAAGATTCAACTGAAAAAGAGATTACAGACTAATATCCCTCATGAATATCAATGCAAAAATACTCAACAATATATTGGTAAATCGAATCCAAAAACACATTAGAAAAATGATCCACCATGATCAAGTAGGCTTCATCCCAGGGATGCAAGGATGGTTCAACATAAGAAAACCCATCAATGTAATCCACCATATAAACAAACTGAAAAAGAAAAAGCAGAGATCATCTCAATAGATGCTGAAAAAGCCTTTGACGAAATCCAACATTCCTTCATGATAAAGATTTTGGAGAGGTCAGGAATGATAGGAACACATCTTAATATGATAAAAGCAATATACAGCAAACGAATAACCAACATCAAAGTAAACATGGAGAAAATCAATGTGATTCTTCTAAAATCAGGAAAATGACAAGGCTGTCCACTCTCTCCATACCTCTTCAATATAGTACTTGGAGCTCAAACTAGAGCAATAAGACAAGAAAAGGAGATCAAGGGGATACAAATTGGAAAGGAAGAAGTCAAACTTTCACTATTTACAGACGATATGATATTTTACAAAAATACAGAAAAAACTGTGCCAGGGAACTCCTACAGCTGATAAACACCTTCAGCAAAGTGGCAGGATACAAGATTAACTCAAAAAAATCTGTAGCCCTACTATATACAGATGATAAATGAAATGAGAAAGAAATCAGAGAAACATCACCCTTCTCAATATCTACAAATAGCATTGAATAACTTGGGTTAACACTAATCAAAAATTGGAAGGCCTGTACAGTACAGACTATGAGTCTGTAAAGAAAGAAAGTAAAGAAGATACCAGAAAATGGAAGGATCATTCCCATGGTCATGGGAGGTGGAATCAAGATAGAAAAATGACAATCTTGCCAAAAGCAATCTACTGATTAAATTGAAATCCCAATCAAAATCCCAGCACAGTTCTTTATAGACCTTGAAAGAACAATACTCAACTTTATATGGAAAAACAAAAAAACCCAGGATAGCAAAAAAAAAAAAAAAAAAAGAAAAAACCTTGTACAATAAAGGAACTTCTGGAGGCATCACCATCCCTGACTTCAAACTCTATTATAGATCTATAGTCCTCAAAAGAGTTTGGGCACAAATGTAGACAGATAGACAATGGAATAGAATTGAAAACCCTGATATTAACACACACACCTATGAACACCTGATTTTTGACAAAGAAGCTAAATAAATGGAAAAAAGAAAGCATCCTCAACAAATGGTGCTGGCACAACTGGATTCGGACATGCACACAATTGCAGATAGATACATATCCATAATCATGCACATGTACAAATCTTAAGTCAAAATGGGTCAAAGATCACAACTTAAATCCAACAACACTGAACCTTCTAGAAGAGAAAGTTGGTGATACCCTTGTGGGAATTGGTACAGGAGACTGCTTCCTGACCATAACACCAGTAGCACAGACATTGAGATCTACATTTAATAAATAAATTTAATAAATCTTACCTCCTGACACTTAGAAGCTTTTGTAAGGCAAAGGACACAGTCAGTAAGAGAAAATGACAGCCCACAGAATGGGAAAAGATATTCACCAACCCCACATCTGACAGAGGGCTGATCTCCAAAATATACAATAAACTCAAGAATCTAGCCGTGAAAACACCAATCAATGAAATTAACAAGTGGGGTTAGAACTAAGTAGAGAATTCTCAACAGAGGAATCTAAAATGGCTAAAAGACACTTAAGAAAGTGCGCAAAATCCTTAGCCATCAGAGAAATGCAAATCAAAACAACTCTGAGATACCATCTTAACATTAGCCAGAATAGCTAAAATCAAAAACACCAATGACAATCTATGCTGGAGAGAATGTGGAAAAAAAGGAACACTCCTCTATGCTTGTGGGAGTGCAAACTCATAAGACCACTTTGGAAGTTAATATGGCAGTTTCTCAAGAAAATAGGAATCAGTCTACCTTAAGATGTAGCAATTACTCTCTTTGGCATACACCCCAAAATGCAAATTCATTTAAGGACATATGTTCAACCATGTTCATAGCAGTTTTGTTTGTAATAGCCAGAACCCAGAAGCAACCTAGATGTCCCTCAACTGAAGAATGGATGCAGAAAATGTGATACATTTAAACAATGGAGTACTACGCAGTGGAAAAAAGCAATGGAAACTTGAAATTCACAGGCAAATGTATGGAACTAGCAGAAATCATTCTGAGTGAGGTAACCCAGTCACAAAAAGACAAACATAGTATTACTCAGTCATATATGAATTTTAGGCATAGAACAAAGGATTATCAGCCTACAATCCACATCACCAAAGGAACTAAGAATCAAGAAGTACTCCAATAGAAAAAATGAATGGACTTCAGAGAATGGGAAGGGGCAGGATCTCCTGAGCTAATTGGGTGCATGAGGATCCATCATCTAGTGGCTGATGGAAGTAGAGGCAGACACCCACAGCTATACGCTGAATTGAACTCTGAACCCAGTTGCATAGAGGGAGGAACAATGATCAAAGTCGTGGGGACTGGTGAAACCCACAGAAAGTGCTAACCTGAACAAGGGTGAGCACAAGGGTGAGCACAGCACTGCTGTCTGGGAGGCCAGCATGGGAAAGATCCAGACCCCTGAATGTGGATCTCAATGAGAATGCCTCGGTCATCTATGGGCCTCCTGGTAGTGGATCAGTATTTTCCCTGTTGTAAGAAGGGACTTTGAGATTCCATCACACATGAAAGGATGCTCTCTTGGTCTGGACACCTTGGGGGAGAGTCCAGGCCCAGCTCAGGATGATGTCCTGGACTTTGGGGAGCCCCCATGGAGGTCCTCCCCTCCCTGGGAAGTGGAGGGGGGATGGAGTGGGGGCACTGGTGGGGGCTTGGGATAGAGAGGAGGGAGAGGGAGAAGGGATTGACATGTGAAAAAGCTTGTTCCTAATTTGAACTAATAAAAAATTAAATATAATAAGTAAAACAAACAAACAAAAAAGCAAAACAAAAACCATTTTGAGGTAAACCTAATCAAACAAGTGAAAGTCTTGTGTAATAAAAACATTAAGAAACCAAAGAAAGAAATTAAATAAGATATTAGAATTAGAAGATATTAGGGAAATATCTCTCATACTCATGGATCAGTAGGATTACTGTTGTGAAAATGACCATCTTATCAATTCAATGAATCTATATATTCATTGAAATATAAATTAAAATGCTGACACCATTGATGACAATTGAAAGAACAATTTTAAGTTTTATATGGAGTTTTTATATCCAAAATATGCAAAGAACTAAAAAACTTTTTATCAAGAATACAAATATCCCAATTAAATATAAACTGTAGATAGAAACATGTAATTCTTAAAGAGGAAACTCAAATGGCTAAGAAACAAATAAATGTTCAACATCCTTAGTCAAAAAAATGTGAAGTGAGGGGGCAACAGCCATCCATTGCTGTTCAGAATGAAAATTTTACACCCACTCTTGGACATATACCAAAAGGATAATTCATGTGACCACAGTGACACTTGCTCAGCCATATTCATTGCTCTTCCAATCATAATAGCCAGAATTCGAAACATAGATGCCCATTAATGGAGGAATAGAGAAAAAAAGACACACTTACACATATTGCTCTGCCATTAAAATAAACAAAATTATGAAATTCACAGGTAAATGGATGGAGTTAGAAAAAATGAACCTCAGTGAAGTAACCCAGACTCCAAATGACAAACATATTGAATCTTCACTTATATATGGTTGTTAACTTTTATGTCCTCATATGTTACAATCCATAGGTTTTAGAGTAAGGGACTGAAGAGAAGGAAGAAACTTCCTAAGAAGTAGAAATAGAGTAGTTATGGATTGACAGGCAGGCTGAAATAGAAGATAAAATGGGGAGGGAGAGGAAGAGAATGCTGAGGGAGGGAATACATGGAAGGATAGATAAACAGCTGGGCCATTTGAAGTGTCCTATGGAATCTTACACAGTAGAAGTTTCTTAAAACATTTTCATATATGAAAGACATGTAAGTTAGAATGCAAAACAACAAGGGAGACAAAGCCACAATTCGACTTTTTTTGCCTCCCTTCAGGGCTGAGGGAACTCTTCAGAAGAGGAAACCAAATTATAAAAAGATCCAGTGCAGATGGAAAACATGAAAACAAGGCTCCTAGACTTAAAAGGAGCAATCAACATATGTATTTACAGAAGCAGTGGCAGCATTTATAGGATCTTCACAGGTCTAAGTCAGATGGGCCCTAAAGCTGAGAGGTAAGTATACACATGTATCTGTCCCTATCCCAGAAGCTATTTCCAACTGATAAGTGCTCACCAAAGGAGAAATTGACTTTATTCTATGGAGTCTCACTGAGTCTGTAAACCACATGAAGGGCAAGCCCCATGACTAGTAGTAGATGGCCAACACAACACACACTCAATGATAATTTTAGAAGCGTTTTGTCTCATAATGTTTTTTTCTTTTTTATTTAAATTAGAAACAAGCTTGTTTTACATGTCAATCCCAGTTCCCTCTTCATTCCCTCCTTGCCTGCCCCCCCACCAGCCTCCTATCCTATCCTATCCTATCCTATCCTATCCTATCCTATCCTATCCTATCCTATCCTATCCTATCGACCTTGTCTTCCCCAGGAAGGCTGAGGACTTCCATGGGGATCTTCGAAATCTGTCATATCATTTGGAGCAGTGCTTAGACCATCCTCTATGTGTCTAGGTTGAGACAGTATTTTTCCATGTGGAGTGGGCTCCCAAGGTGCATTCGTGTACTAGGGATAAATTCTAATCCACTACCAGAGGCTCCGTAGATTAACCAGACCTCCAAACTGACATCCTTGTTCAAGGGGTCTGGAACAGTTCTATGCTGGTTTTCCAGCTATCAGTCTGTGCTCCATGAGTTCCCTCTTGTTTAGGTGAGTTGTTTCTGTGGGTTTCTCCAGCCTGGTCTTGACATCTTTGCTCATCACTCCTCCCTCTCTGCAACTGGATTCCAGAGTTCAGCTCAGTGTTTAGTTATGGGTGTCTACTTCTGCTTCCATCAGCTACTAGATGAAGGTCTAGGATGGCATATGAGGTAGTCATCAATCTCATTATTGGAGAAGGGCATTTAAGGCATCCTCTTGACTATTCCTTACATTGTTAGTTGGGGTCCAACTTGTATATTTCTGGATATTTCCCTTGTGCCAGATTTCTCTTTAAACACATAAGGCTCCTTCTATTATGGTATCTTTTTTCTTGATCTCCTCTATTCTTCCCTTGACTTGATCTCCCTGCTCCCTCATGCCCTACTCTCCCCTCATCTTCTCTTCCTCTCTTTCACATAACTCCCTCTCCCCCTTTCTCCCAATTAGTTCAGGAGATCTTGTTACTTTCCCCTTATCTGGGGGACCATGTATGTTGCTCTTAAGGTCCTCCTTGTTTCTCTGGTGGTGTGGATAGTAAGCTGGTAATCCTTAGCTCTGTCTCTAAAATCCATATATGAGTGAGTACATACCATGTTTTTCTTTTTGTGACTGGGTTACCTCACTCGGGATGTTTTTTTCTAGTTCCATCCCTTTCCCTAGTATTTCAAGATTTCATGTCTTTTTTCTCCGTTGCATAGTACTCCACTGCTAAATATACCACATATTCTCCATTAATTCTTCAGTTGAGGGGCATCTAGGTTGCTTCCAGGTTCTGTTTATTACAAATAGTGCTGCCATGAACATGGTTGAACCGATGTCCTTTTGGGTATATGACTAAGAGTGGAATTTATAGATGTTGGGGTAGATTGATTCCCATTTTCCTGGGGAAACCTCATACTAATTAACAAAGTAGCTGTACAAGTTTGCACTCCCACCAGCAGTGGACAAATTTTCCCTTAGTCCACATGCTCTCCAGCATAAACTGTCATTGATGTTTTTGATTTTAGCCATTCTGATGGGAATAAGATGGTATCTCAGAGTTGATTGGATTTGCATTTCCCTAATAGCTAAGGATGTTGAGCACTTTCTTATGTGTCTTTCAGCTATTTTAGATTCTCCTATTGTGAATTATCTATTCTGGACCCCACTTTTTAATTGGATTATTTGGTGTTTTGGAGACTAGCTTCTTGAGTTCTTTGTAGATTTTGGAGATCAGCCCTCTGTCAGATGTGGGGTTAGTGAATATCTTTCCCCATTCTGTGGGCTGTCTTTTTGTCTAGTTAACTGTGTCCTTTGCCTTATATATGCTTCCGAGTTTCAGGAGGACTCATTTATTGATTTTTGATCTCAGTGTCTGTCCTGCTGGTATTATGTTCAAGATGCGGTGTCCTGTACTATTTTGCTCCAGGTGCTACCTACTTTCTCTTCTAAGAGGTTCAGTGGGGCTGGATTTATGTTGAGGTCTTTGATCCATTTAGTCTTGAGTTTTGTGCATGGTTATAGATATGGATCTATCTGTAGTCTTCTACATGCCAAGAGTCAGTTGATACTACCTATCCAAGAGCATGGAAGATCCCTCCATTTTCTGGTATTGTCTTTAATTTATTTCTTTAAAGACTCAAACTTCTTACTGTACAGTTCATTCACTTGTTTAGTTAGCACTGCCCCAAAGTATTTTCCATTGTTTGTGGCAATTGTAAAGCATGATATTTCTGTGGATTCTTTCTCAGTATACTTTTCATCTGTACATAGTAGGGCTACTGATTTTTTTTTTTTGAGTTAATCTTGTCCTGACATTTTGCTGAAGGTGTTTATCAGCTCTAGGAGTTCTCTGGCAGAGATTTTTTTTGGGGGGGGTCATTTATGTAAAATATCATATCATCTCTAAACAGTGAAAGTTTGACTTTTTCAATTCCAATTTGTATCCCCTGATCTCCTTTTCTAGCTTGAACTCAAAGTACAATATTGAAGAGATATGGAGAGACCGGGACAGCCTTGTCTTGTTCATGATTTTAGAGGAATCACATTGAGGTTCTTTCCATTTAGTTTGATGTTGACTGTTGTTTTGTTGTATATTTCCTTTATTATTTTTAGGTATGTTCCTGTTATTTCTGATCTCTCCAAGACCTTTATCACCAAGGTGTGTTGGAATTTGTCAAAGGCTTTTTCAGCATCTAGTGAGATGATTATGTTAATTTCTTTCTCAGTTTGTTTATATGGTGGATTAAATTGATGGATTTTCCTGTGCTGAACCATTCCTGCATCACTGGGATGAAGCCTACTTGATCATGGTGGATGATTGTTTCTGGTAGAATTCTGCAGTCAAGCCATCTGGCCCTGGGCTTTTTTTTTTTTTGTTGTTGAAAGTCTTTTGATGACTGCTTCTATATCAATAGGTGTCGAGGAAAAAATTTAAAAAAAGAAATCAAAGACTTCCTAGAATTAAATGAGAATGTAGACACAACATACCCAAACTTATGGGACATTTTGAAAGCAGTACTAACAAGAAAGTTCATAGTTAGTGCCCACATGAAGAAACTAGGGCATATTCACACTGGAGGATTGACAGCACAACTGAAAGCTCTAGAACAAAAAGAAACAAACTCACCCCAGAGGAGTAGATGCCAGGAAGTAATCAAATTGAAGAATAAAATCAACAAAGTAAAAATTAGGAAGACAATCCAAAGAATCAGTGCATCAAAGAGTTGGTCCATTTCAGTTTTCATGTCTTGAACTGTTTGAATTGTTTTCTTTATCTGTTTCCTTGTTTTTTCTTGGCTTACTTTAAGAGATTTCTTTTTTTTTTTTTCATTTCTTTTTTGGATTTTCTCAAATCCTCTCTGAGGGCCTCTGTCATTTTCATGAAGTTGTTTTCAAGGTCATTCTCTTTCTGTTGTTGAATGTTTTTTTTATTGTCTTATTCCCATTCCTTCTTCTGGTGGGTGTAGAAGGAGTCTCTTCCTCTCCTGGTAGGTATGGGACCAAGGTTCCCTTCTGGTGGGTGCAAACAGGCCCAATATTCTGATGTCTCTCCTCTTTTCATGGATCAAAGCAGGAATGGTACTGAGGTCTCCAGGCCTCAGGTGTCTCAGAGAAGGGCAGAGGAAGGCAGGCCAGAAACAGGTCCAATATCACCTCGTCCCATGGACAGAGGCAGGGCTGGTACCAGGGCCTTAGGAGTCTTCAGGTGGGCTGGATACCACCTGGATGAGATCTGGCATGAGCAGTGCTTAGGCCTCAGGTGTCTCCAAGCACGGCAGCTATTTGTAATTTTTTTAATCTTATAAATTTGTGCATATATATTTTGGCTTTTGATTATATTTTTTGACTTTTCTTCATTTACAAAGGTTTGTGTTTGTTAACTTATTAGTTTCTTACGTTTTTTCATTGCCTCTTTTTCTGTTTGTTTTATCCTATTCTTGTTTATATATTTTCATTCATCCTATTATTATTATTATATGGCATCTGTATTCTAATGAAACAGAATAAGGAAGGATATGGCTTTTGCTGAGTGGAGAAGAATGGAAGATCTGGAAAGATTTGAAGTAGGGGAAGCAATAATCAAAATATACTCTATGATTAAATCTATTTTTAATAAAATATGAAGTGGATGAAATATTGGTTAAAGATTTATAAAATTATTAAGTTCTGGAGTCCTATTATTATTATTATTATTATTATTATTATTATTATTATTATTATAGTTTACGTTATTGTATCATTAATCTGGGTAGATACCTGCAGATAGGCTGTGAGATTCTAGTTAATATTCATATCTTAAGTAGCCACTCATCATAGAATGGGAGCAAAATCCAATTTTAAAGTTTTCTATTTCATAGGCCAATGTCTGTCAGAGTCTATATTTAGCCAGTCCCATTGCTAATACAAAGAGTGTATGACCAGCAAATCCACAGTAGCAGAGAACCTAGAAGCAAAACCACGGATTCTCATTCACTAAGGTTGATCATGCTGTTGCACTGCATTTTCTGTGCTGCCTGACAATCAAACCATGAACAAGAAATCAAAGTGAGCCTACAGAAATACTGTGATCCTCCAAGGATGTCAGCCAATCACACTGCAAGTTTGTGAAAGGCCAATTTATTTTTATCAGAACTGGCATATTTAAGTTTCAACTTCACATTTCTTATTCAGTGCTTACCAGACAACACTATTACCTGGGGACATTTAGGATACTTATTCTATGATTACAGCTTCTGGATTGAAAGAATGTTATAACAGCTGAATTGAAAACATAACCAAGGAACTAGGTTAGATGAGATAATCTGCAGGAACAGGGCAAACAGTGTATCAAGACTTTAATTAATAACTGTTGGTAGTAAATCTATAACAATTATTCAGTGCTTCATCCCTGGTAGGTAGAACACATTGGTCTAGATACCAAGGGATTGAATTATGAATGGCTATGAGCTCTATGATACATAAAAAAGGGTTAGAATGGTGTTACTCTATAACAAGGCAACAATATCCCCAATAGACCTCATAGACTAACAAATATGAACTCCAGTGTCAGACTTCATTTTGGAGTTTTTGCACTGAATTTACTTTTTATACATGGATCCAATATTATATATGTATCTTAATTTACACACAAAATGAAATATCTTTTATTTTTTAACATTCAGAACCTTAATATGAAAAGCATTATTTTTATTGTAGATTATCTTATCAAGTCAGCAGAGTGTGCTGGATTTAATAGGCAGAACTGTATGCTCTGCCTTTACTTTAGATTAATGTATTTAGAAAAAAATTGGAATTTGGGGGTGATCTCTTATTCTAAACAGTTACTTGAATAAATATTTGAATTAGCTTGCTTTTTCTTAAACCCAAACTTGATGAGTTTGGCTATATTTCATTCTGAATCATGTTAGAATCATAGCAACATAGACACCCATTTACAAAGGATGCAGAAGAATGAGCTGCTTATCTCTATATTTCAACCCAAAATTAATTGAGAAAATGAAAGTGAGTAGTCTGTGATCTGAGCCATGTGGATAATGGGTATGATTTTATCTCTTTCAAGGACACTATTAGTCTTGGATGCTTCAATATAATGGCTATGTTTTGTACAAAGTTCTGTTTATCTTGCTGCTGAGGTTTTTAGTTCCTTATCTGAGAACCATGTTCTCTTGCATCTAAAGCAAATCAAATAACTAAATGACTAGTTTCAGTCTGTATAATTTTCTTATAAAAGTAAATGAAGCAAATATTTATTCATCTAATTAATGCAATTATTAAACTCATCAAAATTTGAGTTAGTAATTATCTCCCAAACTTCATGATATAGAAATAAACAAGTTGGAATCATGTAGAGAATGATTGTAATGCGGTTAAATTTCAGCCATATACCTATGCAGTTGAGCTGTGAATTAAATACATTATTATCCTGAGCATCCAATAAAAACATATTTACATTTTTGTATTAGACTCGGGGACATGAGATTCAATGTTTTTTAAATTGTATCCAATTATTTAGTAATTATGCATAATTATGCATTAGGTATGCCACTATTGAAGGGGGGACCAAATCAAAGTCAGTGATAACTATTGTTACTGACAGTTGTTTCTTAACAAACCCCAAAACAGTAAAAATGAAAAGGGATGTATGCAGTTCTATGCATGGATAATAACTGCTAGCATAGTATACAATTTCTATAATAATAATTATTCATTTTATCTTCTACTTTAGTAAATAGGTGGAGTTTGCATAGTAGTAACACAATTCTGGAATGTCCAGTGCCCTTAGATTCTCTTAGGAAATGACTGATAATGTACTAGATATGCTAGATGAAACATAAAATATCTTGGTATATAATGCAGAAGAATTATATGACAATCTACTCACTAATTTTACAAATAGAGCAGTGTCTCAGATATTTGAAGAATTTGAGATTTCCAGATGGCTACCAGAATAACATATTTTGTACTTGCTTACATCAGAGTCTATAACAAAAGAAGTGGGGATGTTTGTTCACCACTGTATGTGTAACATCCAGCACCATATAGTTAAGAGTTCATTCACTTGTTCAAATGAGTACAAGGTACAGATGAGTAGATTTAGGTATTCTTGTCTTCCAACCAAAACAGTGATTTTTCTCTACAACAGACTTACAGTTACACTCAGATTTTCTCTTCTAGTCAAAGTAATCTCTATTTCTGTATAACCCAGAGGTCAAGATGATGATACTATTTATGAATCTAAATATTTTTAGAAAAACTTGGGAATGAGTTTAACATTCATGGTTATAGTTTGGGGCAATTCTTGCTCTATGAAATGTACAAGAGAACTTGATATGTACTAGAAATTTCAAGTAGTTTCACATTAATCGAGTATAATGAAGAACATATCAGGAACAAGTTAAAGTGCTTTTTAGTAGCTTAGTTTCAGATTCCTGACAGGGAATCCTAAGAAAATAAGTGTGGCCATGTTACCATTTACCAAATCTATAAAGAACAGGGTAAATAATTTTTTTTATGATAAGGTGTCTTGATTTACTTAGCATCTTTTAAGTAATACAGGTGTCTGTTTTATTTAGGAAATTTTACCAGTGGCAACTTGCAAGGAAATGTTTGTGATAAACAAAATAGAAGGTAGAAAACATTCTAGCAAGTAAATAGCCACTGGTGAAGTTCTAGAAGGAGGTTTCTGGAACATCAATTCTTGGATATTATAACTTTGCTATGCTCAACCTATGCTCCAAGGGTCACATACAAATGTGATAGCTATGAATTATGGCCAACACTTTAATACATGGTGGTGTTATTGTTCAATGTTAAAGGCTGTATGTTTCTGACTTATAGCAAGACAAATGTATCCTATATACCTATGTTCCAAGTTACTAGTAACAGCTAGGCAGGCTATGGAAAAGATCTGTGGACTCCACTCTTTTTTGCCTGTGAGTAGAATTCTTCAAAGATTGTAAGGCTTTAATTTTAGAAGAACAACGGGCATTGCCCATTGAAAGTCTGTTTTTATGTCCATGAAGTTTAATGAGTTTAATAAAGCTGCCATTGGTAAGAAGAACAAAGACAAGACCAAGTGTGGTACCAACATTACATATTATTTAAAGTAGGTACAATAGGTTTATTTTGAACAGATTGGGAAAATTAAAAGGATATTTCTAATAGTTAGGATGAGGAAGGTTCAGTGAACTAGACTTTGAATGTGGCACATAGATAATAGATTAATTAAAAACAAAGACAGAAGATCAATTATGGAGCTGATATTCATGTCATGAGCATAGAAAATAGAACCCATTATGGAGAGAGGGATAAGAAATAAACAAAGCGACATACAACCAGGGAAAGATGTGGTCTTAACCATCAAGTAGAGAGGAGATGTGATGGTGACCACAATAAAAAACCAATAATTTATAAGAGTTTATACAAGTTAGTGAATGTTGACCACATAATTTAAAAATTAAGGCATATTCTTAACAATAGTTAAGGTATAGTTGGGAGTAAATATGACCAGAAAGTCAATGAGTTGGTTTGAGAGTGAAAGAATAATGATATTCCTTCAAAAAGAAGCATGTGAAATAATTTGAAAATATAAAAAGTGCTTAAAGTTATTAATTATTATTTCTTCTAAAATAGAGTAGTCAAAGGAAATACAGATCCCATACACCCCACAAATTGGATGTTCCAGATCAGTTTATTTCAGGTGAGTTTTTTACACCTCACTAGGTTCCAAGACTGGTTCAGAGACAGAAGATGAGTTTGTATACCATAGTTCTCATGAACCACATAGTAGTTTTAGGAGTGGTCTATCATAATAAAATTTGATGAATCACCCAGAGAATTTGATTGAAAATTAATCACATTTCCTCAAGATCTAACATTAATTATAAAGTCTATGATGAGCCCTTTCAGCAGAAAACTGATTATATTTGTTTTCAGTATAAAGAAATCTTATTACAGGCAGAAAATATTATCCTTCACTTCATACAGAAATGAAGATCACCCAGCAAAAATGTTTCTTGTAAAACTGCAGACAAATGCATCTCTCCTTCCCTCCTGCTCTCCTTCCCTTCCTACCCTTCTCTTCCCCTCTCACACCCCTGGAGAAAGCCCTGTCTTTGAACAAGACATGTTTCTCAGTATTCTTTTCTTTTGTTTTCTCCTTTCTTCCTAGAATTGGCAGAGACATCTGGCTACATGGACAGTCACCCAAAGTTCCTCTGCAACACTGGGGCATCCATCTTTATCCTATAGGCCATAGTGTGTCTGGCACATTTCTCCATTTTAACAGGAATCCTTCAGTACTGTCTTGTTTTGTAATTTCAACAGTCATTTACTTGTGGGTCCTGTATGTCTAGTTTATACAGCAACAAACAGTCCAGGAAAGAGCAGTTTCTTGCCCAAATGGCTAATCTTACCATGTTGAAAGCAAACTCCATAGCGAGTTTCTTCGATGCCCATCCTCATTTCTGAAGTAATTGGTGTGCCAGGAGCAGTTGTGTCTCATTGGCAAGAAAAACCCTAAACCATTTAAATGCCATATTTCTGTAGGTCTTTGAAAGTTTTGAAGAATACCTAACTATCTCAAATACATCTCTGTATATCTAGAAGACCTAACTAACCTAATTATAAGTTCTGACTATCATAGGCGATTATATAACCTTAATTATGCATATCATTTTAAATGATCTGTATAAACACAATACCTAAACAAGAGGAGACATATACATATCATAAAATTGACCTTAAAGTTGTATCAATAAATGAAAATCTATGCCAATGTAAACTATTCATTCCTATATCCTATTCCCTATTTTTTCCTTTAAAAGGAGATTGACTATGCTCATTACTATTTATAACCAACCCCATTTAAATGAAAACAAACATTTATAAACAATATTTGGGGATTTTGGCGTTGTTCCTTCTAAACTGCTTTCTGCTGATTGGGGGCAATGTTCATATACCATGGGGATCATGATAAAACACAGAAATCTGACCAAGTCCTTGTTTTTTTAGTCTGTAAAAGGAGGTATCATCTCAGCTTTAGGGGGTCTTGCTTGATCAAACCATATTAGTCTGGAAGGAATCCATAGCTTTTTATTTTCTGTGGAAACACAAACAGAAATAGCCTGTCCTTAGACTTAAATTTTGAAGTCAAAGCATTTTTAAAATTATAAGTTGGATTAATTTATCCAACTTATACATTTATAATCAAATGTATTTTAGCGGCAGTAGGTCTTTCCTTGGCAATTAAACAATTAAAAAAAACAATATGGTATCTAGTATCCAGATTCTCTGTGTATTTTCCATCTTTATGTGGCTTTTTATTACTTCATTTTTACTTTCTTTAGTTGCTTTTTTCCTGAGACAGGGTTTCTCTGTGGAAATCCACCTGCCTCTGCTTCCTTCAGCAAATGCTACCGGCGTGGGCCACCCCCAACCTGTTACTCTATTTCCTCCTATTATTTTTCTCTCACAATCCTACATATATTTTTTAATGCAGTGTAAACCTTTAGAGGTTTTTTTTTTCTGTATCTGTCTTTATCATCTCGATTGTGATGAGAGAAACCCCAAGAGCGCCGAGCATATGAAAGCTGCTCCGATGCCACTCAGTGGCCTGGTAGGGCAGGATGTGGGGGCAGGTTTCCATCTTCCTCTCAGGCATGGGGTCATCCCACTTTTGATACCATTCTGTTATGATAAATCTTTCCTCCAAAAGCCACCGAGGCCCACCACCACATGTGTGCTTTACACGAGCCACCTGCCTGATTTAGGGCCAAAATTAATACACAGAGAGACTTGTATTAGGTTCAAATGCTGCCTGGCCATTATCTACCCTCTGCCACATCATGGCACCTTCTTTCAACACAGCATGTTCATCATCTTCCTTCACGCTCTGAATGTGCTCTTGACTCCTTAGATTCTACCGTTCCTCTTCGAAGTGTCCCCATAATTTGACTTTCACATCCAATCTCTTTTTTTTCCCAGCTATATGCCAGTTAGTTCTTTATTAAACAATGAGAGTAATACATGTTTACAGTGCACAGAAATTTTTCCACAGCTAAATGTTCAGTTGTCTGATTTATCCAGTCTCTAACTTCCATTTTGCATCTTTAAAATTCCCTCCACAATGGACTTCCTCCACAGCCAGTGATACCAACCTTTATTAAACATACATATTCTTTCCTGGCATAGCCAATTTCAGGGAAGGAGAACAAGATTCCATGATGGTGATCATCATCATCACCGGGACCAATGAAAAAAGGAAGAGACAGAGGAGACAGAGACTTTCATCAAAGCATAAAAAATGAGAGAATGGTGTGCTAGAGACAAGTAGTTTTGTAAGCAACATTTTTATTCATCTTAGTTAGATTTTAAGCTGCTATTTTTCTTCAGAAGCTTTAAAAAAGAAAAGCAATTTAGGTCCATTTCAATGTCCACCTGTATAAAAGGAAAGAAAAATTGTTATACTTGTCTTTTTTTGTTGTTGTTATCTAAATGAAAAAAATTAAATGTATAGTTCTGTTTGTGTTTAGATGATTCAAATATGAAAAGGGAGATGCTTCCTCTTAATTGCTTTGTAATATGAGAATGTATTAGCATAAAATTGTCAAATATATGCTGTATAAAAATAAAACAAAGCTAAAATATGATAAAGCACTGACTACTCTTATCAATCAAAATTACAAGATTTTTAATTTTCTTTGGTTGTCTTCTAAGTATACACTTAAATATGCTTCTCATCATGGTAAAAATATTTCTGTCCAATCTATATACCCAGATGTCTGGACAGAGGTAAAGCATTCATGCTTTTTAACCCAAAGAGTTTACTAGGACTTGAAGGTGATATCTTTCATCTGCTTTTCCTACAATCTGGATTTCAGCCCAGAATACAAACTATGGTAATGTCAATGTATCTAAAACTTGTATCCCCTCTTATAAAAACAAAGAAATCAATTTAAGCTTCAGGAAGTCAAGGGAATCATAGAATTAATCCATCTCTCACAGTTCAAAAAGACTTCACATAAGTACAACCTGAGTTTTTCTACCTACCTATTCCTGAGAGTGTGATGTTTCTCTTCATGGTCTTGGGATTCCTCATTTCCCCCAACTGCCAGGACTATGGTTCTGCAATTACAAAATGTATGATTTTCCTTTATGTTCCTAAAGTTTAACTTATGTCCCCAGTTTATATCCAATTCAGTAGATTTCTACTTGGCTGACTGTACAAGAATCAGCTGAAGACTAAAAACTTCTCCAAATGGCTTCGAGCACTGGATTTGCTGAAAGTTGATGTGAACCAGTCTGGCTATTATAATTTCTCCCCATCTCATCAGCTGGGCCAGCTAACCAGACACTTCTGTTGAATGCCCCATTGCCTGAATTTCCTCCTAGATTTTGACTAGCATTCAATTCTTTCTAGTCCCTGACAATTACATCATAATTTCACCAGAAACTAGTTTCATAAGAGAACACATCTTCCCTTATCCTTTTCAAAAGACTGGAGTATCACGGGAAAGGAATCTGTCTGGCATAGGGGACAAAATGACTATCTATACTATCTACTGGCATACCAGGAAAGGTACCTTTTAAGACCAAATAGACCCAAATATATCTCTCTGGGCCAGCAACTGGCATACAGTGGACCCCAGACAGGGAGGATATCCCTGAGTCTGGAAACATCTCACTCTCCCTTCCTCCTCTGCCTCCCCAACCTCTGTCGAGATGAGTGTACCCTCTGCTTCTGCCCAACTCCTGTCATCACCTCTCCAATCTCTCTGGGCCTGTTCCTGGCATACAGTGGACCTGCCCAGACAGACAGGACCTCCCTAAGCTCAGAAACACCTCACTCTCTGTTAACCCTCTGCCCTGACCTCTGCTGAGTGAGGAGACTACCAGGATAGGCAAGACCATATAGAGCTTCAGACATTGAAGTCTTGGCCCACACACATGATCTGGTGACAAAAGGAGATAGAAACACCCCACCTTCACCCACTGGAAGAAGGCATGAGAAGAAGACAGATTAAGAATACACTCAACAATAAAACGACCAATATGATACCACCAGAATCTAGGGACTCCATACCAGCAAGATCTGAGAAGCACAACACAGAGGAAGAAAAAGAGACAGACCTAAAAATCTACTTTTTGTAGATGTTCAAGACACTTTAAAAGGAAGCAAGAAAATCTCTTAAAGAAATAGAATGAAAAACAAATAAAAATTCAATAAATAAGTAATTCTCTTGAAGAATCTAAAGAAAGCCAAGAAAAACAACCAAACAAGTGAAGGAAGAACTCAAAACAGTTCATGAAAGCTGAAGTAGAAACAATAAAGAAAACATAGAATGAGGTGATGCTGGAAATAGACAGGCTAGATAATCCATCAGGAACTTAGGATGTGAGTATTAACAATATAATACAAGAGATGGATGAGAGAATCTCAGTTCTTGAAGACTCACTAGAAGATATACAGTCTCCAACCAAAGAAAATCTTAAGTCCAACAAAACCCCTAACACAAAATATCCAGGAAATATGGGAAACCATGAAAGGCCAAACTGAAGAACAATGAGTATAGAAGAAGGTGAACAAATACAGCTCAAAGGTACAGAAAACATTTTCAACAAAATCATAGAGGTAAATTTTCCAAATCTACAGAAAGTTATGCCTATGAAAGTACAAGAAGCTTACAGAACACCAAATAGACTGGACCACACAAAGAAGTCCCCTCACCACATAATAATCAAAGCACCAAAGTTACAGAATAAAGAGAAAATATTAAGAGCAGCAAAGAAAAAAGGCAAAGTAACATATAAAGACAGACCTATCAGAATAACATGACTTCTCAATAGAAACATTGAAAGCCAGAAGGCCCTACATAGATGTCCTACAAACACTACAGGAACATGGATGCCAATCCAGACTACTGAACCCAGCAAAGTTTTCAATTACTATAGATGGAGAAAAGAAATATCCCATGACAAAACCAGACTTAAACAATACATATCCAAAAATCCAGCACTAAAGAAAGTTCTGGAAGGCAAATTCCAACCCAATGAAGATAACTACACTCACAAAAATAGAGGCAATAGATAATCCAATTTTACCAAACTTGAAAAGAAACAGGAGGGCAAAATCCACACACAATGACACCAGCCACAATAAATCCAAAATAAACAATAACCAACAATCAATGGATATTAATATCCCTCAATATCAATGGTCTTAACCTGTCTATAAAAAGATACAGGCTAACAGAATGGATACCAAGACAGATTCCATCCTTCTTCTGTATACTAGAAATACACCTCAACTTCAAAGACAGTCTTTATTGCAGAGTAAGGGGTTGAGAAAAGTTTTTACAATCAAATGGACCCAAGAAACATGCTGGTGTTGCAATCCTAATACCTAACAAATTAGACTTCAAACTAAAATTAATCAAAAGAGATGAAGAAGGGCATTTCATACTCATTACAGAAAAAGTCCATCAAAATGAAGTCTCAAACCTGAACATCTAAAGCTCAAACTACAAATAGAACCCCACACACTTATAGTAGGAGACTTCAACACCCCAATATCACTACTAAACCGGAAAACAAGACAGAAAATTTAAAAAGGAACAAAGGATCCAACAGCAGTTATGACCCAATTGGGATTAACAGACACCTAGACAACATTCCATCGAAACACAAAAGAAGATACCTTCTTCCCAGCTCCACATGAAAACTTCTCTATAATTGACCACATACTTTGCAACAAAGCAAACATCCATATATAAGAAAATTGTAATAAACCACTGTATCTTATCAGGCCAACATGCTTTAAAGTTAGAATTCAACACCAATACAAATTTCAGAAAACCAACCAATTCATGAAAATTGAATAACACCCAATTGCACCATTCCTTGGTAGAGGGACAATTAAAAAAATTAACAACTTCCTAGAATATACTGAGAATGAAGACTCAACCTACCCAAACATATGAGGCACTTTGAAAGCAGTGCTAAGAGGAAAGTTCATAGCACAAAGTGCCCACATGAAGAAACTGGAGAATAGTCACACTAGAGAATTGACAGAACAACTGAAAGCTTTAGAACAAAAAGAAGCAAACTCACCATGAACTAGAAGACACCAGGAAATAATCAAACTGTGGGCTGAAATCAATAAAGTAGAGAATAGGAAAACATTACAAAGAATCAATGAAACAGAGAGTTGGTTCTTTGAGAAGATCATCAAGATAGACAAATCTCTGTCCAAAATAACCAAAAGACAGAGAGAGTGAGAGCATGCTAATTAACAACATCAGAAATGATAAGATGGATATAACAACAGACACTGAGGAAATCCAGAGAATCATCAGGTCATACTTTCAAAACCTGTACTCCATAAAATTCCAAACTGTAAAGGAATTGGACAATTTTCTGGATATATATCACTTACTAAAACTAAATAAACAACAGATGAGCAGTTTAAATCAACATATAGCCCCTAATGAAATAGAAGTAGTCATCAAGATTCCCTTAACAACAACAAAGCCCAGGTTCGATGGCTTCACTGCAGAATTCTACCAGAAATTCAAACAAGAGATAACACCAGTACTTCTCAAATTGTTCCACACAACAGAAGCAGAAGAGACATTGCCAAACTCTTTTTACAAGGCTACCCAAGCCACACAAAGATACAACTGAAAAAGAGAACTACAGAACAATATCCATCATGAACATTGATGCAAAAATACTCAACAACATATTGATGAATCAAATCAAAGAACACATAAGAAAAAATCATCCACCATTAACAATTAGGCTTCATCCCAGGGATGCAAGGATGGTTCAACATAAGAAAATATATCAATGAAATCCCCCATATAAACAAACTGAAAAAGGAAAACCACATGAACATCTTGTTAGATGCTGAAAAAACCTTTAAACAAAATCTTACATTCCTTCATGATAAAGATCTTGGAGAGAACAGGAATAAGAGAAACATATCTTAACATGATAAAAGCAATATACACCAAACCAACATCCAATATCAAATTAAATATAGAGAAACTCAAAGTGATTCCTCTAAAATCTGGAATAAGATAAGGCTGTCCACTTTCCATATCTCTTCAATATTGTACTTGAAATTCTAGCTACAACAATAAGACAATAAAAGGGGATCAAGGGGATACAAATTGGAAAGGAAGAAGTCACTGTTACTATTTGCAGATGATATGATAATCTACATAAGTGACCCGAAAAACTCTACCAGGAATTCCTACAACTGATAAATACCTTCAGCAAAGTAGCAGGATACAAAATGAACTAAAAAAAAAACAGTAGCCCTACTATATACAGATGATAAATGCAATGAGAAAGAAATCAGGGAAATATCCTTCACAATATCCACAAACAACATAAAATATCTTGGGGTAACGCTAACCAAAAAGTGAAAGACCTGTACAGTAAGAACTTTGAGTCTTTAAAGAAAGAAATTAAAGAAGATACCAGAAAATGGAAGGATCTCCCATGGTCATGGATAGGTTGGATCAACATAGTAAAAATGACAATCTTGCCAAAAGCAATCTACTGATTAAACAAAATCCCAATCAATATCCCAACACAGATCTTCATAGAACTTGAAAGAACAATACTCCACTTTATATTGATAAACAACAACAACAAAAAAACCAGGATAGCCAAAAAAAGAATCCCTGTACAATAAAGGAACTTCTGGAGGCATCACCATCCCTGACTTCAAGCTCAGGTATCAGAGTCTGATGAGTTCATGTGCCATCCTGTAGCCCTCATCCAGTAGCTGATCGAAGCAGAGGCAGTCACCCAAATCTATACACTGAACTGACCTCTGGAACAGAGTTGCAGAGAGGAAGGAATGATTATCAAAGGGGTCTGGACCAAGCTGGTGAAACCCACAGAAACAGCTGTCCTGAATAGTGGGGAGTACATGGACCCCAGACTGCTGTCCTGTTGGATTGTGTTGTATACCGGTGACATGCTTTATGTTATAGTATTTGAAGAACTGTTCCATTTTTGTGGAGACATATGCTGGAGCATTGTCAGTTTTTATCTGTGCAGGTATACCCATAACTGCCATCATCTCTAGCAGGTGTGTAATAACAGGATCAGTTTTTTCAGAGTTGAGAGCAGGAGCCCATTGGAACCCTGAGAATGTGTCAATAGTATGATGCACATATTTCAAATTTCCAAATTCTCTAAAGTTAAAGATATCCATCTGCCAGATCTCATTCCTCCAAATGCCTATAGGATTACAACCTGCTGGCAGTGGAGTTTGCTTATAAAAGGAACAAGTAGGATAGTTTCTCACTATCTCCTGGCTTGTTGCCAAGTGATGGAGAAATTCTTTTATAAACCTTTGCTATTTACATTATTTTTTATGAAATTCTGAGGCTTCTAGCACACTACCAATTAATAAATGATCAATCTCATCATTGCCTTGTGCTAGTGGGCTGGCAGACACTTATGGCATCTGATATGCATAATGTATAGAGTATTGCTTCTTTTTCTGATTGTTTCCTGTAGTTGTAAGAACAACGAGGTTAATTCTGTATCATCAGGAATGAATTATGCAGTCTCTATGTGTAAGGTGACTCTCTCTACATATTGGGAATCAGTAACTATGGTAAGAGGTTCAGTAAAAACCATAAGCACCATGAGAATTGCATATAATTCTGCCTTCTGTACAGATGTATACAGACTTTGAACTGCTTTACTTACCTCACCTGCTTTATAACCAGCTTTACCTGCTTTGTTAGCATCAGTGTAGAAGGTAAGAACTCCAGAAATGGGATTTTGTCTTACAATAAGTGGAAGAATCCAGACTGACTTTTTTATGAATTTAAGTCTGTCGGTTTTGGGATAGTTGTTGCTAATTGTTCCCAAAATACACTAAGAGTTATTTGCCAATATTCATTATCCTTCCATAAGGAGGAAATTTCATCATTAGTTAAAGGTACTATAATTTCTGCTGGATCTTTTCCAGTCAGTTAATGAAGTCTTAATTTGCCCTTTAAAATCAAATAAGAAATCTTTTCTATATATATCTTTTACTTTTTATTCTGTTTATGGGGCAGAAATATCCACTCTAATACAGTCTTCCCTCTGTTTCAGAATTCCAGAAGGATATTCTCTGGATGGCAAGGTAACCAGAATACAGCATAAGTCAAGGTTTATCCTATCTACATGTGCATCCAATATTCTGTTTTCTACCAATGGTAGTTCTTTTTCTGCCTCAGCAGATAATGTTCTTGGACTGTTTAGGTCCTTATCACATTTCAGCACCATTTTTAAATGTTTTAAGTCATGACCTTCTAACCCAGTGATCGGCTGTAATGGAGAAATTTCTCCTAGTGGCTTCTGAAGCCTATTAAGCGGTGATAACAATCCCTTCTAATTTGCACCTTCTGTGGTCTAATTCTTTGTAAGTCTATCTTATAACTTAAATAGGTAATAGAATCTCCTCTTTGTATCTTTTCTGGGGCTAACTGAAACCCCCATGTAGGCAGAACTTCCTTCACCATGTCAAACATGCATTCCAAAGTTTCCTTATTGGAATCTGATAAAAGAATACCATCCATGTAATGACAAACAGGAGATTGTGGAATTTTTTTATGAATTATTTCCAAAGATTGTTGTACAAAGTGTTGACATAAAGTAGGACTATTTAGCATCCTCTGAGGTAAAACCTACCACTGATATCTCTGAACTGGCTGTGAGTTATTAAGAGTTGGTACAGTAAATGCAAATTTCTCTAGATCACTTTCTTGTAATGGTATAGTGAAAAAGCAGTCTTTCAGGTCAATTACTATGATCAGCCATCCTTTGGGTATTAAGGAATGCAGTGGCATTCCAGGCTGTAGAGAACCCATAGGTTGAATCACCTTATTTATGGCTCTCAGGTCTGTCAGCATTCTCCAGTTACCTCATTCTTCTTGATAACAAATACAGGAGAATTCCAAGGACTGCTAGACTCCTCTATGTGACCAGCCTCTAGCTGTTCCTGTATTAACTTTTCTAGAGACTCTAGCTTTTCAGAGGTCAAAGGCCATTGTCCTATCCAGACAGGTTCATCTGTAAGCCATTTTAGTGGCAGGGCCTTTGGTTCCTCTGAAGGTCTATCATTTGTATTTAGTTTCTCTACAGCCTGGATGGTTGGTAACCATTTTCCATAGCATCTTACCCGATCCTTTCTACTATGTAGAGATTCTCTATAATTCTTTTCTGACACTGGAGGAATGTTAATTTGAGTTTTCCATTGCTGTAAGAGATCACTAACCCAGAGGTTTATAGCTATATTTGTCACGTAAGGTTTCAGTCTCCCTTTCTGTCCTTCCAGTCCAATGCAGACCACCGAGCAGACACTCTGTTGTACTCTAGATAGTTTTCCAATACCCCCAAATTATACATTCATTCCCTGAGTGGCCATTCCTTTGGCCAGAATGTGTGGGTAATGATAGTGACATCAGCGGCTGTTTCTATTATCCTGTTAATAATTTTATCATTAATTTGTATCCATAAGTAAGGTCACTTGTCTTTGATTGAGGTCTGCCAAAATATATGCTTTTCATCTTGTCCAGTCTTACCTAATTCAAACTACCATCTATGGCATTATCATCTTTCACAATAGATGAAGAACTATCTACTTGTCCTGTGAGGTATTATAGTCTACTGTTACTGGAAAAGACCAACCCTTTTTTGATGTGGGGGACTTCTGGAGGCCCCCTTCAGAGTTTACCAGCCTTATTGGGTTTCCTTGCATGTCCCTGGTCGATCTACACTCCTTAGTCCAGTGTCTGCCCTTCCCACATCTCCTATACAACTCAGAAGGCAACTGCCTTTTGTGTGAGGGATAGTTAGAATTTCTTTGCCTACAATTTCTCCTTATATGTCCCATTCTACCACAGCTGAAACATCTATTTTCCTGATGCTTCTGTGGACTCCTGGAGTGGGCTCTTCCTACTCGAGGCTCTAGTTCATAGTAGCAATGAATCCTGGCCTCTTGGTACCTGTATCAATCCATGTAAGGTGTTTCTTCTTCCTAAGCCCTTATGTCATCATCTCTGGGAGTCTTAACCTCCTGCTGCCTTTTGAAACCTCTTGGGATAGCTTCTCCTGCCGAGATTCCAGCATCTTTCATATTATAATCAATTTGGGCAGAATGCAAAACCCATTCTTCTAGTGGAGCTGATCTGATCTTCAAAGGCAAATGTATTCTTTTGTATATTAGGTTTGCATTGTCATAAACTAATGTATACACAACCAAATGTCTTATTGCTGGATCTGTTACTTTTAAGTCTACTGCTCTGGTCAACCAGTCTAAGAAGTCCTTAAATAGTTCTGTTTGTCCCTGTTCTATTCTGGTATAAGTGTCCAGACATTCTCCTGTCTCACGAACCTTATCCCATGCATTTAGTGCTGCTTTCCTGCATACGGACAGCATATGGTCATCATATTCAGCCTGATCCTGTGGGTCAAGATAAATACCTTCTCCTAGGACTTTTTCAAGAGGCACATCAAGACTGTCTCTAATGGCTTGACCCTCTAGAAGCTTTTATTCCTCCCTCAGTAATGCCTTCCATTTGATTTGGCAAGAATTCTCTACGACAGCTGACACCAGTCCTACCCAATCTGCAGGCGTCACCCGGTTAAAGGTGGCCCATGAATGTAATAGCTGTTTTATGAATGGGCTATGAACACCATACTAGACAACTGATTCTTTAATATGCTTAAGATCTTTCAACTGGATAGGCTGCCATACATAAACTACCTGTTCCTGGGGGTGTTTTTTAGTTTGTAGCTTTTCTACCAATTGTTGCTAGGTAGATCAATGGTATATGTGTAATGACTTTAGAATGATTGAAATACCTGTTTGGAGTAGGTGCCTCAGAGTGGAGGGATCCTTGAGCCTAATGATGATGTCCTCATGGGAAGTTTTAATCTCATTAATCATGAAAGATTCAAGGCATGATAGCAAATCCATTAATTGCTCTGACTGCTGTTCTATACATTTTTCTAGGTGTTTAATACATTTGTCCATAGCTAGTATCTGGGTGGCATGGAGACTTCCATCCAATAATTGAAATTTAGAATCAAGGTCATGATTTGCCTCAGCAATCGACTTGATAGACCTTTCAAGTTTGTTAGCTCTGTTCTGGATTTCATCTTGCAAGCTTTGAAAGTTACATTCAACTCTATCATCTACCCACTCTCGTTTTTCAGCCATTGATTTAATGGTATTATCCAATTGTTTAAAACTATCCTGGGTATCTTGCATATTAGTATCCAAACTACAAGACACAGAGGCTATTTGAGTTTCCAGTTGATCCAATTGTTTAAATTGTTTCTTTGTTTCATTGATTCTTTATAATGTTTTCCTAGTTTCTACTTAATTAATTTCAGCCCTCTGATTATTTCCTGGTGTCTACTCCTCTGTGGTGAGTTTGCTTCTTTTTGTTCTAAAGCTTTCAGTTGTTCTGTCAATTCTCTAGTGTGACTATTCTTCAGTTTCTTCATGTGGGCACTTAGTGCTATGAACATTCCTCTTAGCACTACTTTCAGAATGTCCCATAAGTTTGGGTATGCTGTGTCTACATTCTTATTAAATTCTAGGAAATCTTTAATTTTACTTTTTATATATTCCTAGACTCAGGAATGGTACAATTGTGTGTTATTCAATTTCCATAAGTTTGTAAGTTTTCTGCAATTTGTATTGCTGTTGAATTCTAATCTTAAAGTGTAGTGATCTTTTAAATTAGAAACAAGTTTGTTTTACATGTCAATCCCAGTTCCTTCCCAGCCCCCACTGACACCCTATCACATATCTATTCTGCTCCCCAGGTAGAGTGAGGTCTTCCATGGGGCATCTTCAGAGTCTGTCATATCCTTTGGGATAGGACCTAGGCCCTCTCCCACATATCTAGTTTAAGGGAGTATCCCTCTATGTGAAATGGGCTCCCAAAGTCCATTCCTATGCTAGGGATAAGTACTGATCTACTACAAGAGGCCCCATAGATTTCAGAGGACTCCACACTGACACCCACATTCATGGCATCTGGATCAGGTCCATGCTGCTTTCCCCGTGATCAATCTCAGGGCCAGGAGCTCCCCCTTTATCAGGTCAGCTATAAGATTTTCTACTTTATAGGAATTCAATAAGTATAAAGTTTAAAACCAATAACTTTCAAAATCTAGCCATTAATGTTTTGCTGCAAATGAACATGAGCATATACATCATATTACACTCTCCTTTAAATATTTTCTTTATCCTGATTCAGGTCATTGTGAACTTGATGGCATTGTTATTGTCATGTTTGCATTCTTCATATTTTATATCAAATCAGTCTGTATAATATGTGCTCCAAAACATGTTTAGTACATTTCTTATACCAATATTGACATACAAATTCCCCTTCCCTCTACATAAAAGTATTTGTGAATTTTGAGTTAACTTTTGTAATGTTTGTGAAGCCATTTCTAGTCATGTTTCTTTCAACTTCTTTTAAATTATCTAAAAGTAAGTCATTTTCATTTCTAGTGAGAGAACAAGACACAACCCACAAGATTGTTAATTAGCCAAATCATCCTTTATCCCAAATAGTTAAAGACTTTCAAGCCAATTAAAAAAGATTCACAAAGTTCTACTTTGGCAGATTCTGGCAGTTGGGATGTTGTTCTGGTTGACAGGAGCTAGGCCTTACAGTTTTAATGGCACTGCTGTAACACACAGCTAATGTTAAAAACACAACAGTTATAATCCTGCTCATGCTGTTCAACTGTACAGCATCATCCTGAAAAACAACTGCTCAGTTGCTATTGTGCATGGAAGTCTCTTCTAATATGGGCTTAATGAGTTTCTTCACATATAGGAATACTGAAAGTCTAAAAGGAAATGAACATGCACATTAGATTCATTAGAAATTATTTTCTATGCTGACAGTTTTACTTTTGTTTGTCGGAATATATTATTAGTGCCTAAACTTTATTTCCCTTTTTTTTGTGTGTGTGGCTAGTACTCAGTCAAATTTTGTGGATCATTGCTTCATTTGTATTTCACAGCCTTTAATTAAGTCCTATTATCTTATACAAATGATTCAATGACAGTTTCTGCCCCATATGTTGACCTTTCCTGTGTTGCTACAAATAAACCTGAAGTCTCCATGCACTTTTGTTTCTGTGAGTTTTGTTCATATTCACAGCTTCAGTTGTCTTTGTGGTGTTAAACTCTAAATCTTCAACTCAGTCCTATCCCTTTGCTCAACTTCCAAATGAAAACATTCATTGTGTAAAGCTCTCAACATCAATCCCCAGAAATAACTCATTGGGCTAAATATAGCATAGTTACTCTTAATAAAAACTATGAAATTATCATATCTGGTCAAGCTTGGCTATGCATATTCATTCATCAGACTTGTTTAAATTTTTTAAAATTTGTTTCATGGTTCATGGAACTCAAATTCATACCTAGCTCATACTCAGGAAGTGTTCTGTCACTAAGATACATTCTCAACCAATTGCAAGTTTTCTGGCTTTCTCAGCTCAATTTATCACCCTCAACGATAATATAAATTATTGTTTTATTTCCTCCTATCAATTGTTCTAATTGCTGTTCAAAGTTTCCAGATACATCTTTCAAGAATGTATCATCATCATTTTACTCTGATAAATTCATATCTCTAGTGACAGATTCTGCATTCCTATGTCCAGGTGTTTACTTTGTTTACAGCAATTATTTTTTCTGCAGTTGTTAGGTGATAAAACAGGAGCCACAAAACTCAACCAATACCCACGTATGGTTTCTTGAGGAAAGGGTACAAAGGGAGGGGTAGGTGTTTGCCAACTGGGAAAAAAGAAGAAGGAAGAGGGGCCAAAGAGGTGGGAGGCATTCACTTAAAATGGAAAGCTTGTGTATGCTTACATATTCCTTAAGGCATGATTTAGCCATGAAAAACAGGGCCCTTTGCACTGTCTAAGTATCTGTTTCAATGCTGGTGTGCATACCCTGCTAGTTGTCAGGGGGCATGGTCAGCATAATACCAGGATGTATATTGCCAGTTGTCATGCAGGGCCAGCACAATGCCAGGATATCAACACAATGAGCCCAATCTTCTCACATACTTGTAGGGTGAGCTGTACTTATTATTCAGTGTATCAGTCATACTACATTTCTTTTTGATATATGATTTTTTTTTCTAAGATGATTTTCACTCCTATTTTAGAACATTGGTCAAAATCTAAATGCTATACTTGTAAAAAATTTACCTTAAATCACATGTTATACATACACTAATTGTGGAAATGTATACTGTTGCTGAAACACAAATTTTGGGGGATTAGAGAAATAATGAATAAGACACATGAGAAAAATTTCTAGTGAGTTTTTTGATGCATAATGTCTGGAATGCTTTTCCTATTCAATTGAAAGTTGCCACTTACTCAGCATTGTGACTTTTCCAAAAGAATGAAACTGAAACAAATCCTAGTTAAGAGTATAGATTTTGGAAGACATTGGTTTTAAGTTTTTTACTTATTAAATTCCTATAGTACTTCCCTCAATATGACCTCAAACTGAGACTTCTCTGGGAATCATTATTTGTATCCCAGTTAGTCTTAACTGCCACCTTGAAATATCCCAGAATCACCTGAAAAGCACATAATTGAGGGATTGTCTTTTTCAACTTGGTCTGAAGGCAAGTCTCAGAGAGATATTCTTGATTTTTTATTTAGTGAATATAGGAGTGATTAGATTGTTGTGGGTGTCTTCCTCTTCTAGGCAGATGGTATTACTGTGTAAAGAAGGTAGCTGAGTGTGAACCTGGATAAGCAAGAGAGAAAATTGTCAAGCAGCATCCCTTGTTAGTTCCAGGCTCCAGATTGCTTCTTGTCTTCCTTCAGTGATAGATTGTGACCAGGATGTGAGCCAAAACACACCCCCTTTCTTCCCCATGTATCTTTTTATTAGTATATTTTTATCACAGTGACAAAATCAAACTAGAAGAATTGTTTTAGTCTCCTTTTGCTGTTACAAGGAAACACATGAGATCAAATTACTTTCAGTTCTGGAAATGCTAAGGTCCAAGATCCAGAAAATGGCATTATGATCCAGGTATTACTGTTTGTTGATAACCTTATTGTATTCTTTGATGGTAGAATGAAGAAAAACAATGGGGCTAGAGGGCTGAACAATGGGGACAAGGATGAAAACACTGTGAACTCACATGGCTGAGTCAAGAAGAGCAAGAGACCTAAGCTAGCTCCCCTGATGTCATTTATAAGGCACCAATTCATTCTAAATGAGAATACTTCCCAAGACCTCCCTTTATAATGCCATGACATGTACTATATTTCAATAAGAATTTTCAAGGGGACATGCTCAATTCACTTGGATTTTCTTACTTATTTAGAGTTTGGAATTTCCTGTCTTCACTTGACTCACACTTGCAACAGTTCCTTTTAAATCCATTAGTTTCTTTATTTCTAGTATGTATCATACCCATGTTTCTCAATACTCAGCTTGATAAAAAAGAACAATGACCTTAAAATCCATGGGCTCATTTAGAACAGACAGCTTCTTCCTAGAAGAATAAATAATGTCAAAAGCAAGGAAATTCAAAATGATTTCAATACAACCACTTGGTCAGCAAAATATGTATATGGAGTTTGATGAGCCTTTAAAAATTGAGTAATACCTGGTGTGGAGAAAGCTCTTGTGTTTAAGGAAGGAAATATTCATTTTGGAGCATGATTTGAGGTTACAGTTTATCATAACAATGACTATATGATGGCATAGTTTTACCTTGAAGCTGTGGTGCCAAACTTTGTGGCTGCATGTTCACATTTCCATAAATCAAAAAGATAAGGCAAATGAGCAAGTGAAAGTGAGCTATAAACCCCAGTGTCCTGTTAAACATAAGCTCTTCCTTTCCAAAGTTCTACAGTACTAGCAAATATAGGGCCAGGACACTATGACATTACACATACATACACACACACACATACACACACACACACACACACACACACACACGGAGAGAAAGACAGGTAAAGAAAGAGACACAGAGAGAGACAGAGTGAGAGAGAGAACCACGACACATTTTCAGCATAAAACAGCACAAAGTAAAAATTCCCATTCTAAAAAGGGGGTATAAGCACAAGAAGATATTTGATCTAAGCAAGACTAATATTCACTAAGGCAAATGTGACATCTTCTAGCTATATGTCTACTATTTTGGGCTTGGAATGACACAGTCTATATTTTAGTGGCCTTAGGTAGCCCTGCTTCTTGAGCTCTCTGTGTGAGATACATGCAGCCCCTCTTTGGGTCAGCTCCACTCAGTACCCAAAGCTTCTCTCAGTAAGTAGCCCAAACTTCTGGCATCTCTAATATCATGAGTATCACTTGTGCATAAGTCAGGGTTCTATATATAAATAGAACTAGTAGAATAAATACACACACAGAATTTAAGTTTATTGAAATAGAACTGATAGATTGAATATATACATATGTATATGTATATTCATATATATTTAAAATTAGAGGAATAGTTATCATACATTGCAACTTTGCTACATCTTTATAACTTTACACAACAGGCTTTCAGTGCTTCCTAATAGAAACTCTGACTCTGCTAAACATTGCCTGGCTTTAGTGGCTTTCTATAACTTTCAAACAAGTATCCATGATCCCCTCACTCTTGTGTCTTGTATGACAGGAAAACAATAGAGTCAGGTTCTATTGATAGCTTGAGTTGTACTTTGGGCCTTTGAGTTAAGAGTCACAGAAACTTCCTTGTGCCTCTGATGCTCAACTTTGGACAACATACTCACTGATATTTGCTTCCTAAAAAATCATTTTCTCTAGTGATCTTCTCAGTTTGGGATCTTTCTTTTTCCTTTTTCTTTTTTATTTGAACTAGAAACAAGATTGTTTTACATGTCAATCCCTGTTCCCTTTCCGCTCCCCTACACTCCCCTACCTATCACATATCCTTTCTGCTCCCGACGGAGGATGAGGCCTTCCATTGGGGTGGTCATCAGAGTCTATCATATCCTTTGGGATAGGGCCTAGGCCCACCCCAAAATGTGTCTTGGCTAAGGGAATATTCGTCTATGAGAAATGGTCTTTCAAAGTCCACACCTGTGCTAAAGATATGTACTGATCTACTACAGGAGGACCCATAGATTTCCAAGGTCTCCTCAACGACACCTGCATTCCTGGGATCTGGATCAGTCCTATGCTGGTTTCCCAGTTATCAGTCTGGCGACCAAGAGCTCCCCATTGTTCAGGGAGCTGTTTTTGTGGGTCTCTCCAGCATGGTCTGGACCCCTTTGCTCATCACTCATACTTCTCGGCAACTGGATTCCAGTTCAGTTTAGTGATGAGTTGTGGTTGTCTGCTTCTAATTACAACAGCTGCTGGATGAAGGCAATAGGATTGCATGTAAAACAGTCATCAATCTCATTACCAGGGGAGGGCATTTAAGGTAGCCTCTCCTCTGTTGCTTAGATTGTTAGCTTGTGTCATCTTTGTAGATCTCCAGTCCTTTCTCTAGTGCCTGATTTCTCTGTTAACATAAAATGTCTCCCTCTAATATGGTATCTCCTTTCTTGTTTTCTTCTAATTTTCCCGACTCAATCTTTTTCCTCCCACATGTCCTCCTCACCCCGCCTCTTCTACCTTTCTCATTCTCCTAGCTCCCTCCCCCCTCCTCCCATGCTGCCAATTTTCTCAAGAGATCTTTTCCCTTTCCCCTTCTTCAGGGTACTGTGTATGTCTCTCCTAGGGTACTCCTAGTTTACAAGCTTCTCTGGCAGTATGGATTGTAGGTTGGTAATCCTTTAATCTATTTCTAAATCCACATATGAGTAGGTACATACCATGTTTGTCTTTCTGTGATTGGGTTACCTTGCTCAGAATGGTTTCTTCTAGTTCCATCCATTTTCCTGCAAATTTCAAGATTCCATTGTTTTTCTGCTGAATAGTACTCCATTGTGTAAATGTACCACATTTTTTCTATCCATTCTTCAGTTGAGAGGCATCTAGGTTGCTTCCAGGTTCTGGCTATTACAAATGCTGCTACTATGAATGTCGTTGAACAGATGTCCTTGTTGCATGAATGTCCTTCTTTTGGGTATATTCCTAACAATGGAATTGATGAATCTTTTGTAGACTGATTCCCATTTTCCTGAGGAGTCACCATACTGATATAAAAAGTGGTTGTACAAGTTGGCACTCCCACCAGCAGTGGCGGAGTGTTCCCCTTTCTCCACATCCTCTGCAGCATAAACTGTCATTGGTGTTTTTGATTGTGGCCATTCTGACAGGAGTAAGATGGTATCTCAGAGTTGTTTTGATTTGCATTTCCCTGATGGCTAAGGATGTTGAACACTTTCTTATGTGCCTTTCATCCCTTTTAGATTCCTCTGATGAGAATTGTCTATTTAGTTCTGTATCCCAGTTTTTAATTGGATTGTTTGGTGTTTTGGAGACTAGCTTCTTGAGTTCTTTGTATAGTTTGGAGATCAGCCCTCTGTCAGATGTGGGGTTGGTGAATATAATTTCCCATTCTGTAGGCTGCTGTTTTGTCTTACTGATTGTGTCCTTAGCCTTACAGAAGCTTCTCAGTTTCAGGAGGTCCCATTTATCAATTGTTGATCTCAGTGTCTGTGCTACTGTCATAATATTCAGGAAGCAGTCTCCTGTACCAATTAATTACAGGGCATTTCCCACTTTGTCTTCTAATAGGTTCAGTATGGCTGGTTTTATTTTGAGGTCTTTGATCCATTTGTACTGAAGTTTTCTGCATGGTGATAGACATGGATCTATCTGCAATCTTCTACATTCCAGCCTCCAGTTATGCCAGCACCATTTGTTGAAGATGCTTTCTTTATCCCATCATATAAATTTATCTTCTTTGTAAAAATTCAAGTGTTCATAGGTGTGTGGGTTAATATCAGGGTTTTCAACTCTTTTCCATTGGTGTACCTGTCTAATTTTGTGCCAATACCAAGCTTTTATCAGGACTAGAGCTCTGTAATAGAGCTTGAAGTCAGGAATGGTGATGCCTCCAGAAGTTCCTCTATGGTACAGGGTTGTTTTGGGTATCCTGGGTCTTTTGTTTCTCCAAGTAAAGTTGAGAATTTATCTTTCAATGTCTGTCAAGAATTGTGTTGGTATTTTAATGGGGATTGCATTGAATCTGTAGATTGCTTTTGACAAGATTGCCATTTTTACTATGTTGATCCTACCTATCCAAGAACATGGGAGATCCTTCCACTTTCTAGTATCTTCTTTTAATTTCTTTCTTTTGGGACTCAAAATTTTTATTGTTCAGTTCTTTCACTTTTTTGGTTAGCTTTACTCCAAGATACTTTATGTTGTTTGTGGCAATTGTAAAGAGTGATATTTCTCTGATTTCTTTCTCTATGAATGTATCACCTGTATATAGTAGGGCTACAGATTTTTTGAGTTAATCATGTATCCTGTGACTTTGCTGAAGATAACTATCAGCTGTAGGAGTCCCCTGGTGGAGTTTTTGGGGGTCACTTATTTAAACTGTTATATCATCTGCAAATAGTGAAAGTTTGACTTCCTCCTTTCTGATTTGTATCCCCTTGATCTCCTTTTGTGTGTGTTGCTCTTTCTAGATCTTCAAGGACTATATTGAAGAGGTATGGAGATAGTGGACAGCCTTGTCTTGTCCCTGATTTTAGAGGAATTGCATTGATTTTCTCTCCATCTAATTTGATGGTGGCTGTTGGCTTTCTATATATTGCTTTTATTATGTTAAGGTATGCTTCCATTATCCCTGATCTCTCCAAGACCTTTATCATGAAGGGGTGTTGGATTTTGTCAAAGGCATTTCCGGCATCTACTGAATTGATCATATGTTTTTTTCCCTCAGTCTGTTTATTTGGTGGATTACATTGATGGATTTTCATATGTTGAACCATCCTTGCATCCATGGGATGAATCCTACTTGTTCATGGTGGATGATTGCTCTGATTGGATTCAATTTGCCATTATTTTATTGAGTATTTTTGCATCAATGTTCATGAGGGATATTGGTCTGTAACTCTCTTTCTTAGTTGTGTCTTTCTCTGTCTTGGGTATCAAAGTTATTGAAGCCTGGTAAAAAGAGTTTTGCGATCACCCTTTTACCTCTATTGTGTGGAATAATTTGAGGAGGATTGGTGTTAGTTGTTCCTTGAATTTCTGGTAGAATTCCTCACTGAAGCCATCTGGTCCTGGTTTTTTTTTTTTTTTTTGATTGGGAGACTTTTGATGACTGCTTCTATTTCATTAGGATTTATAGGGGTATGTTATCTGTTCTTGATTTCATTTTGGTAAGTGAAATATATCCAGAAAATACATTTCCTTTAGATTTTTTAATTTTGAGGAATGCAGGTTTTTAAAGTATGACCTGACGATTCTCTGAATTTATTCTGTGTCTGTTGTTATGTCCCTCTTTTCATTCCTGATTTTATTAATTTGCATGTTCACTCTCTGCTGTTTGCTATGTTTGGATAAAGTTTTGCCTATCTTGTTGATCTTTTCAAAGAGCTCACTCTTTGTTTCGTTGATTCTTTGTAAGGTTTTCCTAGTTTCCACTGTATTGATTTCAGCCCTCAATCGTATTATTTCCTGCTGTCTACTTCTGCAGGGTTTATTGGCTTCTTTGTTTTCTAAAGCTTTCAGTTGTGCTGTTAATTCTCTATTCTGATTATTCGGTTTCTTGTTGTGGGCACTTAGTGCTATGTACTTCCCTCTTAGTACTGCTTTCAAAGTGTCCCATAAGTTTGGGTATGTTGTGTCCGAATTCTATGAAATTTTTAATTTCTTTTTCTTTTTAATTTCTTCCTCGACCCAGGAATTGTGCAATTGGGCTTACTTAATTTGTATGTGTTTGTAGGTTTTCTGCAATTCGTGTTGTTGTTGAATTCTAACTTTAAAGCACGGTGGTCTAATAAGATACAGGGATTATTTTAATTTTTTTGACCTGTTCAGGTTTTCTATGTTGCCAAGTATGTGGTCGATTTTAGAGAAGGTTCCATGTGGACGTACAAGACAGTATATTGTTTTGTATTTGGTTGGAATGTTCTATAGATGTCTGTTAAGACCAATTGGGCCATAACTTCTATTAGTTCCTTTGTTTCTTTGTTAAGTTTCTGTCTGGCATTCCTGTCCAGTGGTGAGAGTGGGGTCTTTAAGTTTCCCACTAAAAGTGTGTTCAGTTTTATATGTGATTTGAGTTTTAATAATGTTTCTTTTATGAACGTGGATACTTTTGTATTTGGGGCATAAGTGTTCAGAAGTGAGACTTCATCCTTATGGTCATCTCTCGGATGACTTGGCCTACAGTACTTGGCAGCACCAGTGGATGCAGGGATGACTTTCTGGGCAGCACCACGCCGTCATGCAACAGATTCACAGATGGGCCTTCTACAGTCTTCTGGATGGCAGTGATGACATGGACTGTTGTCATGAGTCCTTCCACAATGCCAAAGTTGTCATGGATGACCTTGGCCTTGGGGGCTAAGCAGTTAGTGGTGCAGGAAGGATTGCTGACAATCTTGAAGGAGTTGTCATACTTGTCATGGTTCACACCCATCACAAACATGGGGGCATCATCAGAAAGGGCAGAGATTTTGACCCTCTTGGCCCCGTTGTTCAAGTGGGCCCCAGCCTTCTCCATGGTGGTGAAGATGCCAGTAGACTCCACAACATACTCAGTGCCAGCATCACTACATTTGATGGTTGCAGGATCTGGTTCCTGGAAGACAGTGATGGCCTTCCCATTGATGACAAACTTCCCATTCTCAGCCTTGACTGTGCCTTTGAGCTTGCCATGGGTGGAGTCATACTGGAATATGTAGCCCATGTAGTTGAGGTCAATGAAGGGTTCATTGATGGCAAGAATCTCCACTTTGTCAGTAGTGAAGGCAGCCCTGGCAACCAGGCGTCCGATATGGCCAAATCCGTTTACTCCGACCTTCACCATTGTGTCTCAGGAACAAGGCTGGCACTGCATGAAAAGATGCAGCTGTCTCTAGAAAAGGGAGAAGCAGAGAGCTGGGCTTTTTCTTTTTTAAATGGATTTTCATTTTTATAATCAGGAGCCTTAAATGGATGACTGTCACCTACAATGGAATCACTTTTAGGGTTCAAATGCTGAGTGCATAGTTTCTTTTAAAAAGAAATCAATTTCTTTAACAATTATGGCCATGTTTTTCCACATTCAATCTTTGCTAGTGTACCTTTTCCCATAAAACCACCTGTTTTAATATCTTCCTTCTTTCAATTTTCATTATAAAATTCACTAAATGGAGCTAGCAATAACCATTATATAGCCTGGATGTTATAAGACCTTGTGGAGAGCCACAGCCCTAAGATGGCACCTGGCTGGATGCCAGGTGGTCCGAGCTTAGCTGTAAACAAGCCTTATTTGGAAGTGCTTGAGGCATCTGGCACGCTTCCTCCTTCTGTGGCCTATCTGGGATTGCCAGATGGCATGAGCTGATTGGGCACTGAGCATCTACTTAAGGGCTTGTGGGGTCTGGGAGAAAAGCAGAAGCTGATGAACAAGGTTTCTGAATAAACTGCTTGAAGAAGAGTCGTGGTCGTGTCCTTCTTGCTGGTCTAGATAGACGTGACAAGACCTTACATTTTCTTGCAACATTGTAGTCATTTAATATGAATTGTTTTTCCTCAATTCCTTATAGAATCCTGTTCCCTTTTTTAATTAATTATTTTTTAAAATTAAACTTACAACAATCTTATTTTATATAGCAGTTTTCTCTCCATCCTCCCTTCCCTCTCCCCCTACCATCTCAGCATCCTATCTGGCCTCCATCCACTCCTCAGAGTGGTTGAATCATCCCATGGAGGATCAACAAAGTCTGTCACATCATTTGTTGTAGGAATGAGCACCTCCCCAGTATCTAGGCTGAGAGAGTATCCCTTCATAAGGAATGAGCTCCAAAATGACAGTTTCAGATATGCTATGATGCTTATCCCATAATTACTCTGCAAAGGTACACTCTTTCAACTACTCACATAAAAATCTATTAGAACTGTTCTCAGAATGTATCCTGTCATTAACTGGTACACCACCATGTTGCAGGTGTCTCTGAATATATACACAATAAAATCAGCTTGGTGGTTTGCCCAGTTATGAAAACTTGGAAGCATATTGTCAGCTAGAGACCCAGAAGAGGCAATGGTATCATTTTAATCTGAGTCTGAAGGCTGGATTCAACATAAGCTAATGCTCTAAATTCCATCCAGGTGCAAGAGAAGATAGATGGATGCTCTAGTTAGACAGAGAATGCAAACTCTTGCCCTGACTTTTCTTATCATGTTGCAGTTACATTGGATAAGGCTCACCCATAATGAGGAGGGTAATATTCTCTACTCAACCTGTTAACTAATATGGCAGTATTATTTTAAAATTCCTTATACAGAGATTTAGAAGAGTGCTTAATCAAATATCTGGCCACTCTGTAAGTGAGTCAAAGTGAAATAACAAATTAATTATTACACCTGGTTATGTTAATTGCTCATTTCTGTTTGTGTCATTTGTTAAAATCTTTGAATTACATTTATAAATTTGAGAGTCTAACTTCAGAATTACTGAGGTGTTTAGCTTACATTTATATAACTGCATTTCCAGAATGTTAGATCTTATAATTTTAACCATTTTAAATTTGAAACATCTGATTCAATTTTTGTGGTTGAATTTTAAATATTCTAATATTTTTTCTAACTTAAATGGTTTAGTTCTTGGATATAATATATAATGTTGAAGTCAATGGAGAATATATTCAGTTGTACCTGGTATTTTAGTTTTGGTTGAAATTGATATTTTATTGTGCTTCCACTCTAGGATTCAATAATATCATTAAAAATACTCATTGTTCTCAATTTAGAGTAAACACATAATTTATACATAGTAATAAGTGGCTGGTTATATAGCTTAATGGGTTAAAATGTTTGCTGCCAAGACTGACTATCTGAGTTTGATCTCTGGAACCCACATTGTAGAAGGAGAAAGAACTATTTTTAATTGTTCTCTCACGTCTTCACCAGTACTGTGTTATGCATGTATCTAACATGAATGTAAGTACATATGCACAAAATAAGTACATAAATTATGTACTAAAATAACTAGTCAAAGAGCTACCAAGAAAATTTGTCCAGTTCTCTAAATTTGCATGATAATATATGAAGGATTGGATCTGACAAATTAACATTTTTTATAAACTAAACACAAAAGGAACTAAACAACATACATTAAAACAAGGGACTCTCATGTTCTATGAAGATCAGTTTATTGGATCTATAAACTATATCTATAGTTCCTGATTACATAGCTATAGCTTAAAACTCTTTGAAAGATGTAGGTCTTTTCAATGCATTCACAATGTGAACCTTTAATTCTTTTATAAAAATGTATTTTAATATCTTTGAGAGTTTCATATATGAGCACTCTATTTATATTATTTCTACCCCACTCCTCTCCTCTTCAATTCCTTACACTGGTCTTTGGGACAGGTTAGCTGTCATATCTAGAAGACACCATCTTGCAGTAGACATTTTATTCTTTCAACTTTTACAATTTTTTCTCCCCCAGCTACACTACTGTAGCTGAATCAGTTGGGGCTGGGCACCACACAGTCACTTATTCTCTGCATTGTGACAACTTGTGAATCTCTGTAGTTGTTTGTTGGCTGTTTTTTGATGAGGGATGGGAGATTCACTTATCTGTGGCCATAAGGATGAGATTTAAAGTGCAACTGAGGATTATACTGCTTTAAGGGAGTGGGATTACTACCCCCTAAATTCCATGGTCTCACCACTCACAGGTAGTTGGCTATGTTTTCAGTACCAGGCATGAATTCTGCCTTTTGAATGGCTATAAATACAAATAGATAGCTGTTGGTTACTCTGACAATAATAATGACACCGTTGCATGTTTAGGGACATCTTGCTAAAATAGCTAGTGTTGTTGTTTACATGCTTTACATATATTTATAGGCTGGTTAAGACTATTTATTGTTTTTCTGCATTGGCAGTTTGTGTGGTACCTTCAGATACTATTGACAGCTCATCCTAAGGGAAAAGGCTTCGAGATCTGTTCCAGCTCCACTCCTCCAAGTCCTGTGTCCAAAGAATATTTTATCTTTAGCAATAATAACTTACCTTCAAGTTCTGAGAGGCATAATAGTCAACAGCAAATGCCTATATTGTCTTGAGATTAAAAAACATCCTAGGTTTTCTGTAGTGTGTTGGCACAAAGCATAGACACTTAACATCAGTCATGAGAATTAATGGAAATGTATAGTTAACAGCATTCAGGTTATGGTTTTGTTCATTCACAAATGACTTTGTGGTACTTTTACTAAGAAATTGAAAACTTTGGGGTAATTTAAGTCATAATAACATTTTATAGCTTATAAACTTAAAGCTATTATTTTCTGCTTAAATATGGACATATTTGGACAGACATGCACACAAAATCTGATATCCTTGTCCTTTAACAGAAAAGCATTCTTTTTGTTGCACTCTGTTTTAAAGGTAAAAATGCCTTTTCTTTACTCAAATGGCATGTATTTAAAAGGGCAAGTCTGTAAAGTCATACATAAAGTGAATAAAAACTTTTATGGGAAAGCAATTTAGATTAAACAAGCATTTTATAAGCAGTTTTCTGGAACTCATGGATCCCATTAAAGATCAATGCTTTTACACACCTAGCTTTTTAGATTAAAATAGATGCATCATCTGTTTGGCATGCCAAAGAAAAGACCACATTCAATTCAATTTACTTTTCAAAACACACTTTTTGCTCTTTCACAAGACACAGCAATATTGTAGCTATATTAAAGGCTAAGTATTAGTAGTAAATAATTTTGAAGTACAGGTTGTGTTGCCTTGCCAATTTCATTTTCCAAATCTGCTTGATGTACATGAGGAAAGTTCATTGTATTACCACTCTATGGTCAATGGAAATTCTGCAGTTTCCTGAATATGCAGCAGCTGCCACTGCCCCCAGATTTATCTCCAGATATCATTCAATTCTATTAACATCATACTGGCACATTTAACTAAGACTATGAGACACTGTGGAATAGTAAATGATTAATCAAAAGCAGCATTCATGCTTAGAGAACATAGAGCTATCTAAAACTTAACCTATTAGCATTTCTTCTGGACTTGAGACTTTTCCTTTTAAACTTTTAAGAATAAAAGCTCAAGAAATTTATATGTACTACTCAAAGGAATGCCAGCAGTTAACATGAAAAATTTGTCTTGATAATTGAAATAGTATATTTTGTAGACATTCCATATGTAAGCTAAGTCATGCTTTTGACACAGACATACTCTTGTAGAGTTAAACATGACATATTAATCTCATGCTTTACTTCACTACATACTATGTCATCTTGAATAATTGGCTGGAAGAAAAGGTAGTATCGGATTCTTCACCTTGATAAATCATTTCTGGTTTTGACATATCTTACATTTTGTTCATTTCATTACATTTCATTGTATCCCCATTTTTGTGTTTTAAGTTATAAGCAAATACAATTTGCTCACTCTGGTATACAGATTAGTGGTTTTTGCCAGCACATTAATAATATGAAGGTTTCCCATCACTCCCACTGTTCCTATTTAAGAAATTGTTCCTTTTCAGTAGCCCTCACCTGGCCCACATTCTAGAAACAAGCCCTGATTAATTTATATTTCCATAGTTTTGGAATTTAGGGAACATAACCAGGATGGTAAATTATGTAGTCTTTTGGGTCTGACTTGGTGAAATGCATTTCAGATCCACACAGTTTTTTTGTGTGAGTCAGTCCTTTGTTTCCTGTGTAGTCACTCTTTGCTTCATTGTGTGGATAAATCAGTGATTATTAGTTGAATAGCTAAACATCTGGATCATTTCCAGTTCTGTCAATTATGACTACAGTGAATATATTTGTGTGCAAGTTTTACTGATAAAAGTTTTCATTTATTGTTCGTAAGTATTTCACCATGAGTTATAGGATCAATTTATGTTTACTATTATAAGAAAACCCTAACTAGGCCTCATTGAGCAGGCTGGCAATCCCAGCTGGAGTGACTATGGCAAGAGATTAATACACTCAAATCCTGATAGAGATGGAAAATGAGCTCAAGATTACCCTGGGGAACTTAGTGAGCCCTGTCTCCAATAAAAATAAAAGTATGAAAGCATGTTTCTAGTGGTATTGTGCTTGCCTAGCAAGAGCCCTTCATTAGATTTAGCCCTCAATGTGACAAGTGAAAAAAAGAAAAAAAATGCTAAATAGGTTGTATAAGTAAGGGTTTCAGCTGCTTCATACACTTGCCAGGATTTGGCCTTGCCAATACTGGAACAAATGTATTTCATACATAACTTTAGTTTAATTTTTATTCTTTTCATAACTAGGATGCTGAGTATCTTTTTATCTCCTCATTTGACATTACGTATATTCTTTGGGGTGAATATTTGTTTAACTTGTTGATTCAGTTTTATTTATTGTTAGTTTTCTATTTTTAAAGCTAGATGAATCTTTAAAATAGATTTATTTGTTTATTTTCTAAGATTGTTTTTTATTATTTTTGGATTATATGCCCACATCTATATGAGCACAAGTTTGGAACTATCTGCTGGAGTCTGCTGGCCTCAACCATGCATGTTCAATGTGTCTACTTTTCCTAGGAATGCCGACATTGGATTGTAGATCAGTGAATTTTATTTGTTGATTTTTATAGCTACATCATACATATTCTTGAGGACTCTTATTCTGTTATCTTTTCTTGCAATGTCTTCACTCAGTATTATAAATTTTATTTTATGAACAATTTAAAACATAGATATTTTATTATAAATCATGATTAATAAATAAGAAATTAGTACTGTTACTAAATACAATAATTTTGAAAAGAATCATTAATTTTAATAACAAGTATGACATATTCTCAACCATCAAAATCAATACTTCAAATTTTTCAGCATTCTTTCTCAGTGTATTTCATGAAAATAGAATATTTCTTCACTAATTTATTAATTTTAGAATATAATCCCATTTGTTTAGGTGATAAACAAGGGCCCAGTAAATTTACAAAAATAAGTTGTTTTTTTTTTTTTTTTTTTGGTTTTTCGAGACAGGGTTTCTCTGTGGCTTTGGAGGCTGTCCTGGAACTAGCTCTTATAGACCAGGCTGGTCTCGAACTCACAGAGATCCGCCTGCCTCTGCCTCCTGAGTGCTGGGATTAAAGGCGTGTGCCACCAACTCCCGGCTTTTTTTTTTTTTTTACAAAAATAAGTTTTAAACTTTAGAATAAAATAACCTGACTCAGCCATGTGCTTTTGTTTACTTCCTCCAGTAAAGTAAAATAATGTTTATGGAGAAACAAGGTGTATTTTTGATAGGTGTCCTCTTTATAGTCCTTCCAACACTTTTGTTTTCTATCACCCATTTTCTATAAAATAGCACCCAAGTTTGAAATCTTTAAATTATGGAGTTAGTTAAAAAATTTCAAACTTAAAATATGAAGTCCATCATTTACATATTGTTTCAAAATATAAATTTACAGAAATATATCATGTTTATTATTCCAAATTTTTTCTGAAAACTGATTGGCTGGTTAGGTAGTCCTGTCTCTTCTTGTAATGCTGAAGTCAAATGAATGCCCTTGTAAGCCTGTGTGAGATCCTGATAGCTTGAAAATGTCAGTGCAACATAAGACTTCACACTGTAGAACATGTGCATGTCACCCCATGCTTCTGAAGATTGTAATGTTCAGTGTGAGTTATTACTGAGGGAAAGCAGCTCAAAAGGATCTCTTGAATCATACCTTGTGTACTATTGTCTTCCTCTGCTCATCTCTGTCCTTTTATAGGTATGGTTTTGAGAAATGTTTCTCCTGATCACTTGCCAGATTAAAATTTTTCTTCCTGTTATTAAATTCCATGTTTGGGTTTGTAGTTTAAATATTTTCTTCCATTTCATTAGTTTTTATGTTTTATTTTATTCCTTAACTGCTCTCTCTGATATGTAGAACATATTTCATTTGGGTAATCCCACCCGCTTGTCATTGGTTTTGTCACTTGTGTTTTGGGCCAACCAATATGAAGAAGTCTAGCCACTATATTTTTTCAGCAATTTTATAATGTCACATCTTTTTTGTTTGTTTGTTTTTCTCTCATACTGACTTTTGTTTTCAGTTTTTTTATCAATCATTTTTAAATTTTAAAATTCTTTTCTCATTTCATGTACCAACCCCAGTTCCCATGTCCTCCCTTCTTCCTGCTACCCCAACTCCCTCTTTCTACCTGCTCTGCCCATCTTCTCCCTCACCCACCATGGTCCCAATTTTCTCACAAGATCTTGTCCATTTCCCCTTCCCAAGGCCATCCATGTATGTATATCTCAGGGTTCTCCTTGTTTCCTAGCTTCACTGTGGTCATGGACTATAAGCTGGTTATCTTTTGATTTATGTCATATATCCACTTATGAGTGAGTATATGGCATGTTTGTTGTTCTGTGACTGGGTTAACTCACTCAGAGTGGTTTTTCTAGTTCCATCCATTTGCCTGCAAATGTCAAGATGTCATTGTTTTTTACTGCTGAGTAGCATTCCATTGTATAAAAGTACCACATTTTCATTATCCATGTTTTGGTTGAGGGGCATCTAGGCTGCTTCCATATTCTGGCTATCACAAATAATGCTGCTGTGAACATAGTTGAGCTTGACCCTTGGCACAGATTCCTGCTAGAAGATTTGTGATAGGAGTGCTTATATAGGTCCCAACTGCTACATAATAAGCCTTGTAATAGGAGAATACCATGAATGCAAATTAGGTTTTTCCCGAGGCTGCTCAATCCTACATATTCCAAATACTATGGAATAAAGTTGGCCTGTTTCACCAAAAGTAATGTTCCTGAGGGCCATCTCCATTGTTTCTCCCTGGAGCATGGTATACAAAGATTTCTGTCAAGCTTCTCCCGCTTTGCCCTTGAGGACTGGTGACCAACAGGTCAAGAAGGAAAAGAAGACCCCCAAATGAACAGACTTCATTTAATACTACTGAAGAATCATTATTTCTTGAAAAGTAGTTGAATTGATGGATCTATTATCATGGCTGATACTTTTGTGTCTTCCTAAAGAAACTTTCATGGCTTCATAATGAAACATCTTTAGTTTTAAGTTTTCTTGCTGTGTGTTCAGTCATTTATGTGGAAATATGATCTTAAAGTCATGCTATTTTCTGGCATGCCATTATTTTCGGTTTTCCCTATTAATAACCAACTTTAAGAAACATTTACTTGTAATGATAAATCAGCCCTGCTGCCACGTGGGCACCCAAAATAACACACAGAGATTAATATTATTTACAATGCTGGTGGCCAATGACTGGGATTTCTTATCTGGTAACCTAGTCTTAATTATCAACAATAACTACTAATCTATATATTTTATAAGAACTTATCCTATTGAGGATGCTGGCCATATGCACCCTCTCTTGCCAGCGATCACATGGCAACTATAGAGAAAAGAGGAGGAGGAAGAGATCTAGTTCCTGCTTGTCTCTGCTTATATTTTGAGTCTGCCTGCTATGTCACTTCCTGCCTGGCTCACAAAACTTCTCTACTACATTTCCCATAATCCTCCTTCTCTTCTAGACCTGTGTATCTTACTTCTCTATTGACCAACAATGCTTTATTCAACAACCAATAAGATAAACATACACAGAAGAACCTCCCCTTCATTTATTGGCTGTGTGTTATGAGTGCTTTGTCTATTGCAGGTATTTCCAGATGTTCTGGTTCAGTTTGCCTGTGTGATTACAGATTTCCTTTTCCTATTAAATGTGTAATAAATTGAAATTTGAGGCCTATGATGTTCATGAGCTTACATATGAGATATATCTTTAAGGCTCCTAACACAAAACAAGAGACAAAATACCATTAAGAATATGTCTTCACCTTGATGATTTATAAGGGTACCTTGTTTTTCTCAACATCCTGATCCTTTGTTTTACATTGTAATATTTAAATTAAAATTTCAATTAACTTTTGCATATGACATATCATATGGTGCAACATTTTTTTTTAATTTTATGTGTTATGTAGAAAGCGATTTCACATGGTTTGTCTGTCACTTTAAATTGTAGAAATCTCTCTTCAAGCCAATATGATGTGAATTGTTGCATGTTTCACTCTTATACCTATGTAGTTTAATTTTTATATGCCTGTATTTAAGTTGATAGCTCTTCTCAGATTTCTCACAGGAAAAGTGAGTGGTGTATCCATCTTTATTTTTTGTGTTAAATGTAAAATTTTATTTCAGTTGTGTAAATAAAACTCTCTAGAAATGACATTTTTATAATAGAATTAGTTTCTTATAATTATTTTTTGTTTGAGGTTGCTTATTCAGTTTCTGGTGTATGTATTCTATTTCTTCTCTTTATGCAGGTCTTTGTTATTTTCTGACTTCAGCCATACACACACACACATACATTTTTACCTCTTGAAGAATTTTTAAAGTTGCTCTTCCAAGTTCCAAAAATTCCCAGTAGAACCTTGATTCAACTTATAATAAATTGATAAATTTATGGATCACTTTTTAGAAATGGATAGTTTTATAATCTTTAATGCTTGTGCCCTGGAACATTAGAAGTCTCTCTATTAATTCATACTCTCTTTTATGTCTCTCAGTCAAGTATTCCTTATAAAGCTCCTGAAGATGTCTCATGACATTTATCCATAGACATTTCACAATTATGTTAATGTCTTATGCTTTTCATCAGTAATTCGACAATACATGAGTTAGAGGTCATCAAAGATGATCAGAAAAGTACAGCAGGAATGAGAAGAATATTCAGGTCCCTAAGAATCAGGCTTCACAAATAAATATCTACATTATCAAGTTGCCATAATTGCTCAGATTTTGTTTTTTAATTATTATTTATTCTTTGATAATTTCATACTTATATACAATGTGTTTTCATTATATCCCCTTACGCCCCACATCTTCCCACACTCTCTTTCCTTGACAAGCTAATATCCTGTTTTCAACAATTACATTTTATATTTTTTGAGATTATAATATGATTATGTCATTTCCCCTTCATTTTTGCCCCAACCCCTCTCATGTACTTTTGTTGCTATATTTTTGAATGATTTATTATTTTTGAAATTATAATGTGTGACTTGTGAATATGAATTCATCTGTGGTTTTAAAACTCATGTAATACTTTTCCTTTATATGTGTTGCCCTCAAAGGACAACAGCCATTATCATCTTCAGAGGAAATTCTGTGACTATTAAGAGAAGGCTCTTATGATTTGGCCTGTTTGTGTTCCTTCAAAGAAATGATGGTTGTCTCCTTAAGATCTCATAGGAACTTTAGACAGTCCTCCATATATCTAACTTCTAACTTTATGTAATTCTGCCCAGGCTTCATGTCACCTTCTGGTGTCAGAAGTTTATAGAGTAACATATAAGTGTAGAAATTTAACTGGTAAGAGGGATTTTGTGTATGCAACTATGGGGAAGTTGTAAAGTATACTGGGATGAGACGTTTACTTGTGGAGATCCTTTAGGGTCATCCACATTCCTGTAAGTGACCTCTGATACAAGCAAGACCAATAAACTTATGTTTTAAGCAAGTTGAACTTGCTAACATCTTTACTTTGGTCTGTCATTAGTGCCCTCTTTGGGGCAAGTACACATATGTTCACATCTCCCAAAAGAACATTCAGAACAACTTGTAACATAGAATTTGCCCTTATTTCTTAGCTTAGGGGAAAGAGCTGTATTTCTCTATTCTTATATTTATGGATTTAGTTGATCACTTGTAGCATCTGTACAAAAGCTGAGAAATGAGCTGTGCCCTACTACAACCTCTTCATTGTTGGTGGTTTTGTCCTTTTGCTGGATGATGGCCTTTCTCTGTAGAGATCCACTGTGCTCCCTAACTGCTTCCTATACTGGAAACAACCACCTTGTTCTTCAGTATTTTAAAAGGAAGTTGAAAGCCTCTTTACTCAGAATCTTAGCTTCTTGTCTATGTGTGTCTTCTCCTCTGGCTGTGGGTTAGTGGAGTCCAATGTAAGGCCTAGTGTCTTTCTTTTCAGTTTTATAGTACTTTCCTTCAGTGCAAGCTGACAACATCATCAAACATTACCCTTCTTTCTTTAGAAAAAGCAGGCTATTTTTTCAAGTTTTGTAGTTCTATTTAATACTTTACCTCAATTTCATCTTTAATGATTGTTTTAAACCTTTCACCCTATCTCATTATTTGTTTTGTATTTGATGATTTTTCTTAAAAAAAAAACATGGGGGTTAGTTTTTCAGATGAGCTCTTCTTGCTTAGTTTAATTTTCTTTGTTTGCTGTCTTTGGAATAATATTTTCTCTCTAAACTAACCTTGCCCAGTATTTGCTCATGGGACAAATCAAATGATAACACATTGGAGTGGCCAGGTGCAAGGGACAAATATGTCACCAGAAAAGTGGATGTGTTATAGCACAAAGGCAGCTTTAAGATAGCTGGCTAGGAAAACCCAAACTGCAGACATGTCTACAGAATGAATGTTTGAATTGACTTTTTTTCCTTTTTTGGGGGGGGGGTTACTTAATTGCATTTAAACAAGCAGTCACTAAAATGGAAGGGTTAATTAGGATATAAAACTTGAAACAGATGCTGGGACATTTCCAACAACTTTCAGGAAAAGTATGTGGATATCTAGCTAAGAATGTTTTTCACAAGATCTAGGTAAGGAAAACACTAAAGCACATGGGGTTCATATGGCTCAGATAGGGGAAATATTGGTGACAAAATCTGGTCTATAAGGGAATAGAGATTGCTTTTAGATGGGTTAGAATTAATAGTCCAGATGCTTTATATATGAACAGGGCACAGGGGTATCAGATGTTTGTGAATGACAGGATTCGGGTTGAGGTTTCAATTTTGACTCCTTATTAAATGATTAAATTCTCTCATTCTTTTTTCCTCTAATATTCTAACAGCTGAACTTTGACCAACTCAGAATTTGTCTTATATTATTGGTGAAGTTCTTTCGGCAGAATGTTGTTCCTATTGGTTGCCGAAGCAGAGGTGTACATTGGTACAGTGCTCCATAATGCAGTGACTCTCATTCACTAGCAGATGTTTATGTAGTTTTATCTTTTCTGTTTCTGAATGACCTTCTGCATTATAATATGCAACCTATACATATGAGAAATTTAATTATATTTACATGTGACATGGTCACTTTGTTAAAGTTACATCAACCAAATGAGCGAAATTATATGGGTACACAGTTAACCATTCACCATACAATAACAAGATATTTCACTGTATCCATTATTTCTTATGGAGGATAATGGCACAATGTCTATAAATCCTGAATATCCTGGATAGGGAACATTCTTCAATGGAGCTTATATGCAAGTAATCAAGATGTGCTTACTTATGTTAGCTCAATATCATTCTTTCCCACAAGATGAGTACAGTCCTGAGTCTATGTTTTCATTATTTCCCAAAATTAATGCAAAATGTCTTTGCAAATGAAATATTTATTAAAGAATGACCCATATTTGGAACATAAACTACTTTGGACTATGGCAAAAGTCAATCACATTCCTTCTTTGTCTGCTTTGCCTTTTCATCACCTTCTTTTCACTGATAAAATAGGTAGTATATATAACATTGAGTGGCCTCTGAGAAGAAAAAAAGATGTAATGTTTTTGAGGTCTTAGAATTCTTTGAAGACCTGATACACAATTCAGAAACTTTGCTGGGGAAAAGGGAACTATGTTCATGAATATGTATGACATTTTGTTTCCTTCATTTTAGGCAAGTCATGTTAGCCCAGCTATTGTGCTTGATTTTCCCTTAGATATTCTAAGACATCTTACCTTACAAGTGGTTTCTTACCATATTTTATGGAGAAATAAACACCTTGGCCAGTGTCTGTGAAAGGTTCAGGCATTATGCTGGCCTGCCCCTGTTACCTGGTGGAATCCACTCAGGCAATACCCTGGTCAGCCCGAGGTTCCATGGGAAAGAAGTCTGCACGCAGGTGCAGAGGACTCCTTTAAAAGATAGGCTCTCTGCCCCTTTACTCTCTCTCTCTGTTTCTCTGTCCTGCTCTGTTCCTCTGTTCCTCTGTCCCGCGCTCTGTGCACTCTCTCTCTCTCTCTGTCTCTCTGTCTCTCTCCCCCTGTCTCTCTCTCTCTCTGTGTGTGCTCTCCCATCTCTGTTTCCCTGCTCTGTCTCTCTATGGCGACTGGCCATGGCGGTCAGCCATTTACCCCTGTTCCTCCTCTTAGTCTCCCCATTCTGCCTTATAATAAACTTATAGTCTTATGTCTGTCTCAACAATTTCTCTTTTCTTCTTTTTAAACAAAACAATAACATTTTCTCAACAATTTCTCTTTTCTTCTTTTTAAACAAAACAATAACAGTCTGTGCACATCCATGTATGTGTGTCTGTATGTGACAAATTATATTCTCCAATTAAATTCACTATCTGTTGAATTTAGCATTTATCTAAATTATCTCCTTAAAAGAACAAGGGAGATGTTTCTAATGGTGAAGTGATTATTGCACAGCATGGAGATCTTTGCTCAGATTACTGACATTTATCTAAAAGGCTTTTGTGTGGCTTCCTGCCTGAAGTCACATCACTGGAAGATGGAGACAGAATAACTCTTGGGGCTCATTGGCCAGCAAGTCTTGAGAATCAATGAGTTCCATGACAACAAATGAAAGACTTGCCTCATAAAATAAAATGGAGAATGATAAAGAAAGACACCCAGTGTTGACCTCTAGACTTTAGGGGTGCACTCAGAAATGTTGGCACCTGCACTCACATGCACCCCTCCAGACACAAGCCTGGCCTGGTTGGTACATCATTTTCTTCCTCTATAGCTGGTATAAGAATTTATAAGATAGTTTGTATTGAGTATAGGGGCAGTCTCTCATAAAGCAAAAAAAAGACAATGGAAGCTGAGATGTCAGACTTATAGATTAAATAGTTATGCACGGCAAAATTGAACTCCAATCAGTGAAGACTATTTAATTCATGGATTAACCTCTTGTGAAATTTGTTATGGAAATATTTACTACAGAATCCATTAATGATAGTTCCAGCGCCTCTACTCCTACTCTTTACATTGATATAATATATATATATATATATATATATATATATATATATCGATTTTATTTTAATATCGCTTGCTTTATATTTTTCCATGAAGGTTTTTGGTCTAAGAAGTTCACAGAGAGCACAGATCTTAAATTTGAAAGTAACATCTGAATTTTGATTTCTTATGACCTTTGACATTTAATGGTCTCATGCACATAGTATTTGACATTTGCCATCTGTGCTCATTGTAGAAGAACTATACATATACACATCATGAAAACTAGGCACAGATCTCTTCATCAATTTCTATGTCTAAAGATAGAATATATTGTAGGGCTCTTCTAAAGGATGATAAATACATGGAGCCATTGAAGTGGCATTAATGCATCATTATGTGATGTCTACCTATCAATGACTCAATTGATCTAAATTAAATCACAAGTTTTTGATGACCTAGCTCCACAGAAAAGATCCTCTGCAGTGTAATATTGTGACTGGCAAAACCATTCTTCATATGTTACAAGCCTATAACATAATCCCCATTTTCTCTATTTTTAAGCTGGAGAATATATTATTCAATCTCATAGATACCATGAAGCAGACCATATGAAGCACTATTCTTGAATTATAATCAGAAACCAGTAAATATATCAGAGACAGTTTAATATTATCTAAGGTTTAACTTTCCCTTGTACATTTAGGATTCACTAGAATGCTGATATTTAACACAGGATGATGTTAATGAATTGTCCTATGTCAAATCACCCAAGAATACTAGGATGAGCCTTGCTCACTGTGACATTGTTGTGTCAGGCATTCCAGTAATTATCATGGCATTTGCATTTCACTGTAGTTGTTTGTCTGTTGATTAATGATGCCATTTTCTCTTTCAAGTTTGAACTCTGATATTATCTTGCTCATTTGCTATTTTTGTTAGTGTGCCTTTGCTGGGTGAAATTTGTTGATCAGATAATTTTCCTTGGAGATATTCTTTTTCTACTTCAGTGTTAAATTGTTTACTTAAGTTTTCATTATGAAACTTCTGTCTTGGTTCTTTTAAACTTCCACTTCTGTATGAATTTTGCCTTCTTGAAGTTTGTAGGGATATTAGAAAGAAATTCATATAATCTTATTGGAAGTAGGGTAATTTTTTGTAGCTTTTAACAGCATAGGATTATAAAATGCATTAAACATAGCCAGACCAGGATTTATTCATTTAACTTCTGGTTTTAGATATTGAACTGTTGGGAGCCAAATCTCAGGGCTTGGGATGAGATCATTGGCCATGCTTGGCAGGCCACATAGATAACCTTTACATAGCAGCTCCTTAGAACCTCAGCTCAAGAAAAGAAACAACTTGACCCAGTCCTCCACCCACAGGCTTAGTCACGTAGGCAACCCTTCCTGGACCTCTTACTCATAAACTCTTTACCCTGCCAAACATCCTCTTTGTGGCTTCCTAATATCCTGCCTACACAAACACCTGGCTGACACACAACCCATTCTACCACTCCCCATATTCTGCTCTACCCACTATATAAGCTAGCCTGAGAGAAAAGTAAAGTTTGCCACTTGATCAGAATCCTGTCTTGTGATTTTTCTTTCTGTGTCTCTTGTCCCCATTCCCTATCCCCAAATCTCTTGCCCCAAGTTGACATCTTGCAGGATGGGACATTGAACCTAGTTATATGCACGTTGTAAGCATGCATGGTGACACTGCACTTCACCCCAGTACAGAATGATCATTTTGTTCATGTAATAATTCATGATTTTGTGGTAGGTAGACTTGAATAAACTTACTTTTTTTGCAAGTTAGTTTTCTATAGTAAAGTCTGTTAGCATATTTATTAGATTCAATTTAGTCTAAATAATTGGTCCATAAAGTATTAGCTAGCAAAGCCACTTAATTCTTAATGTAGCTTCAACTTCTTTCAAACTTAAAAGAAAATAATTTATCAAATTATTTTCATGGCTTAGTGTTGTGTGACTCTATTCCTGAGGAAATGTGAACAAATGCTTACTTACCTCAGAGAACCAACACTAAACAGATGAAAATATATCATCAAAATCCAATGAGTTTTATTGTGGCAACTTAAAGTAATATGGGGGAGGTGTTACTTAGAGGACCAGAGATTACTCAAAGACAGGTTCTTCACCAACCCACTTTGGCATATGAGGAAACTCATGAAAGTTGGGCACCTGCTGTGCACTGCATAGCTTGTTGGAAGCTCAACAGGTTAGAGCCTGAGCATCTTTCTGCAGCTTGACTGCTCTCTGCTTCTTCTATGTAGTTCAGCTGGCTTCTGCTTCTTCTATGTAGTTCAGCTGGCTTCTGATTCTTCTAGACAGTTTAGCTAATTCTGCTTCTTTGAGGCTGCCTGGCTGATCTTCCTCATTAGGAAGCTAGGCTAGTCTGAGTGTCTTCTAAGCAACACAGCTGGTTGCTCTTCTTTAATTTTGGGCATGCTGGCCAGCAGGTATCTCTAAGTGATCCTTATTGTTCGTAGACACTCAGGGAGGGAGGAGGCTGGTGTATCAGAGCAGTTACAGGTACATCTGAAACCTTTGCATTGTTTGATACCTGATATTAGTGAGCCTTTCTGTAGGATAGAATGCTACAATAGATTATCTGTGTATTAAGATTCCCTCCAAGATGGAAGGTTATTTGAGAGTAAAGGCTACTTTACTTCAGAATAAGGCCTTGCTTTTCAATTGACCATTTTATCCCATGTACTAATGTCTGCTTCCAGTGTGTTTTGTGCTTCTATATTTTCATTGTGTGTAAACTCTTCTATTAACCGCTTTCATACTCATTTTAAGACAAATAATTTTATCTGTTAAATTTTGTTTTAATCCATTATATAATGCTTAACATATATTATGTTTCTATAATATATACTTATATTTGCTTGTATGTATTTTATATCATGGATGTTTTTGTATGTATACATGACATGTATATATCTGTCCTTTTTCCATATACAACTATTAGGCTCTTTTTTTCTTTGTGTAACTATATGTTTATTTGGGGTTACAACGCAAACACTTTGATATTTTACTTTAGCAAAGTAATTTCTTCCCTCATGTATTTATCTCCAATAATTAATTGTAAAACATTTCATAGGACTTTGACATTTTAGCTTTGATAAGAAAACACTTTTTAATTTAAAGCTGTAATTAACCTTTGTGTTGGTGGCTTCTAAAAATCACCTAAACTATCAGTCACTTTTGTAATCTTTGGCAGTTGATCTTCGATCTTCCATGATTTCAAGTTCAGAAAAAATGAATGGGATTTTCAGTAATTCATATATTTCAGAGGTGAGGATATAGCTTATTTGTCAGAGTACTTGGTTAGCATTCACAAAGTCCTGCATTTGATCCTCAATGCTATATAAACAGGGCATGGTAGTTAATCCCTGTCCTTCCAGATCTATGGTGGTGGAAATGAGAAGATAAGAAGACCAAGTCATTCTCAGTTATTCAGGGACTTCAAACATGGACTTGGATACAGGATACCCTGCCTCAAAGCAAAACAAAAAACAAAACTTTTCAAACAATAAGACAAGACACATTTTTTTTTGGTCATGTTCTGTCAATAAAACAAACATTTTTTGAAGATGCATTTCTGCATTTCTTTTCTTCCATTTTATATTTCTGGCTTCTTCATAAAATATAAGTTTCCATAGGCTTGTGGAATTACATCTGGTTCTTCCATTTGATATCATTGATCAAGTTGTGTTTTTACATCAATATCATGTAGTTTCTATTACTACATCTTTGTAGTACAGCTTGAAACTAGAGATATGATACTTCCAGATTTCTGATATTGTACAACATCATTTCAGCTATCCTGAGCTTATGTTTTTCATATAGAAATTTATTATTGTTCTTTCATGGTCGGTAAATAAATGTGTTGGAAGTTTGATCAGAATTGCATAGATTCTGTAGATTGCTTTTGGTAAAATGACCATTTTCTATGGTTATTACATCATCTGATATCTTCTATAATTTTCTTCTTCAAAGAAGCAAATTCACCCTGGAGGAGCAGATGCCAGAAAATAATCAAATTGAAGGCAGAAATCAATGAAGTCAAAACAATGAAAACAATTCAAAGAATCAATGTAACAAAGAGTTTGTTCTTCAAGAAAATCAACAAGATAGACAAACAGGTATCCAAACTAACCAAAAGGCAGAGAGAGACCATGCAAATTAACAAAATCAGAAATGAAAAGGGGGACATAACTACAGACAATGAGGAAATCCAGAGAATATTCAGGCCATACTTTGAAAGCCTGTACTACACAAAATTTGAAAATTTAAAGGAAATGGAAAATTCTCTGGACAGTTATCACTTACCAAAATTGAATCAAGAACAGATAAGCAACTTAAACAGACCTATAACATCTAAGGAAATAGAAGCAGTCATCAAAAGTCTCCCAACCAAAAAAAGCCCGGGACCAGATGAATTCACTGCAGAATTCTACCAGAAATTAAAAGAATTCTACTACCAATACTCCTCAAATTGTTCCACAAAATAGAAGCATAAGGGACATTGCCAAACTCTTTTTATGAGGCTACAATAACCATGATACCCAAGATACACAAAGGCACAACTAAGAAAGAGAACTACAGACCAATATCCCTCATGAACATTGATGCAAAAATTCTCAATAAAATCCTAGCAAATCTAATATAAGACCATATCAGAGAAATCATCCAACATGATCAAGTAGGTTTCATCCCAGGGATGCAAGGATGGTTCAACCTATGAAAAGAAAAAAAGCACATGATCATCTCACTAGATGCCGAAAAAGCCTTTGACAAAATCCAACACCCCTTCATGATAAAGGTCTTGGAGAAATCAGGGATAACAGGAATTTACCTCAACATAATAAAAGCAATATACAGCAAGCCAACAGCCAACGTCAAATTAAATGGAGAGAAACTCGATCCAATTCCTCTAAAATTGGGGACAAGACAAGGCTGTCCACTCTCTCCATACATCTTCAATATTGTCCTTGAAGTCCTAGCTAGATCAATAAGACAACAAAAAGAGATCAAGGGAATACAAATCACAAAGGAAGAAGTCAAACTCTCACTACATGCAGATGATATTATAGTCTACATTAGTGACCCAAAAAACTCTACCAGGGAACTCCTACAGCTGATAAACACCTTCAGCAAAGTGGCAGAATACAAGATTAACTAAAAAAAATATCTGTAGCCCTACTATACATTGATGACACATTGGTGGAGAAAGAAATCAAAGAAACATCACCCTTTACATTGCCACAAACAAAATAAAACACCTTGGGGTAACACTAACCAAAAATGTGAAAGACCTGTACCATGGGAATTTTGAGTCTCTAAAGAAAGAAATTAAAGAAGATACCAGAAAATGGAAAGATCTACCATGCTCTTGGATAGGTAGGATCAACATAGTAAAAATGGCAATCTTGCCAAAAGCAATCTACAGATTCAGTACAATCCCCATCAAAATCCCAACACAATTCTTCATAGAACTTGAAAGAACAATTCTCAACTTTATATGGAGAAACAAAAGACTCAGGATAGCCAAAACATCCCTGTACAATAAAGGAATTTCTGGAGGCATCACCATCCCTGACTTGAAGCTCTATTACAGAGCTATAGTCCTGAAAACAGGTTGGTATTGGCACAAAAATAGACAGGTAGACCAATGGAATAGAGTTGAAAACCCTGATGTTAACCCACACACCTATGGACACTTCATTTTTGACAAGCAATCTAAATTCATACGGTGGGAAAAAGAGAACATCTTCAACAAATGGTGCTGGCATAACTGGTTGCAGACATGTAAAAGACTGCAGTTAGACCCAAGCCTATATCCTTGAACAAAACTTAAGTCAAAATGTATCAAAGATCCCAACATAAATCCAGCTACACTGAACATACTAGAAGACAAAATGGGAAATGCCCTTGAATTAATTGGTACAGAAGAATGCTTCCTGAACATTACACCAGTAGCACAGACTCTGAGATCAACAATTGGTAAATAGGACCTCCTGAAAGTGAGAAGCTTGTGTAAAGCAAAGGAGACAGTCAGTAAGACAAAACGGCAGCCGACAGACTGGGAAAAGATATTCACCATCCCCACATCTGACAGAGGGCTGATTTACAAAATATACAAAGAACTCGAGAAGCTACTCTCCAAAACACTAAACAACCCAATTAAAAAGTGAGGTACAGAACTAAATAGACAATTCTCAATAAAGAAATCTAAAATGGCTGAAAGACACATAAGAAAGTGTTCAATATCCTTGCCATCAGGCAGGGAAATGCAAATCAAAACAACTCTTCGATACCATCTTATTCCTGTCAGAATGGCCAAAATCAAAAATACCAATGACAGTTTATGCTGGAGTGGATTTGGAGAAAGGGGAACACTTCTCCACTGCTGGTGGGAGTGCCACCTTGTACAGCCACTTTGGAAATCAGTATGGCGACTCCTCAAAAAAATGGGAATCAGTCTACCACAAGATTCAGCCATTCCACTCTTAGGCATATATACCCAAAAAACACATTTATACAAGAAGAACATATGTTCAATGATGTTCATAGCAGCACTATTTGTAATAGCCAGAAACTGGAAGCAGCCTAGATGCCACTCAACTGAAGAATGAATACAGAAAATGTGGTACATTTACACAATGGAGTAGTACTCAGCAGGGAAGGGAAAAAGAAAACATGAAATCTTGAAAATTTCAGGAAAATGGTTGGATATAGAAGAAACCATTCTGAATGAGGTAACCTAATCACAAAACGACAAACATGGTATGTACTCACTCATAGGCAAATTTTAGACATAGAGTAAGGATTACCAGCCTACAATCCACAGTGCTACAGAAGCTAATAAACAAGGAGGTCCCTAAGTGAGACATACATGGTCCCCTGGAGAAGGGGAGAGGTTCAAGATCTGCTGAGCAAATTGGGAGCATGGGAAAAGGGCTGAGGGACCTAGGAGAATGCGAAGAGCTGAAGAAGAGGAATGCAGAGGACATGAGGTAGCAGAAAGTATGAGTCAGGGGAAGAATACATGATAACAAGAATGGAGATATCATAATAGAGGGATTCATTTTTGGTTTACAGAGAAATCAGGCACTAGGGAAATGTCTGGAGATCTACAAAGATGACACAAGGTAACTATCTCAGCAGCAGAGGAGAGGTTACCTTAAATGAACTCCCCTGATTATGAGATTGATGACTGACTTATATGCCATCCTATAGCCTTCATCCAGCAGCTGGTGGAAGTAGAAGCAGACACCCATGACTAATCACTAAACTGAACTGGAACCCAGATGCAGAGAAGGACCAGTGAAGAGCATAGACGTCCATACCACACTGGTGAAACACACAGAAACAGCTGACCTGAACATCCGGGAACTCTTGCTCCCCAGTCTGATAGCTGAAAAACCAGCATGGGAGTGATACAGACTCCAGGAACCTGGGTTCCTGTTAGGTAACCTCAGAAATCTATGGGACCTCCTGTAGAAGCCCAGTATTTATCCCTAGTACAGGAGTGGACTTTGGGAGCCCATTCCATATATAGGAATACTCCCTGAGCCAAGACACATGGGGGTGGGCCTAGGCCCTATCCCAAAGGATACAATAGACACTGATGACACCCTATGGAAGGCCTCACCTTCCAGGCAGAGCAGAAAAAATGTGTGACAGATATGGTTTTAGTTGATGAGGGGGTGGGGGAGGCCAGGTGGGAGAAGGGTACTGGGATTTCCATGTAAAACAATCCTGTTTCTAATTCAAATAAAAAAGTTGGAAAAAACTTGAAGTCTTCATCACACAAATCTTTCACTTGATTGCTTAGAGTTACCCAATATATCGTTCATTATCTGTGGCTATTTTGAAAGGCATTCTTTTCCTGATTTATTTCTCATATCATTTGCCATTTTTATATAGGAGGTCTACTAGTGCTTTGAGTTAATCTTTTATCCAGCACTTCACTGTAGGAGTTTATCAGCTACAGGTGTCCACTGGTAGAATTTTTGCAGTTTTTAGGTATACTATGATGTTGTGTCTCCTTTAGTTGTCTTATTGCTCTAGATAGAACTTAAGTATTGTATTGAATAGATATGAAGAGAGTACAGATCCTTGCCTTGTTCTTGATTTTAGTGGAATTTCTTTGCATTTCTCTCCATTTATATTGATGTTGGCTTTATGCTTACTGTAAATTGTATTTATTATGTTTAGGTATAGCCCTTGTATACATGATTTCTCCAAGAGTTTCTTCATGAAGGGGTATTGAATTTTTTCAAAGGAAACTTTAGCATGAAATGAGATGATCTTGTGGCACTTTTCCTTTCAGTTTGTTTATATGGTGAATTACATGAGCAGAATAAAGCCTAATTGATCATGGTCAATGATCTTTTAGATGAGTTCTTGGTCTCAGTTTGCAAATATTTTATTATTTTTGCACCAATGTTCATGAATGAAATGGTCTATAATTCTCTTTCTTGTTTGAATCGTTGTGTGGTTTGGATATCAAGTGCCAGTAGCCTCATAAAACAAATTTGTCAATGTTCCTCCTGTTTCTATTTTGTGGGATAACTTGAGGAGTTTTGGTATTAGGTCTTTTTTGAATGTCGGTTAGAATATCTGTACTGCTATCTTGCCTTTTTTTGTGGTTGTTAGGAGAGTTTTAATGGCTGCTTCTACTTTCTCAGGTATTAGACTTCTATTTATTTTTGTTTTATCTGATCTTGACTTTGGTAAATGACATCTATGGAGAAAATTGTCCTTTTCTTTTAAGCTTACCAATTTTGAGGAGTGCAGTTTTCTGAAGCACATCCTAATGATTCTTTGGATTTCGTCAATGTCTGTTTTTGTTTCTTTGTTTCTAATTTTGTTAATTTGGATGTTCTCTCTCTGTGTCTTTTTATTAGTTTGGATAAGCATTTGTATCTCTTGTTAACTATCTCAAAGAACCAACTCTTTGCTTCATTGATTCTTTCTATTATTCTATTATTCTATTATTCTGTGTTTCCATTTTATTGATTCCAGCCCCAAGTTTATTTTGTGCCATCTACTTTTCCTGCATGTGTTTGCTTTTTGTTTTTGCTTTAGAGATTGCTGGTGTGTTGCTAAGTTACTATTATGAGATTTTTCCATTTATTTTCTGCAGGCACTTAGTGTTATGAACTTTCTTCTTAGTGTTGCTTTCAATGTATCCTGTAAGTTTTAGTAGTATTGTGAATTCATTTTTTAATAATTTATTTACTTTTAAATTTCATTTTACACTCCAACCACAGTTCTCCCTCCCACCCCTCCTCCTGCTCCCCAAGTCTTCCTCTCACTCCACCCCCATCCACTCCTAACATGTGAGGGATCCCATGAGTAGTCAACAAAATCTAGCATATTAAGTTGGGGCAGGACCAAGCCCCTCCTACCCTGCATTAAATCTGAGCAAGGCATCCCACCATAGAGAATAGGCTCCAACAAGCTAGCTCATGCACTTCTAGAAAGTATTTTATTTCATTATTACTGTATTCACAGAGTAGTCATTCAGTAGGGAATTGGTTAGGTTTCAGGAGTTTGTAGACTTTTTGTTATTATTGATATACAGCTTTAATTCATGGTGGTCTGATATGGAGTTATTTCAATTTTCCTTTTTTGTGACTGCCCATGTGGTCAATTTTGGAGAATGCTTCATGAAGTGCTGAGAAGAAGGTATATGTTTTTGTGTTCAGCTTAAATATTCTGTAGATATCTCTCTGGTCCATTTGATTCATAATATTTGTTAGCTCCATTATTTTTTGGTCATTGTTTAGTTTTGGTCTGGGTTATTGAAGTCTCCCACTATTAATGTGTAAGGTCAATGTGTGATTTAAGATTTATTAATGATTATTTTACAAATGTAGTTGTCATTGCATTTGGGGCATAGAGATTAAGAATTGAAACACCATCTTGGTGGATTTTTTTCTCTTTGATTAGTATTAAATGTCCTTCTCTAAGTCTTTTGGTAATTTTGGTTTGAAATTTATTTTGGTAGATATTAGGATAGCTATACCAGATTGCTTCTTAGGTTCATTTGCTTGAAAAAAAAACTTTTTCCAATAATTTTCTTTGAGGTAATGTCTATCTTAGATATTGAGGTATATGTTTAGTTCTACATTTTCTAGTACAGAGATTCTGTCCAATTTGGGAACTGGCCTTGTTGCACTTAGCTTGGTCTTTGGTGCAGCAGTGGATGTCTGTTCTTTTGAATGGTATGACCTACACCTGTTCTTCTGTCTGACTGGAGTGACCTACACCCCTTCTTCTGACTGACTCTTATGGCCTGCACCTGTTGATCTGACTGGTGTGGCCTGCACCTGAGCAGCAGTAGTCCCTAGATTTGGGGCCAGGACCTAGCCTTGGGGCTCCTGATGAGTTTGGAGGGGCTGGTGGTGGAACGGTCTTTCAGAACAGAATATAGGGAGTGGGGAAGGTCAATGACAAACTGTTTACTCACCTGTTTTTCTGATTTTTATGATCTGCACCTGAGCAGAAGATGTCTTCCAGGGTTTGGGGGCAGGACACAACAGTGTTGTGGGTGAGGCAGTTAGAGGACAAGGGCTGTGGAATAGTTCTTTCTCAAAATAATCTAAGGAGTTTGGCATACAAATTTTATCTTTTCTTGGGAAATACCTTTTATTTTTAATCTAGCTTGTTTGTTTTTGTTTGTTGTTTGTTTTTAATTTGAAGACCAATGTCTTAGCAGTACTGGAGAATACACAGGCACCACAGTGTCACTCTTTCACTGTTTTATAGACAGTCTCCCTGAAGAGTGTCACACATATGTTAAACGTTGTTATGATATTTTGTTTATTATCTAAAGTTTGCATGAAGATATGAGGGCAGAGCTAGCTACACTAGTTAGCCATAGAGGCCAGACAGTGGTGGTACACCTTTTAATCCCAGCACTCAGGAGACACAGGCAGGGGGGATTTATGTTAGTTCAAGGCCACCTTGGGTTACCCCAAATTAATCCAGTCTAAAAGGGAACCAGAGCTCACACAAAGGTAATCCCAGCATTTGTAGTGACATGTGCCTTAATCCCAGACAGAAATGCATATGGCTGGGCCAAGAGGAATGTAAGGCAGGATCAGACAAGATCTCAGGGTAGCCTGAGACAGTAGTCGGAAGTAGGCAGTCTAAAGATGCAGTTTGAGGAGGCAGTCAGTCTGAGGATGCAGTCTAAGGACAAGATCACCCCTTCAGTCTGAACATTGGTAGAGGTAAGAGCTAGGGTTTGGCTGCTTTGCTTCTTTGATCTTTCAGCTTTCACACCCTGATTGATGACTCTGAGTTTTTATTATTAATACCAATTAGAATTCATTCGGCAGAATGTTCTAAGATTCTCAATACCCTTTAATGCAGAAGTTCTCAACACCCTTTATGATCTCTCTGTGTTATAACTTTTTCACTTTCTTCCTATTGATTTCTGCTCTACATTCTCTCTCTAGATGTGTCTTAACCATGCTTCATTCATTATGTTCTTCACATATAATGACTTTTTAAAAAACATTTAACTTTTATTTTTCTCTTATAAATGCTTTATATTAGGTATTATAGATACCTGGTTTATAATTCTAGATTTATGACATTTCCAGGATGAAACTTAATAATTTTCATTTATAATTAGTTGTTTTATTATGTATTTGTAATTTGGCTTGACCTTATATTAACTACCTTGCTTTACAATTAACATGTATACTGTTCTGAGGAAGGCAGTTTCCAGAACGGTTTGGGAGGTGCACAGTGTAGGTCTTGCATCAAGATCTCCCAGGTCCGTTTTCTAGGTTGTGTGCATGTAATCTAATAAATTCTATGTGCTCTGCTTCTATTCTTTAGAGTTGTATTCTCTGTGATCTCTCATCACTTGAATGCTGAAGTATATAGCTATTGCCATTCTTTTACAGGCTCAATACATTTTATGAGAGTGTACATTCATCAGGTTAAGATCCAAGGTTATTTCCAAGACCTTTCAGTACTTGTCTCCATCTGTACATCTTTGATGTACCTCTTGGTTTTCTCCTTCTGCATCCTCCTGTGTCACTCCCTTCTTCACAGGTGTGAAGGATTCCTTCACATCAAAGCATTGGTATCCACTTCTCTGGATGAATGTCTTTTTTACATATGTATATGGTATATGCTTGTTACTCATAATTCATGTCTGTGTGAGACCATGCTTGGCCTCTGTTTCAAATTTCTGGTGCTTTCATTTGTTTGCTTTTGGTTCACCTCCTCATTCCCTTCTTGAGGATGGAGGTTTCTGTCCTTCTGGTCCCACAGCCTCTGCTACAAATTAACACAGAGACTTATATTAAGTATGAAATGTGTAGCTAATGACTCAGGCTTCTTATTGGCAACCTCTGTCTTAATTATTAAGCCATTTTTATTAATATATGCATTGCCATGAGGTTGTGGCTTACCCATAATCTGGCATGTTGGTCCTTTGGGATCATGGCATCTCTTCTACCTCCCTCTTCTTCCTCCTCCAGCCTCCTCCTGTTCTGGGAGTTCCACCTATGCTTTCTGTCTGGCTACAGGCCAATCAGTGTTTTATTCATCAAACAATAAGAGAAACATATATACAAAGGGCATCCCCATCATCTCCTTTGTTTGTCTAAATAAAAATAAGGGTTTTAACTTTAACATGCTAAAGTTATATGTAACAAGACAGTTACCAAGTAAGAACTGTAGTTAACAATATTTAGTCCACTAACATTTGGCAAAATTCTGTAATTATACCTATTAACAATATGCAATTCAGTGGCCATAGAGGACAGAGAGTGATCAGATTCCCCTAGACCTTGATGGTTGTGAGTCCCCATATAGGTGCAGGGAACCAAACCCAGGTCTTGAAAGATCAGTTGGTGATCTTACCTGCTGAGCCATTTCCCAACGGCCACTGTCTCATACTACATCATCACAACAGTAATTTTTGCTTTTCTCCTACTATTAAAAACGTTTTGTGACAGACTTTCAATATCCCCCATGGAAGACCTCACCCTTCCTAGGGAGCAGAAAAGGGATGGGATAAGGGGTTTGTTGGGGAAAGGGGAGGGGGGAGAGAGAGGGAATTGGGATTGACATGTAAAACAAGTTTGTTTATAATTTAAATAAAAAAGGAAAAAAAACTAAAAAAAAAAACATTTGGCAAAATTTAAAGAAAATGTCCTATCATCTATTCTCTCTTTATGAGTCTAAAGTTTTATATGTAACTTATCTTTTATCATAACTAAGGAAAACCATAACCATAACTATCTGTCTCTGTCTATTTCTAATTTCAATTTTTAGCTCTTATGGGTCTCTTCTAAACTGTATCTCATTTACTGTGGTTACTTTCTGCTCTCATTCATGTTCTAAGACAGAATTTTATTTGCTTTCTTCTTTCAGTCAGCCACAGCAACTATTATAATGCTTGGTGTAGTTCATGCTTGCTAAAGTTTTATTGAATTGAGAGATGGGTGAATGAATGAATAAACATACAAGGCAAGTACTAGAATAATATTAGCATTAGATCCTTGGCTTTCTTCTTTATTGAATCCACTTTACATTTGCATTAATAATAATGTTTTATATCATTTACAGATAGAAACTTAAGCTATAAAAGGCAGAACTGTAAGAGCTCACATAACACATGTAGCCATTGTCTGTAAAATTCAAATCCAGACTCCACTTACTTTCTTTATGATTTCCTGTTTAGGGATTAGTTAATTTAAAGATCAGTATTTAACCTACAAAATAGAAATGAAATAGCAAATTATATACTAAAAATTGTATAATATATACAATATACCTGTAATGAAATGCTCAATAACTGAAAGTATTATTTATATGTTATATTAAAACTGGAAAATGTATATATTGAGCTATAAGTCATGTTTATGTATCTATATAGGAGGAAATAGCTAACACAAAACAGACTAAAATGTCTGTGTCCTTAACTTGATTATATCATGCCTAACTTAAAGTGAACAATTAAGTTCTATCTTATCAAATTTTACATGCACTTTACAATGCAATCAACTATCATTACATTATTTGTTAGATACTCAAAACTTCTTTCTCTTGCATAAATTAACTTTGGATTAATTGACTGATTTTTTTTCTACTACTCATTCTTGGATATGTCCACTTTATGTTACCTTTATGAATTTGATCTTTTAAATTCTTTGTGTAAATGACATCATTTATAATTGATTTTTTCCTCTGTGTCGGAACTATTTCACTTAGAATATTATTTTCTGGCTACATTTGTATTGTCACTAATGATAGGTTTTTCTTTATTATGGGGATGAGTAGCATTTTTATACCCATTTATTAGTAGGTAAATATGATTAGCCAATTTCTTGGCCTTTGTGATGAACAGAGAAGTGTAGCCCTCTCTTTCTTTCTCTTTGGCATACTTTTCTCATTTATATGTGATACACACCCAGTAGTAGATTAGTCAATCATTTGGTTTTGATTTCCTTGTGGTTTTGAGGGGGTAGGATAAAGAGCAGTACTCATGAGAGGTATTTCTGAAGGATAAAACAAAGATCCTAGTGCTCAATATATTCTTACTTTCCTCTGTGGGAGAAATAACAGGCTGATGGGACTTTTGATAGCATAGAACTGTGCTAACATATGTGGCAAATGATATGCATGAAGTAATTTTTTATTACATAGCTCAATTGTGTTTGGTAGCCTTTCCAATGGAATTACAGACCCATAGTCATCAGTTGCTAAAAATATTGATCCAATTACCCTTACAATCTGCTCTCCTGTCATTACCTATATTATTTATCATATTAATTGGGACACAACCCTGTATAGTAGTGGTGTTTTAGGAAAAGAGAAGCATAAGAAGCATGATTTAGTAAATTCAGAATATTTTTACATGGTAAATATTAAGCAATTATAAGAAATAAACCTCTTATAGTTTTCTTATGAAAATTAATAGTAATTCTCAAAACTGTATCAAATAATTTCGAGAACACTCAAGGACATGGCACCCACATTCCCTCAGAGATTTTGTTTCTTAACACATTGTCTTTGCTTGGCTGAAATTCTGTTTGAGGATTTCAGCCATAAAATTTCTCAGATAGATTTGTTTCAGCCATTTCCCAATGCTCTCCCACTGCACACTGGAGAAAATGTTATAGGAAGGTGGAAATCTATTGGTTTTAAAAGCTTTTATTCAGAGTTGTTTTGATTTGCATTTCCCTGATGGATAAGGATGTTGAGCACTTTCTTATGTGTCTTTCAGCCATTTTAGATTCTTGTATGGAGAGTTCTCTATTTAGTTGTGTACCCCACTTTTTAATTGAATTAGTTGGTGTTTTGGAAACTAGCCTTTTGAGTTCTTAGTTAATTTTGGAGATCAACCCTCTGTGGAATATGGGCTTGGTGAATATCTTTTCCCAGTCTGTGGGCTGATGTTTTGTCTTACTGACTGTGTCCTTTGCTTTACACAAGCTTCTCAGTTTCAGGAGGTCCCATTTATTAATTGTTGATTTTAGTGTTGGTGCTCCAGGTGTAATCTTCAGGAAGCTGTCTCCTGTACCAATCAATTCATTCAAGGGTACTTTCCACTTTCTCTTCTAAGATGTTCATTGTGGCTGGATTTATGTTGAGGTGTTTTATCCATTTGGACTTAAGTTTTGTGTATGGTGATAGACATGGAACTATCTGCAGTCTTTTACATGCCAGCACCCAGATGCTTTCTTTATTCCATTGTATATCTTAGGTTCTTTGTCAAAAATCAGGTGTTCATAGATATGTGGTTTTCAATTCAATTCCATTGGTCTACTTGTCTATTTTTTTAGTACCAAGCTGTTTTCAGGACTATAGCTCTATAATAGATTTTGAAGTCAGAGATGGTGATGCCTCTGGAAGTTTCTTTATTGTACAGGGTTGTTTTGGCTGTCCTGGGTCTTTTGTTTCTCCATATAAAGTTGAGTATTGTTCTTGCAAGGTCTGTGAAGAATTGGGCCTGTATTTTGATGGGGATTGCATTGAATCTGTAGATTGCCTTTGGCAAGATTGCCATTTTTAATACATTGATCCTACCTATCCAAGAGCATGGGAGATCTTACCATTTTCTGGTATATTTTTTAATTTCTTTCTTTAGGGGGAAGAAGAGAGGAAAGCTAAATAAGAGATACCATTAGAGAACAAGCCAGTATAGGTTTAAAGAGAAATCAGGCACTAGGGAAATGTCCAGATACCTACAAGAAGGGCACCAACTAACCATTTGAGCAACAATGGAGAGGCTACTTTAAATGCCCTCCCCTGATAATGGGATTGATGACTAACTTACATACCATCCTAGAACATTCATCCAGCAGCTGATGGAAGTAGAAGTAGATACTCACAGATAAACAATGAACTGAACAGGTATCCAGTTGCAGAGAAGTTGGGTTGATGAGTAAAGGGGCCAAGACCAGGCTGGTAAAACCACAGAAACAGCTAACCTGAACAAGGGGAAGCTCTTGGCTCCCAAAGATCTGATCACTGGGAAACCAGCATGGAACTGATCCAGACCCCATGAAAGTGGGTATCAGCGTGGAGGCCTCAGAAGTCTATGGGGCCTCTTGTAGTAGATCAGTACTTATCCCTTGCATAGGAATGGACTTTGGGAGCCCATTTCATATAGATGCATACTCCTTGAGCCTAGATTCATGGGTGAGGTCCTAGGCCCTATCCCAAAGCATGTAACAGAATCTGAAGACCCCCTCCATGGAAGGCCTCCCTCTCCCTGGGGAGCAAATATCATATGGTATAGGTAGGATGTTCATGGGGAGCAGGGGAGGAGAGGAGGGAGAGGGAACTGGGGCTTACAGGTAAAACAAACTTGTTTCTAATTTAAATAAAAATTGAGAAAAAAAGCTTTTCCTAAGGGTTAAATGAGAACATTATTGAGCATGAGTATCAATAATAATTATAAATTTTTCAGGTTTTATATCTCCTTTTGTGGCATTAACTGATTATCAGATAGAAATGTGGCATACATCCCTAACCTTTTCTGTCCTTACCCTTTTTTTCTCTCAGGAATATTAAAATATGAAATAAGGAACGCTAACATACCCTAATATTCAGCTTCCTTTCATGCTCAAAGGCTATGACTATTGAAGAAGTTTAAAATCATAATCAATTTGAAGAGTCAGAAGTAGTAATGTTGGGACCACTCAGAAAATGAAATGTAGGGATATTTATCATCATCTACATCTAAGTCCAGTATGGCTAGAGACAGCCTATGCATATGCAAATACAGAGGACAAGTAGCATTCAAAAGTATTGGGTCTTGAAATGTGTTTATGTGGAGTAATAAAATATAGTAAGATATAGGTCAAAGATGGCAAAGTGTAAAGCCAGAGCCCAAGTGAATGCAGACAAAACCAGGCAAGATTTGTTAGATAAGTTATTTGTATTTTATTTTCCTTTCAGTGTGAGTGAGTGTGTGTGTGTTGTTTGTTTGTTTGTTTGTTTGTTTGTTTGTTTGCTTGTTGGTGTGTCTATAAGCTTGTCATCACTGTCTGGTATATCTCCTCCATTATTCTTCAACTTATTTTTATTTTTATTAAGGGATTCTATGTGAACACGAATCTCACTGATATGGCTAGAAGTACTGACCATCAAGCTCCAGGGATCCTCCCAACTTTCCTTCCTTAGTGTTTGGTTTATAGGAAGCACCAACATATCCAGTGTTTTATATGGGACTTGGGGATATTAATGTAGGTCCTGATGCTACAGAGCCCTGGCCTCTATCATGATTCTTCTCTGTGCTTGCTGCCCATGCGATTCTCATGATATCATACTCAAACTTTGTTAGTCTTGCTATCATTCTTCCTTATTTGAGAATTTTTGACCTGAAACTTTATTAAAGACTTTTGACAGCATGGGATAATATGATTTTTACATAATTCTATTAAATTTAAAATTACAGACCACCGAGACTTGAAATACTGAAGGAAGAATTTGGATTTCTATTTGTTTTCAATATCCAAAGTTTAACACAAAGCTTGCTACATGATAATAATCTATTAAACATTATTTAGCTCTATAATTAGGTTCTGTTTTCATATAGAGTGGGCCATGGTGGCATAATTGAATATATTTCTAAATCTTATTGGCATCATTGTTTTTCTGTCATCTGTGACAGTGTTTCAAGAATTCAGATGTGCTTTTGCACTTCATTTCACTCCATGAACAATCTATCCTTTATTGGCTCACCAGAAAGAAGTAACTGTTCTACATTGGTTTCCCATACCTACTCACCAAAGCTGAACACTGCTCCTCCTCAAAGGCAGGCAAATTTCTGGAGCTTACACAGTGAGCAACAGGAATAGAAGATGGGTGTCTGAGTCATTGAGTGGAAAACATGAAATGAGATAATATGTTCCCAGTCTGAGAGAGACACTTAGAAGCCTCATGATTTTTAGTTTAACCCAGAAACACAGGCAATTTCACTGTATTCATAGCAGACTGAATATTTTCTGAATGAGTATACTTTCTCATCACTCATTGGTAAAACTGAAGAATATGGGAGAATGCTCATATATTTAGTTTGCTTTGATAAAAATAATGGATGGAAAACTCTTTTATGAAGAGGGTTACATTGTAAGTACCAGCAGCTACAACCAGCCTCATTATATATGGATTACTGTCTGATATTGCAGGGGTGTTACCATATGTATAATTTAAGTCCCACTACTGCGTGCATTACTTGGAATCAATTTGCCTGTTTGTTGATGCAGGAACTTGAAGATCTGTAGGATAGAGTGATTTGTGATTGGACTTCTCCAAAGTTGTAGAGGTTTGATCTCTGTTTGTCTCTCTCTGTCTCTCTGTCTTTCTGTCTCTGTCTATCTTGCTTTCCTTTGCTTTCCCAAGTCCTATGACTTTTCTTGCTGCTCAGAAAAGTAAATGATAATTGACATCTGAATTCTCTAGCAGCCACACCACACCTCATTTCCATAGGTGTGTGGTGGGAAAGAAGAGGTGATATCTTGATTTTCAAGTTTTATTCTCATTAAAAGGACTGTGATAGAGTGTTGTGACTTCTGAAATTCTACCCTTTCATGAAATAGTGCAAAGTTTTTGAGACGTTTTCAGGTGTAAGGAATCTTCCTGATTTTTAATCTTACTACTTTTATTGTTTTTAAGACAACTGTTTATGTCCAGATATTTCCTTTGAAGCTATATGGATATATCTCAGGAAGTTCCTACTCACCATGACTTAACATTTCCAACTCCTACAACCAATCTCCCCCCAGAAGTAAAAAACACTTAGAAAAAGATTTCACTTTGCTTTGGGAGTACTGATATTCATAATCCACAGAATGTATGTGATTGTGAGCAGTTCTTGTTACCTTTCTCAGGATTTTTAAGAAAATGTAGACCAGTTCTACATGCCTACTGAGAATTCAGCATTGGCTTTTAGATAGCAGTGGCTGCCATATGATCCCTGTCACATATAGAACACTTGTAAAATGTTCTTAAATCAGATGACATTCAATTATAATAGGAAATGAAACAAGTGATGCAATGCATGATCATATTTATATACACCTAGGAGGAGAAGATGTCAGAGGAAATGCTATTTACAGGAGGTTATGAGCAATTCTCATATTGGAGAAACTTCTGTGATGTTTGCCTGATTCTTCAAATGTATTCAATTGTTATTATTGTTAGGAAATATATTTTCCTGTGATTATGTGGCTTTACTCAGAAGTTTAGAAGACATTAGCCCCCAAGGTGCATGGGTTTATATTTTAGAATATCTGCCCTGACTATTTTCAGTTTTGTGAAACTACACATTTTGTTAAGCCTGCAAAAGAGGGAAAACCATGAAAAAAAGTATAACCTCTAAGCAAATGCTCTTCAAGGCTCTCAGTTTGACTTTCCAGTTCTTTTTAAAAGAGGAAAAAAGATGACAACCAAGAACAAATAAATAGGAAGATGCAATTAAAAGTTACTTTTATGTGACACATGTCAACCACCGCTTTGGTTGCATAACTCAACACTAAATGGAGAATTCAAGGCAGAGATTCCTTACATTTTCAGGAAAACATATCCTTGCTTATGAATGTCCACTCTAGCATCTACAGGGAATGGATTACCTCTTTGAAAACAATCTTTTTGTTTGTTTGTTTTTCGAAACAGGGTTTCTCTGTGGCTTTTGGAGGCTGTCCTGGAACTAGCTCTTGTAGACCAGACTGGTCTCGAACTCACAGAGATCCGCCTGCCTCTGCCTCCCAAGTGCTGGGATTAAAGGCATGTGCCACCACCGCCCGGCTGTAAACAATCTTTACATTAAGTAGATTGTTTCCTTCTGATCTGCTAATTGGTTGTCCTTGAGGGATAATCATGTTGACTGACAATATACTTGTGTCAGTCCTCAAACATTATGTTTTTGTTAGATAAATGTGGTTTTCTTTATGCATTAATATCATTAAAAATAAACACAACTTCCATATTCAAGTCATAATCCTTCTAGAAAACCAAAACAGCTATTCTCTGAACTGTAGTTACTATGACTTCTAAGGAGAGTTTTAGGAGGGAATAACTGTTTTCTAAGAATCTGTTGACAGTTTATGGGATAAAATATATAATTCTACATTTGAAAACTACATCCAAATATCATTAAATAAATAGAGAAATCTGGCCACCTAACATTTTTTACTTCAATTGATGGGTTGCTATAATGGAAGTAAAATTTTAAGGTGCTTCAATATTTGTATATTCAACTACAAAAGCTTCATGGTAGGTAATATGACTTCATTCATTTAATTATGCATTATATTATACAAACTGGGGCCATTCCAAAGAGTTAGCAAGTGAAATTCCAGCTCAGCACTTGGATAATGAGGTCTTAGATAAAGGAGAGGAACTGGTCAAATTATACCAGAATTGAACCAGAATTGATGGGATTTGAATTTTTTATTGTGATTTATGTAAATTTCAATTCTTCAAGGCTTAGACAGAAGAATAAGGGAGGTGAGCTTCTGATAACTCATCCAGCATTTTGGGGGCTAGGAGGGACAAATTGAAAAGCATGAATGTAAAAGTAGGTATTGTGCTAACTAGACCTAGTTAATATTGTTATTTCCTTTCATAATTGAACTATTTTTTCATAGAAAATATTCTGATTACAGTTTCCTCTCTCCCAATTTCTCCCAGGACTTGTCTGACAACCCAACTTCCTATGAATTCTCTCTATTTAGAAAAATAAACAGGTAAATAAAAAAAGGAAAACAAAATAAATACAGGCACACACACACACACACACACACACACACACACACACACACACACCACAAAATGGAAATCTATAATATATCAGTCAAAGACACATAAGAGAGAAAATGTTTGGATACATCCAAACCAAACATTATTCTCTTCCTAAAGATACTGTTATAAAATTAGGTCATTCCTGCCTCACCCCTCCACCCTCCAGTAGAACAAGTGAGAGTCAGAGGCTCCTCCAAACAACCTCTCCCTCTTTGAGTCCCCTGACCTGTGGAGGCTGCCAGACCCTTCCTGCCCCAAATCTTGCAGAGGGACCTGGAGGCAGTCCAAAGCAGCCAGCATCACCCTCCACTACTGCCTTGCCCCTCCACATGCTGGTAAAGCAATCGAGAGGAGAGGGTAGATCCTTGAACCCACACCCATCTGAAGAGGGAGAAACCCCACCTATACCAACTGGAAGAAGAGATGGGAAGATGACAGTATAAGGACACACCCAACAATAGGAAGACTTATATGACCACCAAGATCTGAACATCCCAACACAGACAAAACAAAAGTCAATGACCTTAAAAACAACTTCATGAGAATGATAGAGGGCCTCAAAGAGGATATGAGAAAATCCCTTAAAGAAATGGAAGAAAAAACAAACCAAAAATGCAAGAAATCACCATATCTCTTAAAGAAAGCCAAGGGAAAAAAAAAAACAATCAAGCAGACACAGGAAAAGATTCAAATAATTCAAGACCTGAAAACTGAAATAGAGACAATAAAGAAAATAAAACTGAGGGAATACTGGAAATAGAAAGGCTGGGTAAACAATCAGGAACTACAGATTGAGTACTACTCAGTGGAAAAAAAAATGGAATCTTGAAATTCGCAGGCAAATGAATTGCACTAGAAGAAACCATCCTGAATGAGGAAACCCAGTCACAAAAATATAAATATGGTATGTACTCACTCATATATAGATTTTAGACATAGAACAAAGGATTATCAGCCTATAATCCACAACACCAGAGAGGCTGGGAAACAGGGAGTACCCTAAGAGATACATGCATGGTTCCCCAGAGAAGGGGAAGGGGAAGGGGACAGGATTTCCTGAGAGGATTGGGAGCATGGGGGGAGGGGGGGAGGGAGCTGGTAGACAGAGAGGGTGAGAAGAGGAGGGGGGAGGAAGAAATGGGAGAGTAGAATGTTTGAGTAGGGGGGAAGAATAGAGGAGAGCAAGATAGGAGATACCATAATAGAGGGAGCTATTATAGGTTTAAAGAGAAATCTGGCATTAGGGAGATTTCCAGATATCTACGAGGATGACACCAGCTAGCAACCTAAACAATAGTGGAGTGGCCATCTTAAATGCCTTTCCCAATAATGAAGTTGATGACTACCTTATATGCTATCCTAGAGATTTCATCAAGTGGCTGATGGAAGCAGAGGCAGACACTCACAGCTAAACACTGAACTGAACTCCTGTAATCTGTTGCAGAGAGGGAGGAGTGAAGAGCTAATGAGTCAAGACCAGGCTAGTAAAACCTACAGAAGCATCTGATCTGAACAAGGGGGAGCTCATGGACCTCAGAATGAGGCTAGGAGGCTAGCAGAGGACTGATCCAGACCCCCTGAATATGGGTGTCAGTGAAGAGGCCTCAGCAATCTATGGGGCCTCTGGTAGTAGATCAGTGTTTATCCCTGGTTTAAGAATGTATTTGGGAGCCCATTCCACATGGAGGGATGCTCTGTTAGCCTGGACATGTGGCGGGGGGGAGGGGAACCTCACCCTTCTGGGGAGGGGCAGAGAAGAAATAGGGTAATGGGTTGGTGGGGGAGTGAGATAGTAGGGGAGGAAGAGGGAACTGTTGTTGACATGTGAAGATGGATTTTTCTAATTTAAATAAAAATGAATTGTAAATAAATAAAATTAAATGGAGAATCTATAGAATAATACAAGGAAAGGAAAATGCTATGCAATGCAGGTTTTTCACAGAAGACAAAAGTGGATATTCTCTGCATTATTCAGGATATTTTATCTAGCATCTTTAATTGTGACATTGAAAATTATCTTTTGAGAATAATTTCAGTCTTTTTCAAAATAATGCTGTTAAAATTGTAATAAAAAGAAAGCATACTCAATTACTTTATTTTTAATTTAATTAAACAATAAAAATAATTTCATTGTTTTCCTTCCTCCAATCTCTCCTACATCCTCTACCCCTTGCTGTGTCTGAAATGCATGGTTTATTTTTCTTGAATAGTTCCTGACACACACACACACATACACACACACACACACACACACACACACACACACACACACACACATGTTTGCCTTCATGCTTTGTGTTTGTGTGTGAGTCCTTTTAGTGATGCTGTATGTATACGATTATATGATTTCTGGTCTGATGAATTTGTATTGAATAACTAATTAGGGAACTCTCAACTCAGGATGACTAATTCTCACTCTCTCAAAGTCCATAGTTCCTTGTAGTTCTTTGTCAAGTGGTGGGAATACAGCTCTTCTCCACTTTCATGATAGTATGTCCACTGGTGTTGTCTTTGTTCAGGCCTTGTCTAGGCAATCATAGTGTAGAAGTATCATAGGTATAAGTTCTCTTTCATTTCTATGAGACACCATCTCATGGCAGATTTCCTGATCCTCTGTCTCTTAGTGTTTCCACCCTTTCCCATAATATTCCTTGAACCTTATGTGCAAGAGCTTTGCTGTGATTGTGTCCACTGGAGAGATTCACTCATGATCAAATGCTTGCTGAATTTTGATCAGTAATGGTTTTCTGTAATGGTTTCATGTAATGCAAAGAGAGGCTTCTTTGGTAAGAGTGAAAGTTATACTTATTTGTGGGTATAAGGATAAATATTCAGAATGCAGTTAGGAATTTTGCTGATATAATAAAGTAGTGGTAGTCTGTTTTCCCCTATGATGCATGAACTCAGTAGCCCCAGATATCTGACTAGGTTTTCAGTAACAGGTACGATTTTCTTCTTGTTGAGTTGGCATTAAGTCTAATTAGATATTGGTTACCAAAAAGACATGAGTGCCACTATTACACTTTGAGGAATATCTTGTTGAAATTTATAAGTATCATAGGTTGATACATGTATTGTTTGATTTTCTTCCTTGAAAGCTTTCATGGTACATTCTGGTCCTCAGGGAAAAGGTTCTCAGGTAATATCCATCTCAATGCCCCCAAGTTCTATGTAGAAAACAAGTGGCATCTTCAGCAATGGGGACTTTCTTAAACTTCTGAGAGGCAAACAAGAGCAAGAGGAATAGTTTATATTATTTTGTGAGTCTCTTGGAGACTTTTTGTTAAAAACTCAAATGATGTTTCTCATGTCTGGTACTGTGAATGTTTTTAGATAGTACTTGGCTCTAACAATGATCTATAGAGACCAACAGATCTTGGGGAGTCTACCCCCAAAAGATCCATCTTTACTAATGTTTAAATTGGGGAAACCAAACTTGTTTAAGTATCAAACTTTAAAATATTAGATTTTCAAATCTGAATCTTTTATATCTATATCTGCACACAGATACACAATTAAAATAATAGGATTCCTTATGACTTTCATATACCATATATATATTCAAAGTTTAACAGATAACTTTATTAATAAAATTACTATTTAAGATTTGCTTATTTGTTGTTATAATCACATGAGCCATGAATTTACTGAAAGCGAGTTTCATTCCTTTCTCTAAAGTCTAAGCAATTTATGTTGTTTTATAATTCTTGAGTATATAGTCATTAATATTAGTTTAATATATTATTGACCACTTGGTTACCCATAGTACTCACTATTATCTCTATATATCTGCAGTCTCTTGAAATTTAATGGGGCAAATCTAAAAGCATTCCCCACTTTTTACAGTTTGATGGGTTCTGTCCACACTCTGAATTTCTGAGCAGGAATCCTGTTAGGTGATAAATGTAAGAAGACTTAGAATTTCTGCTGAAGGGGTAGCTTGTTAGGACATGATCCAAATAGACTTCAGAAAGCTGTGTGGTGTACATCTAAGTACAGCATCTCACTTTGATATGAAGAAACATGTAGAAAATGGTCATCCTGAGAAAGAAGTACACACAGCCAGTTCAAACTGATACTATAATAATTACTATTGTTTAATTTTATGATTACTACATCATCTATAATTTGTGATATGTGTTCACAGATCCTGAAATGTCCTTCTCTGTTGTATCATACTACTAATCCTAGTTAAGTTGTTCATCATTTCTAATTACATCAGCACAGTTGTTTATCTATGCAGTGATTCATCATTCACCATCAACTTCTATACTATAGTGAAGTAGACTTCTCTTTTAGCATATATTTTGTTCAGGTTTTTATAATATAATTTTTCATGGACTGGTCCTAGAAAATTTTATATTGGATAAGGAAGGCCAGATACAGAAAGACAAAGTAATACATTCTTTTTTTCTATTTTTTATTTAAAGTAGAAGCAATCTTGTTTTACATGTCAATCCCAGCTCCCTCTCCTTCTGCTCATAACTAACACTCTTTCCCATCCCCTTTTTTCTCCCCAAGGAGGGTGAGGCCTTCCATTGGGATCTTCAAAGTCTGTCATATCATTTGGAGTAAGGCCTAGTCCCTATCCCATGTGTCTAGGCTGAGAGACTAGCCCTGTATGTGGAATGGGCTCCCAAAGTCCATTCATATTCTAGGTATAAATACTGGTACACTACGAGGGGCCACATAGATTGCTGAGACCTTCTCACTGACACCCATGTTCAGAGGGTCTGGATCAGTCATATGCTGTTTTCCCAGCTGTCAGTATGGGGTCCATGAGCTCCCATTTGTTCAGGTCAGTTGTTTCTGTGGGTTTTACCAGCCTGGTTTTGACCCAATATCTCATCACTCCTCCCTCTCTGCAACTGGATTCCAGGAGTTCAGTGTTTATCTGTGAGTATGTGCTTCTGCTTCCATAAGCTACTGGATGAAGGCTCTAGGATGGCATATACGATACTCATCAATCTCATTAAAGGGGAAGGGCATTTAAGGTAGCCTCTCTACTATTGCTTAGATTGTTAGTTGGTGTTATCCTTGTAGACCTCTGGACATTTCCCTATTACTAGATTTCTCTTTAAACCTATAATAGCTCCTTCTATTATGGTAACTCTTAACTTGCTCTCCTCTATTCTTTCCATGACTCCAACTTCCTGCTCCCTCATATCCTCCTCTCCTCCCCTATTCTTTCTCTTAGCTCCCTCTATCGCCCCACCCCACCCCCGCTCTCAATTTGTACAGGAGATCTTGTCCCTTTCCCCTTCTCTGGGGGATCATGTAAGTCTCTTTTAGGGTTCTCCTTATTTCCTAGCTTCTCAGGTGGTATGGATGATAGTTTGGTATTCCTTCGCTCTATGTCTAAAATCCATATATGAATGAGTATATACCATGATTTTTTTGTGACTGGTTTACCTTGTTCAGGATGCTTTCTTCTAGTTCTATTCATTTGCCTGTGAATTTCAAGATTCCATTGGCTTTTTCTGCTGAATAGTACTCCATTGTGTAAATGTATCACATTTTCTGTATCCATTCTTTAGTTGAGGGGCATCTAGGTTGCTTCCAGGTTCTGGCTATTACAAATAATGCTGCTATGAACATAGATGAACAGATGTACTTGTTGTATGAATGTGCATCTTTTGGGTATATGCCTAAGAGTGGAATTGCTGGATCTCGTGGTATACTGATTCACATTATCCTGAGAATTTTTCTAGTGATTTCCAAAGTAGCTGTGGGAGTTGGCACTTCCACCAGCAGTGGAGGAGTGTTCTTCTTTCTCTACATTCTATCCAACAGAAACTGTTGTTGATGTTTTTGATTTTATCCATTCTGACCAGAGTAAGATGGTATCGCAGAGTGGTTTTCAGCTGGATATCAATGATGGCTAAATATGTTGAGCACATTCTTATCTCAGAGTGGTTTTCATCTGGATATCAATGATCGCTAAATCTGTTGAGCACATTCTTATGTGTCTGTCAGACTCCTCCATTGAGAATTCTCTATTTAGTTCTGTACCCTAGTTTTTAATAGGATTATTTGTTGTTTTAGAGACTAACCTCTTGAGTTCTTTGTATATTTTGGAGATCAGCCCTCTTTCAGATGAGGGACTGATGAATATCTTGTACCATTCTGTGGGCTACCATTTTGTCTTGTTGACTGTATCCTTTGCCTTACAGAAGCGTCTCAGTTTCAGGAGGTCCTGTTTATTAATTGCAGATCTCAATGTCTGGGCTACTGGTGTTATATTCAGTAAGAGATCAGTCTCTTGTAGCAATTCGTTCAAGGGTAATTCCCACTTTGTCTTCTAATAGGTTCATTATGCATGGATTTATGTAGAGGTCTTTGATCCATTTATACTAAAGTTTTATGCATTTCAATAGATATGGATCTGTCTGCAGTCTTTTGTATGCCAGCATCCGGTTATGACAGCACCATTTGTTGAAGATTCTTTTTTACATTGTATAATTTTAATTTCTTTGTTAAAAATCAGGTGTGTGTAGGTATGTGGGTCAATATCATGGTTTTCAATTCGATTCCATTGGTCTGTCTATTTTTGTTCCAGTGCCACATTGTTTTCAGGACTATAGCTCTATAGAGCTTGAAGTCAGGGCTCGTGATGCCTCCATAGTTCCCTTATTGTATAGGGTTGTTTTGGTTGCCCTGGATATTTTGTTTCTCTGTATAAAGATAAAGTTTAGTATTGTTTTTTCAAGGTGTGTGAAAAATTGTTCTGGTATTTTGATGGGGATTGCATTGAATCTGTAGATTGCTTTTGTCAAGATTGCCATTTTTACTGTTGTTTACATACTACCTATCTGAGAGCATGGAAGATCTTTCCATTTTCTGGTATCTTCTTTAATTTCTTTCTTTAAAGACTCAAATTCTTGCTATTCAGGACTTTCATTTATTTTGTTAGCATTACCCCCAAGATATTTTATGTTATTTATGGCTGTTGTAAAGTGTGATGTTTCTCTGATTTCTTTCTCAGCCCATTTATCCTCTGTATATAGTAAGGCCACTGATTGTTTTGATTTAATCTTGTATCCTGCTACTTTCCTGAAGGTGTTCATCAGCTATAGGAGTTCCTTGGTAGAGTTTTTGGGGTCACTTATGTAAACTATGATATCATCTACAAATAGTGAATATTTGACTTCTTCCTTTCCTATATGTATTATCCTGGTCTTCTTTTCTTGTCTTATTGTTCTAGCTAGAACTTCAAGTACAATATTGCAGAGATATGAGGAGAGTGGCAGCCTTGTTTTCATCCTGATTTTAGAAGAATCACATTGAGTTTCTCTCCATTTAGTTTGAGGTTGGTTGTTGGCTTACTGTATATTGGTTTTATTATGGTCTGGTGTGTTCCTGTTATTCTTGATCTCTCCAGGTCCTTTATCATGAAGGGGTGTTGGATTTTGTCAAAGGCCTTTTCAGCATCTAGTGAGATGATCATTTGGTTTTTCTTTTGTAGTTTTTTTTATATGGTGGATTACATTGATAGATTTTCAGATGTTGTATCATCCTTGCATCCTTGGGATGAAGTCTACTTGAGCATGCTGGATGATTTCTCTGATTTGTTCTTGGACTCTATTTGCCAGAATTTTTTGAGTATTTTTCATCAATGTTCATGAGACTCTATTTGCCAGAATTTTTTGAGTATTTTTCATCAATGTTCATGAGGTATATTGGTCTGTCATTCTGTATCTTAGTTGTGTCTTTGTGTGTCTTGGATATCAAGGTAATTGTATCCTTGCAAAAAGAGTTTGACAATGAACTTTCTGTTTCTATTGTGTGGAACAACTTGAGGACTATTGGTATTAGCTCTTCTTTGAATTTCTGATAGAATTCTGCACTGAAGTAATCTGACCCTGGGTTTTTTTTTCATTGGATTATTTTTGATGACTGCTTCTATTTCATTAGATGTCATCGATCTGTTTTAAGTTGCTTTTCTGTTATTGATTCAATTTTGATGTTCTTGTTAGTCTTTAATTATATCTCCATATCCATATCCTCAGTTGTGAGTACACAACATGGAATAACCATAGAAACTAGAAAAGAAGAGGACATAAATGACAGAAGAGAGAAATAGAGAGAGGCAAAAGAAAGACTTTATAAAAGTTAAGTCACTTTGGTTGAAAATGTTCCCTACAGGAACCACCAACTAACAAATTCCATAGTACCAGACATAGGAAATGTACAGTTTGGAAAGTTCATCAGGATAGTCCATGTTACTTCCAAAAATACATATTAATAATGTAACCCTTACAGCCTCTCAGGAATTCAGAGTGCATCCCATTGCTGAAGACAACACACACTTAGGACAAAGAAATCAGATTTCTGATTTGAGCTGGACATAACCTAAAAGCCTCTTTACTGAAGTCTATCTTCTTGTTCTAGAAAATACTATGAAATTTGCAAACAGAAAGAAGCAATTATACAGTACTTCCCAGTTGTGACTCTTAGCAGCCATGCCATTTACCAATAGGGTAATACATATAAAGGTACAATAAGTGACATTGTATGGCAGTGGCATCCTACAACTATTTAAATTATACAGAAGGCCCATTCAACTGGAGGGAAACCATCCCTTTTACTAGAACCTGAGCCAGGTTAGTGGGGCAAGTAAGGTCCTGGACCTTTACAAAATCATCTGCTGCTACCATTTTGTTATATGAGCATAATTCCTCACTCCATTCTAAAACTTACCCTTAGATCAGCACATAAGTATTACCAGTCCTCATCAAAGAAGCCTGCTTCAAAACAAGTGAAAACATCATAATGAAACACAACTGGATACAACACAGTGACCAACAGACCCTAACAGCCCACCATAATTGATATATCTTAACTCAAGCTTGAATCACAAAAAATCAAATGTCTTTTTATTTTCAATACAAGCTTTTTCTGTATAGCTTTGTAGACCAAGCTGGCCTCAAACTCACAGATATTCACCTCCCCCTGCCTCTCAAGTTTCTGGGATTAAAGGCATGTGCCACCACCACCCCGTAATGCTATTAAATTATCATATGTTCAAATATTTGATTTTTAAATCTAACTCTTCTAGTTTTAAATAGCAATTGATTAAATGTCTGATAATTGTAAACTGAATAGGATAAAAGCAATTGCTTCCAGAAAGAATACAAGAAGTGAAATCCCTGATTTAAGTAGGATATATACTTTACAGAAACATAAATCTACCTATAATCTGTCATGTATTTATCTATCATCTATTATTTATTAATAAATAAATTAATAAATAAGCTAGATGATGGTAAAACTTGGTTGCATGTGAAAGTTACTTTTCTCATTTTGAATTTCTTTATAAAATACTTGACTCTAAAACAAAAAGGAACTGAGAGTATGTAGTACTTACAATGCTATATTAAGTATTTTACTGGTTTCTCTGTCTGTTACCTGGAAGAAATAACTTGTACCTAGTGCATCCCCACCTCCCTCTTGTTTTTTGAGACATCATTTCTAGCATTTCTCTGTGTAGCCATGGCTGTCCTGGTACTCACTCTGTAGAAGAAGCTGGCGATGAACTCTGAGATAGATCTGCCTTGCCTCCTAAGTGCTGGATTTAAAGGCTTTCACCACCCCTGCCTATCTCATTTCTTTTTTTTTTTTAAACCAAAGACCTCTTATAGTTTCTACATGCTTCCAAAAACTGCACCACCAGCAACATAGCAATTACTCAAACATATGAATCATTTGGAGAGCACATTTCTCATTTAATCCATAGCAGACACAAAGTAGTATTTTGTGGGGCAAGTCTTGCCAAATAGAGTGGAATGAGAGACCCTAAATTTTTGCTAAAAGCACAGGTGTGGTTGAGTCAATGAGGATGCTCTTGTTTCTTTTCCTATTGATAAGATCAAATTCCCCAGAAAATCAAGTTGAAGATGTGTTTTGATTCACAGTTTGAGGTTGAAGCCCAACATACTATGGAAACCATAGAGCAAAAGACATGAGGATAGAGCGCGCGTGCGCGCACGTGTGTGTGTGTGTGTGTGTGTGTGTGTGTGTGTGTGTGTGTGTGTGTGTTTATATTTTGAGATTTTGAGACAGTTTTTCTCTGTGTAATAACTCTGGATGTCCTGGAACTCGATTTGTAGACCAGGCTGACCTCAAACTCACTGAGATCTACTTGTCGCTGCCTCCCAAGTGCTGGGATTAAAAACATGCACTACCACCACCTGGCACTATGCATTTAAAACAAAATTATGGATAATATAAATAATGAATATTCACTGAAAAAGCAAAATTAATCTAAATTCATAGGATATGAACTTGTAGTATCTCCAAATATTTGGGGATAAAACAGAAATAACACAATTATGGATTAAAAATAAATCACAAAACAATTGTAATATATTTTAATGAATATTCAATATCATTTCATTATGTATGGCATGCTAAGAATTCAGTGCTTATAGAGAAAATTCTGACAACTTTTAAAAATCATTTTAAAATACTATCAAAGCTAATATAAGAAAGAGCAGGCTGTTTGGAAACATATATCCATTTTTCATGAACATAAATATGCCTTTTTATGCAATTCTAGTTGAAGTAATTAAAAAGCAAAACAGACTACCACCTTTTCACAGAAGGAAATGTAGTCAATATATTTTTGCATTATAAAAGTGGCTGAATTAGGAACAACTTTGATGAATTACAGTTTTCTTGAAAGATTCATCTCCCAAAATTAATAGATAAAATTCCACAAAATTCTATCCCCTAAATAGATCACATTTAAACCTTTTTCAAAAAACAATGATGCAACAAAATGTCTCAGGCAAAGAAATGTTAAGTGAGTATTTTTATTACTAAATTAAGGTAGTTTTATAGTCTCTTCTATAAAACACTTAAAATGAAAAAAATTCAAACAGTGAATTCACGACCACAGTGGTAAAAACATATACCAAAATATCAATAATTCACATTGATTGTCTCACAAAGTAGGGACATGTATCCTTAACAAAATGAATCAAGTAAGAGATTAAGAAGCAAATTTGCAGTTCCATCTTTTGGAGGCTCATATAAGAGAATCATGAGTTCAAGGCCAGGTATCTCTCTCTCTGTCTCTCTGTCTCTGTCTCTCTGTCTCTCTCTCTCTGTCTCTCTCTCTCTCTGTCTCTCTGTCTCTCTCTTTCTCTCTCTCTCTCTGTGTGTGTGTGTGTGTGTGTCTTTCTTTCTGCATACACTTAAATATATGAATACATGTATATATAATCACAATTAGACAGGACATAATGATTACAATATTTCAGAACCCATGCCACATGTAGGAAAAACCCAGAGAATCTATAGAAACTATGGGATTCAGTGAGATTACTAATATTATCATAAGTTAAAAGACCAAATATGGATGTTACATGAGTCTTCAGTGCTCCTTATCCCTCTCTATACTATTGCTAGCTAAGTCATGGGCCCTGGGGGAGAATCTAATACTATTATTCTTCTAAATAGCCATAGTTATAAACTGCCCCAGATTCTGATTTTTGTACTACAGGTTCAGAGTAGCTCTTTTTTGATTTGATGATGAGTATATAGAGACTCACACCTGGTTAATCTGCATATTGAGATATTGTCGTGAACTCAGCTCTAAATTTGATGTATCACACCTACCCTGGAGTCAGGGATAAGCATGGAAGTTAGAATAAAAAGGCTATAAAACCTCGAATTATAGGATTTCTGAGGCAAAGCAGAATTTCTAAGATATGACCGCACCATTGCACACTTAAATCCCCAGTGGCTGTGACAGCAGGTGGTTGTTGGAGGAAAAAGATTCTGTTTTCTTCAGGGATGTGGCCCCTGAACTGGTACTCATTCTCCAGTAGATGGTTTGAAACCCATATACATAATGGCAGTATGAAGAGGCCTCTGTGTGTTTGCAAAACTGAGCCTAAGAAGTAGGGAGGGAAAAATGGCTAGGGATAAGGGATGAAACAAGAGTGAATTTGATCAAAATGAATTAAATGCTTATATGAAATTCTCAAGAAATAAATTTATAGTGGAAAAGGATCTAGATAATTTTCCTACTGCATGCAATTAAAAAAACATAAAACCATTCTTCAAAACATTGTATATTAAGGTTATCATAATAAATAGAGCAAAATCTATAGTTGGACTTTATTATCAGTCTTCCTTTGGATTGCCAGCCACCAAATAGTGACATAGAGACTTATTACTATTTATAATTGCTTTCCTTTATCTTAAATTTGTTCCCAAAGACCTTGAGACTTAAATTAACCTATTTATATTGATTTGCATTTTGCCATGTGGCTTTTTACCTCTACTCCTCCATTCTGAATGTCTGATTTCATCCATCGCTAGCTGGCAAACTTGTGCACCTATAGTCATCTTCTGAGTTTCTCTCTGTGCTTGTAAGTCCCACCTAACCTCTCTTGCCTCGCTTGTGGTCACTCAGCTTTTTATTAAACCAATGACAATAACAAATCTGTGCACAGTGTACAGAAGATTATCCCACAACATTTCCCCCTTTTATCTAAATGAAAAGGAAAGGTTTTAACTCCAACACAGTGAAATTATATATAATAAGAACAATTATCAGTAAATAATTACATTTACAATGTCCAGTCAATCTATATTTGGCAATTTTGGAGAAAATACTCTATTGTCTATCCTATCTTTGTGAGTTTAGTTTTACATCTAAACTACTTTCTATCATAATTTGTATTACCAATCTAAAAATCTGTTTAGACCTTCAAGTATTATCTTAAATAAACAACTTATGCTTTTATATCTCTCAACCTTATAAGCTTTACATCTGTTTTCATACGTTTCTTTTCTGAATTTGGTGGCAAAGAAAATGGTATAACTGTCTACTCTTCAGCCCCATCAGAGACCTAAGAAGGATATAATGTTACCCGAGTAAACAGGAAGTGCAGAGCAAACAACTTCCAAAACTCTAGAAATGAAACATAGCTATCTGCCTAGACAATTATCCAAGGTTCCTCTCTAATGTTGTGACATCTACCTTTGGCCTACAGGCTCAAATATCTGACAGACTTTCTGTGAAGAAGGCCATTTTTGAAAGACTGTCCTATCTTGCATTCCAAAGTTTGTCAGATGCTTTCTTTTGTGTCTTTTTTGTCAAATTTGAACAGCATACTGTCACCAAAAAAGGACAGGGTAATTTTTTCTCATTGGCTAAATTTGCCACAATGAAAGCAAGCTTCATATGGAGGTTCTTTGATGTCTACCATGCTTTCTTTGAATTATATTGTTGCTGCCACGAGCAGACATATGTCATGAAAAGCCTTATGTTATTAAAACATCTTAAATATCATATTCTGAATATCTATGAAATGTTTGAAGACCAACTCTCTATATAAAATATATCTCTATATGACATTGAAAACATACCTAACACGAACAAAAGGTAGACTGTTATAGATGACTAACTCATAACTCATATTTATTAATTATTTTAATATATTTTGTAATAATATCTTTTAAGTGTTAAAACTTTATAAAATGTTTTTAAATGAGCTGCATAGATACAATATATTAAACATGAGTAGACATATATAACAAAATATATTATATATGTTATAATATATTATAACAAAATAACCTTAAATTTGTATCAATACAGAAAAGTACATTAAACAAGAGTAGAAACATATATACAATATGTTTTAAGACTAGTAATTGCTTTTAGTTTAAAAGTAGATTCAATAATTTATCCTTTTATCCTAGCATTCCTATACCCCCAATTTCTTCTCAGAAAGAGATCACTGAATCTAACTTTCTTTCCTTAGTTATTTTTCCTGATCATGACCACTAACATCATGCAACTAACCCCCTTAAATGATGAAAAACATCCATAACTCACCAAACAATCAAACCTCCCTTCCTTTTGGGATTATAGTTGCTTTGTACTTAAAATTACTTTCTGTTCTCTGAACATGGCAACATTTTTAGGGGACTCTGAGAAAATGTTATAATGGTCAAATCCTAGGAGAGATAGCTGTTGTCCAGTTTCACTGTGATGAGAAAGTACAGCGGTTTTCTGAAGTCATGGCTGCAGTAGTCTGTGAGTCTGCACCATCTCAGCGATCAGCTTTAAAGTTGTTCTAGATGCAGATTTTTGAAAACTGTAACAGAGGCATTTTGTGAGGCTGGATCATCTGGACTTCTTGTCTTTATTGGTTTCTGATCTTTTTTTCTTCTGATACACAAAGTTTTAAAGGTAACACACATATCCACATTAACACGAGTATAAAATGTGCAATGTGTACAAATCATCTAAAGATGATTCTTTGCTCTATGTTTGAGCAGGAAGAACACATCTGTCAACTTTATAAGTCTATTTGTACTGCATAACCAAACTATAATACAAATCTCCATGTCGTATGAAAGGACGGCATGTAATAATAAGTCATGAGAACTCTGTAGCCAACAAGATTTGTCATGTCTCATCTAGTCTCAGAGCTGTTCTCATGTAGAGGGATCAGTTTATATATCATTGTTCTTATAGCTTTTCTTATTTTCTTCCTTCATGTCTGCAGCCAAGGTTTTCAAGTGGTCTCCTCTGATCAAATACACTCTTTATTAATTTTCAAGGAATATATAGCTTTTTGTTTCCTCTGTCACAATGCAACATATTTTTGATTTTTATTTTGAAGTTATGACATCCTTAAAATGTATAGGCTCATTTAACTTGCATACTGTATCTGTACAGAGGGTTATTGTTCTGGACCTAGCTTTACTGTGTTCCTGCAGCATTCTCTGACCAGGTAAGCCAAACCTTAAAAGGCTGTGCTACCTGCTGTGAGGTTTGGCTTAGCACATGATGCTGGCAGCTGGCTCTGCCCCATCAGGATATGCAGGCATTGCCAGGAGCCGTGCCAACTGTTTCAGCTCTTCAGAAGTTGTTTCCAAGTTGCAGCAGGCATTTGTACCTAGTGTTTAGTAGTTCACCAGTGCTTCACTGCTCAGCAAGGTTTCTTAAAGGAGCTGAACCTTTGTAAGCTGTGAACACTTAAACTATCTGAAAGACTGAGGTGTGAGAAAGTCCTGTCCAGCTCCATGTTCAGAACTTCTTTTTCTAGATTTTTCAGGTCCTTTGTGGATGTCCGTGCCACATGTTGTACAACAAATGTATTTGGATTTTCTTGTCAGACTTTCTTTGTACTACAGCCCCCAAATAATGACACAGAATTCTAGGCTTAACTTAGGTTTCTTCCCAACTAGCTCTTAAGACTTGAATTTATCCATTTATATTAATCTATGTTCTTCCAAATTGATTTCTATCTCCACCATTCTGCAGGTCCAACTCCCTTCCCTCTATGTCTGGCTGGCAAATCTGTGCACCTAGACTCATCCCCTGATTTTCTCTCTTCTGGGAAGTCCCACCTAATGGATCCTGCCTAGCTATGCAGCTGTTTATTAAACCAATCAAAATGACATGTTTACAAGTATACAAAAAGGTTATTCCACAAAAAATCATTTTGACTTAATAGTAAGTAATAGTCATTGGCTTTCAGTAGCGGCATTTGAAATCACTATCCATGATACAGGAAAGAAAATCCACAAAAAAGAAAATCACAGGATATCATCCCTGAGATATGATAAAAACTACAGTCTATTAGATCTGTGTAAGCACATATGTTCCCTTAAGACCATGTGATAAATACATTTAAAAAAGATGTTTTTTGTGGTTTTATTTTTATATTTGCACGTGCTGACATCTTGGATAATCACATTTGAGCCTTCCCATAAGTTAGATTAGAAGGCTGGAATTCAGCACATTCAGAACCCCCATTCTACTATCCAATTCTCTTTTTACCAAAAATGCTTATATTGCAAGTCACAGTTGTTAATAAGTTAATTTGTAATGCTTGCATTTTATTAGAACTATTTTCAAACTCTTTGTTCCATTCTCCCTTGGTGAGCGCATATAATTTCTTCAAGTTATTAAATTCTCTGTTGTTTTAATGTGATGTTCCTTTAATTTCCTGCCTGGCTTCCCCTGCTTGGAATCCTCTTTACATTCAATACTCTGCCATTCTACCTGATTCTAATACTCTTTATTTTATTACATCAAAGGTGTCATTTTCACCCTAACTTGAATTCCAACCCAGGGGAATTTGCCTAACCTGTTTTAAAGACAGTAAAACACTTATTCAGTTATTTACTTTATTAAAATATAATGCTATAACTCTGGTCAAAGTGTTGATTAAGACTAAATAAAAATGGATAAAAATGAATTATCACAGTAAGGGAAATCAGAAAAAAATATTAAAGAACACTTTCATATCTATTACCAAAATCTGTGCCTAATTTTCATAATCATCAGTCTAGTTTCAAGTTCCTCAAAATGTTGAGGTTGTAAATGCTTTCTTAGGAAATTGGTATTAGAGCAAATTAAAGTTGCGTTTTTAGAGTTCTCTAAGCACAGGACATAGTCAAATCTGCTTGCTAGGTGGAGACAACTCTTATTTTGAGAAAAAACTACAGTCTATTCCATGTAACTTCAACCATTATTTCACAAATTCTTCAGTGGTTTCTAGTAATTTTCTTGAAAATTATCAAATATTTCATTAATACATAGTCTGCAAAATTTAGTATTTAACAGTATGCCTGAGGAAGGTTTTGACATTCTTATCTGTGTTCATTCACTGCACTCTGTTGGCTCTTTAGAACAGTGATAGATTTAATTGGAAGCATGTGCAATAGGTCCCAGCAGCAATGGGCTCACCACAAGGAATTCTGTCCCATGGAAATGAGAGAACATCAAAAGACAAATGATGGTAGAAATGGACTCAAATCTTAAAAAGGAAATTTAAAATACATCCATCAAATTTTAGAGAAATACATTGAAAATACAACAACAAATATAAATTATGTGATTCAATAAGCCCTTACTGACTTACATACTGGTAAACACTGCATATTGAAGAAATACAAATATTAATATCACAAAGAAACCTCCTCTCTGACCTCTTCTAGTCATTTCCCACAAACATATCATCACTAATTTGACCTTTATCAAAATAGTTTTGCAAAAAAAATACATTTGACTTCTATAAAAGGTAACTTCATGTAAGAAGTCTTTTCTTAACTTCACATTGTGCTAGTATACACATTGGCAGTTTGATCATTTTTCATTGATGTGGATTATTGAATTACATGAGCATATCTATTATTCATTTAGCCATTCTATACCTAATAGACTTATGGATTTTCTCCTATTGGGAAATTATAAATGCTGATATTAACCTTTTTATATGGATCTCTCCCAACTCACATTAGTCATCTCTTTAAGGGAGGTATTGTTTTATATTGGGTTATTTGTACATTCAGCTTCATCTGATTCTGCCATTTACAAAGTGATATATTAATGTATATACCTGCCATTAGGGCAGGAGAGCTGAGTTACTTCACAACCTTGCTTAGAGTTAGTAATTTTCATATTTCTTATTGCTGGCATAAGATTTGTAGTTATGTCACATTATGGTTCATATCTCATACAAAAAATATGTTGCTTTTGAGAATGTGCTCTCTACTTTCTATCTATACTTTAAAAGCTGATCATCTCTCTCTTTTCTTAATTTTAAAAGAATTTTTAAAGTTATTTTGTGGTGTGCTCCTGTGTGGGGTGTGTGTGTGTGTGTGTGTGTGTGTGTGTGTGTGTGTGTGTATGGGGCTTGTGTCTCTGCACACACACACACAGGCCAGAGGAGAAAGTCAGGCTATCTACTTTATTTCAATCTTGTTGCTCTGAGGCAGGTTCTCTCATTGACCCTGAAGCTTGGCTTAGGACCTACACCACATTACTGGGGTTACATGCACACATAACCAGACCTGCTTTTTATGTGCATGCTGAGATGTGAAATCAAGTCCTAATGCTGTGCAACAAGAGCTTTTGCCTACTGAGCCACATCTCCAGCCTCTTGGAATTCAGAGGACACAGGTGCTATATATACTTTTCATTACACTTGCAAATGGCTCTGAAGATCCTTTTGTATATTACATATGTTCCTGAAAGACCCACGTTTTGAAGGTTTGACTCTGACTGGGGAACTGTTAAAGCTAACTAGAAAAAAGGGTACTCCTAACATCAATGTTTTCATTCATGGATAAGTTTAGAGACAAATTGGCTATTAGAAAATGAGGGCTGAGTGGGAGAAGCAGGCCAATGGGATTAAGTTTACTTACAATTTGCAATTAGTGTTCTGTCAGTTTGTGTGCTTTATAAATGACCTTTGCCAGTTTCATCTAACTTATTAGCTCTAGGTAGAGAATATATTTTAATAGCATATTTTAATTTAACTTATTCTTTTAGTATTTTTATGCTGCTATATTAATTTGTTTTTCTTGATCAATTGTATTAGTTACTTGTCTGTTGTTAGAAGAAAATGGAAAACAAAAACAGCTTAAAAGAGGATGCTTTTGTGTGGCTCACACTTGCAGCATATGGAATTATTCTGGATAAGGAGCAATGGCTGAAGAAACTGTTTATTATACATCCTCAAACAGAGATGGATGTTAGTACTCAGGTCACAGTTTTGTTTTTTGAAAATTATTAACTTCCATAACCCTACCATATAATCTTCCTTGCTGTCTTTCAAATTCATGGCTTCTTTATTCATTAATTTTTGTTACTTGAATATATATAATATATATTAGATATTATATGATATATATCATGCATATATCCTACATATAATCTATTTGGTTTGTGTAGTGTTACTTGTATGTTTGTTTTCAGGGTTGATCATTTGATATTGGATACCCAGTAACTTGTATGCTCTTCTCCTGAGAATGTAATTTCCTTTTATTTTTGCATTCTTTAGTTGCTTATACTCTTTTTTACATGGTTGATGTCTTACTGGCTTTTGCTAGCCCACTTTGGCATGTTTATTGTTGTTCTTTATTTTCAGTTAAGCACTTATTTTGGTCTTTCCCTCTCAACTGGCTCATTCTGGAAACTATTTTGTGACTGTATCTAGAGGTTTGTTTCCCTAATTCTAGATTTTGTTAAAGTAACAATATTAACTGCCACACTGATAAGGTTAATATATGATAGTTTTATATTAAAATACATGGATTAATCTCTGGCTAACTTATAAGAATATAGATTCAATGCATGTATTAATATAAAATTAAGTGATCCAAAAATATTTGTCCAACTACAGTAAACATACATCATGTATCTCAGTTCATTGTGTGCCATTCATAGAAACTGTGAATGGACCTGGCTAAACTTATTCAGTTACACAGATTTGTATTTCTATCTTAGTACCTCATGTTTGCTTCTGTTACTCCTTTGCTAAGACATGCAATAAATATCTTAAGAATCCCTCAACAGAGGTCATTCCTCAGTGGTTTCTATTTCAGACTTCATGTAGGTAGCATTCTTCCCAAGTCAGTCATCCTACTCCTTTAATAAGAGATTATCTATGGTCTTTCTCTTCTTTGTTCATCAAATATTATTAAAAATATATAGTTGCCCAGCACTAGAGAGTATATAAGACAGGAGCTCAGGGCCTCATTCTGGTATTCAGTTTCCAGTCTCAAGGCATTCAGTCTGCAGCCATGCTGAGGACAGGATGACACCATCTTTGGTAGAGGCAAGATCTAGTGGCTGCTTTGCTTTTCTGATCTTGAGTTTGAATCCCAACCAAAAAAAATTATAATTGTAAAGACTGGTTCTAAACTCAAATTTTACAGAAGAAAACTCCTCAAATGCAAAATGAAAATATGTTATACACCTATTGAAGAAAATTGAAAGATAAAAAGAAAATAAAGTGTTTAGTATTCTATTACCTTTTGTAAAAAAATGCTAGCTTCCATAACTGTTATTTATAAGAAACCAAATTTGAATCCAAAGAATGTTATTAGAGAGCTATAAATAACAGTGCCAATAATCAATGATAATCATAATGAGTATGTAGCTTTTTGAGGTGTTGACATTTGGAATTTCTGAGAAATTTATCAGCTATTAGGTGCATATAACTGGAAATTTCTGTCTCCATTGTGAAGAAAGTTAACAAGAAAAGAACTGGAAGTTGTAACTTTGAAAATGTGTTGAGGTTCTAGTTTATTCAGTTTTTAGTTTTGTGCTAGAATAATGTGTTTTCCATATGTATAAAAACTGTGTGAATGACAGTTTATCTATGTGGTTGAAAGGTAAGTATTTAAATATTGACATATGGGAAAACTAATAATCAACCATTGATATTTTTGAAACTGAATATGATGGGACCAGAACATAGTGTCTTGGAGACTGCCTCCCTTGTTGCTCCCACTTTCTGCCACTTCTGTGTCTTTTTTTCATGCTCTGTAATCCACAACTTGGTTCATTCCCACTTTGATCTCCAGTGCTGCTTGACCTTTTACCATCAATGACTAAAACTTTGTTTCATTTCTAGGTCTTATACTAATAATCTTATCAAAATCTACAAGTTTTTGATCATCACTAACCTCAACCAAAAGAAAGACTAGAGAATCCACTTTCAGTTGAACACCTCTTCTACCTGGTAAGTTGCAGGATTAGAGGGCCCAGAAGAAAGCCACTCCAAACCCTTTTCATTTTATTTCCTTCCCCCACATTTTCCTTATATTCTAAGATATTTTACTTTTTCTTTGCGTATGTTTTTGTTTTTATGCATATGGTGTTCATGGAGGCCAGATGAGGGCATCAGATCCTCCTGATCTTGAGTTGCAGGCAGTTTTGAGTCACCCTATTTGGGGCAAACTGAACTTAAGTTCTCTGCTGAGCAGCAAGCATTCTTAATTACTAAGCCATATCTCCATCCCTCATTTTATACTATCTTTTTGAAGAAGTTTTTGATTATAATTTTATTCATCTTCTTAAAGATTTGAATTTCTTGAGCATTTTCTCTCTTGTGGCCCCCTTCAGAGCATTCTTATTTCATTCTTCTTCTCACCATTTCTTTTATTCAATCATAACACTTCCTCTCTCCTCCTAGTCCTTTCTTTTCCTCACTTACTAATTCTATATTTACCTTCAATGATCTAAAACTTTATAGCATGATTTATGATACTTTTTGTTCCACATTTCTTGATATAAATATGGTTGACTATAATCAATTTTAAGTGTATATCGGGATCTTACTGGTTTGATATTATTACGATCATAGTGTCCTTTTCTTCCTCTCTTTTGTAACAGGTCATATGGAATGAGTCCAGAATTAAAGCTAGGAGATATTTCAGTAAAAATACATGTACAAATCACAACACAACAAACTCAAAAAAAGCAAGGCAGCATAATTCTTCAGATGTTCATAACTGCCCAAATAATGTTGAGATAATTGAAATAATTAACAAATTTTTAATTCTGCTTATGAAAATAATCAATGGCTTTGCAAAGGATGTAGGCATCAAATAAAATAATGGAATCAATATACAATGTGGATAAGAAGTCAAAAACGTTGGAGTCATCTGACACCAGGGTCTGTCCACTGGATCCAAACTCAGTGGCAGGATCCACCCCACCCAGAAACTGACAATGCCTCAGGTAGGCCAGGGGCTGTTTCCGATTCCCATTCTGCAGCCCTGCTGAGAGACATCTGACTCCAGGGGTCTGCTCACTGGTTCCAAATTCGGCAGCAGGATGCAACACACAGAGACACTCCCAAGTCCCCAGTAATAATGCCCCCTCCATCCACGAGAAGAGGACAGATATCAGAGTGTTGGAACTGTTTGCCTCTGCCAGAAAGGAACATTGGTCCCATACCCATCAGGAGAGGAAGAAACTCCTGCTATACCCAACAGAAGAAAGGGTGAGAAGAAGACAATGTGAAAAGCACATTCAACAACAGAAAAACCAGTATGACACCACCGGAGACTAGGAACCATACACCAACAAGACCTGAACATCACAATGCAGATGAAGCAGGAGACAATGGCCTTAAGTGCATGTTCATGAAAATGATAGAGGACCTCAAAGAGGACATGAGAAAATCCTTTAAAGATAAAGAAATGGAAGAAAAACAAACTAAAAATACACGAATATCAACAAATCTCTGAAGCAAACAGTTCAAGACCTAAAAACTGAAATAGAGACAATAGAGTAAAGGATTATCAGCCTACAATCCACACTGCCAGAGAAGCTAGTAAACAAGGAATACCCTAAGAAAACACTCATGGTCCCCTGGAGAAGGGGAAATCGTTAAGATCTCCTGAGCAAATTGGGAGCATGGGAAGAGGGGTAAGGAGGTAGGAGAATGAGAAGAGGAGGGATGCGGAGGACATGAGGCAGCAGAATGGTTGAGTCAGGGGAAGAATAGAAAATAACAAGAATGGAGATACCATAATAGAGGGAGACATTTTAGGTTTACAGAGAAATCAAGCACTATGGAAAAGTCTGGAGATCTACAAAGATGACACCAGCTAACAATCTAAGCAACAGAGGAGAGGCTACCTTAAATGCCCTCCCCTGATAATGAGATTGATGTCTGATTTATATCCCACCCCATAGCCCTCATCCAGAAACTGGTGGAAGAGGAAGCAGACACCCACAACTAATCACGGAGTCCAGATGCAGAGTAGGACGAGTGAAGAGCAAAGGGGTCCAGACCAGGCTGGTGAAACCCACAGAAACAGCTGACCTGAACATCGGGGAACTCTTGCTCCCTAGACTGATATCTGGGTTACCAACATGGGGCTAATCCAGACCCCATGAACATGAGTTTCAATGAGGAAACCTTGGAAATCTATATGACCTCCTGTAGTAGTTCAGTCATTATCCCTAACAGAGGTGTGGACTTTCAGAGCCCATTCCACATAGAGGAATACTCCCTGAGCCAAGACACATGGCAGTGGGCCTAGGCTCTATCCCAAAGTCTAATATAGACTCTATGACACCCTATGGAAGGCCTCACCATTGAGGGGGAGCCGAAAGGATATGTGATAGGTAGGGTTTTATTTGGGGGGGAGTGGTAGGGGAGGAGGGGAGGGAGAGGGAACTGGGATTGTCATGTAAAACAATCTTGTTTCTAACTCAAATTAAAAAACTGAAAACAGGAAGACAAAAACAAAAGTGAAAGTCCAAAATAACATTGGGAAATTAAGCAAGGACACTGAGCTTCTGAAAAAAAAATGTTGCTGATGAAAACTCAATCAAATAAAAACCAGTCAAAAGTAGCAGCAGTAAACTAGATAAGCCAAGGAATAATATCGTTGAGGGAAGGCTATATAGATAGCATCCAGATAATAATAATTAAAAGTATGAATAACCATGGCCAAATCCTCGAGTAATTTAGGACAATATAAATAATCAAGCCTTAGAATTGATTGGATAGGAAAAGGAGCTATGACAATGGAACATAGAAAATCTACTCAATGAAATTATAACAAATATTTCCCAGATCTAGTGAGAGGAATGGGCATCCAGGCTCATGAAGTGTTTAGAACTTCGAACTGATACAACTAGAAAAGAACTTCATAACACATTATTAAAAATGGTATGAATACTGAGTCAACTTTTATTAAAACCTTCAAGAAAATAAAATGCTACCTCATTTGTAAAGGCAAACTTATCAGAATAAAATACAACTTATCTGAGAAGTCCTGAAGCATGGATTGGAATAATTTCTACCCTAAAACAAATAATTACCAGGAAAGTTTAACATACAGAAAACTCATATTTCAAAAATAATGGATAAATAGACATCTCATGACAAGGAATAAACATGGGATACCTTTTCTACCATACACACACTAAATATCTAAACATTCATCCATTTCGTGATTGTCCCTGGTTAAACACAATGCAAAAACAAAAGAAAATAAGAAGAAAAAAGACACATGAAAGTCAGATGGGGACTTTGCAGGGCAAAGTGAAGATGTTGGGTACATATGAATGGAAAATGAAAAAGGGGTTGAGGATAGGTGTGATCAGAATGTATTATATTCATGCATGAAATTGTCAAGGAATAAATTTATTAAAAAATTTAAGTATGATCACCATACTTAGCCATAGGAAAATGTAAATAAAGGCTAGTGGTTTAGAGTAATATTTTAACTAGACAAAGATGTGTTACATTTGTTTATGCTGCAGAATATTACTTTAACTATGTAAAGGTGTGTTAATTTGGTTTATGCTGTGTTTGTGGAGTTATATAAAGATGTGTTGTAGTTGTTTCACCTTGCCTGCCTAAGGTACTGATTGAGCTAATAAAAAGTGGAAAGGCCAAAAGCTATGCTGAGAAAAGGTAGATGGGACTATCATGCAAGAGAATAAATAGGAGAAGAATTCTAGGCTCAAGAACAAGAGAAAGAAAAATGAGAGAAGAACAAAGAGAGAATGAGGGACATGCTTGGTGCAAGAAGTGAGGAAGATGCTAGCCAACCAGACATAGTCAGTGAAATTAAGATATACAGAAATAAGAAAGGTAATAAACCTGGGGACAAAAAGTAGACAAGGAGAAACAGGTTAATTTAAGTTAAAAGAGCTAGCTAGAAAAGTGCTAAACTAAGGCTGAGCATTCAAACTAATAAAAAGTCTCTGTATTATGGTTTGGGATTTGCTTGTTGGCCTCAAAGAAGGGGCCTGGTATACACTACATTCTATTCCATTTTATTCCAGTCAAAATGGCTATCAAAAAGAAAACATGTTCTGGTGGAGGATTTGAGAGGAAAAATCTACACATGCCACTGTTCAGAAAAAACCTAGTTCAGCCAATACAGAAATCACTAATGAAGATCCCTCAAGAAATGAAAATTATGAATGCCATATGATCCACCTTTGCCAGTCCTGGTTATAAACTTGAATGAATCTAAGTCAGGATACCATGAAATATGTATTACTGTTCATTCAGCTTATTCAAAATAGACAAGACAAGGATCCTGCCTAGATGACTATCAGCAAGTGAATGTGTAAAGAAATGCTATGAACATACAGACACAATGGAACTTTATTCAATTATAAATGAAGTGATTTGTCACTTGCAAAAATGGGTAAGTGCATAAACCATTGCATTAAGCAAAATAACCCAGACTGAGTAAGACAGAAATCACATTTTCTCACACACTATTGGACGTAGCATCAAAGATGTTTACTGAGGGAATATGTAGGTATCTAAAGTGAGGATAAAGAGGGAGGGCATAAAATATGTGAGAAACCATAGATTAGATGTTTTCCTTAATGTGCAATCTGGATTACATAAAATGTATACACATCTACATTTGCAATTATTTTGATATTTAAATTTCAAACTGCTTGAAATTTACTTTTATTAATTGTTATAGATCCTAATTTTCATCCCCATTCATGTCCATTCTATTATCCATATTGTATTATTTGGTGATAATATGGATAGAATTTTAAAAATTTGTGCATTCTACTTTGAACAATTTAAAGTTTGGAACTATTGTTTTGGTTTATAAGTTCTGACTGTGTCTATGGTAACAAATGTTCCAATCTCTCAAGAAATTTAAGGTTTATACCTGGTATTTTATGTAGCTGACAATACAAATTTATTTGTCTTTGAAATTATAATTTGTATAATATAGTATACTTTGCCCTTAAACAATAGTAAACATTGAATTAAAAGAGAAAATGTATGTTTATGTATAATTATTTATATATAAGTACAAATAAATATTCAGTAGTTGTGGATGAGTATAATGTGCCATGATCAGCTGAAGCATAACTTGAAAAACTAGAACAGTAGTGTAATTCAACCAGAACTACATACCATCATACAGCAATCAAAATGACCATTGTTCTATGTGTAACTTCCAGGATCACATGAAGTACTGCTTGCCTGTGCTCATTTACTTTTCTTGTTCAGAATGATACTAAAATTGATTCATCATTTCCTCTGATACCAGAAACATTCTCAAAATTTTGAAAATAATGTTGAATGTACTAACAACCAGTGAGCAGAGTATCTTGGCTTCAAATAGATAACCGTTTTCCATTCAGATTTTAGATTATTCTACTTCCCACTCCTTTTTGGCATCACTTGTAAAAACAGAACAGAGGAGATATGCATATTTCAATTATCTGTTAGGTATGCATTACAAATACATTACATTTAGCATCAGTTACTTTACAGTTCAAAATACTCATATTGATTGCCTTTGTGGTTAACAGGAGTTGAAAGTTGACTTCCAGTGAGACACAAGTTGAGAGGAATTTTATATCTATGAAATTAAAAGGGTGACCACTGACACCAATTGCTTAAGAGTATTTCAAGGACCCTTAAATTTTCTAACTTCTCTAATGCCTGACTCTGTGATACCACAGCATCCTGTTACTCTAAATCTATAGGGAAAATATCACAAATCACTTATGGCAGGTATTTTCTTCTTGATCCATGAATCCTGTTTTAGTAATGATTTACAAGAATTTTTTTCAGAAAACAGATGTCAAGATGCTTTGACAATTCTCTACAGGAAAACTGAATGCACAGAGAAAACATGTAATTGCTAGGGCTGGAAGATGGCTCATTGGTTAGAAGCACTGCCTGCTCTTGCAGAAGACCCAAGCTCAGCATCTCCCTCCGAATGGCAGCTCCCAACTGTCAGTAACTTCATATCCAGGGGATCTGGGACCACTTTTTGGTCTCTACAAGTACTAGACATGCAGATGATGAACATGCATACTGTAAGTCAAACTCTCACAACAATAAAATAAAAATAGATAAACTAAAAATGTTATTTTCCCAAATATAAGACATACTGCATTTTCTTGTCACTAGTTAGTTATCTGGGTTACCTAGATGTAGTAGAGATATAATTTATCAGCTGGAGATTAATATATCTTACACGTTTCTACATCCATTTCTCACAGTAACTTTTAATTTACATTTATATATGTTTTATACCCCACACCAAGTTTTGAAGTAGAAAATGGTGCATTATGCCAAACTTCTGAAGAGATACATTGCTCTGGAGCTGATAATATTTTATAATCTATAGAACGGATATTCAGACTCAGACAAAGTAAAACAAAACATTAACTGTGCCTAAATTTCTTTCTTTTTTCGATTTTTGAGACAGGATTTCTATGTGTAACAGCTCTGGCTGTCCTGGAACTTGCTCTGTAGACCAGACTGGGCTCGAACTCTGAGATCTGCCAGCTTCTGCCTCTGCCTCTGAGTGCTATCATTTCTATGAAAGAATTACAAGTTCTTAGGAAACAAAATGATGTACTTTTAAGCCCAAACACATGTTCTCTTATAAACAGTAGACTGCTTTTCAGGGTTTTAATTTCATCTCTCATGTTGAAAATTAAGATCAGTCTCAAGACAAACACTCTACATCAACAACTGTGATGAAAGATTTAATCATTATAATATTCTATCCAACAAAATGCATGCCTAATTGCCTTACAATTTTCCTAATGTAAATTTGATGGGGATGCTCTTCCATACTCTCTGAGTCATCACATTCTCAAAGGTGGTTAGATTCAGGGATATTTAGGAGATACATAGAGCCCACTCCCTATGGTGGGAAGCATGCTCACCCTTAACACATGGGAGAGGGGCCTGGCCCTGCCCAAACCTATTGTATTAGATTAAGTTGACTCTTCATTGGAGCCCTTACCCTTGAGGAGGAATGGACTGGTGGTGGTTGACTGGGGAGTGGGGAGATGAGGGGTGTCATGGGAGGTGTTGGAAGGAAAATGTAAAATGAAATTTAAAAATTAAAAAATAGAAACAAAAGATACATGGAGAGCAGGTTCTACTTAAAGTGGAGGTAAGCATTGGAGCATGTCTGAATGAGTATCGATACTAGAAATTGGAAGCTCTCTGCTACACTTTGACTGTGTTCTCCATGTATTATAAGGTACAGCCATAGCTGAAATAACTTGCTGTTTGACTTTATTGCAAATGCTTTGCAGCAAATGGTAATAAGGCAAATGGTATTTAGAACATTGATATTTAGTATTAGATGTGCTTTGCAGATAGAGAACATTTGTCTTTGAAACTGAACTTTGAGACATGAATAGGGAAGGGTAACTGCTGTAAATTGCCAGTCCCAATGGTCTAACACAATCAAAGTAGTATTCCACTTAAGCATAGCAAATATAAATGCAATGTATTTTGTGATCATGAAACAGCACACACACAGGAAAGAGAGGGGGGAAGATTTGAAAATTTGCTTGGGTAGGCAAAAAGGAATTCTGAACTCTGTGTAGTCAAATTTTGCAAAGGAAGCACAGAGAAAGCAGGCTCATGGTTAGACAGAGAAGAGGACTGAGAATGAGGCTCAGAAGGATGTTGGTAAGAAGTGGAGTCTGGTTGACAGGGAAAGAGAAGGCAAGGCAAGAGCAAACATACAGGGGCAGCAATATATTAGTGAGAAAAAATGATAATTATTTTTATAAATTAGTAATAGGTATAGTCATGGAAAGGTTTCAGTGTTGGGATCTAAAGATTTATTCTGATATTCATAGGCAATTGCTTTATCTCTATAAAATCTCAGACAGTAAAGATACTACAATGTCTATTTCTGGTAAAGAACGCCTCAAATCAGCTACAGATAGTTGATCTTCTACAATGTTAGTATTGAACTTTAATCTTAAAATTACTATCTTAAAAGTCTGGTAGTAGTTTTAAAATTTCATTCTACTTTTTAAAATATTATTTTATGATATTTGAACATATATATATATATATATATATAATATATATATATATATATAATATATATATACCATTGAATCTATAGCCATATTTATACAGAAATCACCCTTTCACTATCCCCCTCACTAACATCTAATGAGGAAGTTTCTCATGAATTGACTGATGATGCTGTTAATCATCTCAACACTATTATAATTAGATTTGTCTTGAGATGCAATTCAGTTGAATTATCAAAAATCCTGCAAAATCCACTGCTGAACTGGAACCAACACTGGTTCCTTTCCCTTCATTCTGCAATCCCAGCCTTTTAGAACTGCTAGGCATCTGAAATTACCTGACATAAAAGCTATTTCCCTCTCTTGCATAAACATGTCTTTGCAGGTGCTAATTTTCTCAAGAGTGAATTTGTTACAAAGCAAAATAAATCTGTTCAAGCTTTCTTGCTTGTATTTTCCAGAAGAATTTAAAAATGAATTTTTTCTTTAAACTTTTAATAAATTTTTCTCTTTAAAATTATGGACCACATCCCCAAACATTGACTACTTATTATACAAAAATCATCATATAAAAATTACACAAAAACATTCTCTCCTATGGATCTTCAAGAATCACAGGAGAACTCAGTCATGCACTATCTCCTTTTAGCTTCCAAATAATATTGTCAGAAGTAGTTGGCAATAAGGCCCAGTCATTAAAGCAAGCATGTGGACTTGACTTCAAACCTCCAATAACTACATAAAAGTCATAGGTGATAGTGACTGTCTATAATCCTCCTCCTGGGTAAACAGATATAGGTATATCCCAGAAACTCCTTCCCTAGCCAACCTAGCCGAAACAGTGAGCCCCAATTTCAAGAAGAGCTCCTGACTCAAAAAATAAGTTGGTTCATGGAAAGTCCTTCCATCTTCTTGTGCCTTCTTCAATATCTCTATTCAGTGCATTAAAGTTTTTATTATAATGTCTTCCCTTTCCTTAGATTTATCCCAATCTCTGTGTTCTTCAATACTCTTGTGAATGGGCTAGTTTCCTTGATTTCATTCCTAGCAAGCATGTTATTTTTATATAGGAGGGTTACTGAATTTTGTGTGTTCAATTCATATCCTGTTTCTTGCTGAGTGAATTTATCATCTGTAGCAGTTTTCTGGTGGAGTCTTTAAGGCCTTTTAAACAGAATAATATAATCTGAAATAAAGATAATTGGACTTCCCTTTGCTCATTTGTATTCAGTTCATCTCCATTGCTTGTCATATTGCTCTAATTAAGATTTCAAGTACTACATTGAATAGGAACAGAGAATTATGACATAGTTGTCATATTACTTATTTTATTGGGAATTTTTTGTTTTTATTTCTCTTTTTTTTTTACCATGCTGTTGCCTGTGTGATTGCTGTATATTGCTTTTATTTTGTTGAGATATCCCTGCTGTATTCCTAGATTCCCTAGAAATTTTATTGAAAGATATTATGAGATATGCAACTATTTTCTTCACTCTGAAAAAAACTTAAATTAAGGTTATCTGACATTTACATACATATTTAACTGCATCTGATTTCTTTTTCCATAACTTCTCAGAAATCTAGGTCATTTTCTTATAAAAATTTTCTGCCCAACTTTGTGTTTCCACCCCTTACAATACTTAAAAACACAAAGAATAGAGCTATTCTTCTATCCATTATTACGGTGTTTATATCTGTGGAATATGAATATGCACCTACTCTCAAAATTCAATATTTAGAATAACAACAATTACAGAGCTACCCTTAAATAAATGTGGCCATACCATAACATTTCTTTTTCAGAATTTGTATTGAGATATGCAGTGTTACAGATGCTTATGTGCCAAGAGTTGCATGGATTATTAAGTAATGAAATGACAATTGGAACTAATAGCATGTATTCTAGGTCTATGACTCCAACAACTGTATCTGTTGTCCTCATCCCTGCAAAGGTTAGCTGGACTACACATTCTTCAATTGTCCAATATCCATAAAGTCTTATTGCACAGATAAGTTAGATATGTGTAAGAGTGAATTTTTCTTCACATCTAAGCAAGGAGAGAGGCACCACTTTATGTAACTATATAAAATTTTATCACTCTTATTTTTTATTTTTTATAATTTTTATTATTAATTCAAGTTAGGGAACAGGCTTGTTTCATCACTGTTATTTTTATAGACATTTTAGGTTTAATCCTTTTTGGAAATTATTTTCTTTCAGGCTTCTTTTAATGAGGTTTATATTAGGAATGTTTTTAAAATGAGGATTATTTTTAAATCGATCCATGAAGAGAGTAACACAAGGGTTAAACACTTGTTTTGTGCCATCAATTTCTGGTATGCTTCAAGGTTATCGATCTGTACAATGTGTCTTGCCTGCTCTTATGGATATTGATATTTCAGTTGTGGTCTTTATTAAATATGTGTAATTTTTTACACTGGCTATTGAAGGATAGATTTCTTAAGACTTAGAATTTAAAGGTGATAAATTTTACTGAAGAAAGGAATGCTGAAATTCCTAGTTGTTCAGAAAAATTGCAATAATTGATTCTTTGTATTTTATTTCCTATCATTCATTTTCTTGATGTAGCAGTTATTTTTTAGTAAATAAAACAAAAAATATATAAAAGTAAAATTTGCTTTAGGTATAAGAATTTATGCTGGTAGTGGTCAGTAAAGGTACTTTCCACAAAGTACTTATGTGACCTACACAAGTCTTAAGAAGCTTAGAATTCCTAGTGGTTAGAAGTGTTTATTTCCTTCCATTGAAAGTACTAAACCCAGGCTTAATACAATTACAATCATTATTAATTTTATGAATTGCTTCCACTTACACAAAATTTTCTTCTTGATTTTTCTTCTCCTATTAGTATTAGGCAAAACTTTAAAGATTATCAACATATAGCATACTTAGCATATAAATGCATGTATCAGAATATATATATATATATATATATATATATATATATATATATATATGTGTGTGTGTGTGTGTGTGTGTGTGTGTGTGTGTGTGTGTGTGTGTCCACACACATGTATGTAGACATACATGTTGAGAGAAGAGAGAAGAAGGAGAGAGAGAGAGACTGACACAAAATACTCAGTTTCCATCTGACTAAACAATAGTACTGAGCTATATTTCCCAGCTGGGACTGCAATTAGATATGAGTTTTTCCTGGTGAAAACAGGCATAAACTTTTGAAAACTAGGAAGAACTCATAAAAGTTGGTTACTATCACTCATTATTCAATTTAATAAATGTAGTTGATTTTTCACAAATACTGACACTGAAACTTATTAGTAGTTATGAAACCTCAGCCTTAGATTAGGCTAGTTCCACTAGCTCCTATAATGCAAATTAACATATTTTCATTAATCTATGTTTTGTCATGTACTGCCCATCCTGCTTCTTCCATGTCTGCTCTCTGTGTCTTGCTGGCAACTCTGCCTTTTTCTTACCTAAGTCCACTCTTTCCTGGGAAGTCCCACCTAACCTCTTCCTACCTAGCTATTGGACATTCAGCTCTTTACTAAACTAATCAGAGGTTGCCTTGCTAAAGACATATCTTCACAATATACAAAGATTCTGCAACAAATAAAACAAATAGTACAGATTCCATTTAAATATTTTCTGTATTTTTCTATATTATATATCAATATTTAAGACAACAAAAATATCAGCCCCCAATATATTTCTATAAAATACATGGAATCTTTGAAAATAATGATGCTTACTTCATTTTATGATTTTGAAATGTGCTTCTTCCTAGAAATCCTCCAGACTGAAACACAGAAGTCTCATTATTTGTAAAATTAATATGTGTAATTTTAGACACATCAAGTCCAATTTCATTAAAAAGATTAGACATCACCCTTTGCTTTTAAATGAGAACTTTCCTGGTACATTTCACATTCTGACCTTGTCAGAGCTCACTACTCCGCAGAATCTTCTTCAAGTGTGAAGCATATTGTGATCATTTTCTATCTATGTAATTCTTGGTGCTCTAATCAGTTTATTGCTTAGAGACTTCCTGTGTAAACTCAAATTAATACCAGTTCAAGTAATTCTTAGGCTGCCATCATAACCTTCCCGAAACAGCAGACATTGATACTATTTTTTTGTTCCTAAGAAATTGGGTTTTGTGATTCAATTGTTAACTATTGGGGTAGGTTATCTTTATGAATGGCTGTATTATTTTAAGAATAATTAGCAATTATCCACACTCTTATATTGATTTCCACTCAATTACATATTGAAATGAAATATACTGATAATAAAACTTTTCATTAGACTATATTACAATAAACTTAATTTAATTTAATTTAATAATGAATAAATTGGCTCCATTCATGTTCCTTTAAGTACCTTCATTTAACAACAACTCAAACAATATAATAGAAAATATTAAAGTGAAGAAAGCTTGAAGGAATAGGTATAGTATAACTCTAAAATATGTTAATTAAATAAGAGGGAAGACTGTTAAATAACATTTTTTGTTATTTTAACCTTGTTAATACTCCTTTTTAAAATTTATTTTCTTGTTTTATGCAGTTGACCTGCCATGTATGAGTATGTACTTAAGGAAAATGTCATAATAAAATAAAAGGATGTGGACCTGAGTATGAAATGTATAGGACAACACATGACATGAAGAGTTGCTACTCGATGAAATATCAGTATGGTAGTAATTTCTATGACAAGGTGAGAACTGAAAAATTATTGAACTGACTTCTTTCTACATTCTAAAATCTAATGTGTTTCAAATCCTTGTCAAAAATTCAATAATGCGTCTGTATGTACTTGCTCTCTCAAATTCATTGATTCAAAGGACTTCATCCAAGCCAGCCCTCTCTATTTGGAAAAGTTCTATAATCACTGAAATTAGGTGTATTTGGTAGTCTGTACAATTTCCATGTTGTTGTAACATGTATATTACATTAAATACACAATTATGAAATTCATAAGTGAGTGAATACATGAATGAAAACTTCCTACTCTGAAATGACAAAGCTTTGTATTTCTTTGGGTAAATGAGACAAGGGAACAAAAAATATAATGAAGTTAATACTTTGAGGTTCTCAGTCTTCCTAATGCTGCAACATTTTCATACAGTTCATAATATTTTGGTGATTCCCAACCATAAAATTATTTAATTACTACATCTTAATTATAATGTTGCCACTGTTATGAATGCAAATATATGATATACAGGATATCTGATAAGTGGCCCCCCAAAAATCGTGACCCACAGGTTGAGAACCACTGGTTAAAAACAAGACCAAAATTAGGAGATATGTTAAGAAAATTCCAGATAGAGGAAGTGAAAAGAAATAGTGAACATAGCATTTATCTTAAAACTTTGGACTTGAGGATCTTATTATATCCATCATTTTCCATACATATTGAAACATTTTCATGTAATCTAATGATATTCAAAATATGTGTTCATCCCCAAGGTTAAATAATGCAAGAATTCATAAAGATGATGGAATTCTTTTCACCCCAGTGATAAAGTAGTGTAAATTTCATAGTGGATTCTAGTGTTCCTTCCAAAGTAACAGTCCTTCCTGCTGTGTTGTTTATTTTGATGTTTAATATGTTTCTTATAGGAGTAGAGATGTGGAAGCCATATCATGCTTATTTGGGTTTCTGCACTGAATTCTGCTCCCAACAGAGGACACAGTGCATAGAGCCAGAAGAATCAGTCATACTTTAGGCTGGTACAATTTCCATTGCTGTATATATTTTATACTTGCAAATAATGTATTCCAAATCTTCTTCTTCATGTCATTTTCTCTGATAGGGGAGACTCTTATTCTTTCTACTCTGTTGTGAAGTCAATAGAAAGACTCAGTAAAGATGAAAGAGAAATTTTTTGACGAGTTTGATCAAATGATAGTGAGGGGTCCATTGATATGCTTTATTCTTAACACATAGATATTTCACTAGTCTTTGCATATTTTCTGTAGTCTTAGTGTTTGTGAACTCTCAGTATTCATATACTGCAACTGTGGTGAGTGCTGTTGGGAAAAGTTTAAGACAGGAAAGTAAATCCCCCAGGAATTGAATAGCTTTCATTATAAAAGAAAATCAAGGGGCACACCTGCCTTTTGCATCTAACTAGTATGTACACAGGGAAGAGGTACATTCAGTATAGTGGTGGCTAAAGAAAATTTGTAAAGGTGACAACAGTCCTGATGAGGAGAAACTTATTGGCCAGTCATTGGAAGATTGCAGTGACTGAAAGCAATCACTAAGCTGATCCTCATACAGATACAAAAGATGCCAAATTTGCTCAATGTCTACCCTTTGAGGGTTGTTCAGAATTTGAATCAAATCAGAAAGGTGAAAATGTTGAGTAAGTATCTCATTAACTAAAAAATACACCCACCAATAATTTTTAAAATGTCATTCTTGCTTATTTTTTCTTTTCCTTTTCTTCTTTCTTCTCCCTCTGTACCTCCTGCCTCCATCTCTCTCTCTGGCTCCCTTTATGCCCCCTTCTCTCTCTCTTTCTTCTTTTCTTCTTTTTAACACACATGAAGTTAATTCAGTGTTTCTTTTCAGAAATCTATTTTATTTAATATGTTTTATAACTGCCTGAATGAATGTCTGAGCCTCACTTTCATGCCTGTGACTGCTGGGGGCCAGATAAGTTTGTGGAACCCTATGGAAGCGGGATGATAAAGGTTGTGAACTGTCATGTGGGTACCAGAAACCAAGACTTGTGTTCCACAAGAACTCCAAATTCTATTTACTTCTAAGTTTATCTCTTCATCCACATTGCAACCAGGAACAATCTCTGGATTAAATTTTTTATATGAATGTTAAGGTGGATTGCATAGGTACCCCCAGAAAAGCTGTTCACTTTGCATACATAAGAGGATCTATACTAAAGAAAATGATTCAACAATGAAGCAAACAAACAAAACAATAAATGTCATGATCATTGTTTGGTGGTCTGGTGCTCAATGGATCTATGGCAAGTGTCTCAATACCTACACAACCATTGAATCTAAGAAGCACGCTGAACAAGCAATGAGACTAATACAGATTCTTATGCTGGAGTAACAAGCAAACCTGTTTCTCATAACAAAATTGTTTGATTGTGATAGTTCCTTGTTGGGACCCACAGGCTCCAGCGCCAGCGCCAGTGACCGAAAAACCGAACCAGGCGAGAGTCTGCAGATTAAGAACCACACACCTTGGGTCATTCTGTAGAAGCGAATGCCATTGGTTTATTGCAGCCTGCAGGTTATATACAAGGGGACATGGGGAAACATCACCTGCTGGCAGAATGCACTCCCACGCCCTATCATAAACAAGGAAACCACAACCTCTGGCCACGATCAATGAAGCAAGAAGGGGATGAGGGCAAGGCATAATGTTTCAATAAAAAGTAAGGTTCATAACAGGATGTTAGTGGGTGAGGCTTAGAAAACAATAGGTACCTGTGGAAAACAACTCACAAAGCCCCCGTGGGGGCTGGGTCCCAACAGTTCCTGTACTTCATAAATTTTATTGAAAATAGAAACAATCTTATTTTATATATCAATCACAGTTCTCTCTCCTTTCCATCCTCCCATGCCCTCCCTGTAACCCCATCCCATCCTGCATCCACTCCCCAGGGAGAGTGAGGCCTTCCATGGAGGATCATCAAAATCTTTCAAGTCATTTGGATCAAGGCCTAGGCCCTCTCCTTTTGTATCCAGGGTAAGAGAGTATCCCTATGGGGTATGGGCTCAGGATGTCTGTTGGTAAACTAGGGATAAATCCTGGTTCCACTCCCAGAGGCCCCATAGACTGCCCAATATGTGCTTGAAGTTAGTTATAAAGATTTAAAATGCAATCCCCTTTACACCACTGAATAGCAAAAGATTGCCAGGTGGCACATACCTGTAATCTTAGCACCTGAGAGTAGGGACAGGAGGATCAGGAGCTCAAAAATCATCCAGGGCTACATAGAAAATTTGAGATCAGCTCAGCCTATATGACACCCCAGGTTAAAAATAAACAAAACAAAACAAACCTCCAAAACAAGTTTTCTGGACTGGCTAGCTTTTTGTTTTTTGTTTTTTGTTTTTTTTTTTTCAAACTTGAGGTAATCTGGAACATGAACTTTACACAAATAATTAATTCCACTAGACTGGCCTATGGACAAGTCAAATGGGGGTATTCTCTACATTAATGTTTGATAGGGAGAACTCAGCCCATTGTGGAATGTGCTGTTCAAGTTAGATGGTCCTTCATTTTATGAGAAAGAACACTGAGAAAGCCATGGGAAACAAAGCAGAAAGCAGAACTTCAGTCTCTGCTGAAGTTCCTGCCTGCAAGTTCCTACCTTGGGTTCATGCCCTGTTTTCCCTCAATGAGTGAAAGGGTACCCAGGCTTTGGGTCCGTATTAAATTTAGCAGAGTAACACCACATGTCAAGGTCTAGCTTGAGAGATTTATCAAGTCAGATAAAAAAATCACTGTTTCTGTATGGGAACAAGAGAGATCAACAAGAAGAGCCTGGTTAGAGGTTTACATAGGGTGAACAGGAGCATCTGCACATAGAGGTGAAGAAGTAGATCAGTTGTGGTTGAGTCATTGGTGGCAGAGTGGGGGAAGTCCATGAAACCTAGTTCCTGAGTAAAGTAAAGGTCAGTGCCTTAGTAACATCAATTTGCCAAATAGACAGTGATGTGGAAATAAAAGCCAAATAAACCCTTTCCTCCTCAATTTTGTTTGGTCATGAGGTTTACCACAGAATAAAATGTCTATTATCACTTGTGAAACTTAGTTTCAGGACTAAAAATCTAGGCCAGACTGTATTGCATATCAATATGAGATCAAAACGATAGTGAAAATGAATGAGTGGAAAACAATGAAAGAAAACAACAAACAAATAAACAATGGAAAACACACACACACACACACACACACACACCGTTTTGAAGAACCTATTATCTTTCCTAATATGAACAAGTTAATAAAACAAAAAAAAATATTTAGGGTTAGTTGAAGTTCTGTATCTACAATCTACAAGATCCATTTCTCAGGCCTTGGAGAGTAGGACACTACTCACGTCTAAGATTGTGTTGTGGTGTGAAACCATTACATGTCCACCAAGACAAAGATGAACAAATGAGAACTTTAGCTCTATGATTTGTCATTAAATTCTCAATTTGTGCTATTTAAGAATGTTTTAGAAAATTAATCACCATTATTAATTATTAAAACAATTGCATCTTTACAAACACATTAACATTTTTTGGTTTAATTTATTATCAGTTTCTCCATAGGTGTACCCATATTCTTAGACATAAATTTAAGTGAAAAATTCTATATGTGCCTAACATAATTAATGTTTATCAAATGTAATTCTGTGTGTCTCTGCACAACTGCGTGTATGTGTGTGTGTGTGTGTGTGTGTGTGTGTGTGTGTGTGTGTGTGTGTATACATATTTCTTATCAAAATGCTTACCTTGTTACTCAGGGATTTTGTACTCCTTGCTTGGTTTTTGCTTTACTAGATCTTCACAGACTGAAAAGGCAGATTAAAATCTATCATATCAAACCAGGCTGGTGAATCCCACGGAAACAACTGACCTGAACAAGGGTAAACTCTTGGTACCCAGATTGATATCTAGGAAACCAGCATGGTTTCAGACCCCATGAATGTGGGTATCAGTGAGGAGACCACGGAAATCTGTGGGGCCTTTTGTAGTAGATCAGTACTTATCCCTAGCACAGGAATAGTCTTTGGGAGCCCATTCTACATAGAGGGATACTCTTTGAGCCTTGACACAAGGGGGTAGTCTTAGGCCCTATCCTAAAGGATATGACAGACTCTGAAGACCCCCTATGTAAGGCCTGGGGAGCAGAAATGTTATGGGATAGGTAGGGTGTTATTTGTGGGGGCAGGGGAGGAGGGGAAGAAGAGGAAACTGGCATTGACCTATAAAACAATCTTGCTTCTAATTCAAATTTAAAAATGCAGAGAAAAATAAAAATATTCTTATGACTTAAGTATTATCCATTTCTTTCCATTCTCTGAAATAATGTAATTGCTAATGCACATTTCCAATTTTTTTCTATCCCATTTCTTTAAGAATATATTTTTTAGTCAATAATTGTTTCTTTCAGTTCATGCTTTGTACTTCAGGGCCCTGAAATGTATGTTTCTTAAGCATATTGGATGGTTTCTGATAATTACCCACAAACTCCCTCTCATTTAATGTCATGATAACATGGTAAGTCTGAAATTATGTTGTTGATGTTAAACAGAAAAAGTAGACACAAGTGACCCAAACTGGTAATCGTGTGGGACTCTTCCTGACTTAGGTGTCCCCCTTCCCAATAATGTGGCATCCAATGTCCTCCTGCAGTGTTCTGATTAACTGAGAAAGATGTTCATGAAGCTTTCCTGCTCTCTGCTAGCTTCACTCATCTAGTTTTTGACAAAGACTTCAAAGTATGTTTTGTGTTAAATATAATTTCAATGTTGAAAGTAGAGTTTCCAAAGAATTCTTACTCCTTAGTTTTTATTATATTAGACTAGTATTTCAACATTATTGTGTTGATTGCCTATCACACTGTGACAACTGCTCACATAAATGAACATGCTTTCATGCATTATTTTGGTTTCTGTAGAAATGGCAAAGTAAGTCTTAACTGGCTAAGCCAAAGGAAGTAATATAATTATTGGCTCAGGTAGGGCAAGTCTGCATGTAGAGCTGTTTATTCATGCTTTGGAGTACAGATCCAGATTTCTCAGCCTGGGTTTCCATTTTTATGTCCCACCTCCTTTGGATCAAGGAAACATTAGTCGTCATTTGGGGACAGTTTGTTCATCCGTCTAGACTTTTCAAGTTACTGCTTCTCTGAACTGTTAACCACCCATAGGGAAAAAGCCATGGAATTCTTATTGGCTGGAATACAGACATTAAATTTTTACATGGAATGTTACCAAAGTGTGTCACTGGAGACAATAAAGGAAAGAAGTTTTTATTGAAATTTGGAGTGACTACTTGAGTTTGTCTTTTCCATTATTGAATAGATTTCCTGCCATACTGGGAGCCAAGTCTTATTTCTATTATCAGTTTCCACATAAGCTTTCCTTGACCTTCTCAGTCTCAGTGTCTGGATCACAAGTTGTGCCTATATTTACATTAGCATTATTATTCATTTTACTTTTATTTCTGCTTTATGTTTTCATTGTAAAAACTTGATAGAAAATTTATATTTTTCCTGTTTGTTGAATTAAACTTTGTTATAATTATACTTTTTCTCTTATGTCTTCATAAGAGTATTTATTTGCCAAATTCGGTATCTTAACATACTCCATGACATCATCCCTTTACCTCCATTCATCAACTATCAATTGGTAAAAGTAATTCTATCACAGTTCTTTTTGAGTAGTATGGTATTTGGGAAGAATAACTTATCAGTAACTACTGTTATGTACTCTGGTGTAAGGAAGTTAAAAAAAACTATTGATTAACAAGAAAACTATTTTTATTATTCAGATATATTTCTCATTTAGTAAAAAATGTTATGAAGGCTTTAGTTAAGTTTCTCCCATTAGTATCAGAATGTACCCATAACACAACTGCTCAAAGAATAGATGTACAAGGATGACACTAACAACATGCTAAACTGGATGGAGAAAAGCCCATGGGGCTTGCTTGACCCTACACAAAGAACCAGAGGCAACTGACTAAATCTGAAAACAAGAATGGTTGTCTCTTCCAGGGAAGAACACATGAATTGGTTGTCCAGTACTAAATGGTCAACCCATAAGAACTTTCAATAATAAGTAACATTGTGTGGATTCAACAGGTTATATTTAGGCATATACATGCATATTCCAGATGCATATATGGAATGAAAATTGATTTCAAAACAGGCCATCAATTTGAAAGAGAGCAAAAAAGGTATATGGGGTTTAGAATAAAGAGGGAAGAAGTCTGAAATTAAATTACAATGTCAAAATTAACCAAGCAAAAACACCATGACAACTGTTTGAATTCCATTCCCACTCATATCAGAATGAATATGGATAAGTAATTCATAAAACTTCTTCACATTTATAATCCTGCTTGCTTAGTATTTATCATTTCTAACTTTTTCTAAATAGAACTGTGAATCTATTACTCATTTTACAGCATACACTTCTGTTGATAGAAACATTTTCTCAAAAAGGCTATTTTCAAACCTGATGCTATTTCATACTTTAAATTAATAGACAGTGTTAACTGGAAGCCCATTTTGTCATACAGGTACACATGGAGATGTGTGAGAACATGCACTGTACCAGTTGCTATAAGAAACTCTGAGTAATGAAGACATGACTTATTCTAGGTCTGTCAATATGTGTATCTTTCTTACAATCTTCTTCTTTGCAGTCATTTACCAGATTATAATGCAACATGGAAAAAAACTTAAAAATGACTATTAAAAAAAAAGATAGGCTGAGAGCACTGTGTTTCAAATTTGAATGGAATTGGCTGAGAATTTTCTTCCTTTTGTTTTCCTATTTATTTATTTGAAGCAAGTCCATATGTAGAAAGACAAAACTGGTGACCTTTAAGAAGGCTTAGTAGGTGAAAGTACCTATAATACAAGCTTTATAGCCTGAGTATTATTGGCAGAACCTATAGTGAGGAGAGAAACAGGAAAAGTAGCCTTCTGATCTCCACAAATGAACAGTGGTGTGTGTGTGTGTGTGTGTGTGTGTGTGTGTGTGTGTGTGTGTGTGTACATAAACACACATAATAAATATGAATTTAAAAATAACTCTTATATTGAGATTGTCCAGAATTGTTGGGTGTTGATTCTTGAGATTGTTTTTATGAAAAATCATTTGGAACAATATGAAGTTCTCTACATTGGTATTTTATCATCTGTCCTCTCAACAGATAACTCCTGTCTTCTTCCAATGCATACAAAGAAAAGAAAATTAAAAGTCATCAGAATGGGGAAGGCATACAATGCACATAAAGCTACGCATGCCTCAACTACTCTCCATGACACTTTGAATCCAGGTCCTGCACTACAACAAAGCAGCATTCTTTCTGCCCTTTCCTCAGGAATACCCCACCCTGGCACACAGCATCAAGCCTCAGCTGCTCTCCATGAGTCCCATGCCTTTAAAATCAGCACCGCCTGGGAGATATTGTATGGCATTTGCCAAATTTTGCTTCCAGGTTGAGATGCAACCTTGGATTCTATAGAGCATAACTTCTGATGATGGTACTGAAGAAATAGTTGCAGGAGGTTTCACCTTGTTGTTTCTGGGCTTCTAATAATCACACTGGTTTTTCAGTCACAGAAAACCGGCATCAATTGTCTCAGTAAAGCAGATGTTTCACTTCAGTGATCCTGATTCTTGTTAATCAGAGAAAATTTGTCAGCCCCAGCAGACCAGAAACTATAGGTTTTTAATTCAAAATATCAACAAACACCTGTGATAGAATCTTTGAGGACCTTCTTTTTGAAATCTCATAAGCCAGCATTCATAACAAACATTTTTTTCTCAGTATTACAATCTTCCAAGATCCCACAGGAGAGTCTCATTAAATTCTAAGTACTCACTGGTTTTTCCAGCCCAAACTTATCAAGTATTTCTGCAATCTTCCCCAAAACTAACATGGTTTTGTATATCAGAGCAACACCCCACATTCTTAGTTACCAATTTCAGTTTTCTTTTGCTTTTTAGTGCTCAGAAAATAAAAAAGAGTCCAACTTTGGAAGGGAAGGAATTCTTTCAGTAGACAAGCTGCATCCCATCATTGAGGGAAACCAAGCAGGGACTTGAACAGGGCTTCAAAGGAACACTATTTCATAGTTCACTTTCTGCTGGAGGCACAAAGGTCCTTGCACCCACAGAGCACTAGGGAACAAAGTGAAACATGCAGGATCTCTCCTCAAAAGAAGAATTTCCTGTTTTCCACCCTGAGGGGTGGTAATGGATATTTTTAATGACCTGGTGGGCCATTTTGCTAACTGTGGAAGCAGACGTCACCCTCCATTTGCTATAGAAGCAGACCTCACCCAATTCCACAGTATCCTAGACTTTCTCTCCCTAGAACTTTATCTCTAGCTCCCAGATAATAGAACCCATCCTTAGCAGAAATGTCACATGTACTTTATACCCTGTGTGACCTCTATGCTATTGGTCAGAAACCACACTAGATTCTAGGCCTTTAGTTATAGAACCCACCCTCATGGTCACCTATACTTTGTAAAGGAGTTTCTAAGTAGTCAGACCTTAAACTTTGTTGTGCTCCTGGAATTGGAATTAATTGTTGCCTGGTAATCTAGAATGGAAGTAATCATTGCCTGGATATTTTTTCCAAATTGTAACATGTTTTAAATATGTCAACAGTGACTGGCTGGTATCAGACTCCTCTAGACTGATCCAGGTCGAAGAAGTCAGTATGAACTGAGTTTTCATTCTGACCTCTTCAGTTTGCTTCCCTCCCTGGCCACCTGCAAGGTCCCCTACATGACTCAATCAGCTTTGTTTGTATGTTTGGGTTGTAGGGTATGGTCCTTGAATTTATTGGCCCCTTTTGACTAAATGGGCAGATAAATAAATTGAAAAATTATCACTAAGCAAAGTATTAGGTTCAAATCAGTGGATAAAAACTGACCATGGCTTAGTGGCAAATGTAGCATCAGCATGAGTAAACTTGCAGTGCTTATTTCAGCAGTTGAAAATGATGAAATTTCATATGCACTTATATAACATTTTTGAAAACCCATTCTATAAAATGATCACAAATGGATATTTTCCAAACATATGTACAGACAACTTGTAAAATAAATATTCAGTCCTTATACTTTCCCCCTCATACTCACCTTTTCAGCACACCACAGACTTTTCCCTCACACCTAAACCATAGGAAGTGTTCCATAAAGAGCATTTGATGAACATGCTAGAAGAAACCACATATTTTAGTAGATCAAAGCAGAAAGAAATTGTTTTACTCTTTTAGTCATTCCTGTTTCAGAAGTGCAGAGTTAGACAATGCACAGATTCTATGATTCCATTAAGAAGAAACTTGCAGAGCAGGTAAAAACACAGAAATAGATTGGTGGTCCTCAGAGGGTGAAAACAGGGAGAATGAATATTGACTGCCTGAGGTAGTTATAGGCTCCCTTAAGATGTGCTGATAATATTGTGAAAGTACAGTGTGATGATGAATGTACAATATACTTCAGTGGAGTAATACTAGCATTATTTAGTACTAAACAGAGGATTAAATGTGCTGTATACTATCTTACACTTTAAAATGGATATTAGTTAACTTCCTTGTGTAGGCAGACACCCTAGCCCCGCCCTGAGACAGGTACCAGGTGGACCCTGGACGTGCCCATAAGAGCGTGGTGAAGGAAAGCCAAGGTGACATAAGGGAAGCTTCTTAAAGACAGCTTGTGGAGACCAGAGCCCTTTTTTCTGGCTGCGCTTGCTGGGTTCCTGTCCTCGCTCTGGCCAGCGTTTTGCCCTGGTGTTTTCTTGAATAAAGAGACTTTACCATCCTGGATTACACTTCATCTTTTGGCGCACGCTCCAACCTTTATTCATCATCCCTGTATGTGGATTTACCTAAATTACAACAGAATTTGGAAATTTAAGATTGAGAGTTGTGTTACAAAATGACGCCAAGAGGGGGTTCAAGTCTCTTAGATCTGAACAGTACTTTTTAACTACCTGACTCATTAATTCAGCAAATAAAAGCATGGATAGTGTATATTTATTTTGGAGAACAAATAAACAAAACTGATGGGATTCTTATTTTTAAGAAATTACATTTCCCCAGGAATATGTACCTTTACACTCTCATCACTATTTTTATAAGATTTTATTAAATGTTACTTTAAATCAGGTGTAAAAATTAAGTTTGGATCAGCTATTCTGATAATAACTTTTGAATAGAATTAATTCTTTGTGCTGACTCTACCAAAAAGAAAGTTAAGTCTACTTTTCTTCTATAATAGAGTTTTATCTTTTTAAACCTGGAAGCCTAAAGACACATATTTCAGATATTTTATTCAACTTCAATTTTTCTCTGTAATGAACTCTTTTTCATGCATGCGATGTAAAAATTAACCACAGTATGACAATTTCTCTTCTTTCAAAGCCTGTGGAATCAGTGGATTATCTAACTTTTACAATCTGATATCTCTAGCTAGAAATGTAATTTTCGTAATTCTTTTTCATATTTGAATTGCTCAGTAAAAGAGAGATGAAAATTTAAAAGAAGAACATTCAATATGGATATATCATGACTCTAAGTAACTGGTGCAGCCCTAGGTCTATTGGCAGAGAATGGAAGAGATTCAATGAAGATTTAATTCTTGTCTTAGATGGCTTTTAAATCTTGTCATTGAGTAGTGAAGCCTCAGTAAGATATATATATATATATATATATATATATATATATATATATATGTGTGTGTGTGTGTGTGTGTGTGTGTGTGTGTGTGTGTGTGTGTGTGTGTGTGTGTAGGGATAAAAACATTCCAACAAGCAGGTGGTGAAATGATTCTGACTCTGTGGTTAAAAGCATTTATTTTCTTGCAGAAAATCCTGTCTTAGTTCCCAGCACCTACACAGAGTGTCACAGCAATTTTTATTCTAGTTCCAGGGCTTTTTATGCCTACTTCAGGCCTCTGTAAGTACTGCTTGCACATGATGCCTATGAACATGTAAAGGCAAAATACTCATACAAATTAAAAGATTTTTTTAATTTATAAGACAATGCAGATATAATATATGAGTTGAAAAGTAAAACACAATTTTCAGCACACTGCAATACATGTTATGAAATCATGATATTGTTGGCCGGTACAGGAGTCCTGAAAGGAGATTTAACACAGAAGAAAATCTATTTACAGAAAATGAAAACAATGAGAAAATGAAGCAATGAGAAATATCAAGGTGTGTTTAGTGATATTATTACATTTCACTATATTTTATTATTGATTTTCAACTAGACAATGATGTTATCTCAGAACAGAGGGTTTTTTTTTTTTTTTTTTTTTGGTTTTGGATTTTCGAGGCAGGGTTTCTCTGTGTAGCTTTGGAGCCTATCCTGGCACTCAATCTGGAGAACATGATGGCCTCAGACTCACAGAGATCTGCCTGCCTCTGCCTCCCAAGTGCTGGGATTGAAGGCATGTGCCACCATGCCCGGCACAGAGGGATATTTATTACTTTTTGTCCATCAGTAGTGTGTGTGGGGATGTGTGTGTGTGTGTGTGTGTGTGTGTGTGCTCATATGTGAATATATCTCTGTTTCTGCAGGAAGAGGCCAGAGGAGGATTTCAGGTATCTGACTCTGCCAATCTGCCTTATTTCTTTGAGAAAGTGTCTCTCACTGAACCTGGAGCTATGTTTGTGGTCAATAACCAGCAAACCCCCAGCCGTCTTGTTCCCCCTTTCCATCCTCCATGTTACTGGGGTTGCAGGTATGTGGCCATGCTTGGTGTTTTATGTGTCTGGTAGTTTGACCTAGGGACCTCATAAGTAGCAAGCAGTGCTTACCTGTTGAGACACCTCTCTCGCTCCACCATGTACTGTTCTATATACCCTATTACTGTTTTTGCCTTATTCTGACAGTTACGTAGTAGCAAACAGGACTATTTTGGCTTTGTTATCTAGTCTATTTGTGATGGTATCTACAAGAATTCTTTTATATGTTTTCTAAATGGTTTAAAGTCACTCCTTTTAGTACCTCTTTGTTAGGAATACATGCAATTTTGAAGAAAATCGTGTTTTTAAATTCTTTTATTTACCTTCTTATCTCATCTGTATTTACCTTTTAAAGCAGAATGTGGTTGGGCACTATGTTTCCATTCACAAGCCTTGCTGAGTTACAAGACCTAGGGAAACTCATTTTGTTCTCAATACTTTGAAAACAAGCCACATGGGGAATTCCTCATTTGTTTCAGCTTGTGGATTTACTTCTAAGACTAGTACATGCAGAATTAACTACAGGGGATCAAAATTTTAAGATGAAGCTTAGGCCATCTTTTTTTTTTCTTTTAAACATGAAGCTGTCTTAGAACACTTCCAAGTGACAAATTATTTGATCTACTAAGGAATCCAGCTCAACAGCTAAACACTGCAGACCACAAAGTTGATAGGTTACATTACTTCTTACAACAAATGTTCTACCAACCTTTTGAATCCAACCTAGAATATCACAGTATCACAAGTAGAAAAAAAATTTATCTTCCACTTAGTTTTCATGCCAAACATATGTTTTAAATGTTAACAAAAATCTTCGGCAACATATCAGAAGGAATGATATTAAGCATCACACATATAACTCTGGTGAAGCTTAGTCTTCTTCTATGCATGATGTGTCATCATCTCCTTCCAGGGGTGGCATTTCCTCAGTTACAGCAGCACTGGTATCATCCATAGTAGGACCATCTCCATCAATACATAGACCAAGCTTCATTGTCCTGAAGATTTTGTTAGCATGTGTCTGGAGATCTTCCAGACTGAAACCAGAAGACAGGAGTGTAGTTTTATACAGTAATATCACCAGATCATTCACAGACTGTCATTCTTGTCAGCCTCTGCCTTTTGTTGTAGGGTTTCAATAATGGAGTGGTCAGGGTTTATCTCCATGTGCTTCTTTGCTGCCATGTAACCCATTGTTGGGTTGTGTCTGAGAGCACCACACCACAACACTGAAGCAATTCTGTCTTTAAATTCTGATGATCAAAATATAATTATGAAAATTAACACAGTTAAACTGTTATTAAATTTAAATATTTTTATTAAATTACAATACAAAAGGCGTTGGTGGCACACAACTTCAATCCCAACACTCGAGAGGCAGAGGCAGGCAGATCTCTGTGAGTTCTAGGTCAGCCTTGTCTCCAGAGCGAGTGCCAGGATAGGCTCCAAAGCTACACAGAGAAACCCTGTCTCAAAAGACCAAAAAACAAATTACAATACATAAAGGTCACAAACCTTAACTGATTTATAAAAAAGCATATAAAGCTTGAATTCTTTATGAGAAGAATGGAGAGTTATATGGTAATGAAGTGCTTTACTATGCTTAGATTAAAATAAAGACAAATATTCTTAGTCAAACAGTCAGTAGTAGTTTAAATATCTTTAATTGCATAAAATTCTGAAGTTACAAGGACCAATTTTTACTAAACTAACTTATTAAGCATATTTTCAAAAAATAAAATCGTCTCTACTTTTTAAAGCCATTATACTGATATAATTGAGACTGGCTATGACAGAAAGATTTTTGACACTGATAGATAAAGGATGATGGCAAGATAAATATATGGAGCCTTCAAGAGTAAGAGTATCCATGAGCTTCAATAAATAAAGACACTGCCACTCTTCATGCCATGTCTTAGAAAGTTCTCACACTGAAGTGAGAAACAAGATGAATCTTCCATGAAGAACTGAGAGATAGATAGATAGAGAGAGAGAGAGAGAGAGAGAGAGAGAGAGAGAGAGAGAGAGAGAGAGAGGAGAACAAAATAAGACTAAAGGCTACACATTTAGTTGAAATCTCCAGGAGTCTTTCACTACTAGAATAAATTATGACAGAGCCTTGCCCCTTTTGATGGACGGTGTCAGATATTCACCCAACATGATGCCACAACAACAGTAAGATCATTAAAAAAATACATGAAGTTAAATGTTATATGTGTTTGTGTTTGACAAAGTCTTTATTTATTTCTAATATGCTACTTTCTCACAGATGTTTATTTACTGTGAAACAAACATAATTCTAGAGAAAAAACAACTGCATTAGATAAAGGCACAGTTGATGTATTAAGTATGAAATTTAATGATCTATATCAGAAAAAACGGAGAGGTGAATTAAAGCAGTATTATTGTTGTATTAATTACTGTTGAGAAGGTAGGATTGGGTAGTCATAGTGAGTCAGCACAGGGCTTTAGCTGGTTTCTAACCTTTTGGCTGCCCATTTTTGTATTTCAGTCTCCACTATACCATGTTTGAGAAAAGTGGCCAATGTTTTGTTTGTTTGTTTGTTTTTTGGAAAACCTACTGAAGAAAGGCAGGCAGTCAAAGGAGGAAGAAAGTGAGGGGAAAAATCTGCACTATGTGGCTGATTTCCAAGGGGAGCTTTTGGTGAATGAAGAAGTAGAACATGAAAAGCTTATGTTTTCGTGCCAATTTTTCTTTGAAAGAATCTCTATATTAAATAAAAGAATATTTTCCACACTGCCTCAGAATTGATAGTTGTTATGCTTTGATTTGAAACTTTAAGTCCTTTAAAATATTTTTGATCGTACATTTATGTGTTGTTTGTTTGTCTTGACAATTATATTCCTTTCCTGAGAAGGAAATGTTCTTAACATTCTGCATATTCTTTCTATTGATATATATTACAGATGATAGGGATGGATATCAGATGAATGACTTAGATCAAGATGCAGGGTCAAAGCTATTTATAGTTAACAGAAAATACTGATTGTCATGTTGACATGAGAAGCCAATTCCTTATAAGAGTTTTCTATTTCAGGTGCATGCTTCAATATTTTCTTTTTCATATGAGATACTGGTATTAACACACTCATAAAATAAATATTACCTCTAGTAATAACCAAATTGAAAATGATTTTACTGGGGGAGAACCTAATATTGTAGTTGATAAATGGACTTGATAATAAATTGCCCCCTAAATTCTTCTGTTTAGATTCATAGGTTACTACATCTCTTAACCCTCACCAAAGAGTTTCTTCTTGCCATAGATATAAATTTGTTCAGAGACCTACAATTCCCTACAATTTGTTCAATTCCCTACAGGGAATAAAAGACTCTGGCATTCTCAGCATTAAATGTGGCAACCATATTTCATCTCCTTTCCCTCAAGGTTCCAAGATCATCATGGAGGAGGGGGTGGAAAGATCAGAAAAGACAAAGGGAGTAGCCATCTACAAGAGAACATGAGAGGACTGTTTCACACCTGAACTAACAAAAGCTCCATGCACATGGCCTGATCAAGATCAATTTCTGCCAAATCACAACATGAGTTTTGGAAGGGCTTAGGGAGTCCCACCCCAACTTAAGGAGCTATTTTACAGTTTCTGGATGATGTGAGAGGGCAAGGAAGTTTGTTTTGGGGGGCTGCTCCAAAGAGGCGACCCATGCCTAAGTAGTTGGTCCTACAATCACCCACATACAGAAAGAGAACAAGAAGTAGATAGTAAAGGTGGTATGGAGGATATGGGAGGAACTTAAGGGATGGGCATGTGAGCAGATTTGCTCCCAAACACATTTTATGCCATACACAAAATTTTCAAGGACTAGAATTTTATTTTTAAAAGATCAGTTTATGAATTCTAGGACAAAATCTTTTTATATGAGTCTGCTATGAACAGACACGAGTACATGCATATGAAGGAAAAGCTGACAAACTTACATTTTAAGAAAAAAATCTTGATGGATAATTTATAGTTTAGAATTTAAGGTCTACTTGATGTTTGTCTTTCTAAATATAATTCATAGAATTTCCTGGGCTACAATAATTTGTCCAACTTCGCATATTTAGTCTTTGCCTTTTCCAATTGTAGAAGTTGAAGAATCAAAAGTCCTACTCCTTTGTTGTATGGGATAAAGTTTACCCATCAGCCTAATTGTTACTTGACCTACTTTTATTATCTTCCTCTGTAACAATTGTGATCTCTATCTCTCATACATATCCCCCATTCCCTTGGTCCCTAAGAAAGGTGGCCAGTAGATTAAGAAAAAAAACTTAAAGAGTAGTGTGTTTACAACGGTCACAGGAGATAATTTTTAAAAAATCATGAAGGTTTTAATTTGTGGGGGAAAGTGTTTTGCTGCTTGAATTTTCTTAATAACTCATGGTTGCTATGTGATCTACTCTTGAAAACAGAATAGAGGGGAAGTCAGGCAGAGCTGGGTCATTAAAAGAGGTTTTCAGAAATACTCTTATTCTTCACTGTTTTAGCTACAAAATACAGCACATCAAATATTCTTTGACTTAGAGGCTAATACCACTTAACATTGTTTTTTTTTTTTTAAATTAAGAACACTACAATAATGATTTTCTAGGTGACCATTTATTTATCAATTATTAGGCAGGTGTCTACAGGATAGCTACAATTAGACTAAAGATACAGAGAATGAACAGAATAATGACTCTTGTTCAAAAAATAGAATATGGTGGCACATAGGCATTTTTCTGGCTGTTCAGTGCTTTAATCAAACATAAATCGGCATTAATAGTTCTCTCTCCTCTCTTCATTTCCCCTGAATTACCTCTTTTATTTTGTGAAATTATTTTTAATATCCTGATCAACAGGTAGAAATGTATCTTTTGAGATGTAAGTTTCCCCCTCTGAGAGTGCCGTGTATCCTGTCTGCACTACTGCTCTGATGGTGATGTTTATATGCATGGTTGGGAAAGCAGAAGAGACAGCCTTCACTAGACAAATGCTGGAAGGAAGCCTGTCCCACTGTATTAGATACTTGGTAAAATGTGAAAAGAAAAGAAACTGAAGGTTTTATGTTCTCTCAGAGCATTTTTATCTGCTTGAGACACAGAGTTGGAAATGGAGCCTAACATAGACAACTCCAGAACACAAAACAACTCCTTTCTTACCTTCTCTCTTCCATCCTCTATTAAAGATTATCTAATGTCATGTTTCTGCATCATACCAGTATTTTAGATTACTATCTAAACAATTATGTTTTTTGTAAAAAAGTAGTTTTTAGTGGGTTTCTTAGAAGTTTTATCACACTTACTGTAAAATCATAGGCTAACTTGCCCATATTTTACAGAAGACAAAAGGTAAATCCTTTTTTTCTTTTTCCATACAATATATTTTGATCATAACTTTCCACTCTGCCAAATCCTCTCCACATCCCTGCCCACCAACTTTATATTCCTTCTTTCTTTCTGAAAGACAAAACAAAACAAAGCAAACATTGGAAATGAAAATCAAAACCAAGCCCCAAATCCAATAAGACAAAGATACCAAACCAAACAAAAAGTACACACAAAACTCAATGGATCCCATTTGATTTGGGCTAACTACACCTGGACAAGATGCCTGCCCTGTCCCAGCAGCTATCAATTGCCAATATTCATGGCTGCGGATAAAAATTTGTGTCTACTTCTTATTCTCTGTGCTGGGATGTTACCTGGTTTGGACTTGAACATGTCTTGTGCATAGTGTCACAGTCACCTTGAATTCATGTTTGTATTTATAATGCTGTGTCTAAAAGATATGGTTTCTCATAGTCATCTAATCCCTTTAGTACTTAACTCTTTCTGCCTCCACTCTTTCTGCCTCCTCTTCCCAATTAATCCTTGGGCCAGAAGAGGAGGGTTTTGATAAAATCATCATAGGTAAATGCCCCAAAGTCGCTCACTCTCTTCATATTGTCCAGTTGTGAGTCTTTGCCTTAAGTACAATCTACTAAAAGAAGCAAATTCTCTGATGATTGTTGAATAATACACTGATACCCATTTTATTAGCACAATAATAGAAGTTTATCTGTAGGCCCTATGACCAATTTAACTTTATCTTCCTTGTACCTAACATTGTCATAATGAGTTCTATCTCATGGGGTGAATCTTAACTTCCCAATGTGTTGGTAAAAGTACAAGAAATACAACCATTCAGTTTGATAGTTAATGTAGTCATCCACATTGATAATACAATCCCCTAGGTTTAAAGCCAAAACAATCACTCTGATTGACTGGCAATAAAAATCCTACATTGTGTGTAGTTAGGTAGGTTAATATTTAATGCAGCCATACAATTTTCTTTCTTTTATTTTTTCTATTTCTACTATCTATTATGTTTGAAATTTTGTTGTTAACATCTATTAAATTAAGGTGTCAATATAGTCATTAAAATGGTAAGTGAAATTATGTAAACAGAATCTAATATGTTGCAAAAAACAGCAATTGCAGATACCAATATACATTTTATATATACTCAACAGACCTAAATACTTCTCGAGTTTTAAATATAATGACAGATATCCAGTGAATTATGAGCAGTGTTCCTGGAAATTATTAAAAATCAGGAGATTTGCTGTCTCACAGAAGTTTTTTTAATGAAATTAGAAGAAAATCTAACTGAGAAGACAATCACTGAGTCATTCTATTTCATTCAGTTCTTTAGTTCAAAAATTAATTTGTTGTGTATTTGTTCTATGGAGATTGTCTACTGGACATACCACCCTTCTTCCTCCACTTACATTCTTTTGTTCACTCTGCTTTTAAACACATGACAGCTATTTAAATAGACAATTGACTCCTGGATTTTCCTTAGGTGTACTACACTTGTAAATTCATTTAAAATGGTGTTTTAAGTGGGTAACTTATAAATGTTCATATTTGCAGTTGTTGTTTTCTAAGTTCTATTATATTATTTTCTTTTATTTTAAACTATTATTTTTGTCATATGTTACTTTAGCCTACTTTTAAATTTATGTAACATTCTATTCTAAGAAGTAATTTATTGATCCATTCTACTATGATTGACATTTGGTATATATCCAAACTCTTCTATAAAAGTTGCTGAACAAAGCCATTTTTATAGTTTCTCTAGAGATAAATTTAGGGGTGGAATGATTGAGTTGTAAAATATGCACGTTTTTATTTTTATACCCAAAGTTTATTTTATCAGCTTACACTCATATCGGTATATGTTACCGATTCTTAGACATATTGTTCATTATCTTATTAATAAATAGGCCACTTAAACTGGGTGATTTGAGAGGAGCTCAGTTAAAGGTTCATTTACAGAAGGTAAAATAAAATAGAACCCAGCAAGAGACAGCAGAAAGTCCATATACATCTGTACAGAAAGCAGAATTATATGCAATTCTTATGGTGCTTATGGATTTTACGGAACCTCTTAATATAGTTACTGATTCCCAATATGAAGAAAGAGTCGTCTTGCACATAGAGACTACAGAATTTGTCCCTGATAATACTGAACTAACCTCGTTGTTCTTACAGTTACAGGAAACAATCAGAAACAGAAGTAAACCACTGAACATTATGCATATCAGATCCCATACGGGTCTGCCAGGCCCACTGGCACAAGGCAATGATGAGATCGATCGTTTATTGATTGGCACTGTGCTAGAAGCCTCAGAATTTCATAAAAAGCATCATGTAAATAGCAAGGGTTTAAAGAAGGGCTTCTCCATCACTTGGCAACAAGCCAAGGAGATAGTGAGAAACTGTCCTACTTGTTCCTTTTATAACCAAACTCCACTGCCAGCAGGATGTAATCCTAAAGGCCTTCGGAGGAATGAGATCTGGCAAATAGATGTTTTTCACTTTACAGAATTTGGAAATTTGAAATATGTGCATCATACCATTGACACATTCTCAGGTTTCCAATGGGCTACTGCTCTCAACTCTAAAAAAGCTGATTCCGTTATTACACACCTACTGGAGGTGATGGCAGTTATGGGCATACCGGCGCAGATAAAAACTGACAATGCTCCAGCATATGTCTCCACAAAAATGGAACAGTTTTTCAAATATTATAACATTAAGCATGTCACAGGTATATCACACAACCCTACAGGACAAGCAGTCGTCGAAAGGTCTAACAGGACACTTAAGGAGATGCTCCATAGGCAAGTTGGTAAGTCGAAACCCCCCAAACATAGATTACATAATGCCTTATTAACGCTAAACTTTCTTAATGCCAATGACAGTAGGCAGACAGCTGCGGAAAGACACTGGACTACGGAAAAAACTGCTAAACTGAACCAACCAGTGTATTACAAAGATGTGCTGACCTCGGTATGGAAACCTGGACATGTATTACGTTGGGGTAGGGGTTTTGCATTTGTCTCCACAGGAGAAGAAAATCTTTGGATACCATCAAAATTGATCAAGATTCGAGTTGAGGGAGATAACCCACTCGACAAGGATGACTGACAGGTATTTTCTGAGGAACCCCCCTCTATAAGTCAAAGGACACGACATGTATGGATACTCAAGGAAAGAACGTAGCTATAACCATCGAACAAAAGGAACGTGCTATACGGTAAAATTTACAGCTGTCTCTCGAATAACTCTGTGTCTATTCATTTCCTAGTTCCTATTCAACTAAATCAAGACTGGATTTAGAGTTGGATTTGGCTTTCCTACTCTAAAATCCAAGCATGTTATTTAACAACATTTAAAAGTTTCTGTGTTATATCAAGAAGCCAATTGCTATAATACAGAATAAATAAAGAATAAGAGGACTATCTTTGTTTTTTCTTGGCTTTTTCTTTCACACCCTCTCATAATCGTTGTTCGTCAATGTTCGACAAGGTTCGTCAAGGTACCTTTCCCGGTACACATACATAAACAAGCGAACATTTCTCTGATGACACTTATGTTTGAGTCCCATACAGCCAACAAGACCCAGCCTGACAGCAATCCCTACATGCTCCGGAAAAGGAATTGGACTACACCTCCCCGACTGCACTGGATTCAATTCACTCTGTTTCGACTGACACTCCAACCAGAACCTCGAGTAACGACTTCAATCAACTTGAGGATTTCAACGTAGATCTTCAATCAAACAAATCTCATCTAACATGGACTAGACATAACTCATTAGAGACTTTCCCTGTACTGGCATTTTTTTTTCCCACAGGGCCCCCACATGACTACCATCATCCCATTTCAGCAGGAAGTAACCTAGAAGATGCTACGCCCCTGTTCCCCATTATTGTGTATTAGGGTAGTGTAAGCCTAGTTAAGAATGACCTTATTGTTTAGAGTTGGGATTGGAAGAAGGTGTTCAAGTTAGACACTTTTTCCACATAACTTTAAGACTTAGCTATAATAGACATAGGATGTACCATAGCAGATTATTGTATCTTCTTGTATTTCACCCTTATGATTGTTAGTTTTGGATATTTTACACTATTAAGTTTTAATCCTCTCTTAGACTAAAAGGGGAATTGTAGGGAGTCCAATAGTCCTGGGGCAGGTACCAGGTGGACCCGGGGACTCGCCCAGAAGGGCGTGGTGAAGGAAAGCCGGGGTGATGTAAGGGAGCTTCTTAAGGGGCTGCACGTGGGGAGGCTGGCCCCTTTTTTTCTGGCCGCGCTGGCTGGGTTCTATAACCTAGCTCTGGCCTGTGTTTTACCTTGGTGTCTTCTGGAATAAAGAGACAATAATCTTACACGTGGCGCCCAAGAATCTCACGACCCTGAAGAGCCAACGGGCATCCAGGAGAATCAGTGAGTTACTCCCCTCCACCGCCCCGCGGTGTCGCGGTGTAGGCATGAGATCTGCCCGCTCGCTGACCCACCCGCTTCCAGGCCCCACTCTTCCACTCCCCTCGGACACCGTTGCAGCGAACAGCAGGGCTCTTGCCTAATCTCGCCACTGGGACTTCTGACCCGCAGCGTGAGAACTGCCCACCCTGGCTTTGTCTGGCCCTCCGGCTACCTGGGAGAATTCTCCCAGGCACTCACTTTAGATAGCCACCTGTGTGCTTCTTAAAAACAGATAATGGGCCGGCTTATACCTTTCAAAAGTTCCGGCACTTCTGCAGACAGATCTGAAGTCAAGATACCTGCATACCTTCATCTAGCATCTGGTGGAAGTAGAAGCAGACACCCACAAGTAATCACTGAAATGAATTTGAATCCAGTTGCAGAGAAGAATGAGTGATGAGCAAAGGGGTCCAGACCAGGCTGGTGAAACCCACAGAAACAGATGACCTGAACATACTGGAACTCTTCTTCCCCAGACTGATAGCTGGGATAACAGCATGGCACTGATCCAGACCCCAGGAACATAGGTTTCAATGAGGAGACCTCAAAATTCTATGGGACCTCCTGTAGTACTTCATTACCTATCCCTAGATACTCCCTAAGCCAAGACACATGGGGGTCGGCCTAGCCCCTATCCCAAAGGATTTGATAGACTCTGATGACTGCCTATGGAAGAACTCACCCTCCCTGATGAGCAGAAACAATTATGTCATAGGTAGGGTTTTATTTGGAGGGGTAGTAGGGGAGAAGGAGAGGGAGGGGAAATGGGATTCACATGTGAAACAATCTTGTTTCTAATTCAAATGAAAAAAAAGAAATACCCCTCTCTGGGAACTCCTGTCTGCAGGCATGTGGACTGGGCCCCAGTGGACCAAGCAAGCATGAGTCTGCTGATATACCTGGACTACTCCCTCCCCAACTCAGGGAAGAGGTGAATTTTGGCCCCTCCTTGGACACAACTTCTACTGGCCTACTCTGGGAACCCCTGTCCTGGGTCTATAGGCAAGTGAACTCGCCTCTGAGGACCTAACAACCACAAATCTGCTGAGATCTCTGTGTTAGTTCAGATCCCACCCACCTGGAGAGAGAGTGCCTCAGACACACCTGCACCGACCATGAGACCCATCAGAGTATCAGACCCTCTTGCACCCACCGAAAGAGAATGTTGGACCCCATGCATACCAGGGGAGGAAGAGATACCAGCTACACACACTGGAAGAAGAGAAGAAAAGACAAAAATAATAGAACACATTCAACAACAGAAAAACTAACATGACACCACCAGAGTCTATGCTAGGAAGACCTGAACATTCCAACACAGATGAAGTAGAACAGAACGACCTTACAAACAACTTCATGAAGATGATAGAGCCCCTAAGAGAGGAAATAAGAAAATCCTTCAAAGAAATGGAAGATAATACAAAACCAAAAATTGTAAGAAACAATTTAAACAGTGGAAGATTTGCAAGCAGAGATAGAGACAATAAAAAAACAGAGTCAGAAGGAAACCTGGAATTAGAAAACATGTGTAAACTACAGAAGCAAGTATAACCAAAAGAATACAACAGATGGAAGAGAGAAATAAATTCATTGACCAAGAAAATTTAAGTCCAAAAAAATACCTAACACAAAATATCCAGGAAATATGGCACACTGTGAAAAGGCCAAAGCTAAGAATAATAGGTATAGAAGAAGGTGAAGAAACCCGCATCAAATGTACAGAAAACATATTCAACAAAATCATAGAAGAAAAGTTTCCCAACCTAAAGAAAGACATGACAATAAAGGTACAAGAATGCTATAGAACACCAAATAGATTGGACCACAAAAAATTTCCTCACCACATAATAATTAAAACACAAAACATGCAGAATAAAGAAAGAATATTAAGAGCAGCAAAGGACAGAGACTAAGTAACATATAAAAGCAAACCTATCAGAATTATACCTGACTTCTCCATGGAAACTCTGAAAGCAAAAATTCCTGGATAGATACTCCACAAACACTAAGAGACCATAGATAACAGCCCATACTACTTTAACCAGCAAAGGTTTCAATCACTATAGATGGAGAAAACAAGATATTCCATGACAAAACCAGATTTAAACAATACATAGTCACTAATACAGCCCTACAGAAAGTACTGGAAGGAAAACTCCAACCTAAGGAGGCCAACTACAGACAAAAATATAGGCAATCGATAATGCCACTTTAACAAAAGCCAAAAGAAAAAGCAGGGTAAATACACACACAATACCATCAACAACAACAAATCAAAAAAGACTTAACACTCAAAGGTCCTTAATTTTCAACAATATTAATGGTCTTAACTCACCTATTAAAAGACAAATGCTAACAAAATGTATAGGAAGACAGAATCCATGCTTCTGCTTCATATAAGAAACATACCTCAACTTCAAAGACAGACATTACCTCCTCTGAGTAAATGGTTAGGATAAGATTTTGCAATCAAATAGACACAAGAAACAAGCTGGTGTAGCTATCCTAGTATCTAACAAATTACACTTCAAACTAAAATCAGTCAAAAGAGTGGGAGAAGGTCATTTCTTATTCATCACAGGAAAAATTCATCAGGATGAAGTCTCAATTCTGAAAAATGTTTGCCCCAAATACAAAGGCACCCACGTTCATAAAAGAAACATTATTAAAACTAAAATCACACACAAGACCTCACACAGTTACAGTGGGAGAATTCAACACCCCGCTTTTACCACAAGACAGGGCTACCAGACAGAAAATTAACAAAGAGACAAAGTAACTAACAGAAATTATGTTATAATTGGGATTAAAGCCATCTGTAGAACATTCCATCCAAACACAAAAGAATATACCTTCTTTTCAGCACCATATGTAACCTTCTCTAAAATTGACCACATACCCAGCATCATAACAAACCTCAAAATGTAGAAAAAAATTGGAATAAGACCCTATGTCTTATCAGACGACCATCCTTTAAAGTTAGAATTCAACAACAACACAAAATGCAGAAACTCTACAAATTCATGGTAATTGAACAACGCACAATTGCACCATTGCTGGGTCAAAGTAGAAATAAAGAAATAAATTAAAGACTACCTAGAATTCAATGAAAATGAAGACACACATGCCCAAACTTATGGGACACTTTGAAAGTGGTACTAAGAGGAAAGTTCATAGCTCTAAATGCTCACATGAAGAAACTAGATAACAGTCACACCAGAGAATTGATAGCACAGCTGAAACCCCTAGAACAAATAAAACAAATTCCTCCTAGAAGAGTAGTCTCCAGGAAATAATCAGAGGACAGAGATCAATAAAGTAGAAACAAAGAAAACAATTCAAAGAATCAAAGTAACAAAGAGTTGGTTCGTCAAGATAATCAACAAGATAGACAAACCTTTATCCAAACTAATGAAAAGGCTGAGAGAGAACATGCAAAATAACAAAATTAAAAATAGAAAGTGGGGCATAACAATGGACACAGAGGAAATCCAGAGAATCTTCAGGTCATACTTTGAAAACCTGTACTCTACAAAATTAGAAAATCTAAAGGAAATGGACAATTTTCTGGTTAGATATCACCTACCAAAATTGAATCAAGAACAGATAAACAACTTAAACAGACCTAAAACACTTAAGTAAATAGAAGCAGTCATCCAAAGTCTCCAAACCAAAAAAAAAAAAAAAAAAAAAAAAAAAGTGCAGGGCCAGATAGATTCAGTGCAGAATTCTACCAGAAATTCAAAAATTGCTAATACCAATACTCTCCAAATTGTTCCACACAATAGAAGCAGAAGGTTCATTGTCAAACTCTTTTTACAAGGCTTTAATTACCTTGGTATCCAAACAACACAAGGGAACAACTAAAGAAAGAGATCTACAGATCAATATTCCTCATGAACACTGATGCAATAATACTAAATAAAATACAGGCAAACCAAATCCAAGATCATGTCAGAAAAATCATCCACCATGAATAAGTAGGCTTCATCCATGGGGTGAAGTTTGGTTCAGCATATAAAAATCTAAAATCCATATAAACAAACTGCAAAGGCAAAACCATATGATCATCTCACTAGATGCTGGGAAAAGCCTTTGTCAAAAGCTAAAACCTCTGCATGATAAAGATCCTAGAGAGATCAGGGATAACAGGAACATACCTGAAAATAATAAAAAAAAAAATATACAGTCAACCAACAGCCAACATCAAACTCAATGGAAAGAAACTCAATGTGATTCATATAAAATAAAGAAAAACACTGTATCAATAGCTCTTCAATATTGTACTTGAAGTTCTAGCTAGAGCAACAAGACAACAAAAGAAGATCAAGGGGATACAAATTTGAAAGGAAGAAGTGAAACATTCACTAGTTTCAGATGATATGATAGCTTATATAAGTGACATGAAAAACTCTACCAGGGAACTCCTACAGTTGATAAATAACATCAGCCAAGGGGCAGGATACAAGATTAACAAAAAAAGTCATTGAACCTACAATATACAGAGGATAAATGGGCTGAGAAAGAAATCAGAAGAACATCACCCTTTACAATAGCCAAAAATGACATAAAATATCTTGGAGTAACATTAACCAAGCAAGTGAAAGATCTGTATAGCAAAATCTTTGAGTCTTTAAATAAAGAAACTAAAGAAGAGATCAGAAAATTTAAAGATCTCACATGCTCTTGGATAGGTAGGATCAAAAGAGTAAAAATAGTAATCCTGACAAAAGCAATCTACAGATTCAATGTTAATTCCAGCAAAATAGCTGCATAATTCTTCACAGATCTTGAATGAACAATACTCAACTTTATATGGAGAAATAAAAGATCCAGGATAGCCAAAACAACCCTGTACAAAAAACATTCTTTGGAGGCATCACCATCCCTGAATTCAAGCTCTATTATAGGGCTATAGTCCTGTAAACACCTTGGTATTGCCACAAAATAGACAGGTGGACCAAATATAATTGGAAACCCTGATAAACAACATACCTACAAACACCTGATTTTTGAGAAAGAAGCTAAAGTTATACAATGGAATAAAGACAGCATCTTCAACAAATGGTGCTGGCATAATTGGATGATGGCATGTAGAAGACTGAAGACAGATCCATGTCTATTGCCATGCACAAAACTTAAGTAGAAATGGATCAAATACACCAACATATATCCAGTCACACTGAACCTATTAGAAGAAAGAGTTGGAAGTACTCTTGAATAGATTTGTACAGGAGACCACTTCCTGAACACAATACCAGTTGCACAGACACTGATTTCTACAATTAATAAATGGGACCTCCTGAAACTGAGAACCTTCTGTTAGCCAAACGGCACAGTCAACAACACAAAATGGCAGCCCACAGGATGGGAAAAGATATTCTTCAACTTCACATCAGAAAGAGGGCTGATCTCCAAATTTGCAAAGAACTCAAGAAACTTGTTTCTAAAACACCAAATAACCCAATCAAAAAGTGTGGTAAATAGAAAATTCTCAATAGAGGAATATAAAATGGCTGAAAGACACAAGAAAGTGCCCAACATTTTAAACCATCAGGGAAACACAAATCAAAACAACTCTGAGATACCATCTTATCTCTGTCAGAATGGGTAAAATAAAAACACCAATGACAGTAATGTTGGAAAGGAAGTGGGGAAAGGGGAACATTCCTCCACTTCTAGTGGGAATGTGAACTTGTACAGCTGCTTTGGAAATCAGTATGGATATTCCTAGGGAAAATTGGAGTCAGTCTACCACAAGTCCCAGCATTTCAGCTCTTAGGCATATATCAAAAAGATGCACATTAATATAATAAGGACATCTGTTCAACTATGTTCATTGCAGCATTGTTTGTAATAGCCACAACCTGGAACCAAACTAGATGCCACTCAACTGAAGAATGGATAGAGAAATGGATAGATACATTTAGACAATGGAGTACTACTCAGCAGAGCAAAACAATGGACTCTTGAAATCCCCAGGCAATTGAATGTAACTAGAAGAAACTCTTCTGAGTGAGGTAACCCAGTCATAAAAAGACAAACATAGTATGTACTCACACATATGTGAATTTTAGACATGGAGGAAATGATTCCCATCCTACATTCCACACCTCCAGAGAAGCTAGGAAACAACGAGGACCCTAAGAGAGACATGCATGGTCCCCTGGATAAGGGGAAAGGGACAAGATCTTCTGAGAAAATTGGTAGTATGGGTGGAGGGAGGGAGGAGAATGAGAAGGGGAGAAGAGGAGGGATGAGGAAGACATGAGAGAGTATGAAGGTGGGGTTGGGAGAAGAATAGAGGAGAGCAAAATAAGAGTTACCCTAAAAGAGTGAGCCATTATACATTTAAATAGAAATCAGACACTAGAGAAATGTGCAGAGATCTACAAGGATAACACCAACTAACCATCTAACCAACAGTGGAGATGCTACTTTAAATGTCCTCTCCTTATAATGAGATTCATGACTAACTTATATGCCATCCTAGAGACTGCATCCAGTGGATAATAGAATTAAAAGCAGACTCCCACAGCTAAACACTGAACTGAACTGGAACCCTGTTGCAGACAGGGAGCAGTGATAAGCAAAGTAGTCAAGACCAGGAGGTGAAACCTACAGAACAAGGGGGAGCTAATGGTTTCCAGACTAACAGCTGGGAAACAAGCAGTTGATCTGGACCCCCATGAACATGGGTGTCATTGAGGAATTCTTGGAAATTTATGGGATGTATTGTAGTAGATCAATATTTTCCCTAGCATAGGAACGGACTTTGGTGCCCAATCCACATAGAGGGATACTCCTCTGCATAGACCCATGGGGGAAGGGTTATGCCCTATCCCAAAGATATGACAGACTCTGAGGCCTCACCCTCCCTTGGGAGCATAAAGTGTATGGGATAAATAGGGTATTAGTGGGGGAAGTGGAGGGGGGAGGGAGAGGGAACAAGGATTGACATGTGAAACAATCTTGTTTCTAATTTAAATTAAAAATAGAGAAAAATAAAATATAATATATAAAAATAAATACCTTTCTCAGTGCACATTCTTAAACTTTTATGTGGAATTTTGTTAAGGAAAAATGGTAAACAATATATTGTTTATGAAGTTTACACATTATTTGATTACAAATTATTAGTCATTTACAATTGTAAATATAATACTGATTTTTCAATGTGACATTTTATTCCATTTAAAATCGCATGACACAATTATTTTTCTATGGGTAACAATTTATCCCCCATTGACTTGTAAAGTAGTTACTTAACTATGGAATCAGTTCTTTCATAGAATTAGTTGGTATATTGCATGTTGTGACATCAGAGTGTCCAATTCCCTTATGCTTATCTATTTGTTTCTTTCTGAGTTGGTAACATACTCTATGAGTTATTACAACTTTATCATCACAAAGTAATACATGAAGAACAAATTAATCTTTAGAAGAATTTCTTGTTTCTAGATTAGTGTTTCTCAACCTTCCAAATGCTATAGAACTTTCATACAAGTCCTCATGTTTTGTTAAGTCCAATCATAAAATTATTTTCATTGCTATTATATAACTTTAAATTTTTTACTACTATGAATCACAATTTCAATATCTGATATACAGGATATCTGATAAACAATCCCCATGAACAGGCCATTTGACACCCAAAGGGCTTACAACCCACAGGTTGAGAAACACTCTTCTCAAGTATTGTTTTTAGTAGTTGCCACTGAAGTTTGAAGATCTTTTGAAAAAGTTTTCTGTTATGTTGTTTATAAAGAATCAACTCTATATATTTGATTAAAATTATGCTATCAATCCATTTATTTAGATGTTTTACATATTTTCAATGGTTTTACAAATTTCTACAAAGTTGTTTTGTTATACTTAAAGCTTTGTTCTTATGTGATTTAATTTTGTAGATATGTTAAACATTACTTATCTTACTTCAACTTATGTTTGTTATTGTTAAATTTTTATTATCTGCTTTAAATTGATTATAACATGTAGTAAGTCTTAAATTTAACAAATAATGTTTTCTTTGACTCTTATAGTATGAAATTCATTATTTGCAACAAAGTTTTTCATTTTATTTTGTGCCAATTATGTCTTCTATATATGTTTTATAGTTACTGTATTGATTAATTAATTGCTCAAAACAGTAATACTATTAACTATCATGTGGTAGTCTTGATTTTACAGTGAAAGTTGCAAGAATTACTTTTATGAATAATATTTGATATTAATATTCAGTTACTAATAATGGTACTTCATTTTTAATATGTTTGTCAATATTAATTGGACCATGACTATGCATACTTTATAGGGTTTATTCATATTCCCAGTTCTGCATTTCTGTAAAAAAATAAAATTGATAATTAAGAATATACTACCATCATTGTTCTGAAAAAATACAAAGCCATTGTTCTAGTTATTAAGTAATATCCATATTAAAATTTGGCACTAACATTTTAATTTTTACTATTTTGTAGTTTTATAAAAAAATCTCTCATGTATGGATATTCAGAAATAAACACTATTTTGAAATTGTGAGTTCATTAATTCTTCAAAATATTAAGTGCTTATGTAGCAATATTTGTTACAATGAGGAATAACTGATAGTCTCACTTCATGTTATTCAAGCCATGACATTGTTACTGTTCTACAGTTGTTCTGTATTCCCACATATCTTAAAACATAATCTTTATATAAGTAAAAAATAGAGAAAAATATCTTTAATTTTATTGTATACAATTTTTGCTTGGATCCAGAATCCACCTCAGGAATCAAATGCCTGATCACTATATAATTTACAGAGATTTTTGTAATTTGTTCACATTTTCAAATGACTATAAAATCTAATAATAGTAACTATATTTAATATGTTTAACATCTATATATAACAATATTATCTATTCTATACCAAATTATCAACATAAAACTCTTTAGCTTTTCAATCAGTCAAAAACTAACTGAGAAAGGAAGAGTGGGGAAATAGAGGCAAATAATCAGCCTCAGAAAGTTAAGGAATTCTGTATGAAAATCTAAAATCACCAAAGACAGTAACTAAAGAAGATAGTAGAAATGGAAAGAAATCCCAAATTCATGAAGTAGAGAAGCAACATTGTAAGAATAGTCATATTACTAAAAGTAATGTATAGATTCAATATAGACATCACAAAAATTACAATGAAATTATTTACAAAAGGCAATTTAACATTCCTATAGAAACATGAAATACTGCAAATAGCCAAAGCCAAGCAACTAAATGAACTACGATGAATTTATTATAATACCTGAATTCAAACTATACCATAAAATTTTAGTTTAAAGATGAAACATATTTGTGGCACTGTTATTGAGGCCCAGACAATTCAAAGGCCATAGGGGAGAATCTACTATACATATTTTACTAAATGGATATAGTATTTTAATGGCTCCTTATGACCTATTATATTCATTGATTAATGCATCTTCTTTATCAAAGAAGCTTCTTTTTTTTTGCAATGAATTGCAATTAAAGCAGAAATCCACAATTGGATAAGATGAAAGCAATGAAACATTATGGAATGCTCAGTTCTTAAAAATGACATCCATTTTACATTTCCCTCTCCAAAAGTTCAGGTACCATTGTGGAAGAAAATATAAAAAAATAGTGAAAGCCAGAGGCAGTGAATGACGATAATGAAACAGTGTTATTAAGATACAACAAGAAAATTGAAAATGTGAATTCACAAGTGTTTTGATGAATTAAGAAGATAGACCAACCCCCAGCACAGAGATGAGGGGTTGGCATAATGTTCCACCATGTGTTGAAGAGCTAATGACAGATGATAGCTGCTTTAAGAGGATGAAACATATTTTTAAGTGTATAGCCCTTTGAATGTTTGCCATACTCTAACAGAAGGCAAAATATAATAGAAAATACCTGCAGCTGAAATTGGAACAGGTGGGTTAAAGAGATACAGAGACACAGAGAATGACATAAAGAGAGAGAGAAGAGAGGAGAAAAGGAAGGAGGGAGGGAGAGAGAATACAAAATTAGGTGGGGAAGGAAGGGAGAATTATATTTGTTAAGTTTTGGGTGAGGCAAAAATATATATTGTATGACATTCTTAAAGAACTACTAAAACAAGTAATAAAAAATCACAAATGGACATGTTAATTAACGGGATAGAAGACAAAAATGAATTATTGTAGCCCTAGATAAATGGAGTTGGTTACAAAAAATGGGTGATTCATGGGCAGCTAAATGACTTAAATGTCCTTACATGTATGGCAACTTCTTAAGCTGCATCTCTGGAACTCTCTGAGCAATGGGTACATGGTTTAGACAGGAGGCTTGCTTTTACTAGAAATTCTTACTATTCATCTAATCTTGGGGATGAGGCTTATGAATCTTGTAGGTTTCCGGAACTTCCTGATCCTTTTAAGTTATGTTTACTTCCTGATCTTATGACCTTGTCTCCTTATTCCAAGAGCAAATGTAACTACAAATAGCTATGGTGTTCAGTTTTTCATCCACTAAGAAAAATGGAATTATCTTAATTTTACAAAGCTGGATAACTGAATTAAAGATCATCATGCTAAGTAAAAAAGGAACCAGACATTTAAATATATACTTAATAATTTCAGTTATATTCAGTTTAGGAAAAATAGACATGAAATTAGACTGTTAGAAATGTGGCAAAGGGTAAGTGGAATTTTAAGGAGATATAGAATCCAATATAGAATATAATCAAAATATGTTATAACCATATTTCAAAAATGTCACAAAGAATGCTATTACTTTATATGATTAATATGTACTAATAGAATATTTTGTAGTGTCAATTTTCCAAATTTGCCAATGTAACCAATAAATTGCCTATCAAAATTCTAGATTATTTTAACAGAAAGTAACATATAATTAATTTATTAAATTCAAACAAAACCAGAAATTCTAGACAATTCTGAAGGAAAAAATAAACATAAAAAGTTAGAAACATGCCGGATGTTGGTGGCGCATGCCTTTAATCCCAGCACTCAGGAGGCAGAGGCAGGCGGATCTCTCTAAGTTTGAGACCAGTCTGGTCTACAAGAGCTAGTTCCAGGACAGCCTCCAAAGCCACAGAGAAACCCTGTCTCAAAAAACCAAAAAAATGTTAGAAACATATTCATCTATAAAATTGTAGAACATATGATTGTTACATAAGAAGGTAAAGTGTAATGTAATAGCTAACCTGAAAAGGGTCCACATGGTTATTCTTACCTGGTCTTTGGATTAAAAAAAAAATCTGGAAGTAGCATGAACAAATTTATAATCTTAGAAATGTAACTGAACCACATAAATACTGTGTCCCACACAACACAAACATAACTGAAAAAGAATCAAAATATATGTGAGGTAAATACAAAGTTTTAGAAAAATAATATAGGGACAGACTGAGTTTAAAGTTTACTCAGGATTATGAAAGGGAAAATTCATTACAATATAATTTAAACTAATGAGGAATGTGAATTTGTTGATAAAAAGGGAAACTGAGCCGGGCAGTGGTGTCACAAGCCTTTAATTCCGGCACTCGGGAGGTAGAGGCAGGTGGATCTCTGTGAGTTCAAGACCAGCCTGGTCTACAAGAGCTAGTTCTAGGACAGTCTCGAAAGCCACAGAGAAACCCTGCCTATAAATTCCCCCCCCCAAATTTAAAAATTTTAAAAAGGGAAAGTACACATTTGTGGTTAACAGATTTAACTAAAACTTGTGATTTAGAGAAGTTATTTATCAGGTATCATTAGTTGTTACAGCAGAATTTAAATCTCATCTATAAAAAGGAATAGTATTAGATAGATATTCTATTAATTATGCAAAGAATTTTTTCAATAGTTTCTTTCCTATAACACCTGTTCTTTGAGTTTTTCTGTTGCCTTACAGATAATTAAAACTAAAAGAAAACTATATGAGAAATACATTTTTTTTGCCTTTGCTAAAAACAAAATTTGATTTTTATTGGTATTTCTCATGGGTTGGTAAAGGGATAAGATAGAATACTTGCTTTATTTGGGCTGAACATACAAAGCTGTAAAGATAAATTTGATATGCAGGTCCTGATGCCTCACCCCCCCCCCCGAGTGCTGGGACTACATTTGTGATCTATTATATCTGCTACATCTTCCTTTTCAAATTTGTTCCAAATATGCTCACATAAGTTGAGATTATGTAGGTTTCCTAAATAAAATAGCTAAAGTAAAAAAAAGAAAAGAGCTGTAAGAGTATGAAGATTTTGTGAGAGTAGAAGCAAGAGAGTTCCATGTAGACATATCTATGAAATCTATATTTCTGGAAGAAGAAAAGACACAACATACAGGATTTTGACAAGATTGGTGGTGCCAGAAACAATTTTTTTCCTTTTTAAGTTTCAATTAACGTATCACCCAACTCCATGTGCTTGAGTTTGATAGTCATTAATCTAGTGAAACCGACCACAGAAATAAGAGCCTACATTGTCATCAACAACAAAAAACTTTTTGTTACCACTGTATCCATTTTTTCCAGGCAATGCATAGCAATGATGTGCAGCCTGGTAATGTGTAGTAAGTACTGCTCTAGTTTCTTTCTCCCAGGATGTTATCATTGATCTCCCCATAATCTACCCTAGAAGATTTTCCATCAACTGTTGTCTAGCCATTCATCTGAAAATAGACATTTAAATTATGTACAATCTTTGGTTCCCAATAATTAAGCTGATAAATACATCTGTTGTGGACACAGGAAAATTTTTTATGGAGTGTCTAGTTATGTTCAGTTGTATGACAAGTGTATATTTAACTTTTAAAAAATTATCAAACAATTGTCCAAGGTGATTTTACAGTTTATTTTCCATTTTTGTTACTACTACCTAGGTTTCAAGTATTCTTCCTGCTTGTCAACATTTTACTTGGTTGGTCTGCTTAATTTTAGTGAACAAATGAAGATTTAGAAAGAGAGTCTGAAAACATAGATATGTTTTCATTAGTTAGAAATCATAAAAGGTTTACATCAATTGAAATAGCATTTAATATGAGTAAATATATATTCTTTCCTCTGGCAATTAGAAAATATAAAATAAAAATGCTGAGAAGAGAAAAATATCTAATGAAATTTTTTATTAATTAAACATGGACATATTAGTATGCTTATGCATTTACAAGTCTACTATCCATAAAAGCCCTAAAGGAAATAGAAACATCCTTATGTCAAAATACATAAATCTTGATCAGACATTGCCTCTAAGAGAACATCCAAATATTTAAAAACTGCACTAAATCCATAGGGATGAGCCCACAGATTAGGTTACAATCAGATGCCATTATTTTTCTACCAAATTTTCCTGATTGAATCACATTTGCTCTAAGATAGTGACAATGGACAGTGTTACTGGAACCATCACACAGTACTAATAGAATCCCACAGTGACAAAAATCACCTAGAAAAGTGTTTTGACAGTAACTATTAGATTTGAGCATATTTAATATCTAAGCAACATGGCATGCTCTCACATTGTTTATATGAACAAAACTGCAAAATTAATGAAACACAATTTGTGCCCACCTTACAGAAGATCACTCAGATGGGCTTCTTGATAGTTCACACCCTTCAATAGAGGGCAAGTTATGACACAATGTTCTCTCCTGAATATTTTAAAATATTTAATTTTTGGAAAAGTTTTTTCATACAATATATTTCATCATGAATTTTATATTTATTGATTCCCATTTGATACTTCCCCATGTTCCTATCATCCAACTTCATATTTTTTCTTTCTCTCTTGAAAAAGAACCCAAACAAACAACAATACAAAATGCAAATAAATAAAAGCATACCCCTCACAAAATACGTACAAATAGTTTCATAAAAACAAAAAATCAAAATCAAAACAAATAAGTATAAGAACAGTAAGACAAAATATGTCAAATCAAAGAAAAATGAAACCAAAGTCCACAAGATTCCACTGAGTTTATTTTGTATTGGCCAACTACTCTTGGGAATGGCACCTGCCCTGAAGGGTTGGTTTTTGGTATACTCAGTGGCACAGCACTGAGGAAAATCAATTTTCCCTTTGCAGGCAGGTGACATTTACAGATAGTCACTTGGTTAGGGTTGGGAATCTGTGCACACTTCCCCTCTCAGTGCTGGCAGCCTATCTGGCTAGAATCTGTGAAGGCTTTTACATGTTCACAATCTCTGCAAGTTCATATGTGCATCAGTCCTTTTGCATCTGGAAGACAGTTTCCTTGGAGCCATATTACTTAGGGCTAAGTGCTCCAAAGTCTCCCACTGCATTGTCCAGCTGTGGATCTCATCACACATAACCAAAGAAGAAGATTTCCTTATGGAGGATGCTCAAGGCACTAATCTATGGATGTACATTGAAGTAATTTTTAGCATATACAGAAAAAAATTAACAAATAGAATTTGAAATTGGGATACTTTTAGGTATGGGACAGAAAAGCTCAATAAAGGACTTTTGGCATGAAAAACACATTGTTCTTCAATAAATTCATTAACTTCATCATTTGGGTAAAACTAACATAATAATTCAACTTTGATATTTATAAAATATATGCTTACTTTATATAGTACTATGCTTTTTTTAGAGTTCTAAAGATCTGTAGAGTCAACATACATAATAATGTACTATGGAGGTATCAGGTGATTTTCAAGCATATACTATGTTTGTTACCTATCTCTCTAACAGCAAATGTTATCTTCATAAATATAATGTCCAGTAAGATGACTATGGTCTCATGACTGAAAAAAAGGTCCTTCTATGCTGGTGTCATGAATGAGTGACTGTCTTCAAAGCCAAGCAACTGACATCTTGGTGCATTCTGCTGTGCCCACCTTACAGAAGATCACTCAGATGGGCTTCTTGATAGTTCACACCCTTGAATAGAGGGCAATTTGTGACACAATATTCTTTCCTGAATATCTTTCTGGCACCTGGAAACTCTTCATGTGTTTGTGGAAAAAGGCTTTTGCACATATAGTTTCAAAAGCCTCTACAATCAGGAACTGACTGATGGAAGCTGCCTTCGCTGCTGGATTACACTTCTCAGGTGTGCAAATTTGGAGTGTCCACTCTGCTGAAATAAACCTCCATGTCTACTCTGTCAGGAAGGAAGCCCCCAAAATCCAATTGGTTTTCCAGAGTGATCATTGATGGAAGCCTAGGAGAAGTTTGGACCTGAGAAATTGCTCAAGATTTCCCCATGGGAAGGAATTTTAGCAACAGCTTATAATGACATGTTATTGTAACATAATTGATACACTTTCAGGGAAAAATTGTCCTTGGGGAAATATATGCCAGAGAAATTATCTTAAAATTAAAATTCTCATTTTTGAAGACATTCCTCCTGGTTCATTGATATCCCAATTCCTTATTTACAAAATCAGATAACTAAATTAATTTTTTGCATTTTTCATATTATATAACTTATTAAAGTTGCAGAAAATTGCACAGATTCCCAAATTTGAAGTTGGCAGGCAATCTTGTCGGGTACTGACTTTTCCTCATGATGGACATTTGACTTTATATGCTGTGAAAGTTATACATGCTAAAATTGCTTTGGCCATGGTTTAGAGTCTTTGGAACTTTGATTACTTAATTTTCTTATTTTGGAAAAGACCTACAAATGCTCTCTGAGGTAATTATTGACCATGTCTGCTGTTAGCCACTTGAGGAAAACATTCACTACCATACTCTTCACTCATTATTGTGCTTGTTGGAGTCAATGTACAATAAATATTGAATAGGGAGTAGAGCATCAGTGGAGGATACATTTAGGCCTTTATCCAAATATATCCCTCACTTTTAAAACAACCTTTCTCATTCTCTTCACTGGTTATGGATATATAAGCTTTTTCCCTCCGTGGTCAGAATTAACATCACTCTGTGATTTAGGGCTGAACTGGAATCTCTAAGTACAGTCCCCAATATGTACAATGCTTCTCTCATTTTGAGGGTATCCCTGCAGACGTTAGACAGGGAAGCAAACTTGTAGTGGAGATAAGAATTAAAACACAATGAAGAATGATTTTGTCAACGTGGATCAGAATTTGGGGTGTCTAATGCCAGGTGGTTCATTGTCAGCATACTTAAAACATGGTGTCATTTGGGAAAAAGTTTCCAGTAAACAATTAGTCCAGTTCCAGATGCACAATACAGCTTCAAGTGTGACAACATAGACACTCCTTTATAAAGTTCATGTGAACATGGTAATGGGTTTTGCAGCTAAAAGTCCCAGAATATATGGTGATCTCTGGCAAATTGGTATAGGAGTCAATAGTCTATAAAATACAAGTAAAATCAATCCTAAGGACAAGTTCTATGACTTGGGAAATAAGGAGAGAGAATCTGGGATAAATATTCTGAGGGTGTTTAAGTGAGGTTTGCCTCTACAGAAAAAGTTTGGTGAGGTCTGCCTCCACAGACAGCAAAATGGTAACCATGGTGTTAAGAAAATTCACTCTCACCTTTCTAGATGAAATGCAGGTATTTTGGTTTTATCTCTTCTATTGATGAGTCATCCCTAGGTGATTAACGTTTCTGAATATCTTAGTGCTTCTCAGTGAGTACAAAGCCCTCTATCCCCTCTACATTGTTTCTTTAGAAGCTTATTTCATGCTTACATGACAATCTGAATAGTAGCTTGGAGACTCATAATGTTAGGAACATCCTATACAGTTAGGAGGTAAATTCAACAAAGGTAGATGGTTTTAAGTTTTTTCTATCTTATTTATTTTAAAACATTTAAGCTAAAATATTGTTATATCACTTCTTTATTACTTGTCCTCACTCTGATCCTTCCCATGTCCCCCTTTACTCCCTCTAAAATTGATTAGCTTCTTTAATATATATATATATATATATAGATAATGTATATATGCTAAATATATAAATAAAATATATATAAATGCAACCTGCTGAGACCATTCACTGTGTTTTCTGTGATTTTATGACTTACATAACTTTGCATTGGATAAAAAACTCAGGCTCCTCCCTGGGAGAGTCTAATTCTCCTCCCACAGCAATCATTGGTTGCTTATAGTTGTTGGTTTAGAGCTAGAACTATGTTATATTTACTGCTTCGTAGGATAATCTTTTTTTCACTGGGAAGATGTATCTCTGCCAAGGCACCATTTGATTGGATTAATAAAGAGCTGAATGATCAATTGGTAGGCAGGAGAGAATATGCAAAACTTTGGGGCAGAGATAGGAATTCTGAGAGCAAGAGAGATGGGATTCCTTAGCCAGATATTGAAGAAGTGGGAAGTACTATACTGAGGAGAGGTAACAAGACATGTGGTAGATATAGATTTATATAAACAGGTTAATATATTTTTTTTAATTTTTAAAACAAACTTATTTTACACCCTCTCCCTCTGTCCTGCTTCTCCCCACACTGTGTTCCAATCCTACACTCCCATCCACTCCTCAGAGAGGGTGAGGCTTCTCATGGAGGATCATAAATGTCCTCAGCTCTATATATAGGCTGAGAGAGTATCGCCTCAGGGAATGGGCTCCAAAAAACCAGTGCATGCAGTAGGGATATATACTGATCCTACTGCCAGTGGCCCCATAGACTGCCCAAGTCGCCTAAGTGACATCCACATTCAGCAGTCATAATTTGTTCATTTGTTGGATCCCCAACTGTCATTTTGGTGACAGTGAGCTTCCACATGCTCAGGTCTGTAACAATAGCTCTTTCTGCCAGCTGCCTAAGTCTGCCACCACTTTAAGGCTCCCAAATTACACACAGAGATGAATATTATTTACAATGCTGCTGGCCAATGACTAGGATTTCTTATTTTGCTAGCTTTGTATTAAGTATCAACCATAACAATTAATCTCTATATTTTATGAAGACTTATAGAGGATGCCAGCACCTTTCATAATCTTCCCTGGGATCACATGGTGGCTCTGTTCTTTATAACATTTCCCAGAATTCTCCTTGACTCCTAACCCCACCTATCTTGTTTCCCTATTGGCCAACAGTGCTTTATTTCATTAACGAATAAGAGAGGCATACACACAGAAGGACTTCCCCCAGCACAGGTCAGCTGTTTCTGTGGGTTTCCCCAGCACAGTCTTAACTCCTTTGTTCATCATTCCTCCCTCTCTACAACTGGATTCCAGGAGCCCAGTTCAATGCTTAGATTCGAGTCTCTGCTTCTGTTTCCATCAGCTACTGGATGATGGCATTTAAGGTAGTAATCAATCTCATTATAGGGGAAGAGCATTTAAGGTAGCCTCTCCACCATTGCTTAGATTCTTAGTTGGGGTCATTCTTGTGAATTCCTAGGAATTTCCCTAGTGTCAGGTTTCTTGTAGCACCCATAAAGATTCTTCTCCTCTCTTTCCTACCTGTGATGTTTCTCTGATTTCTTTCTCATCCCAATTATCATCTGTATATAGGAGGGGTAGAGTTTTTTTTTTTTTTTTTGTTAATCTTGTATCCTGCAACTTTACTGAAGGTGTTTATCAGCTGTAAGAATTCCTTGGTAGAATTTTTTGCATCACTTATTTAAACTATCATATCATCTGTAAATAGTGAAAGTTGCACTTCTTTTCCTATTTGAATCGCCTTGATCTACTTTTGTTGTCTTATTGCTCTAGCTAGAAGTAGAAGTACAATATTTAATAGATATGGAAAATATTGACAACCTTGTCTTGTTCCTGATTTTACAGGAATTGCAATGAATTTCTCCTCACTTACTATGTTTAGATATGCTCATTTTATCATAAAGAGGTGTTGGATTTTATCAATGGCTTTTTCAGCATCTAATGAGATGATAATTTGTTTTTTAAGTTTGTTTATGTGTTGGAATATATTGACAGATTTCTGTATGTTGAACCATCCCTGTATCTCTGAGATGATCATGGTGGATGATTTTTCTAATATGTCCTTGGATTTGGTTTGCCAGAATTTGAGTATTTTTGCCTCAATGCTCATGAGGGAGATTAGTCTGTAATTCTATTTCTTAGTTGTGTCTTTATGTTGTTTGTGTACCAAGGTAATTGTAACCTCATAAAAAGAGTTTGTCACTGATGCTTTTCTTTTTATTATGTGCAACATTTTTAGGAGTATTGGTATTAGCTCCGGAATTTTTTTGGTTGGGAGATTTTTGATAACTGCTTCTATTTCATTAGGGATAATAGGTCTATTTAAATTGCTTATCTGTTCTTCATTTAATTTTGGTAATTGATATCTATCCAGATAATTGTCCATTTCCTTTAAATTTCCAATTTTGTGGAACTATTTCCTTGTTATATTCATTCTTTGTATTATTTTGTTTGACACTACTTTGTTCATTCCAGCCCTCAATGTGATTATTTGCTGGTGTCTACACCTCCTGGGTGAATTTTCTTCTTTTTGTTGTAGAGCTTTGAAATGTTCTGTTAAGTTCTGTTAAGTGACTATTCTCAAATTTCTTTATGTAGGCACTTAGCACTATGAACTTTCCTCTTAGCAGTGCTTTTTAAAGTGTCCCATAACGTTGGGTATGTTGTGCATTAAGTTTCATTGAATTCTACAAATTCTTTAATTACTTTCCTTATTTCTCCCTTGACCCAGGGGTCATGCAGTTGAGCATTGTTTAATTTCCATTAGTTTGTAGGCTTTCTTCAGTTTATGTTGTTGTTGAATTCTAACATTAAACCATGGTGATCAAATAATATACAGGGGGTTATTACATTTTTGTATCTATTGAGGTTTTCTTTGTTGCCAAGGGTGTGTTCAATTTTAGAATACATTCCATGGGGTGATGTGAATGGTATGTTCTTTTGCAATTTGATGGAATGTTCCATAGATGTCTGTTAAACCCAATTAAGTCATATCTTATGTTAGTTCCTCTATTTCTCTGTAAATTTCTGCCAGGTAGTCCTGTCCAGTGGTGACAATAGGGTTTTAAAATCTCCCACTCTAAGTGAGGGAGGGTTGTGTGATTTAAGTTTTAGTAATGTCCTTTTTACAAATGTGTGTGCCTTTGTATTTTCAGTACAGATGTTCAGAATTGTGACTTCATCTTGATGTGTTTTTCCTTTGATGGATATGAAATGACCTTCTTCATCTCTTTTGATTAATTTTTGTTTGAAGTCTAATTTGGTAGATATTAGGATAGCTACACCAGGTTGTTTCTTATGTCAATTTGATTGGAGAATCTTTTCCCAACCCTTTATTCTGAGGTTATGTCTGTCTTTGAAGTTGAGGTGTGTTTCTTGAATACAGAAGAAGGATGGATTCTGTCTTCATATACATTCTGTTAGCCTATGACTTTTTATATGTGAATTGAGACCATTGATATTAAGATATATAATGATCATTGATTTTTGATTCCTGTTATTTTTTATTTGTTGTTGTTGTGAGTGTCTATGTGTGTTTTCCTTTATTTGGGGGGGGGTAATGTCAGATTATGTATTGCCTACATTTTGTGAGTGTAGCTAAATTCCTTGGGTTGGAGTTTTCCTTCCAGTAATTTTGGTAGTGCTGGTTGTTTTTTGTTTTTGTTTTTGTTTTGTTTTTGTATATGTAATGTTTAAATCTAATTTTGTCATGCAATATCTTGTTTTCTCCATTTACAGTGACTGAAAGCTTTGCTGCATATAGTATTCTGGTTTGGCTCTTAGTGTCTGTAAAACATCTGTCCTGGACATTCTGACATTTAGAGTTTACATTGAGAAGTTAGGTGTAATTCTGATAGGTCTGCTCTTGTATGTTATTTGGCCTTTTTCCCTTTCTGCTCTTAATATTCCTTCTTTGTTCTGTATGTTTGGTGTTTTGATTTTTTTCATAGTGTCCCTGTTTTCCTGGATGTTTTGTGTCAAGATTTTTTGATTTAACATTTTTTTTTCCTGTATTATGTCTTCAATGCCTCAGTTTTTTCTTCCATCTCTTGCATTCTTTTGGTGGCATTTGCATCTATAGTTCCTGTTCACTTACCAGATTTTCCATTTCCAGAATTACCTAGGTCTGTGTTTTCTTTATTGATTATATTTCCATTTTTAGGTCTTGAACAGTTTTCTTCATTAGTTTGTTTCTTTCTTGGCTTTCTTTTAGATTTTTATTGATTTATTCAATTTTTGTTATTCTTTTTCTCAATTTCTTTAAGGAATTTTTAAAAATCATCATTTTTAAGGAAATCTATCATCTTCATAAAGTAATTTTGAGGTTACTTTCTCATGCTATATCTGTGTTAGATTGTTCAGGTCTTGCTGTTGTAAAATAGCTTTTCTCTGCTGATGCTGCATTGCCCTGTTTTGTGTTCTTACACTGACATTTAGGTATCTGGCTTTGGCATGATTCTAGGTCTAGGTTATGATCCTAGAATTTTTCTTTGTTTCATGGGTGTTTTGTTCCTTGGTTTCTCTTTCCTCTTTGGTCTTCTGGCCTAAATGGCTAAGTGTTCTGGTAGGTAGTGTATCTTCAGGTCAAGTGCACTCTCCTATTTCAGGTTTTTGTGGGCTGGAGTCCATAGGTCTGGGTTCTCCTCTGGCAAATCTGAAATCTTTCTCCGTAGTTGTAGACCATGATATGGAGCCCAGAGAAGGAGATGCTATCTGATATCCCCACATCTGGTCTGGCTTCTGGGGTTCCTAAGCAAAACCTGGCCTCTAGTATAGCTTCTGGGGATGGGCCCCTAGATCTGTCTTATGATCCAGTATAAATGAAGTCTGCTTCTAATATTGTATTCCTGGGGTACCTATATCTGCCCTGGCCTCTGGTAGTATCTAAGATTTCTTCTGAAGTAGTAGACTGGGATATGGAGCCGTGGTAGGGGTGTGATCTTGCATAGTTGGATATTCTTAAAATGGTTTAGGGGGAAATGGGCATTGACTTCTACAGAGTCCCTGGACTTTGGCCCTTGGTAAAGCTTCAAGGGCTATGGGGCCCAGTATGGTGCCCAGGGAAGGGATTGCACTCTGGGATTGCTGAGTGCACTTTACAGAGTGTTAGATTGCAGTGGAAGAACAATCTGTTTTTAATATAAAACATTAAAAATAAGAAATATATTTGTATTATTCAATATATCCTCATTAAGTTTCCTCCTCCACAACATCTATCAGATCCCCCCTATTTCCCAACTCACTCAAACCTATAACCTTTATTTCCCTCATTAAAAATCATATAATAATAATAATAATAATAATAATAATAATAATAAACATGAAATAAAGACAGAAAATCAAAATATATAAAAGCAAAGAAACAAGGTTAAAAAGAAAAGAGGCAAAGATAAAGCATGAGAAACACCTGTAGACTAACACACATGCATTTATATACTCAGAAAATTTAAAAATAATCAGCCTGACACTCAAGAGGCAGAGGCAGGTCAAACTCTGTGAGTTCAAGGCCAGCCAAGTCTATAGAGAGGCATCCAGGGAAGCCACCAAACAAAACAGAGAAGCCCTGTCTTGACAAACAAAAATTCCAAAAAAATGAAAATCAGAAAACAGAATATATATAAGCAAAAGATCTCTAAGACCAAAATACTTGCCCAGAGAAAGCATTATGAGACAAAATAATCATTCAATCATATCACTGATTCAGACTATCACCTGCCAGGCATGCCTTGCCATTTAGTGTAATTTGTAGACCAAGTGAGACTCCATGTAGAGAACTAACTTTTCATTTTCTGGCAGTTATCATTTGGAGATATCTTCTGGGTTAGTGAGGGAGGCTATGTATACTTCATCTCTATCTGTTTAGGCCTTGGACATCCTGCCATATTATCTGTGTGTTCATATGTACATTGGTTCTCTATGTCTAAAAGGAATTGTTTCCTTGGTGTCTTCTATCCCCACTGGCTTTTATAATATTTCTGTCTCCAGTTTGGAAGAATTCCATGAACCCAAAGGGAATGGATTTGATGGAGGCATCCCATTTAGGACTGAGTGTTGCAAGGTCTCTCATTTTCTACACACTGTCCTGTTGTGGGCCTGTGTATATGTTCCCATATATTACAGGGTAGAACTTATTTGATGATGGCTGAGCCAGACAGTGATCTATGAATAAAGTTGAATTTTGTCTGGAGTCATTTTATTGCCATGTTCTTTTATCAGAACTATAGTAGTTTGTTTTCCCATAAATCCATTGCCTAGCTAGCCTCAGTTTCTATGCAACATAGACATTCATGGCATTGGTTTGTCTTATGCAGTGGGTTTGAATTCCAATTAAATAGTGGTTGGTTAGCCCTAAAATGTTTGTTTTACTGCTGGAAGAGAATTTCTTGCATGCATGCCACATTTGTAGATCACAGGGTTTATAACATGGGTTGGTGTTTTCCTTTCTCCTCTGGTAGTGTGCATAGTAATTTACAGTACAATGAACATTTGATGGGGAATGTTCATCTGTGTATGATTCTCATACTGGTTAATGAATAAAACACTGATTGGCTGATTGGCCAGACAGGAAGTGGCATAGCTGGGCAGAATCAGGATATAAGCAGGGAAAAACAGGAAATTGCTATCGTCTGTGCAGAGATGCTGAGTAGTAATCATGTGGCAGGCAAAGGAGTTGCAGGTCCAGCATTCCCAGGTAAGCCAAGACCATGTGGAAAAACTTAGATAAATAGAAATGTGTTAGTAATTAAGACAGAGGTAGCCAACTGCAAAACCTAGCCAATTGCCATCAGTGTCATAAGTAATATAGAACCCATGTGTTCATTTGGGGCTGAAATGGTAGCAGGCTTAGCTGGGACAAAATACCTCAAATAACAAACACTAGTAAAGGATAAGTACTGATATAATAAAATAGGCCCCATAGATTTCTGAGGCCTCCTCACTGACACCCACTTTCATGGGGTCTGGATCAGTTCTATGCTGGTTTCCCAGCTATCAGTCTGGGGACCATGAGCTACCCTTGTTCAGGTCAGCTGGTTCTGTGGGTTTCACCAGCATGGTCTTGACCGCTTTGCTCATCACTCATCCTTTCTGCAACTAGATTCCAGTTCAGTTCAGTGTTTAGTTATAGGTATCTGATTCTACTTCCATCAGCTGCTCGATGAAGGCTCTAGGATGGCATAAAAGTTAGTTATCAATGTCATTACCAGCGTAGGGCTTTTAAGATAGTCTCTCCACTGTTGCTATGATTATTAGTTGGTGTCATCATTGTAGATCTGTGGACATTTCCCTAGTGCCTGATTTCTCCTTAAACCTATAATGTCTCCACTATTATCATATCTCTTATCTTGCTCTCTTCTGTTCTTCCCCAGACTCAAACTTGCTGCTCCCTCATTTCCTCCTCATGCCTTGTCTTCTCCTCTTCTCATTCTTCTATCTCCCTCTCCCTCCCAATGTTCCCAATTTGCTCAGGAGATCTTGTCCCTTTCCCCTTCTCCATGGGACCATGTATGTCTCCATTAGGATGCTCCTTGTTTCCTAACTTCTCTGGCAGTGTGGATTGTAGGCTAACAATATTTGTTCATTGTCGAAAAGCTATATATGAGTGACTATATACCATAATTGTCTTTTTGTGACTGGGTTACCTTGCTCAGAATGTTTTTTTTCCAAGTTCCATCCATTTGCCTGGGAATTTCAAGATTCCATTGTTTTGTTTTATTTTTTCCACTGAGTACTACTACATTGTGTAAATGTACCAAAATTCCTCAATCCATTCTTCAGTTGAGAGGCATCTAGGTTGCTTCTAGGTCCTAGATATTACACACAATGCTACTATAAACATGGTTGAACAGATGTCCTTGTATGAATATGCTTCTTTTTGGTATATGCCTAAGAGTGGAATTGCTGGATCTTGTGGTAGACTGATTCCTATTTTTCCTGATGAATCACCATACTGATTTCCAAAGTGACTGTACAGGTTGGCACTCCCATCATCAGGGGAAGAGTATTCCTCATTCTCCACATCCTCTCCAGCATAAGTTGCCAATGGCGTTTTTGATTTTAGCCATTCTGACAGGAATAAAATGGTATCTCAGAGTTGTTTTGACTTGCTTTTCCCTGATGGCTAAGGATGTTGAGCACTTTCTTATGTGTCTTTCAGTCATTTTACATTCCTCTATTGAGAATTCTCTATTTAATTCTGTACCCCATTTTTAATTGGATTATTTGGTGTTTTGGAAACTAGCTTCTTGAGATCTTTGTAAATTTTGGAGATCAGCCATCTGTCAGATGTGGAGTTGGTTAATATGTTTTCACATTCTGTGAGGTGCTGTTTTGTCTTGTTGATTGTGTCCTTTGCCTTACAGAAGCTTCTGAGTTTCAAGATGCCCCATTTATTAATTGTTGATCTCAGTGTCTGTTCTACTGGTTTTATGTTCAGGAAGCAGTCTCCTGTACCAATTAGTTGAAGGTTACTTCCTACTTTCTTCTAATAGGTTCCGTTTGGCTGGATTTATGTTGAGATCTTTGATCCATTTTTACTTAGGTTTTGTGCAAGGCAATAGACATGAATCTATCTGCAAGCATCCAGTTATGCCAGAACCATTTATTGAAGATGGTTTCTTTGTTTCATTGTATATATTTAGCTTCTTTTTTTAAAAATCAGGTGTTGGTAGGTATGTGGTTTAATATCAGGTTTTCAATTCAATTCCATTTGTCTACCTGTATGTTTTGTGTCAATACTAATCTGTTTTCAGGACTACAGCTTGAAGTCAGAGATGGTGATGTCTCTGGAAGTTTCTTTATTGTACAGGCTTCTATAATCAGTTCCTCATGGACTCAAGGATGATCCTGTGTATGCTGTGTTGGATAATATTTGTAGCATAGCCTTTCCTTACATTTAAAATTCCTTTAGTATTTTACAATTATGTGGTTGAATATGTAGCAAAGTGATTAAGTGCCCTGCTGCTCTTTCAGGGTACTTGTGTTCAATTCCCAGGATCCACATGAGGATTCACACTTATCTGTAGCACCATTCCAGAGTATCTACCTTCTCTTGTCTCAGCTGAAACCAGTCAACCATGTGGAACACATACTTACAAGTAAAATAGCCATATACATAAAATAAATATAATATAAAAAGTAATGTTAGTTACTTCATATGGAATTTGCCTGTATTCAAATACATATAGATCAATAAACTACTAAATAGCCTCAACAGATATTCATAATAATTAACTTCCACTCAGTTTCATAGCTACAATCTACCAATCTGTATGTAACATTATTTTATTCATTATTCAAATAAATCTTGTGATAGTTTTTTATTACATCTGTTCTATACAGAGATTTGAAGAGTAGGTTGTTTTCAGATATGAAGTAAAACAAATGAATACCTAGTCCTAGATTTTACTATGTTTACTTCATTTGTAAGCATATAGCTCATATCTAATCAAACTATATGGTATCCAGTAGGTTATTCTGGACATGATTGTTTGTACTCTTACTGAACACTCTACTTTTTAGTTAAGGAACACTATATATTATTAGGTTTTATGTAATGGTGGAAATAGCACAATAAGAATATTGTGCAGACTAAGAAGCAAAAATGAACAGCAGACTAAATGAAGAATGGAGCAACCCTAACCTTTTCTGATGAATAATCTGTTGAACATCTTGGATTCACAAAGTAAACCTCTCCAACAGAACAATGGATAACACCAAGTATGTGCTGTCTTCTGTAGTTTTGTGAAAATGAAAATTATATAGATTAGTGCATAGAAAAACAAACATTTCAAGGGAATAATTTCTTAAAAACTTCCATCTATCAACAAAGTACCTGTTCTAGTGGTCAATATTCATTTAAAATATAGATTTCTGCCAGACTTTGGTGGTACACACCTTTAATCCCAGAACTCAGGAGGCAGAGGCAGGTGGATCTCTGTGAGTTCAAGGCCAGCCTGGTCTCCAGAGCAAGTGACAGGATAGGCTCCAAAGCTACACAGAGAAACCCTGTCTTGAAAAACCAAAAAATAAAATAAAATATAGATTTCTAAATTTATTTAATTGATAATATTCATTTTACTTTCATTTAGAGCTGTGCTTATGCTGACACTGCCAGAGTCTCCATTGCTACAGAGTCCAGATATTGAGAAAATTGCTCATAAATGAAATTTGGTGAAATTTTTCTACAGGATTTTTAATTCATAGTGAATTTTTGCCAGGTGTTATACCCATTTATTTTGACCAGATATTCTAAGTCTTGTTTTTCTCAAATGTCACAGTAACTCTGGGCATCCTTCCCTTCAATCATTTGTTACTGGCCTGGGATCCCAAGTTGGGAATTGGTGGAGATAGAGTTCCAACACATTTTTGGAAATACTGTTCTTTCAACTTTAATCCAGTGAGTTTCCAGGGAATGTTATTGTTTGAATGCCTTGGGAATAGTGAATATGGATTCTGTCTATGATCTTTGCTATGGGGCACTGCTTTGCCAGTAGTCAATATGAAGATCAGGCAGGAAGAAATATCATATGTAACATGTGTGCATGTACAAACACACCTACTTAGAAACTATTGTGCAATAGCAAATAATGTCATTCATTCTGTCTTCTTGGGAGCAGATAAAATTTTCTGATAGTGATCTTTGTTTCAATGATCTTGTTCCTATAAGGAGATTGGAGAGAAACTGGGTATCAGGGTGATTTGTTCATAGCTACCCTTTGCCATGGGGAGATATGATTTCCAGAAACACCTTGTGGGATACACATTTTTACTGAATGATACATCTTGTCATGGATTCTTTGATAATTTCATACAATGTAATTTTATCACATTTACCCCATATCTCCAATCTTCCAACAGTTCCTCATTGTATGGATGATACCTGAGAGAGGTCAGGTTACTTGATTTATGTTGCACAGAGACATGCCTGAGACAGAGGCGATACTTAGACTAAAGTGATTGAATTCAGGGACCTGACTGTTCCTAGGCTGCCAAAAGCAGTTACTTAGAGATGTCTGGCTCCTGCCCTGATGCTGTCTGTCCATTTTTCAGCAAGCTATATACTTTAATCTCCTAATGGTTTTTAATGCATAGCCCCCTTCTTGATTGCTCTGAGTTCCAGGTGTTCAATATTAAGCTTTAAAAAGAATTCAAATATACTAATATCTTTACAAAAATTGATAACAGGGAAATGACTCTGTTGACATTAGAGTACAACAACAGCTATTTGCATTTAACATGTCTAAAACACATGAGATGTTATTAACAAACACTTACTGTACTTACATGTGATTTAAAATACATGACATGAGCAGAGAATATTGAAGAATAGTTTTAAAATAGTCACAAATAAAGAAATCAGACTGACTTCCACTCATTCAGATACAAAAAAGAAACAAATTTATCAGAATTCTTGAATGTTATATTTCATTAACTTAAAATGTCTAATACTCTGGTCATTTTAGTCCCAACAATGTAAGATGAAGCAATTTACTGTTTTATACATTAATCATCTTTGAACTGAGGCAGTGATAACAGCTCATTTGAGTCTGTGAATAGATAATTTTATTTTCATAAAGTCATATATGACTTGCTTAAATGAGCTAATCCTGCAATCAGCAATGCCAAGTCTCAGTAGCAAGGCTTCCTCTTTGGAACTGGAGATAGTGAAATATCAAGAGATGACTAGAAAGTTTTTTTTATTTAGTGTTCCATTCTGTGAAACAAAGCTGTTTAATGGATCAATTCCAGTGGGTTTAGTTTTCTCTAAGGAGGCATCTTGAAATGAATAAATATTAACTCTCATGCTCCCTTGTCTGATACACAGAAAACTGAAATGTCTTAATCTTCATTTGTAAAACAGGATAACAATGAAAGATATTATACACAGAATTATTAGAAAGGACAAATAGGATCACCAATGTCAGGAACAGGGGATAGTTCTTGTTACATAAAGAAGTACTCCGCAGATGTCTAAGTGGTTAAATTTATTTGTAACTTTTAGTCAATCATTTAGAGCATTTTCTGATTTTATATATATATATATATATATATATATATATATAATATATATAAATATTGTATATAATATTGTAATATATTTTACATGAAAATAAGCAGATATATATGTAGTAATGGTTATAGAAGAATAGATTAAAAATAGATGTGGGAACCCAATGAACACATGCTAATACAGAATATGCCAAAACTGGAAAATATTCATTTTCTTTTAAAAAATATGACTATCATATAGTTTGTTAATAAATCCAAATCGCCAGAGAAGCTAGAAAACAAGGAGGACCATAAGAGAGACATGCATGGCCCCTGGAGAAGGGGAAAGGGAAAAGATCTCCTGAACAAATTGGGAGCATGGGGGAGGGGAGAGGGCAATAGGAGAGTGAGAAGGGGAGAAGAGGCGAGGTGAGGAGGACATGAGGGAGCAGGAAGTTTGAGTCTGGGGAAGAATAGAGGTGAGCAAGTTAAGAGATACCATAATAGAGGGAGCTATTATAGGTTTAAGGAAAATTCAGGCACTAGGGGAATGTCCAGAGATCTACAAGGATGACACCAACTAACCATATAAGCAACAGTGGAGAGGCTACCATAAATGCCCTCCCCTGATAATGAGATTGATGACTAACTTATATACCATCCTAGAGCCTTCATTAGTAGCTGATGGAAGCAGAAGCAGATATCCAGAGCTAAACACTGAACTGAACTGGAATCCAGTTGCAGAGAGGGAGGAGCGATGAACAGAGGAGTCAAATCCAGGCTGGTGAAACCCACAGAACCAGCTGACCTGAACAAGGGGGAGCTCATGTTCCCCAGACTGATAGATGGGAAACCAGCATAGTATAGACTCAGAACCCATGGGCACCAGTGTTAGTGAGGAGGCCTCAGAAATCTATGGGGCCTCTTGTTGTAAATCAGTACTTATCCCTAGCATAGGAATGGACTTTGGGAGCCCATTCCACATAGAGGTATACACCCTTAGCCTAGACACATGGGGGAGGGCCTAGGCTCTACCCCAAAGGATATGACAGACTCTGAAGATCTCCCATGGAAGGCCTCACCCTCTTGGGGAAGCGGAAAGGGTATGGGATAGGTAATGTGTTAGTGGGGTCAGGGTATGAGGGAAGAGATAGGGAACTACGATTGACAAGTGAAACAACCTTGTTTCTATTTAAATAAAAAACTGGAAAAAAAGTAACTTAAGTTATGTTTTAGGTGCCTAGTACTGTGTTGGTGCCTGCAGAACTTATAAGTGGAGCATTTGTTTGTTCATAGTGCTAAATATTGAAATCTCTAGCAGTGGTCTCATTCAAGAATTCCATAGAGAAAAACAAAGGTGTAGATTGCACTTTAGGAGCATGTTTCTCTATCTGCCTGGAAATGTCTATCCTTCAGACCCAACTCTTTCCTAACACTTCTCCACCCTTTGCTGGCAAATAATTCTTCTGAAAGTTCCTTAAATAATGAATGCCAAACAGAAACACTAAAGGAAACAGAAAAAATTAAACTGTAGAGAACCCAGGAGAGGGTTCAATTCATCTTATCCCAGCTGATAGATTCTTAAAGAGGTCAATGGTTAAACTAACATTTTCTACTTTCTAGCCTGCCTGTGCAATAAAACAGGCTGTGTTCTGTCTTTGTACAGGTTTTAGCACTTAATTTACTAAATAAACTCAGAAGGCTGTCTCTTTGGGCAAGTGAAATGCATCTACTATGGGTATGAATATTTCAAACTGCTGCAGAGAATAGCAATCACTTCCTGGTATGTGTCAAATAGATCACAGTGCAGGTTCCTTTGGACAAAACATTCTTCAAGAAATACTGGTCCTACTTTTTTTTCCTTTGGTCCCAATGTTCCTCACTTTTAAAAGTTCTCATTTTAAGGCAAGAGTGATGGCTCAGAGGTTCAAAGTGCTTTCTGTTGATGCAGAGGCCTGGAATTAGATTACCGGCACCCAAGCCTGATGGCTTACAACTGCCTGTAATTTCACATCAGGGAATTCAAGGCTCTCTTCTGATCTCCTTGGCCACTGGTAGTCATATGTACAACCCCCACACTCCCTATATACATGAACACTGAATTAAAAATGGAAAAATGTTGTTTCATAGAATGTTCCGGTTTTCATGGGTATTGAAAATTCAACTGCATTTTATTATTAAACTTAATAATTTTATTGATAAGGAAGGAATGGTCTTTTAAAACATCCCATTTTCCTAGTCATATTTTCATGGAAAACTTTTAGAGGAATGCCAATAAAGTATTAAAAGAGATTTTATTTGAAATCACAAATGAACATCTAAATTTACTATAATGTGAGTATGGACAAATGCTGTTTTGTATTGCAGTACACTTTTTTATTTGACCTCCTGGGGAATTGGTCTCCTGGGAAATTGAGGAAGATGAGAGAGTTAAAGAAACTTTTGTTCTTTGTGATAGAAAACATTGAGCCTTGTGTCTTCTCTCAGTCACCTGCTGCTGTGAACTGTTGCCTGAGCATTCTACCACTTATGAAGACTATTATTTTCATGGAATAGATATCTCTCTTCATATTCTTGAACTTTAAGAAGAAATATTTTGAATACTGAGAAAATATGAAAAGATTTCATTGCTGTCTAATATCAGTAAGTGGCAAATACCTAGAAGTTGTAGGTTTGTAGTGAGACTTGACCTGAGCTCCAAACAAGAAATGAGACTCATTATTGCTCATACAGTGCCCCAGGAGAACACCCATCAGAGATGTGCAGTAAGACTTACAGGTCGGTGTTTTGCTGCTTTATTTTCTTCTAAAGAGGAGTCAGTGAGGTTGAGCTTGAAAGTGCGTGCAGATGAACAGTGTTAGCATTTCTACTATCATAAATGTTTCATTATCAAATTTCTATTCACTTAATATTTTACTTCTTGAGGTGATTTCTGTTGCTGAAACTCTTACCAACGAGGAAACTAAAATGTCTGAATCTCTGGACACTGACTACATAGACAGGAGGGAAATTCAATGGCAATATAAGGAAAGAAGAAAATATCATATAATAATGTTTCACCATTAGTTCTAATGTTTTCTGTAAGTAAAACATAGCTGAGTGTTTTTATTCTTAATTGACATAAGTACTTTTAAAGATTTTTAAAAATTACTTATTTGGAGGCCTGATAGTGTGCATGCTATTATATTATTATCAACATAAGAGGAAAACATGTAGGAATGAGTTTTTTCCTTCTAAAGTATAGATCCCATGGGTGGAACTCGGGTTTTAGATTTTGCAGCAGGTGATTTTTTATGATAAGTCATCTTGGACCTTATTTAGGTACTTCTAAAATTATAGTTCTTGACAGATGAGAAATATGTATTGTCCCATAAGCCTAAATTACAATCTTATAATTTTAATATTTAAAGTCTGGTGAGATGGCTCAACAGTTAAAAGGTCTATGATTCTAATTTATTTTTATTGTTCTAGAGTTATTTTTTAATCTGGGTAGAAATGAGGGTTATTTACAAGTGACAGAAAATGTTGACACTGACAAACACATTTAGAATGAAAGGTAATTTTAATTTTTGAAAATACAGGGAGCTAGGAATTATTATTAGTTAGAGGAAAAAAGTGAGACCAAGAAAGAAGTTTTGAATGTTCAAAATGAAACTGCACATCATCTTTGTACATAATCATTGTCATCATAGCCATTGTCGAAAATAATGTGTAGTCATAAATTTGTTTTAAGTTGAGCAATAGAAAATGCGAGTTTAATTTTTGTCTTTGAGTCAAGCAGTGATAAATAGAATGGATCATCAAAAACAACTTTCTAAGTCCAGGAGTCAATGTATTGCTGTTGCTGAGTCACTCCTGTAAGCTACAGAGCACTAACTCTGACACATTAATAGACTCTCATTTCTCCCTCATTGCTGAGGTCAACAGTCTCTTATAAATTCTGCTCTAACTTCAACTTCCATGTGATCAGTATTTCTGTTTATACATGTAAAACCCTAGAGCATTTGTCCTTCTGAACTTGGTTTAGTTCTTCCAGCATATACTTTAGATATGATGAGATTTCACATATGTGTTTATGTATGAATAAGACATAAAGTCCTGACAACCTAAACTTGATCAAAGAACTTAAATGGCAGAAGGAGACAATGGACATCAGAGTGCTGCTTTATGGATTCTACAAGTGTGCATTGGCATATAAACCATTTACCCATTAAGTATACAAATAAATAAATGTGAAAAGAATTTAAACTGCTTCTTGCAATAATTGATAATAGATAAGACTTGTAGGAAGAGAACAAATGGTTTCATTTAACTAGATGGATTAACTCTTTTCTCTCTGTTCAAACCACTAGATAATATGTATCTTCACATTAGCATGTGCATGTGTGTATGCGTGTGTGCGTGCGTGCGTGCGTGCGTGCGTGCCTGCGTGCGTGCGTGTGTGCGTGCATGCGTGCGTGTGTGTGTGTGTGTGTGTATGATTTGCAGTCAGGTTGTTTTTCATTAAAATTCTTTTTTATGTTATGAATTGGATCTTATCCTAGAGGCAATAAATACACTTCATGAAAAGCTAGTTACCCAGAGACATCATTGCAGAATTTTGATTTCCTTTTTTTTTTTGTTTGTTTCATCTTTCATTTAACAGAATTACATTACATGACAGTACATGGCATTCAATGATGTCAAATTATTTTTTAACAGATTTGTTCTTCTATGAGTATTATTTACTTTCCTTTTCTCTCCTTAAATTTGTTTCCTGACATTTGATGTGTTATGTGTTATGTGTTATGTGTTATATTTTGTTTGAATTCCCACATCCCAATGGAATACTTTTAGGAATTCTATTTTCATGGCAAAGGACCAGATAACACATATCTGTTATTAAGAAAAGTAGGGGTTGTTTCTGGTTTTCCAAAAACAAAATGACAAAATACATCAATTATTTTGGGGTTATGCTATCATTGTGTATTTATACACTTCAGGTTGGAGTTTTCCTTCTAGCATCTTCTGTGTGGCTGTATTTTTAGAAAGATAAGTTGCTTAAATATCGTTTGAACATGGAATGTCTTAATTGCTCCATCTGTAGTGATGTTAAAATTTTGCTAGGTATAATATTCAGGGCTGGCATCTCTGATCTCTTAGAGTATGTAGAACATCTGTATATGCTTTTCTGGCTTTCAGAGACTTCATTGAACTGTCAGAAACCATTCTAATAGGTCTCACTTTAAATGACTTGTGGGTCATATCTGTTAAGTGTTCATTGTCTTATTTGCTGTGATTTCATCATCTACTTTCTGTTAATCTCCCTCAGTTTGAGTTTATAGCTTCTTATTTTCTTTGGTCTTTTCCCCTTGCAGTTTTTAATTTTTTTTTTGTTCTCTAAGTTTCAATTATAATGTGATAAGGGGACTTTTACCTGGTACAGTCTATTTTGTGGTTTGTATGGTTCTTGTGCCTTGATAAGCATATATTTATTTAAGTTAGGAAAATTTTCTTCTATGATATAATTTGAAATATTTTGTTTGTTTTACCTGAGTTTTTTTCCTTCCTCTATTTTCATTATTCTTGGATTTGGTCATTTCATGGTGTCCCAGATTTCCTGTATGTTTTATGCCACAATGTTTTTTACTGCTTGTTTGTTTTTTTTTTGTTTTTTTTTTTTTTTAGATTTAACATGTTCTTTACTGATGCATACATTTCTTCCATCACATCTTTAGTCTGAAATCCTATCTTCCTTTTCTGGTATTGTTTGGTTGATGCTTGCCTCTTACATTTCTGTTTGAGTTACTAAGTTTAATATTCCAGATTTCCATCACTTTGTATATTTTTATTGATTCTATCTACACCTTATTAATCACAAAGATTATGTAATCTAGACATATATCTGTGTACATAGTGGCCATGATACCACATTTACTGGATAACAAACACGTGCACAGAGAGAGAGAGACAGAGAGAGAGAGACAGAGAGAGGAGAGATAGAGAGAGAGAGAGTGGGAGGGAGGGAGGAAGGGAGGGCAGAGACAGAGGCAGAGTTATTATTGAATGACCAAGTTTTGAATATCAAATAGAGTCACCAATTAACAAAATGCCTCATAGGTTTGGTTTCTGGTAATATGGGTAGAGGCATTTAATCATCTGAGGGTTCTTCCCAGATAAATCTAGCTGTGACAATTTGAATATATATCATAACCAATCAGGACACATACTAAATCAAAACATTGAAACAAGAAAAAATAAATATATAGGTGATAAGAAACAACCAAGTCAAGGGATATTTATGAACAGAAAAAGCGTTTAGCATGAGAGAAAACATTAACACTCACAATTCTAGGCTAAGTATATGGAAGAACCCATTTATCTAAGGGTGCCTGGCACCCAATACAAGAAATAAGGGTGCCTTTTAGATACTCACTGTGTTTGCAAGATGTTTAGTATACTGTTTAATGATGTATTTCTAGAAACCTTATACTGATGTATAAGAATATTTCACTGAAGCATAAATATCCCATGTCACCAGTGTGTATGTCATGGTGATTATATTGTACCAGATGTCAGTAAAATTAATTCACATATCTATTAATTAATGACAGTAATTTTCTTTTGTTTTTTTTTGTAAGGAGAATTTATTTGAAATCCATTCTCTTATTTTTTTCAAGTGAAACAGTTTGGTTAGTCATAGTCACTAATTGTTATAGTAGGTTCCTGGAAACTACTAATCTTGTAGCATAAGTATGTCCCTTATGACCACAGCCTCTACATTTATCTGATATTGAAAGGAAAGATGATGTAGTTCCTTAATTCACCCACTTGGTTCACAACAGAAAGTAGTCATACATGAAAGGAGACTTCTGTAAATCCATGTTTAATTTGTTTGATCCTCACTATGTAGAAGTGGTGGCTAGACTTTGTCCTTGGTCTAAGGCACAATGTGTAAAGGCTAATTAAAGATCACTGATAGAAGTGTAAAAATATTAAACTGAGATACAAACTACTGTGGAAATTGATGAGCTACTGACTTACTTTGAGCTAGCCTGGCTAAAAATGAAGTCAATATGGGCAGGCAATTCGTATTCTTAGTGTACTTTATATTTCACCTATGAAAATATAGGTTTGCATGAAGACAGTGTTTCTTTCCAGCCAGGTGCCACAGCCATGTAGTCACAAATAAATACTCAGAGGCTTATATTAATTATAAACTGTTTGGCTGATGGCTCAGTCTTATTTTTGGCTAGTTCTCTTTTAATTATTATCCCATTTCTTTTAAGCTATATATTGTCATGAGACTGTGGCTTACATGCAATGTTTTTCCATGGCTCCATGGTGTCACCCTCCACAATTCTCTCTGCCTTATTCTTCCCAGCATTCTCCTAGTCTGGTAGCCCCACCAGTACTTCCTGTATGGCCACATCCCGCCTGTTCATTGACTAAAACAACTTTATTCATCAACCAATAAGAGAAACAAATATTCACAGCATGCAAAAGGACATCCACTATCACTTGTATTTTAAACACAAAAGTGTAAAGGCTTTAGCTAAAGGAAGATCTAACAAAATGACAAAAGGAAGTCAGGAAGCAGGTCTTAAAATATTTGAAGACTTATCACTCAATACTTTGACTGTTTCTTTCTAAATTTAAAAGGAAATTGTTATATAAAGGAAAACAAATATTTTTAGGTAAATGAATCCATTTTTAACCATCAGAATTGTAAAGAACATTTTATAAAGCCTCTTCTATTTTCATATGCATATTTATCTACATCATATGAATGATTTTGCTTTGATGTTAAGCTAGGCATTTAAGGGCTCAATTTAAGTTTGCCATTATAATATTCAGAAAGAATTCCAATAAATTGTGAAAATGTGGATTTGCTGCCTCATTGAAAATTTGGTATCAAGAACCCCTAGATGTATGTCTGTGAAGGAGTTAATGTTTTCAAAAAGGAAGATTAAGGGTAACAATAATACAGGATATAAATCCCTTACTATAGTAATTATTGCTATCCTTATGATTTATAAACACCCAAGTATCATATCGTTTTATACAGTGATTATGTCCCACATTGGAGATTTAAATTTTGTGTCTCATAATCTCATTTATTTCACTATATCTTCAATTCATCTTTCATAATGAACTAAATGTTTTATACAACATCTGATAATTTGTAATTTCAAGCTATTGTTAGCTGATATTGCCTGCTAGTGATGCAATGAAGCTAAAGATAATCTGATCTACCTGTAAAGTTACTACTGTTTGAATTATCTAGGATTTGCAGGTAAATTTATCTTCTGAACTTTAAAAGTCTATAGCTCTACTTCTGTATATTTGATTTAATTTGTGTATTTCATGAAATGAATTTTATAGGAACTAGAAGAACATCATAATTTAAGTGTTTCATTATTTAGTTCTGCTGAAATAGAAAAAAAAACAAATGAAAGTCAAAGAATTACTTTTGACCAAAGGCAAAATTATTCTTTTATGAAATAAGAAGAATGCTGTAGAAAATAACAGAGTAGAAAATATATATAGAATTATTATTAATTCTGGGAAGGAGAAGCAGAATAGGGGTTGAGATAGCATAGAAACTAGTAAATTATTGAAATAAGACATGAAGGAAGCTTAATTTATTCAAATATAAATGGAAAGTACTGAGCTAATACACAAGTGATATTCTTAGTTAATGTTAACTATATGATTTAGTATAAACCTTTGATATGAGCTATCATATACAAATACTTTGGTTGAATGGCAGATAAGATAGATATTATGTTCTTGGGGAAATTAATAGTGAAAGGTATAAGTTTAAAACCCAGAGGATGTAAGGGTCTGTAAAGCAGTGAAAAACTGATATGAAATCTGTAAGGTTATGATAACTTTTAATAGATAAATGCCAATCCAGAGTGTGCCAAAGCATCTAGGTGAGAGCTCCCATGTGCCTGGTCTATCCCTTGAAAAGCTCTCCTACGTCACCCTGACATCACTTTGACCACACCCTGACAGGTTTGGTCTGGCACACCTGTAGCCAGCCCTTAGTAGGCATGGTTATGGTGTCTCCCTACAGGTCTATGTAGCCCAATATCCCACATAGAGATATTGGCACTCATGCTTGAAGATGATGATCAGAAAAGCAAAGCAGCCAGCCACTATCTCTTACCTCTACACCATCTCAGACCAAAGATGCAATCCTCAAAATGCTCCCAACTTCACTGCTCCTAGATTAAATCACACTGCTATGTTCTCCTTAATGTGGCTAGAGACTCTCAGAGTGAATGCCTAAACCTTTAATGCCTCTTAAATCCTGGGATTAGAGGTATGAGTTCTGATTCACTTTATGGTAGCCCAGGTGGTCTTGGACTCAGAGATCTGTCTACCTCTTTATCCTAAGTATTGGGATTAAAAGTACGTTTCACCAGTGCCTAGTCCCTATAGCTTGAGGCTGGCTTTGCTTTCTGAATCCTCATGCAAGATTTAATGAATCATAAATAATAAACCACCTCAGGACTGAGTTAGTGATAATTAGTATTTTTTTTCCTTTTTAAATTTTCAATGAACTGGCCTGTTAGGAAAATAAGAAAAAGAAAAACTATGTAAAAAGAATGAAGTTTGGTGAATTTTTTTTTCTTTCTGAACAGGATGTCAATAACAAAATCAAGAGTTCCAAGAATCTACATAAGAGATTGCAAACAAATAACAACAACAACAATAGCAAAACACTTCTGTAAATAAGAGGACATTATCAATGAGACAACAGCCTATATAATGATAGAAAAAATACTTACAAGCTAGACATACTACAGGGAACTAATATCTGTAATATCAAAATAAATTCAAAGCAAAAAGTGAGTACCCAAAATATAAGTATGAAAATGAATGAATAATAAATAGTGAATAATTGTTCTGAACAGAGAAAAATGAATGTATAATAAAAGTTTTAAAAAGTTTTCAGCTTTATTCATCATGGAAAGAAATATTGAAATTGTTTCGAGATTCTGTTTCACACCAGTCAAAGTGACTATCATTATAAAAACAAGGGACATCGATATGATTCACAGGCTTTACAGCTGTCTAGGAATAGTGATTGCTTTCTCCTTTAACAGTTTGCATCGGAATTTCAGATGCTATCAAAACTAGTCCTGAGGAAGGGGGAATTCAGGAATATTTAAGGTCAATTCCTGAATGTTCTGTGCCCTGTCTGTGTGGTCTGCAGAAATAAAATCTTATGTTCAAGTTCTGGGGGAAGCCAACAGCAATGGCAATATTCTATATTGTTTTGTGTATCTCTTGGATGCCCTATAACCAATAATTCAAAGAACGTCTCTCTTTTCATTTTCATTGACACTAGAGTTATAGTTAGTCGATGGCTTTATCTCCTTGTGTCATAATGTCAATATATATATATATATATATATATATATATATATATATTAGATACATTATGTAAACATACTATATATTTCCTATGACCTTTCAAAGAAAATTAACATTGTTTAGCTCAACTTCATTCCTCTCACTCTATTACCACTACCTCCTTTTAAAGTAACCTCTGTTTCCTCTAATTTTCCCTTCATAGAAACTGTGTCCTACTTTTCTCCTGTCTAGAGCACTTTCTTGCCTCAGTACCTTTCTACTTTACTGGCTTTATTTTACTTTCTACTTTACTTTACTGGATTTACACCAGGTATTATGCTCACATGTGAAGATTTTGAGCAAGAAACCACTGATGATAGAGGAATATAATTATTTTCTTTCCAGGAATTAGTATAATATTTTCTAATTCCATTCATTTATCTACAAATTTTATGGTTTTAATATTCTTTACAACTTATGAATATTGCATAAATGTACTACTTTTTCATTAACCATTTATCAGTTAATATATATCTAGGTTATGCCCATTGTATGTCTCTTATGAATACAGGAGAACTGAGCAAGGAACATGACTGAGTCAAGTTCTCTGTGCATAAATATATGCCAAGGAATGGTAAGACTGGGTTATCTGTTTGATCTAATTTTAGCTTTTTAAGTATAACCAGTATAGTATTGATAACTTTATATTAGGGATTATCAACAGGTCAGGTGTCTATTTAGGCCTAAATTCTGCTCAGTAGGTAGGAATTTACATCTTGGACTACAAACTTGTTGGCTGCAGAATGACATCTTACACTCTTTCTACTTGTGGGTTTTTGTTCTAATCTCCCTTATAAGGACACAAATCATATTGAATTGTAACCTACTCAAAGGAATTGATTTTATCTTGGTTACATAGTTAATGTTTCCCATATCCCCTCATATTTGGAAATAAATTTGGGAAAAGCACAATTTAGCATACAATACTTTTGCTGTTATTTTCTTTTCTACTTTTGCTTTTCCCCATCTCGAAACATTGCTAGCAACTTTTAGAGTTATTCTTTAATAGTCTAGTCCTTTTCACCTTTTTCAAAAATATTTTTGTTGAGACCTTATTAAGATGGTTTTTTTCTCCTCTATTGTCTTTATAGATAGGTCTAAACTTCTGAACATCATGTTTAAATTTCATAGCTTTTCTCTGTCTCATTTTCTTTTTTTAAATAAAAACTTATATTTTATATATGTTAAAATGTTATAAATAATTTTCTTCTTGAATTACTTGTTTCTCTAAATCCTTTATCTCTTTGTAATTTCCCTCAATCTAAGTTTATCCATTTTAATGTACATTTTTAATATTTCTAATTCTTAAATATGAATGCAATTTTGGAGTGAGTAACTAAAGAGCTCTGGACGTGTAGCAGTTTATATTCCTTCTGACGATGCCAATGGAATCATCTGGCATGATATTTCAGTAGTGAAAAACTTGTACTTAAATTTTATGGTCTTGGTCCAATATATTCATCAGACAAAACCTATTTTGCTTTAAAAATTTAACCTGGGTAGCAAAACTCTGTATATTATATAAAATCAATGGACTAAGATCATATCGTTCAATATAAAGAAATTCCATACTTCCTTCTCTGGTTAATTATATGTATAACAAGGAAAAATACATCATAAAATTCCTAGATATTCAGTTAATATTCCTTGAGGAATGACTGTGATCATGGTATGACAAAATAGAATTATAACTGATTCCATACTTACAAATGTGAATATTTATAAGTAAGATAAAACTTAAATTCATGATTCAAATTAAAAGCAAATCTATGTTCTTAAGCCCATCAAAATAATAACCGTGTTTTTTTTTATTTTATTAGTTCTAGTTAGGGAACAAGCTTATTTCAAGTCCCTTCTCCCTCTCCCTGCCCCTCACCCCCAAACTTCCTCCCCCCCCCCAGCCCACCCCCACCCCATCCACCCACCACTCCCCAGGCAGGGTAGGGCCCTCAACGGGGGCTCTGCAAAGTCCCTGTTTTTAAAGTATAGTGCTAAATGCTTTTAAAGATAGTTTGAGATACAGCTTTATCAGGAAGAGAAAATTATATCCTTGTAGCCTACAAATACATATTCAATTGATTAACAACATAATTTTATGCTTTTCATTCTTAGAAATTTACTTCTAAGAAAATTCAAAATAAGACAGATTATATTACAGATAATTTAAAAGTTAAAAATATAAATAACTCAACTGTCAAAAGAATTTTAACACTTTAGTTCAGTTGTAGAGCTCTTTACAAGCGTGAAGAGTATATATGTTCAATTCTTAGTCCTGACCCAGAGAAAATAAGAACAAATGACAACAATATATTTGTTATTTTTTTTACAATATAAAAATTTTAAAAAATGTAATAATATATTAAAATATATTATTAAATATTTTATAATGTATATTTATTTTTAATATATTTTTATAATATAATAATTTTATATATTTTATAACATATTTTAGAATATATATTTGCTACTTGTACATTTATTTTACCACGTGTAAAATATCAGTATGAAAAGAACCAGTAATAATCATCTAGGGAAGGATAGTTAAATGAAATGAAAGTGTCTATAAATAATATCTAGCTTAGATTGCTATTTCTTCCTGAGAATAAGGAAAATGCCACTTCTACTTGTTTTCTGAACTCCATAGCTCAACTAAAATGTCACTCGGGGTTAAAAATCCATGGTAGACACAGGATGAGATGACACCTGTTTAGGTCAACAAACTCCAAGTAATTCCAGCAACAGTAAAAAGAGAAATTTTACTTCTGAATATTTTAAAGGTGATTGGAAATTGATTTTCAACAGGAAAGGAGCTTAAAACCTAGAGGTAGACAGAATATGGCAATGGTTTTAGCCATGATTCAGGTTCAGAAGGTTACTAAGAGACTATTAAAGATGAAATATTTTACAAGAAGCTCTTGTTGCTACTTGTCATTATGATGATAATGTTTTGGAGTGGAAGAAAATTATTGAATAACCATAAAACTAAATCAAAAACAAATTTCTAGTGTGTTCTTGGCAGAAAATAATAGGAATTGTATTGGGTGGGTAGTTAGGAATACACACCACAGGTTGTTTCATTAATGAACAACTTTAGCATCATGGAATTCAGAACATGGAAGGAAGTTGCATAAATAGAGTGGGGAATACCTGAAGGAAAAGCGATGTATCAGGTGACTTGAGGCCATGAGAGATAAAACAGAAGAATGCAGGAATCAAATCATAGCATGGTAACAAGCAGAACAATTAAGGCATAAATTCTTTTTCAATTAATTTTTATTTAAATTAGAACAATCTTATTTTACATACCAATCCCAGTCCCCTTCTGTCCTCCCATTTCCCTTCCCAATCTCCCCATCTTACTTCTACCCACTCCTCAGGGAATGTGAGGCCTCCCACGGGGGTCATCAAAATCTGTCAAATCATTTGGGGCAGGACTGAGGCTCTTCCCTAGGTATCAAGGCTGAGAGCAAGTCTCTCCATGGGGAATGGGCTACTAAATCCCATTCATACACTAGGGATAAATACTGTTTCCACTGTCAGCGGTCCCATGGACCGCCCAAGTCCCACACCAGGCACCCATATTCAGGGGGCCTGCTTTGGTCTTATGCATGTTCCCCAGCTGTCAGTCTGGAGTCCATGAGCTCACACTAGCTCAGATCAGCTGTTTCTATGGGTTTCCCCAGCATGTTCTTGACCCCTTTGCTCATTACTCCTCCCTCTCTACAACTGGATTCCAGGAGTTCAGCTCAGTGCTTAGCTGTGAATCTCTGCTTCTGCTTCCATCATTTACTGAACGAAAGTGCTAAGGCATAAATTCTATCAAGGTACTTGAATTGTTCTGTTGCTTACAAAAAGATTTAGTTCATAGTGTGTGAAAAGCAGTAGCACTGAGAATATGATGGGGAGGTTAAAAATTGCCTTCAGACTTGGAATGAGAGTTACAAAGGACAGGGAGTGTGTCATTTACATGCTAGATATGTTTCCTGAAGGTATTTATGGGTACTCATCAGAAGTGATGACTACTTATGATAGTAATAATGATTTTATTACCCAGATGGCTTCTTTCTGTGTGCAATGATTTTCATGGCATTTTAAAGTATCAAAATACATGGCAATGAATTCAAAATTCAGATGTGAGACATTTAGTGAGATATTTTTCATATTTTTGGAAATTTTTGTTGACCCTGTAAATCAACATCTATCTTGGTACATCTAAGAGAGGGGAAATAAGTCTAGTAATAAAAGAATACAGAACAGAGAAATTTTGATTTGGTTTCTATATTAAAATCTGTATTACCAGTGAGAAAATTGTCAAATACAAAATGTTTAAACTTACGCATTGAAAGGAGAGGAGGGGTGAGGAGGAGATGAAGGAGCAGGAAGGTTGAGTCAGGGGAAGAATAGAGGAGCACAATATAAGAGATACATTAATAGAGGGAGCCATTATAGGTTCAAAGAGGAATCAAGCACTATGGAAATTTTCAGAGATTTACAAGGATGACAGCAACTAACAATCTAAGCAACAGAGGAGAGGCTACCTTAAAGCCCTCCCCTAATAAAGAGATTGATGACTAACTTATATGCAATCCTAGAGCTTTCATCCAGCATGGGATGGAAGTGGAAGCAGATACCAACAACTAAACACTAAACTGAACTGGAATCCAGTTTCAAAAAAGGATGAGTGATGAGCAAAGGGGTCAAGACTAGGCTGGTGATACCTACAGAAAGAGCTGAACTGAACAAGGGGTTGCTCATGGACACCAGACTGATAAGTAGGAAACCAGCATGGAACTTATCCAGACCCTATGAATTTGGGTGTCAGTCAGGAGGCCTCAGAAATCTATGGGACTCCTTGTAGTACATCAGTACTTATGCCTAGCGTAGGAATGGACTTTTGGAGCCCATTCCACATAGAGGGATACTCCTTGAGCCTAGACACACTGAGAGGGCTTAGCCCCTATACCAGAGGATATGACAGATTCTGAAGACCCCCCCCCCATGGAAGGCCTCACCCTCCCTGAGGAGCAGAAAGGGTATGGGGATATGTAGGGTGTCATTTGTGCAGTAGCAGGGGAATAGGGTAATGAGAGGGAACTGGGACTGGCATGTAAAGCAATCTTGTTTCTAATTCAAATTAAAATGGTTAAAAAACTTATACCTTGAAATTTCTAAGACTTCAACATGTTATAAGACATATCCATCATTATATTATTTTATAATAAAATTGAAATGTTCTTTCAAATGTAGTATAGAATAATTTCAATTTCTTTGTTCTTTTCCAGTCCCAAATGCTAAACTATTGAAAAGTGTATCTTGAACTGATGAGAAATAGTAGTTAAATACTATCATTGAAGCAATGAAGATGCAAATAAGAACAAAAAGCCTGGGTACACCCTTGAGTGCCAATGTGCACAAGTGTGTACACATGTACCCATATAGAACACACACACACACACACACACACACACACACACACACACACACGATGTGCTGGGAGGAGGAAAATTAGAATGAAGGGAATATGGAAGAATACAAGGAAATATGTCTTTTAAGAAAATCAAACAACACAATTTAATATGAAAAAATGCTGCTGGTGGGAGTGCCAACTTGTACAGCCACTGTGGAAATCAGTATGGCGACTCCTCAAGAAAATGGGAATAAGTCTACCACAAGATCCAGCAATTCCACTCCTAGGCATATACCCAAAAGAAGCACATTCATATAACAAGGACATCTGTTCAACCATGTTCATAGCAGCAATATTTGTAATAGCCAGAAACTGGAAGCAGCCTAGATGCCCATCAACCAAAGAATTGATAGAAAAAATGTGGTACATTTACACAATGGAGTACTACTCAGCAGAAAAAGAAAAAAAAAAACAATGGAATCTTGAAATTTTCAGGAAAATGGATGGAACCTGAAGAAACCATTCTGAGCGAGGTAACCCAATCACAAAAAGACAAACATGATATGTACTCACTCATATGTGGACCTGCTTTATGATATATAGTAGTGACCATGCTTTATCAGAGATGTTTTTAATGATGTTGCTCAGAATGGTTTCCTCCCAGATGACGACTGAGAAGCTAATTTAAAAAAAAAAATGGTGTCAAGTACCACAAGAGTAATAGAACTGCGCTGTTTTCTGGTATTTTGTTTTTTACTTTGTTGTTGTTGTTGTTGTTGTTTTTGTTTGTTTTTTGTTTTTTAAATGGAGTGTGCTGGATGTCTCTACAATTTTGTTCAAATGACTACAGAACCTGGAAAAGCTGTTGCTGCTACTGAGGCTTAACATATTGGGAATATTGCTCATATATATATATATATATATATATATATATATATATAATATATATATATATATGATAAATAAAAAAGTGACACACTGGAAGACAAATGTCACACAATTTCAATTTTATGTGTAACCTAGAAATGATGAACTTATGGGAAGACAGAGCAGAATTGTGGCTATTAGGCTTCAATGTGGGTCTTTTAACAATTGGGAAACAATTGGTTTAAGGATATAAAATTGCAGTTGGACAAGAGGCATGGACTCTGTGAAGTCTTGAGGTCTACTGAGAGCATGATAAATATGGTTGATAACAATATGCTATATTTTAAAAGTTGTGAGATAGTATACTTTAGTGTTCTCAAAACAAAATGATGAATATGTGTGATATAACATGTTAATTGTTTTAATTTGCCACGCCATTGTGAACATCCTGTATTGTGTATCATAATTGTGCATGACTTTATTTATGAGCTAAATAAATGAATGATAAAAAAGAAAAAAATGTGGAATGTCATTTTGAACTGAACATGTGGATTATATAACCCACAAAGGAGAACAGAATATGGACCAAGCCTTTTTCTGTTTCTGGATAGTTCATTGAAACTTTTGAAATTTTATATGTCTTTTTCTGATTTGAAATCATATCTTAAAGTATCCTTATATGTTTTAAAGTAAAATAAAATTTTTCCATTGTCTTTATTACTAACTCTACTGCATAGGTTTGACAATATGTGGAAGCTCACATATATAACCTTAAGTTCCTCTAAGGTTTCTTGATTAATTGAAGGAAAATCATTTTCAGCTTCATAAAATTTATTTCAAACTGCAGGGAAGCTTTTATTTAAATACTGTTTTGATTATCTCTAAACTGTAACCTTTCTTGTTCACTAAATTTAAGACAGGTAACAATCACAATTTCCTTTAAATTGCAAAAGACAGGGCACTATCAACTATTTTAGAATTACACATATCTGAGATTTTTGTGAGCCATTATGTGGGTGGAATTAACTTGAACTGTGGTCCTCTAGAAGAGTTGTTCTTATTTGCATAAGAACAATCTTAGCTGTCTAGCCATCCCTTCAGCTTTTGAATGACTACATCTTAGTGCTTATTTTTTTCTTTTTATTTATTCTTCCAACCTTCAATACATCCTGATGGAAGCTTCTCCTCCATCAATTCCTTCCTGCATCTCATCTTTACTCATCCTCATATTCATTTCTATTCCATTTCCCTTCAGAAAAGTGCACAACTTCCAGGGATATCAACCAAACATGGTATAACAAGCTGCAATAAAGACAAGACACAAAACCTTAAATCAAGGTTTAACAAGGCATTCAAGTAGGAGGAAAATGGTCTGCCAGAGCAGGCAAAAGAGTCATAGACCACCCCATTCCCACTGCTAGAAAACTGACAAAACCCATAAGCTGAACAACCACAGATTGTATGTAAAGGACCTAGTGCATACCCACGCAGACTCTATGATTTTGCCATCAGTCCCTGAGAGCCCTTATGAGCCCTGCTTTTTTGATTCATAAGGAGAATTTCTCCTAGGGTTCTTGACCCTTCTGGCTACTGCAATACTTCCTCCCCATTTTCTGTGATTTTGACCAATGCCACTTAATATTTGGCTGTGGACCTCTGCATCTGCTCTCATCAGCTGCTCAATGAAGTCTTAGATTACAATTGGACTACACACTCAACTATAAGTGTATCAGGATATTATTAGGAATTCTTCATTCCTTCCTTCTTTCCTTTCTTCCTTCCTTTCTCTTTCTCACTCTTTTGTTTTTTTAGTCAGTCATGTTTGGTTCCAGCCTAGATCTCTGGATCATCTAGCTTTTGTTTTTTGATAATCTACTCAATATCAGGCATGGATTCCCTCTTGTGATATGAGCATCAAGTTGGACCAGTTGTGTACTCCTATAAGCTCATAGCCAACATTGTCCCAGCATATGTTGTAGGCAGAATAGGATTTTTTGGTTGGGTTGGTGTCCCAGTCCTACCACTAGAAGCCTTGCCTATGACTGGAAGATAGCCAGTGCACAGTCTATATTCTCCACCATTAAGTTCTTGCTAGGGTCTTCCTCATAGGTTCCAGAAAGTTTCCAAGACATTAGGTTTTCATTGGCCCCAAATGCCTCTCAGTTACAGTTGCCTCTTCTCATGTTCTCTCCCTCCATATCTCCCACCCCCACCTACCCAGGGAGATCCATGCATATCCCCTCCTCAATCAGCCCTTCTTGTTACTTTGGATCTATATATTCTGGCATGATTGTCCTTTGTTTAACAGCTAATATTCACTTATACATACATGCCTTATTTGTATTTCTGAGTCTGAGTTGCCTTGCTCAAGATAATTTTTCCTACTTCTACCCATTTGCCTGCAATTTTTTGATGTCATATTTTTAGTAGCTAAGTAATAACACTCCATTGTTTAAATGTACTACATGTTTTATTCATTCTTCAGTTGAGGGACATCTAGGTTGTTTGCAGTTTTGGGCTATTATGAACAAAGCTATAAAAACTCAGTTAAATAAGTGTCCTTGATGGCATCTTTTAGGTATATGCATGAGTGGTGTAACTAAGTGTTGAAGTAGATCAACTCCCAGCTTTCTGTGAAACCACCATCTTGATTTCTATAGTGGCTGCACAAGACTTTCCTCTTACCAGCTATGGAGGAGTATTCCCTTTGATCCACATTCTTGCCAGCAGGAGCTGTAACTTGTCACTTTTTAACATTTCTGACACATATAAAATATACTCTCAAAGTGCTTTGATGAGCATTTTCCTGATGACTAAGGTTGTTGAATGTTTCTTTAAGTTTCTTAGTCATTTGAGTTTCGTCTATAGAGAATTCTCTATTTATATAAGCACCCAGTTTGAAAAAATTGGATTATATTGTTTTTAATGTCTAATTTCTTGAGTATTTTATAGATAGTTTAGATGGTAGCCCTCTGTCAGATGTCAAGTTGGTGAAAGTCTTTTCTTATTCAGTAAACTGCAAGTTTTCCCCTATTGACTGTGTCTTTTGCTTTACAGAAGCTTTTTAGTTTCATTATGTCCTATTTATTAATTGTTTATCTTAGTGACCATGCTATTGCTGTTCTGTTTAGGAGTGGTGTTTTGTGCCAATGCTATTCTCCACTTTCTTCTCAATCTGGTTCAGTGTATCTGGTTTTCTATTGAGGTCTTTGAGTCACGTTGACTGAAGTTTTGTGCAGGGGTAAAAAATGAATCTATTTGTATTCTGTTACTTTCATACATTCATTGTAGGAGCCTGTCTTTGGGTGTTTCAGTCAGATCCAGCTGACTTTCCCAGTTTGTACCTGAGATTGGGAGTGTGGATTGAGAAATGTCAGGTAAAGATAATAAGGAAAAAATAGAATAGAATCAGGAGGGGAAGTAATCCAGTGAATACTGAACACCCCAAGTTTATTCTCCAACATTCTAATAAACACAAGCCAAAATGAGAGAATGGCAAGAGACATCTTTATAATGATATAAGGAACAAATTGGCTTACTACCTTACTTTTCCAAACAGTAGACTGAATCTCTCATTATCTGGCATTGATGGTAAAGAGTAACCACACCTTAAACCAAGTCTCTTGTTATTCAGATAAGATATTCATGCCTTAGACCAAACACCTACTCCTTAGAACTTTAGGTCTTATGAGTTTAATCTTGCAATTGTCAGGATAGCTTCAGCCACTCTTACACTAATTAAAAATGAAGCAAATCTATTATTATGAACACTGACAATCCAGTTAGACCAGTGCCATTTGTTAAAGATGATTTCTTTTTTCCATTGTGTGCTTCCGACTTCTACATCAAATTTTGTTGTCTATAGGTATGTAAATTATTCTTATTTCTTTATTTTAAAGAAAAGTTTTGAGTAAAATACTATATTCTGTGATATTTTAAAATAAATTTTAGCTTATTATTCACCACAACATGGTATCAAAAATCATATTTAAGTTTTCATTAAACTGAAAACATGTGCTTAGTTTGGTGTTAGTAGGTGAAGCTAGTTTTCAAATTTCATCGTATTTCTTAGATATATTCTAAAGTTAGTTATCTATTCAATTTTGTTTTTTTGATAGTGATGATAAAACATTGAAAATATCAACAACAACAAAATAGTACAAATACACACACACACACACACACACACACACAATCTACACCCAAATGTATAGAGATTATACACTTGAACTTTATCCTATTAATGAAATTCATGGCCTGTTATAATATAGGGGCATTTAAGTAAGCCACAGAAGAAAACAGGTGACTGATCACATTATCATACAACAATCAAGATTCTTGGAGCAAACATGAATAAATAAATAAATCTGAACCTTATTAATAAGAAAAGATCTACCCAGAAATTTAATCAACTTATAGAAGGAAGAAATCTGTGTAGAATCAACATGTTTCTATCTATCCATGTGAGTTCAGGATATGAAATGCCATATTTCATGTGCTCCAGAATGCTGGAATGTGATATATGAGTTACAGAAAGTTTGGGGCTTCTAGTTTGAACATAGGAAGTCACAATTATATGAGCTGAATATGCTTTGCAAGTACATCTGGAGTCATTCATCAGATAATAAGTAATCATTAAACTATCTCATATGTATTTACAACAGTGTATAGGAAGAATCAGAGCAGAGACTTTAGGTGTTGTCAGTTAGGAGGTCATCTTGATACAATCAGTAATTTGCAGTGAGCTTCTGAAATAGCAAGATAACCACAGAGAATGGAAGAAGTGATGGATTTGAACAAAATAAGACTGAACAAATAGACAAAGAGTAGATACTTCATTAATTTTATGAGTGAGAAAAATTAGCTTCACTCAAAAAAGGATTTTAGAATATATGTTTTGAATGAAGTTAAAGAAAAAAGGTGCTAAGACCAGTCTATTTACATAGTGCTTGCCAAGAATGTTTCATTAGACACATGCATAGTCTGTACAAGTTTTTATAAGATACTTTACATAAATGTGTATATAAATATTATGATTAATATTAATGTAGCAGATTATGATATAATCATGAGAGTATTCAGTGAAGAAGGTGTGGATTGAAGGTGATGAAATATGGAGTTTATTGAATGAAAGTGGAAACAATTATATGGAGCAAACCAGATACAAAGAAACAAACATAGAATGTTCTTTCTGATATGTAGATTCTAGTTTTGAATATCTGACTCTTTGTTCAGCATCAAGTACCAGTGGAAGCCAAAAAAAATGTAGAAAGAGGCCATTGGGAGAGGAATTTTTAAGATAGAATGGATTATAAAGAGTAATATGAAAGTAGAGAGAGGAAATAGTGAAGGTAGAAAGGTTAAAATAAGGAGTGAATGGCAGATATGAGAAAACACGGCAGAGAATAAAGGGAAAACAAAATTGAAGGTTCCAAAAAGTTCATATGGAAACATATCATTTGAAACCAAATTAAAACTTTTATTTTAAAAATATGGAGTTTATTGAAAAACTCCATTTTTATTTTAAAAAATGGAGAAACCCTGAAATGCTGGAAAAGACTGTTCCTTGAATCAACTTGTTATTAAACAAAAATTTCAGTGACAAGATTGGGATACCTCCAAATGAATTATTATTCATTGATGGCCCAGAAGCCCTGAAAAATTATAGGCTCTTATCATTTGCTTTGCCTATCTACAAAAACTAGGTGATAAACCCCTATTTCTTAACATACCACATCTTTGCTTGATGTAGTCAAACAATCTGAAACTGTTGTGAATATTGGTTTTATGTTTCCTATAAATCACGGTCCCAGAAGTTGCTAAATGGACAGGTGGGTGTTTACAAAAAAGGTATTACACATCTATGAGCTCTACAGCTATGAAATCAATCTGAAAAGGCACACTATTGTTGGCAGGGGTAGCCCACTACTAAGCCTAGTTTTAGGTTCACTCCACAAGAGAAAAATCTACCCCTAGCATTGTAAACATGTTCAAAAACTCATGCCATGGAAGATCCTAGGATTTGTTAGAACTAAACTGTGTTGTTTAGAAAAATTAACACACTATCAAATGAACTTCTAGATACTTATGTTTTTGGCTTTGGATTATTAGTATTCCCAGTCTTAACCAGTGAATGGTAAATACAAAAGTTATGATTGTACAAAATGTTAAGAATAAGTGATGGATGAGTTCTTAACCCCAAGGAAGATATTTTAAAAAATCTCCTTAAGGTTCATGGAAAATTGTGGAAGAAAACGCAGAAAAAAATATGTGCTCAAAAAATACATGTGGGAGAAGTGATTTAAAATCTCATTTGCTATATAAGATATATGGAAATTTTGATGATCCCACTGCAATTATCATTTCAAGAGCTGTGGATACCTGCACTGTGTATGCCCAAGAACTGGCATGGCAATGATCAGGTATGGATGGATGAGGGGCTCAGGAAATCCTGTTGTCACTACTAAATTATTTGCTACAAATAGATTCAAAGGTTGATGGTAGTTATTGCCTTCATTGTCTATACACTGATGACCTCAGCAGGCTCTAATAAGAAGTTCTGTTTCAGTCTGCATTAACAGACATGATTAAGCTAAAATATTTGAAAATAAAACCAAAAGTCAGGAATCTATGTAAAGGAACCTGGGATTGGAGGGGCTGGAGAGAAGGTTCAACCATTAAGGACACTTTCTGCTGTTATTGTGAATCTAAATTCAGTTTCCAGGCAGTTCACAACTGCTTCTAACTCCAATTCCAGAAGCTGTGACAATTTTAGCAGGCATCTTCATACACATGGTGCACAAAGACACATGTAGAATTACATATATACATATATATATATATATATATATATATATATATGTGTGTGTGTGTGTGTGTGTGTGTGTGTGTGTGTGTGTGTGTGTGTGTATTATACATACACACATATACATATAAGTGGACTGGTATATTAGTAACTGCTCTATTGCTGTGATAAAATCATGACCATGTGAGTTATAAAAGGGGAAGTGTTACATGTATGCTTAGTGCTTACAAAATGATAGAGTCCATGAGGATGGAGTTAAGATATAGTGTCAGGAGCAGTAGTTGAGAGCTCACATCTCAAACAACAAGCAACAGGCAGAGTTAGAGCATTTGGAATAGGAGCCTTTTGTAACTACAAGACCAGAACCCTAGTGATGCACCTTTTCCAACAAAACTCCACCTCCTAATTCTTCCTATACATTCTACCAACTGAAGACAAATATTCAAGATTTGATCCAATGAGGAAAATTATCTTTGAAATCACCACAGGTAAGAATTAGGGGATAGGAGGATTTCGAAGGGACAATAAGAAGTTACAAGAGTTACATCTCATTGGTAATAGGACATTCCTTGGATAAATGATAAGGATCCAAGGCATTTACCATGGCAATGCAAAAGAGGGAAATACGGGTGAAAAAGTAACAGGAATACATTATGTAAATCGTGTATTTATCAACTAACAAAAATAAATTTTAAAAGTACTTATCAGTAGCCCAAGAGTCCAAATCTTCGAAGCCACATCTAGGATTTGATGAACAATTCCATAGCGATCCTAATCTAGATTTACAGCCTTCTAATCTGAGGGGTTACAGAGTATCTGCTATTTGTGTCATGTTCTTCATTCTTCTGACTTTCTCATTCCTTCTAAGTTCTAATTCTTTCTAGTTCTCTTTTGTTTCAATTCTCTGTTACAATTCTCTCTAGTACAATTCCTTCTCACTTCTCTGTTCACCTATCTTAAATACGTATTTATTTATTTATTTATTTATTTATTTAGTTAGTTAGTTAGTTAGTTAGTTAGTTTTTTGAGAAAGGATTTGTCTGTGTAGCTTTGAAGCCTATCCTGGCACTCCCCCCGGGGACCAGGCTGGCCTCGAACTCACAGAGATCCGCCTGTCTCTGCCTCCCCAGTGCTGGGATTAAAGGCGTGTGCCACCAACACCCGGCTTCTTAAATACATTTATAGGAGTCTCGGTACAATAAGAAGTTACAAGAGTTACATCTCATTGGACATTCTTTGGGTAAATGATAAGGATACAAGGCATTTACCATGGCAATACAAGATTTCAAGGTTCCAGGTGTAAGACTGTGAGCAGAGGCTGGGAGAACATTGTCCGATGAGGCAAGATGCAGAGTGATGTGCAGAGAGTCAGGTCTTATCAGTCAGACTTGGCAAGTGAAGAATTGGTCTGATTCTTTAGGTTGCTTTGTGTTAATAACTTTGGTTGGACATATGCCACTCTGACCTTGTGCATATCTGTAAAGATTTTAACTTATGATCCATTTACAGAAACATTCAGTCTAGTTTGAACTTGCTCTGACATAAAAATTAGCTACTTGTGCGTAGTTTGAGTAAAAGAAACAAAGCAGGATATTAAGTGTCTTACAATCCTCATGGGGCAATAGATCTAGTTATGAAGCAAATCCTACTAGATTTTCTATATATCAAAATTATACAGTTAAGGAGAAGTGATCTTCCTGATCAGCCATGGATGTATGTGTTCATAAAACCGAGACACAGTCATGAGATTACATATACACATCACATGAGATTACCAACTACAATGCAGGTATTGCACTGTAGTATTGCTTTTGCACATGTAAAATTACAGACAGGAGCAACAGTTATCAGAGTGAGTAGTCCCACAGTTCTTGCCTGAGTGGGATTCTCCTCCATCAGAGAATCATTCCTATGGTGGGATGACATATGCACACTAGTTGTCACCTGATTTATACTTCTACAACCTCCAACAAGTACTAAATAATAATAAGTGAGGGAAGCCATATGGTGACAACAATGTTATAGTAGCACATGATTTTCTGAGGAATGAACAGCAAAGAGTAATACACATAGATCCTCTCCTCCTCTAAATGAATTTTGGAAGGTGAGCCCATTTGATTTATTCATAGCGTATATCAGCAACAAATATTACATGCTGAAAGATTAGAGGACATCGAAGATGATTCTTCCCAATATGAAGATATAGAATATTTTCAAAATTTCAGGGTGTTACCTAATCATAGTGGTGGTATACAAATCTCTGATTGTAATACTATGAAAAGAACACCAATTTTATAACCACAGATTTTAAAAAATAAGACAATAACAAAAACATAGCAAATAAAATTGCATAAGGCTATGTGCTCGACTTAGTCACAACCACACTTAGTAAAATCTGTCTTTTGTCACTTTTATTATCTAATAATTAATTTCTCAGTCAATAACCAAAATTTATTGATTTCTTCAAGGAGCATAATGTGGGAAGACAATGTTAACTTATTTACATGAAATATATTTTAACTAACAATAAGAGTAAATATCATATATATACAGCAAATTTGAAATATTCTACAAGCAAAGATAAAATTGCCTCAGATGATTTCTGTCTGAGATAGTCTATGTGAAATTCTACTCCATTGATTCCCATGATTAAGATTTTATGTTCACCACAGACTGATGTCTGGGAGGCTAGCATGGAACTGATCCAGACCCCTGAATGTGAATGTCAACGAGGAGGCCTTGGCACTCTACAGGGACCCTGATAGTGGATTAGTATTTATCCCAGGTGTAAGAAGGGACTTTGGGAGCCCATTCCACATGGAGGGATGCTCTCTCAGCCTGGACACTTTGGGGAGGGACTAGGCCCTGCCCAGGATATAACAGACTTTGGGGGGATGATGTGGGGGCTGGTTGAGGGTTGGGGGAAAGGGAGGGAGAGGGAGAAGGGATTGACATGTGAAGTAGGCTTGTTTCTAATTTGAACTAATAAAAATTAATCTAGTGGAAGAAACTTTATGTTCAAATACAAGACAACATATTTTCTCCAAATTACAAATCCCATAATAATTGATTGCAATGAGAATTAACTTGAAGAACTTCAAAAGAAAAATTGTACCTGTTTTCAAATAGCTTAAATGAGATCCTAACATACTCCAAGAGAACAAAACAAATAGATGAATGAAATAAAGAAATAATTATGAAGAAATTTATTGAAGAAAAGACAACTAAAATGGTGATTAAAATGGAAAGCTCAATAATCCAGATAAAAACCCGAAATAAAGCCTCGCCAATAGAGTAGTTTATGTGGAAAACAGGTTATTTGGGGTGGAAACTAGGATGGAAAGCGAATTTCTCAATAAAGGAGAAAGACATTCCTTTATTCTGGAATAAAGAGAATGAGCTCCATGAAGTCATCTTAGGAAAGCATTGGGGTACCAGTACAAGATGTAAATTTCTAATTATTGGTTTAGAAGAAAGATGATACCATAAAAAGTCATAGAATCTGTCTTTACATTAAAGCATTTTCATATTCATTATTATTTTGTTAATTTTATATATGAGTGCTTTTAGATCATCTAAACTTCTTTTCCTCTAAGTTTTTCACTATATACCACTTTCATTCATCTATCTATTTAGGATAGGAGCTATATTGACTATCTTTAGTCTAGGGAATGGTGTGTTAATTGTTTAACAATAAAATAAGAAAATAATATCAAGATTTAACATAAAAATAAGTAATTCAGAAGAATTTAAAGCAGGAACAATTTTTTTTGCCAAGTATTTTCTTGTTTAAAAGCTGAAGCATCTTAGATTTAGCTATTTAGAACACTAAAACTAAGAATGAAAAGAATGCTGGAGCAAGATTTCTTAGGTTGGCCTCAATTGTCTCCTTTTCCTCATTTCTCCACAAACCCCAAACTCCAGTGCAGCAATCAACCCATATTCCCTGGAGTTACAGACAGTTGTAAGCTATGATGTGAGTGCTTTAAATTGATAAGCAATCTGTCCATCCCCTTGTCAAAGAAGACTGATTTGAAATGTATCTTGTTTAATTTATTTTAGCATCTATAAATGACGTATGACGTCTTTCATAGATTGCCAAAAGTAACTTAGGGAGGAAAAGGTTTATATAGAGCTTACAATCCCAATCACAGTTGCTCACTGGGAAAGTTATAACAAGAAGTCAAGCAGAAATAGGGGCTAGAAAAACAGAGTAAAGCTGCTTGTATCCCATGTCTTGAAAAGCAAGCTTTCATATGTGATCCCCTGACCACTGTCCCAAGAGTGGCATCATCTACATTGGATGGAACTCCCATATCAATCCTTAATCAGGAAAATGACCCACAGACATGGGTCAACCTCATATTAGCATATTAGCTGCTGTGGCAGAATAAATGGAGATAGCATGTGCAACTGCTGTGTAACTCAAATTCTGCTCAACCATACCAAGCCTTTTAGGTGAGACAGGAGACAAAAGTATATCTATCTCTATCTCTATCTCTATCTCTATCTCTATCTCTATCTCTATCTCTATCTCTATCTCTATCTCTATCTCTATCTCTCTACATCTGGAGAGAGAGAGAATGACTGAACTTCCCTGGGTCTGTCATCATCACAGAAAGAAAATGAATATGGGGGTTATGCCCTTTATGCTTAAGTCCTGTAATGACATAGACTCTTGTGACTCAATTCTAGTAAGAATCATAGAATTTAAGCAGTACCTGGCATATCCAGATTTCCATTCAGATGTATCTTTGGGGAGACATAAATAGAAAAGGAGTTGTGAAGGCTTTTAAAAAAAAACTGTTGTGGCCAATGTACTGTTTAAGTTTTGTTAATTAGATGCAAACTAGAGGCAACTGAGAAGAAAGTACTTCAATTGAGAAACTGTACTCATGAGATTGACCCATGTCTGTGGGTCATTTTCCTGATTAAGGATTGATATAGGAGTTCCACCCACTGTAGATGATGCCATTCATGGGACAGTGGTCATGGGAATCATGTATGAAAGCTTGCTTTTCAAGTCATGGGATACAAGCAGCTTTACTCCCTGTTTCTAGCCCCTATTTCTGCTTGACTAGCTGTATATAAACCTTTTCCTCCCTAAGTTACTTTTGGCAATCTATGAAAGACGTCATACATCATTTATAGATGCAAAAATAAATTAAACATGATACATTTCAAATCAGTCTTCTTTGACAAGGGGATGGACAAATTGCTTATCAGTTTAAAGCACCCACATCATAGCTTACAACTGTCTGTAACTCCAGGAAATATGATGCCATCTTCTAGCATTTGAGAGCCTTAAGCACATGTTGTAAACAAAGGTTTATTCAGGAAGATACTCATATACATAAAAATCTAAAAAGCTTCAAATTTATTTGACAAGAGTCAATGTGCTAATTAATTATCCCAGTGTCTATGCTTCTTTGGATGTACCACATTCTGTTACCGCTAGAAGCCAGGAATGGTAGACAGCATGAGAAGCAATTCAGGCTTCCCTTTTAAGATCAAGGTCCGTATTCGACCTTGTCTTTGTCTTCGACCAGTGTCTGGTAGTTCAACCTTTCTCTAATAACAAATTGTTCTCATTGAAGGATCCCATGCCAGTTTGTTCCTAACCTAGTGAAAACTTTTATAAGTGGAGTGGTAAAGGAGGTTACATGTTAGACCTGTCCTCTTGCTTCAGTTTGAAATAGCCATGAAACAATATCTTAGTTTAGAGAACCTGATCTTATTGGCTGAAGGTTTTATGGTTGATGGAGAGAAGTAAATTTTCTCCAGGATAATAGTATCTTCTTAATTCCTTACAACTGTAGATTTCTAGAATATGCAATCTCCACACTGACCAAAAATAGGTTATTTATTTTGTGTATAAAGAAAAACATTGCAGGTATCTAAGTTACATGTTGAGCTTCTATAATATTTGCAGATAGTTACTGCATCTTTACTCTGAAGACCAGGTTATAAAGGTGAGTATACAATCAAATAAACATTACTTACACTTTAGAATATGCTTTAATGTACAAACAATATTTTTGAATACAGTGGAATATGACATTCTAAGAAAAAGAAATAGAGCAAAGATTATTTGTTTAACTTGGTAATAAATTGTAAATTGCATTTTCTATTATGTTTTGGTTCCAGAGTTAGAGCTGTCATTTGGAGACACATATACAAAATCATAGACACAACTGAATTTTCATTATTTTTTTTCCTTCCTAGACACTCCATTAATCATTCTGTGTTCCATTTAGCATATCCTCTTGTACTTCTTGTCTATTTGGAAGATTTAATTTTGTTCTTTTCATTCATACACGTAAGAAAATTTTATGACTCAAAGACTTCTTGAAATCTCTTTTAGCCAAACTCCTGAATTGTAAATGAAACAGGAAGTTTCTAGTGTGTTAGGAAGTCTGTGATGATCTGTTTGACTACCTGCTTTCCTTTGCCTGCTATGATCCAACTTTTCTAGCCATGGGACTTGCCAAGGACATGCTCACCTCTTGTCCTTCCCTCAGTTGAAAACACTGATTCACAGATATTGTGAATCTCACTCACCAGGAGAAAGTCTAATAATATGTAATAATAACTGGCCCTATTTTTATTGATTAGATTCTGGTTTTTCTGTTTCTTCTCATATAGCCTGTAACTTCCTTACCCACTTTATTAGTAATATGAACGTTTTGTGAATCTTTCTACCCTAGATTTGTGATAATTACTAGGAGGACAATAAATATTTATGGAATAAATTAATGAATGGAGAGAATTGAGTAATCAGCCAATATAACTACTTAGATGAAGTCTTATTATGATGGTGAAAGGTGTCAGTTTCTTTAAGTGTTTGATTTTTATAACACATTTCAAGCAGGTAATTCACATATGGAAAACTGCTATCCATGATGCATTTTTATAGTTACTGAAGAGAAGTTAGCCATTAAGTGATTGCCTATATCAGGTTTGTAGACCTTTGTTCAGTGAATTTACTTTTGCTTCCCATCATTATATGGAGTTTCCTGCATAATTCATTATTTGTATCTTCCTGCTTTGCAACATTAATTAGAATGGCTGCTTAATTTACATGTGTACTTATCTTGCCACTATAAGATGTTTCTTAGGCACTTCATTCAGAACCCTTAAGTGTAGAACATTGAGATTACTGGTACAAAGCTGTATGTTTAATGTTCTTATTTTTCCTTAAGAAAAATACTCAGGTGTAGGGTTTATATTTTAAACCTATACTTTAAAAGACAAGCATGTGAATATAGACAAGTTTCTATATGCTATAAAACTTAAAAGCTGCAGTGCGGAAATTTAATTAATTCTCAGCCCAGGTTCATAAACGCTAAACATAAATGTTAAAGTGGCAAAAATACTGAGCTCTGTGTCTCTGCAGTTCACTTTTCTCACTCCGCAAATTAAACCCACCAATGTGAAAATGCCAAATGCCCGCTGAACCATTTCCAAGTTAATAACATTTCTGTATGAATCCATTTGGACTTTCCCCTCCCCCACCAATCTGGAACATTTAATCATTCCAAACTCAGTCGGTTGATTACAAATGAAATGCAGTGGCATTTCCAGGGCACAAACTCCACAAAGTGGATTCAATTACCAAATTTGTAGGCAGTTTCAGAAATAATGTGCTGTTGTCCACTATGATATTGCAGAGGGCTCAAAATGAGGGACTGTGTCCACATCACATTCTAATCCTTTATTTCTAAGATGTCTGTTTCTTAACTATGACCTGGTTCCTCATGTGCTATAGGCACAGTTTTCAGAGCGATGTTTGCTTGGATCAGCATTTTAAATACTATCAAAGGTATCCATAATAATCCATGAAAAATATGACAAAGGCCACAGACAAAACATGTATTTAGAATAATGAGTTAGGAAACACTGCATGCACTTTATTGATGGACATCAGCTTTGTATTTTAGCATACCAGAGGCTTAACAATTCCTATGTACAAGACACTTGCAGAGACATTTTTGTGAGGTATTTGTTAATAAAGACTTTTGATATGGCAATTTAAATACTCCCCATTGATTATTATACAATAAGAAGCGATTATGAAATTAGAACCCACAAATGGGAGGGTTATATTTTAAGGAATCTGTTACATAGGTAAAAGAAAAGCTACTAAGCCTTACAAGAAACTCCTGAAGCAAAATAGAAATCAGCATTTCCCTAAAGCCAGTGTCACCTCTAGGAATGTTTGCATCACTGGAGCCACAATCCTGGCCATGAGACCAAATGGAAGAACGTAGTCGACCTGGCTGGGGCATTTGGAAGGCTTTTCATACTATCAAAGCCAACAACTGCACAGAAGCTAGTATTGGACATCCCACTCTGTCAGGGTCAAACACCATATGTGTCACCTTCTTGCTGCTTCTAAATCTTGCCATATGTCACATTGGTTGATTATAACCCACTTTCTCTAGCTCGGATCTCTGGTGAAGATACTCCCTATATTTCAGAAGAAAGATGATAAATCTGACACAAAAATAATCTAAGTACCATCACATTAGTATTTTGTGGATCCCAGATGGGAAATTCTAAGTTGTTTTTAAATAGTAATTGGTACTGAAATCAAATTTCCAATAATATATTTGGTGCTGCTACTGACTTTAGTGAGCAAGCACAAGCAAAATTCTAACATTCTATAATATGCAGGTGGCATTTATTATAAAATTTTAAAGAAATCTAATCAATGCTTTTGTAGTTAGGGCTAGCCTTTCTAGAATCAATATATTCAGAGAAGTGATTGGTGGCATTTGGCAGAAGAGTGCTAATCATATTAGAGAAGGTGTCTTTTTGGGTGTTGTTTTATGCTATCCATTTAGCTGTAAATAGAGAACAATGCTTGCCCAGACTGTATTAGCCTTCACGTGTGCCTCTCTTGCTAGTTATCACATGTATAATTCCAGCCTTGGCTCAAAAATTAGAGCCAGATGGACATTTATGTTTACCTGGTTCAAGTATGTCTGATTTATAGTACTTGGAGCTGCAGTATAATTTAGACTAATGGTAGTTGCAAAAGGAATTAGATGAGGGAACCTAAACAATATTATTGATAAATTACAAACAGGTTTATTTAACAAGCAATGTAGACACCTGGAGCCATTAGCAATATGTAGACCATCTGTGTGATCTTGTTTACATCCTCTTTTCACCAGGGATCTGTAAACACTCTCATCTTTCCCCAGGCTCAGATTCTTATTCCTCACTTCCACCTAACTCCACACATACATTAAAAACCTACTATATGCCAGACACTTTACTGTTCAGAACTTCTTATGTATTAAATACTGATTTAAACATATGAGATGAGATTTTTCTCCTTTTATTAATACAATAATAGGCATTCAGATATCAATAAATCATAAATTGTAAATAAATATTAAACCTTATATTTTAATTAAGTTGTTGAATCACTGAAGTGCCTTTCAAAGTTCTTGTTGTTATTATCAAGGTTCTACTGCTCTTGAATCATTTACTGGAGAATTATTATGTGTCCATCTGTCTTGCTGCCCTTATAATAACTTCAATTTTACAATTACAATTATGCACCTCTTAATTATTGGAATGTATTGTAAGAAATTCATCATTAGTTGGTTTTGTTGTTATTCAGGAAATGTACAGTGCATATATATATATATATATATATAATATATATATATTATATATATATAAACTATAAGTCAATTACTCAATGTTACAACTGTTATGAAATTGCTAGAGATTAGAACTCTTTCACCTTCACTACATACTCATTTGACCACCATCATAGATGTGTAGGTACCTACTAACTCATTGGTACTTAAGAGTTTTCAGAAGTTGTTTTTTTCTATGATTAGCTTCTGAACACCTGTAACTCTCAGTGTAGATTAATTTCCTTTCTCAATGGATTTTTTGCTATGGTTTACATATTCTTTCTTACTTCTTGGTACATTGTATGCCACATGTACACGGAGCTCAAGGAACCAATCAAAAATTGTATCTCAGTTAAAATAATTTATATTTCCCAAATTCACTATTTTAAGGCTATGTGATAAATATTTTTAGTGGCTATATATTTTTGTTGTGGTGGTTACTGGAAGTTTGGCCAAGACTGTAATTCAAGAGTCACTGAGAGATCTCTCAAATCTCACTTCCAGGAACAATGTAACTTTGTTTCTCATATTTCCCTGACTTGCAGTGTCTGTATTGTTTTTGGGTGGATTATATCATTATTGAACACTCAAAATACATGTTCAACCCTAAGAATTTTAACATCTCTTTTAACCATCAAAATTATACTGTGATGTGAATATTTTATCATTTACAATTTTCAAAGAAGAATGTCTGAATAGGTAATCTTGAGATTCAATCTGTGACAAAATGGTGTATGTCTTCTCATAGTGCTAAAAGAACTGCTCAAGAATGCAACATATATGGAATATATGTAACAGTTACAGTTTATGGGGGGATCTTTCCATTTGCTCACTTTAAAGCATTAGGGTCAAATATAAACCTTCTTCTCCTCTCATATTTACTGTATTCCAATAGCAAATCCTCTCCATGCTACTTTCAAATATACCCAAATGATTTTAAATTCTTTCATGCAAACCTTGCTATTTCAAATAACTATTAGCCATTCCATGAATTATTTCACTAGTCTATTATTACAGATTTTTTATTTATTAACTATTATCATCCATTCCACAAGTACTAGACTTTTATCCTAAACAGACAAATAAATCATTTAAAAATATAATTCAAGTAATGCTATTTTTGTCCAATCTCCACTTTTTCCAATTGCTCTCTGTCTCATATGGCAAAAGCAGATTCCTAATAATGGTCCACACTACTTTACATGATTTTTTCTATATGCAGGTATGCCTTCTACACTTCAAATCACTCTCCTTCACACTTATTTTCCTGTAGCCCCACTGACCACCTCATAATATTCTGAACTCACTAAACACAATCTGTCTTTGAAATTATTCATTATGCCATTTAAATATAGGTAAGAATGTTATGTAATCTTTTGTTGATAATAACTAATATGATTTAAAGGGAACAGTGAAAATGATGGGTATGAGTTTTATTTAGCATTATTTCATGTTTGTTTCTAAATTTTAAAGTGATTTTGATATTTATATGGTATTTTGGGGACATGATGTCATAAATTTAATGTGTTACTAATGTACAATAATAAAAATACAAACATTCATACAGAAGCCAATGAAACCCTCAATAAAGGACATGAAAAGCTGATATGCACCTTATTACACCCTGTTTAAAGAACTCTATAGACAGCGAATGTTTGGACTGCAAATGGCTGTGGCTGTTAACTTTTACTGAATAGAAGAATTACCTAGGGAAGGATTAAAATTCCCAATATCCAGCTTTTACTTAAGATGAATTAAATCTGCCACTGTAGTTAATAGTTAATTAATAGTCTTTTTGAAAGATTGAGCCTCATATTAAGTCAGTGTTGAAAATCACAGGACTAATAAAAAGTCTAGTTTTGTGGGAAGTAAGGACAGAGAATGAGCTTTGTCTACACACAAATGATGGTTAGATTTGGTGTTTTAAAGGATGAATGATATAATTCATCTAATAGAGTGCTTTGCCTACTATATACACACAGAGCCAGGGTTCAATCTCCAGAATCATAGCAAATGAGTGTTGTAGTACACTACTGCAACCCCAGCACTTTGGAGGTCATCCTAAGATATATAAAGAGTTGAGGCCAATTTGCGCTACCTAATATCATATTACATTTTTTTAAAACAAAGAATAAAAAAATTCATAGTGGCAGAATTTTAGTGACAAAAAAGGCTTGTTCTGGATCAAATAGGATGATAAGTTTGCCTACACTTCAGAGCTTGCAAAAAAAATGTCATAGAAAGACAATTACTGTGAAACATCAGTAGCAAGGTGAGTTTGAAAACAATAGCCATATAACTAAGCAATATGTTTCCACTGAGTATAAGCAGTCCCTGCAAGATCATGTAATACTGGATAGAATACATGAAAACAGGAATGCATCACAGTTGTTCTGGCATATGATATGAGGGTTTGAATGTGGGAAGGAGCTGAGAAAAATCCAAATTATTTATTTTGCAATTGCCAATCTGTGGAGAGAGTGGTAAACATGTATTTTACTCACAGCTAGGTAGACATCACTTAAGGACGGCTTACAGATAGATGTCACATTTGAAAAGAAAGGTCTTTGGGCTTGAGTCATAAAAACTATCAGGGACCACTTAGAATCAAACTCATAGTACATTTCCTAGGGAAATGAAGATTTTACAATAATTAGCAGGTTGTCCAGCTAGTTTAATTCAGGACAAGAATTCCACAGAGAAAGAGTTGTACTAACTGTGCTTGCTAAATAAAGGCAATGTCTTAGAAAACTTTATTAACCTGGCCCTGAATTACTGAACAATTTGTCTTCCCCCTTTGCCATTAGAAATATATATATATATATCAATTATCAGTGGTTTGATGGTAGTAAAAGGAGGTAACATTGGAGAGGTGGAAGAATTTACAATCATAAAAATAGTCACAGGATAAAATTTTTTAAAAATTCATTATTTGTTATAATTTGCTAAAAGGCAGGGCCAATTGTTATGATGAGTGCACCCAAGTTAGGGATATACTGAGAATGTTGTTCAGTAGTTGAGATTTCCTTTTACTAGGGAAAACTGTGAACACATGGAATCATTATGAAATATTTCAGGGTAAAGATGAGATAATAATGAATCTTCAATAGTTTACACATGCTTGCTTCCAGTACTCCCAAAACAAGATTTTTAAAGATTGGATGAATATTCATATTTTAAGGTCTTTAAGTAAGGTGGTACAGCTTTTTGAGCTTGTAAGACTTACCCAAATTACATTTACACTCAAGAAAGCCTGATATTTTGATGTTAATATAAGGGTATAGAAATAGGTATTCTTTGACTCTGAGATGATAAATGATGTAAAATTTGCTGGGTGTTGGTGGCACACACCTTTACTCCTAGCACTTGGGAGGCAGAGGCAGGTGGATCTCTGTGAGTTCAAGGCCAGCCTGGTCTCCAGAGCGAGTGTCAGGATAGGCTTCAAAGCTACACAGAGAAACCCTGTCTCAAAAAACAAACAAACAAAAAAAACGATTTAAAATTTACCTTATATGTCAAATAAATATCAAAATGACCCAAAGCATCCCTTTGTTCTCTTATACCCAATAAGTCTGTCACCTCTTAAAAATATGTAATTCATAGAAAAGAGGTAAGGATTACCAATTATATAGAGGTGATGGTACAGTCCAATTCTTTTTATGCAGTTATGACAATGTTCTAGGATATTTCTTTAGTTATCACTAACTAAATGGCATACATTATTTTTGTTGTTGTGTTGTTTTCTGTGTATGTACATTTTGCTTGCATATATGTTTGTATGCTACATGTATGCCTGATGCCCAGGGTGGGCCCCCAGAAGAATTATGAACAGTTGTGAGCTTTCATATGGTTGTTGTGAACTGAAAATGGGTCCTCTAGAGGAGCATCCAGTGCTCTTGATTGCTGAGTCATTTCTGAAGATCCCCAGATAGCATAGATTTTGATATAGAATATTTCTAAAGAACTATTATGATGGACAAAATAGGATAGAATCTAGGTAATTTGGAGAGTTAGTAAAGTGTGAGGTTAATCTTGTCAATTAGATTGTATTAAGATATGTCTAGTATTAGAAACATTCCTGGGTGCATAAGAGAGGTGTTTTGGAGACAAATGGATCATCGGGATCCTAAACCAACAGATCACTCTCCTGATGGATTCACAATGTGGTACTATTTGGAAGAAGGGAATTATTTAGATAATGAGCCAATGGAAAGATGCATCCTCTTCTTACATTCTCTCTTTATGAGTCCCTCCTGCATTTTTCTCTCTATTTCCTGTCTGGAATATGTGCCCTTTTCCTTAAAACCACATTGTCTCACTTATGTGATATTCTGCTCAAATCTATGGGGCTAAATATAGAACTTTGAAATGGTGAACCTATAGTATTTTTCCCTAAGCTCCTTAAGTCAGATAACTTGGTCAAAGCAATACTAAAAGAATGAACACATGGGAGATATTAAGATTTTTTTACCTCAATAAAAAACATTAGTACTGCAATCTTCCTTTCAAAAGATGTATGAAAACAATGGCCAGGAGTTTAAATGTTTCTTGTTTCTGTGTATTGACATTCACTAAATTAAGTTAGTAATTTTGACAGCATAAATAAATAAAGGCACCAAAATGAAATAATATTTCATTGTGAAAATGTAGTTATAATAATTATGATAAATAGATGATACATCGACAGAAGATAGAAACATAGAAAAATAAATAGATGATATACTGTGGTACATATAAGTAAAATTGAGTAAGGAAGGCACCCCTTTTCAAAGAAGCACATGGTACTAAAAGTAATGCCAAACAGCTTCTTTGGGATATACTTGATATATAATCTTGAACATTAACTTACCTTCCTGTGTCCCAATTTACTATCTGAAAAATCAGAGACTGGAAATTCATGATCTTTAAATTTCTACCCAAGTCTATACATCTATGCAATTTTCTTTGATTGAGTGGTGATTGCTCCTCTTTTCAAGTCCTTAATAGCAATATATATGCTGGAATAAGCTGGTGTTCCAGCTGGCTGCTACAGGGGCTAGAGCAGTTAATGGAAAGAATCAGGAAAGATGATTAATTTTAAAGTCTGGATTTTCTTCGTGGCATCCACTTTTGACATGTTTATATGAATAGAGTGAAGCTAGACTTTTAATATGACCTAAGGTGTCTGGATCTCAGCCATGGACCACATTTAAAAGTAACTAAGATCCAAATATCAACACATTTAAATGCCAAAATTAAAAACCAGAGCAGAATGTAAAATTAAATTTAAGTCTAGTAGCAAAGTATTTAATAAAATTACATGATAATATCAGAGAGGTAAACTTGCCTTTTTAGGATGCATTTCCATTATTGACACAAAGCAATAGAAATTTTTGCAAGAAGGATTCAGTACAGATAATAGATCTCTAAAGTCAATATTCTTGATTTGAACATTGCCTGCTTTGACCACAATTGACATAAACATTGTGTCTTATGTGCAAAAGTTTTTAAAACTGTGAACCAATTTTGTAAAAAATACATGCCTTCTGTGAAAGGATGATAGGGGATATATGTTTTAAGAACTTGTCACAGCAAAGTGCTCAAAAATGTATGCAATTATACCAGCTGGACTGTTAAAACAAGCAAAGTAGTTCCAGAGGTACCTGGGCAAATCTATGTAATTTCTATAGTACATTTCTGCTTCCTTCCTAAAATGACTTAGAACATACAGAATTTTTCTGTGGATAGGAATAAATACTATATTTCATTTGGTATTTCATCTTACCTATCTCAGGCTAATGTCATATTTGCCTACCTACCTATTTGAAAATAATTTACTGTGTTTTTATTTTATAAGGTGGATGCTTATTAAATTTCATTATTTTAAAAAGGATAATTATAAGTAAACCTTCTTATTTTGAATATCCAACAGATATTCATATACCAGAATATTATTTAGTTCATCAGAACTAAACTCTTAAGATTATCTATTGACTATAGTAATTACCAGGGATTTTAATTAACCTAGGGATATGTTTGTGAATATGGAAATGTGATACTATCCTTTGGTTTTACCAGTACCTTGTTAAACAATAATTTTATATGTATTTAGCAGTTTTGCAAGTATTTCAAGGAAATAACAAACTCCTGTTTGTATAGACTCTCTTTTTTAATAATATTGATACTACAAACCACATTCATAGAAATGTTAATTTCTACATTATCCCACACAGGTATGTTTATTGTGTGGTAAGACAAAGATAATGCCTTCTGTCAGAATGATAGAAACAATAATACTATCTATAATAAAACACTTAAACCTCCCTGGCTTAATCCCTCTCTTATAACAATTTCAGTGCATGTACAGGTGATCTTAAGGACTTACCCTGTAGGACTAGGCATAATGGCATATTACATAAATTCACTATCTAAATATTGAGTAACAGATTCTTGTGTCTCTAATCCAAATATGTCTTGTTTTCTTTCAATTACCAAGAAGCTATGAACATCCATGAGATTTGTTCACTTGCTCATGTTCAAATGTGAGTAATATTTTAGAAAGAAATTAATATTAGCTACTTTGTGCTATGTTCCATGCACTACTTTAATTTTGGTATATATTAACTCATTGGATTTTTCCACATATGTTGGAGTCAGGTATTAACTGATTTAGGAAGAACTTGAGCGACAGTGCATCTATCAACGTCCTTCCAGAAGCAGCAGGAGAAAATTTGAACTCAAACAGTTTGCTTCAAGTGTCAACAGCTTAACCTTCAAACTCCCCCAATAATCCTACATTAAAGATTGTGGAACACTCTACTATGGTTAGTGTGTAAAGATATGAAAAAATTGAAAGAACAAAACAGTAACTATTTTAAAAATGACATACCTTTCTTTCATATATTTATAGTTTAACACATTTAGAACTATCCTTTCTTTATGAGAGCAGCAGGATATTTCATTACATGTGCAAACCATAACTAATATAGTCATTCCTCTAGTGATGTGCACATTAAGTTGCTGAGCCAATAAGTATAAACATTTATAAATTTAGTGTACATTGATAAATTATTTTCTCTTTAAAACTGAACCAATTTACACATTACAAGCAATAGCAAGTGTCTCTCTTTACCACCATTTTCCATTATCATGAATAGGCATCATTAAAACTCAATCCTTGTCAACATGATGTATGAATAATTTCCTCCAATGGTTTTAACTTATAGTGGAAGAATTATGAGACTCCTAAGTTATACTTTGATGTGTAATAAATTATCTAGAAACCTAGCAAGCAAAAATAACAACCACTAATGTCTCAGTTTCTGTGGAAGCAGGTGGCAGGAAGCAGATACAGCTGAACTAATGTCTTCAACAGTTTCTTCCTCTTAGATCTAGGGCCTGCAGAAATGTGAGACTTCACCAGGGTAGGGTCAACTTTCCAACTCACTTATGTGCTCTCTGGCAATCTTGCTTCTAAGTCAAATGAACCTCTAGGTTGTCAATTCAATTCCATTCATGTTATGGCTGCTGGTGAAACCTGGGATGGAAACTCAGAGAAAATAAAAGGGATGAAGCCAAAAGCTATCTGTAACCTAATCATGGAAGTTACACAGATAATTTTTTGACATTTTTTAATGTGGTAGAAACTTGTAACTTGATTAACATACCTTAAGGGGTGGAGAAATAAACAAGGTTGAGGATTACAAGAGCCACCTCAAGACCTGGCTTACCATATGTGGAATGGTTGACCAAAATACATATTTTATTATGTGGACATGTACATAAATATGTTTTTTAAATTACTATTGCATTTCTGTGTTTGCATTCAAAGTAGTGGCTTTCAGTAAGAATTTATAACATATAAATTATTTTACTTGATAATACCCCTTCCTTTTTTCCTGGTGATGGTCTTCTTCCTCATTCCAATATTCCCTATAAAGCTTTCATGCCACTCATATGATGTTACCATATTTGTTTCCTACACAACCCTTAAAGGTTCTGTATACTTTCATATTGTTTCCTTGCATGTTTCACTTTCATGAACTCACATCCAAACACATTACACTTACACATATGCAAATTAAAGTCTAGACTCTCTGTATAAGATGAAACTCTGGGAATTTGTCATGGTGCATCTACATTACTGTGTCCAACACAAAAATTTCCAATTCTATCCATTTTCTTGCAATTTCCATGATTTCATTTTTGTAAACTGAATGAAGTTCTGTATTTTGTATATACCACATTTGCTTTGTCTGTTCATCTGTTGTTGAACATTTTGACTTGTTTTATTTTCTGGCTGAAATAAATATTGCTGCAACAAACATGGCTATTCAAATACCTCTGGTAAGATTTATAGTGATTTAAGTATATACAAAGGTGATGTAAAGCTGAGTCAAATTATAGTTCTGATCTTAGTTTTATGAGAATCACACCAACTGATTCATGCTGTACTCATTAATAGTTGTGAGGAGGAGACAAAAATCTGAGTGAATATGTGGTATTGATTAGACAAAGCCATTTCAACTACTCCAAAGTCCCAGATCCATGGAGTAGCAAATTTGATTGTGGATAAGTCTCAGAGAAATGGCAAATCTTTCTTTAGTCCAAGTATGAGTGTTTAATAACAATTAACTTCAGTGTGCAATAAGTTACAAATGTAGCTTTTGTGTCCCAGTGACTACACCTGAGACAGCTTCCCTATGGAGACTTCCAAAGCAGAAAAGGCAATAAGACTTTCTTGCACTGTTCCTTCCAGTTTTCATAGTTATTGGCCTCCTTCAGACTGGGTAGATTCTACCCAGTTTTTCTGTGTATGTATATGTCATTTTTTCACTGTCATTCTTTTTTCATTCTTCACAATTTCAGGTAGATCAATCCCTAAATCTATGTAGGATATGGAAAATAGCTAATACAGGATTTTCTATACCTATATATTTGCAAGTATTTGATGTTTGTTTTCTTAGTATTAGCCATCCTGACTTGAATGAGACGCAATATCAGATAATACCAAAATCTCTGAACCCCTTTAACCAATGAAGGCTTTAAGAATGAGCTATATACAAACCAAGGAAAAACTCTAATTGGATGATATAGCATAACTCATGTGCCATGAATGGACATGGTGGAGGGGAATACTGAGAGTAAGAGGTTTAATCATCAATGGGTCAGTTGCATGTCAGAGAAGAGAACGTAAGATGTCGCTTAACCAAAACTAAAGATGTCTGAAGAAGCCTTATAGAAACCCACTTGTTGCTGGAAAAGAGGTATACTGCATGGGTATAAAATTAAACTTTCAGAAGGCATGATTCATTAAATGATAATCCCAGTGGCAAGAATAGGATACATCTCTATGTTTTATAAGACAGGGAGACTCTGGAGGAAATCAAAACATGGGAGACTTTTGCACTTGCTTTTGGTTACAAACAATAACTATGTGGTAAGAACTTGTTGAAGACCCACATATTTTCACTAAAGGACATAGATGAATGAACCATGAAGTAAACAAGAAACTCTGCCATCTGGCTAGCTCTCATGCTGGAAGGTATTGTGCAGGCTGCTGAGGCAGAAAACACACCAATGATATTAGCCAGCACTGCACTATGCATAGTACAATACTGATATTCCAGGTAAGGGCTGCCTACTGGTATAATTGCATGTCCATTATGGGTGTAATAAATTATGTACTGATTACATTTGAGGCCAGAATTAGAGGGGAAATTTCATGTTTAGTACTGTAAACCAGGAGAAAGCCTATTTCTGAGAGGTCATATGTTCTATGGAAAACCAATCAATGTTTTTCTAAGTTTTTTTTTGAGAAAGGGTTTCTCTGTGGCTTTGTAGACCTGGTTGGCCTCAAACTCACAGAGATCCACCTGCCTCTGCCTCCCAAGTGCTGGGATTAAAGGCATGTGCCACCACACCTGGATTCTAAGTGGTCTTCTTGTTAAAATCCCTTTTATTCTTTATTTTATATTTTTAATTTAAATTAGAAACAAATTCCTTTAAATGTCAATCCCAGTTGTCTCTCCCTCCCCTCCTCCCTTGCCCCCCACCAAACCCCTAGCCCATCCTATTTCTGCTCCCCAGGGAGGGTGAGGTCTTCCCTAGTGGATCTTCAAAGTGCCTTTTAAATATTTATAACAATATATTTATGCTGCTCTTTGCCATGGTCAGAGATTTTTTTTGGTAGGTAAAACTTAATTCAGAAATTTATTGTAATGAATCTGTTGTAAGTGCATAGAATAAATTACTGTGATAGGTCAGTCACTGATGAGTCTATTTCATGCTGTCCCCCTACCGGAAGGATCAAGGATCATAAGGTAAGAGGTGGTGGAAAGAGTGTAAGAGCTGGAGGATAGGGAGGAAAGCTTAAAACTGTTGCCTTTTAGAAATGATGGGTTAAAATGGTTATCTGCATAGTACTGAATCAGTAATATCCAAGCATCAATGGGGAGTGGCTCTTGAACTTCTAGCCTTAGCTCAGAAGCAACTTGCAATTGCTACCTTCTGAGGGAGGAAGAGTTAATTTGCTATGGATGTGGCCACTGGTAGGTTACCCAAGCATCAGTGGATAGTCCAACATAAACTCCCACTGTATCCAGTGGGCAATTACTATTTTTTTAAAGGAGATAGTGAGTATGGGTATGATCAAAATATATTGTACATATATGAAATTTTCAAAGACTAAAAACTATACTTAAATAAAGAACAGATAAGCAAAATAAATAGACCTATAATCCCTAATGAAATACAAATACAAAATTCTCCCAACCAAAAAAAGCCCAGGGCCAGACAGCATCAGTGTAGAATTCTACCAGAAATTCAAGGAACAACTAATAATAATTATCCTCAAAATATTCCACAAAATAGAAGCAGAAGGGTCATTGTAAAGTTTCAATAACCTTGATACCCAAGCAATATAAAGATACAAATAAAAAAGAGATTTACAGACCAATATCCCTTATGAACATTGATGCAAAAATACTCAATAAAATACTGGCAAATCCAATCCAAGGACACATCAGAGAAATCAGCCACCATAATGAAATAAGCTTCATTCCAGGGATGCAAGGATAGTTCAACATATGAAAATCCATCAATGTAATCCATAATATAAACAGACTAAGAAAAAAATGACATGATCATCTCAATAGATGCTGATAAAAGCCTTGGACAGAATCCAACACCCCTTCATGATAACGGTCATGGAGATATCAGGGATAACATGAACACACCTTAACATAATACAAACCATATAAAACAAGCCAACAGGCAACATCAAATTAAATGTAGAGAAATTCAATACAATTGTTTTAAAATTGGGAAAAAGACAAGGCTGTCTACTCTCTCCATACCTCTTCAATATTGTCCTTGAAGTTCTAGCTAGAGCAATAAGAAAACAAAA